>NW_026778196.1:6250000-6875000 GCF_025265405.1 Mesoplodon densirostris | reverse complement strand
ACCAGGATACAGAGCTCCCCTGGGCAGGTACCCCAGCAGGGCTGGACACACAGGAACTGTGCACATAGCCCACCTTGCAGAGAATCCCCAGCTCACCTGTCGCTCACAGCTGACACAGAACACCTCAGAGCAGGACTTGAACTAACAAACAGCAGCTCTGACAGGTCTGTGACCCTGGTTATCACTCTGCGCAGCCTCTCTCTGCCTGGTCTTCCAGACACTTCCAGTGCAGCCAGGGCACCAGGCCTCTGTCTCCACCCACCATCACTCCTCTCCCTGACTCCTGGGTTCCTCTCATTAGGATAGGGTCTTCTTGAAGTTGTTTTCCACTCATGGACCAGATAAAATGATAAGAAAACAAGCCGCAGCTGCAGCCCCTTGTCGAGCCTGACTCTCAAGGGCCCACACCTGTTCCTTGGGCGTGGCCCGTTTAGCAAGGTTCAGTTTCTGCAACTGTGAGCCCCTGAGGGGTGAGGATTGGCTGATTTGGCAGCCTGACACTGCCTGCCAGCCCTCTCCAGGTGTGCCTGGGTTGAGGTCAATATAAACACCTCTCCAGTCATTAAGAGCCCCTGTAGCTGTGCCTGACGCCATATTCTCTGCCCCGTCAGCAGTGTCGGTGCTGGGGTGGTGGGAGGGAGTGAGGGGCCGTGGCTTTGTGGGTGGCCCAGTGTGAGTGGGGCTCTGCTGGACTTTAAGCAGGAGTTGCCAGGCTGCCACCTGCTAAAGAAGAGGATGTGTCACCCATACCTGCCGCTGGACTTTCTCCCCAGGCGGAGGTGAGGAAGTAAAAAACAGTGGGGACCATGGCAGGAGAGGAATCTCAGGCAGGGAAATGGAAAGCTTCCAGAAGAGCATCTGGGGCCAGGACCATCCTAACTGGCCAGCAGGCACCAAGTCGGCCTACGTGCTGTCGCTGGTGTGGCTCCACAGCCCTTCCTCTAGGCTTGCAAGTGCTTGTACATATTCAGGTGTTTTACCTGGAAAGGGTGGGAAGAGTTCAGCTGCAGCAGGACTCGGGCTCAGCTCACATTTAC
The DNA here is from genome assembly GCF_025265405.1 of Mesoplodon densirostris. NCBI lineage: Eukaryota > Metazoa > Chordata > Mammalia > Artiodactyla > Ziphiidae > Mesoplodon > Mesoplodon densirostris. Next base: position 6,873,963 of record NW_026778196.1, on the reverse strand, counting down.
TCACAGACGCCTCGACACAGTTCCCCAGCTTTGCAATGAGGATGCTCCTTGTGGGGGGGAGCGCTGCTGACTGCATGGGAGACGATTTCCCACCTCTGACCAACTTAAGAATTTTTTACCACTGGAGCTAGTGCCCTGATACGATTTTCCTCTGTATAACTGGTGGGTTCTGTTTTTTTTTTCTTTTTTTCTTTTTGGTTCAAGGTAGATTTTATTTATTCCTCTTTTTTTAAATTTGGAGATATAAACATGGAAATAATGCATTAATATAAAGACATCTATGTGAAGGGAAAACTTTTATTCTGTTTTATTTTATTAAATGTTATTTATATATTTTTAATTTTTAAAAAATTATTTATTTCTTTTATACAGCAGGTTCTTATTGGATATCTATTTTATACATATAAGTGTGCACATGTGAATCCCAGTCTCCCAATTCATCCCACCACCACCCTCACATGGTGTTTCCCCCTTGGTGTCCATATGTTTGTTCTCTACATCTGTGTCTCTATCTCTGCCCTGCAAACCGGTTCATCTGTATCATTTTTCTAGGTTCCACATATATGCATTAATATACAATATTTGTTTTTCTCTTTCTGACTTACTTCACTCCGTATGACAGTCTCTAGATCCATCAAGGTCTCTACAAATGACCCAATTTCATTCCTATGTATGGCTGTGTAATATTCCATTGTATATAAGTACCACATCTTTATCCATTCGTCTGTCTGTGGGCACTTAGGTTGCTTTCATTACCTGGCTATTGTAAATAGTGCTGCAATGAACACTGTGTTGAATGTGTCTTTTTGATTTATGGTTTTCTCTGGGTATATGCCCAGTAGTGGGATTGCTGGATTATATGGTAATTCTATTTTTAGTTTTTTAAGGAACCTCCATACTGTTCTCCATAGAGACTGTATCGATTTACATTCCCAACAATAGTGGAAGAAGGTTCCTTTTCTCCACACCCTCTCCAGCATTTGTTGTTTGTAGATTTTCGGATGATGTGACGTGATACCTCATTGTAGTTTCGATTTCCATTTCTCTAATAATTAGTGATGTTGAGCAGATTTTCATGTGCGTACTGGCCATCTCTATGTCTTCTTGGAAGAAATGTCTATTTAGATCTTCCATTTTTGTATCGGGTTGTTTGTTTTATTAATATTGAGCTGCATGAGCTGTTTATATATATTGGAGATTAATCATTTGTCCATTGATTCGTTTGCAAATATTTTCTGCCATTCTGAGGGTTGTCTTTTTGTCTTGTTTGAAGTTTCCTTTGCTTTGCAAAAGCTTTTACGTTTCATTAGGTCCCATCTGTTTAGTTTTCTTTTTTATTTCATTACAATAGGAGGTGGATCAAAAAAGATCTTGCTGTGATTTATGTCAGAGTATCCTTCGTAAGTTTTCCTCTCAGAGTTTTATACTGTCCGGTCTTACATTAAGGTCTCTAATCCATTTTGAATATATTTTTATGTATGGTGTTGGGGAGTGTTCTAACTTCATTCTTTTACATGTAGCTGTCCATATTTCCCAGCACCAATGATTGAAGAGACTGTCTTATCTCCATTGTATAGTCTTGCCTCCTTTGTCATAGATTAGTTGACCATAGGTGTGTAGGTTTATCCTTGGGCTTTCTTTTTTTTTTTTTTTTCCTTTTACACGTTTATTGGAGTATAATTGCTTTACAATGGAGTGTTCGTTTCTGCTTTATAACAAAGTGAATCAGCTATACATATACAAATATCACCAGATCCCCTCCCTCTTGCATCTCCCTCCCACACTCCATATCCCACCCCTTTATGTGGTCACAAAGCACCGAGCTGATCTCCCTGTTCTATGTGGCTGCTTCCCAGTAGCTATCGGTGTTACATTTGGTAATGTATTTATGTCCATGCCACTCTCTCACTTCGTCCCAGCTTACCCATCCCCCTTCCGGTGTCCTCAAGTCCTTTCTCTATGTCTGTGTCCTTAATCCTGTCCTGCCACTAGGTTCTTCAAAATCTTTTTTTTTTTCTTCATTAGATTCCGTATATCTCTGTTAACATACAGTATTTGTTTTTCCCTTTCTGACTTACTTCACTGTGTAGGACAGATTCTAAGTCCATCCAACTCAGTACAAATAACTCAGTTTTGCTTCTTTTTATGGCTGAGTAATATTCCATTGTATATATGTGCCAGATCTTCTTTATCCATTCATCTGTCGATGGACACTTACGTTGCTTCCATGTCCTGGCTAATGCAAATAGAGCTGCAATGAACATTTTTGTACATAACTCTTTGAATTATGGTTTTCGCAAGGCAAATGCCCAGTAGTTGGATTGTTGTGTCGTATGGTACTTCTATTGTTAGTTATTTAAAGGAACCTCCGTACAGTTCTCCCTAGTGCCCATATCAATTTAAATTCCCACCCACAGTGCAAATTTGTTCCCTTTTCTCCAATAAAGGCCTCTCCAGCATTTATTGTTTTGTAGATTTTTTTGATGATTGCCACTCTGACTGCTGTGAGGTGATACCTCATGGTAGTTTTGATTTGCATTTCTCTAATGATTAGTGATGTTCAGCATCCTTTCATGTGTTTCTTGGTAATCTGTATATCTTCTTTGGAGAAATGTCTATTTAGGTCTTCTGCCCTTTTTTGGATTGGGTTGCTTGTTTTTGTGATATTGAGCTACATGTGGTGCTTGTAAAGTTTGGAGATTATTCCTTTGTCAATTGCTTCATTTGAAAATATTTTCTCCCATTCTGAGGGTTGTTTTTGCATCTTGTTTATGTTTTCCTGTACTGTGTAAAAGCTTTTAAGTTTCATTAGGTCCCATTTGTTGATTTCTGTTTTTATTTCCATTTCTCTAGGAGGTGGGTCAAAAAGGAACTTGCTGTGATTTATGTCATAGAGTGTTCTGCCTATGGTTTCCTCTAAGTGTTTTATAATGTCTGGTCTTATATTTAGATCTCTAATCAACTTAGAGTTTATTTTTGTTTATGGTGTTATGGAGTGTTCTAATTTCATTCTTATATGTGTAGGGGTCCAGTTTTCCCAGCACCAATTACTGAAGAGACTGTCTTTTCTCCATTGTATATCCTTAGCTCCTTTGTCATAGATGAGATAGCCATAGGTATGTAGGTTTATCTCTGGGCTTTCTGTCCTGTTCCATTGATCTGTGTTTATGCCAGTCTACATACACTTGATTCCATTATGGAGACATATAAATAAATAGGTTTCAAGGTTATTACCAGTCAGATGTATTCCTCTTCAGTGAATAGGGTGTTTTGTGTCCAGTTCATTGAGAAAGGAGTAGGTCTTATCTATTATATATTTGGTATATGGAATGGGATCTGTGCTAATTTCAAACTCTGCTTTTACACATCACCCCACGTCACCTTTCCCCTTAAGGAGGCATAAGTGTGTTTTCTAAATGTATAACTCTGTTCTCTTTTGAAATTCAGTTCATGTGTAGCCATGTTTACATTCCCTCTATAAGTGATATATAACAATAAGTTTCTTTCTCTTTGTGGCTTATTTCACTTAGCATTATCATACCTAAAGCCACTCATTAAGCTGCTATTGGCCTTATGACATTGATTTTATGTCTGAGTGACATTCCATTGTATATAAGTACCACAACATCTAAATCCATTTTTTTTCCTTTCCTTGGATATTTAAAGTGTACCAAAGTCGAGGTTCTTGTAAACAGAGCAGCCTTAAACTTTGGGCTGGCTGTGTGTTGTGGATTTTTAGTTTTCCCAAAATACACGCCCATGAGTGGAAGTGTGCTATGCTCTGTAGCTCTGTTTGGAAAACAACATACAGTTCTCCAGAGAGGCTGTTGGCAATTTACATCCTGTCCATCGGCATAACCAGGCTCCCTTTTCTCCATGGCCTGTCCTGCATTTGTGGTTTTTACACTATTTGCGGATGGCCCTTTTGATTGGAGGTAAGGCATACTTCTCTGTAGTGTGGAATTGCAATGCCTGATGGCTTGCTTAGCCAAAAAGGGCATATGCATTTTTTCCCGAATATATTCAAGAAAATACACATACTCCCTTTTCAGCTAAGGGCAACATTGTCGAAGTTCTTTCGCTTTTCATGTGCTTTAAAGACGACTCCAATCTACCTCTTGAAATCTGTTTCCTTCAATTCTGCCTTGCATTCAAATCATCTTCACTGTCTTACCTCAATATATATCTGGATGATAGTTGTCCTTTATAACTCTGCAAGTTTGTGAATTGCTGTGCCCCTGATTTCCATTTTTCAACTCGCCTATTTGTGAGCTGGCTGCAATACCGCAGGATGGCTTTAGGCCCTAGTCTGGTTCCAGGGCTTCAGGCTGAGCCTTTGGTTAATTATTCTTCCTGGTTGGAAACTAGAGTGACATGTGCCCATCCAAACACCTACAGCTAATCTCTCATTTATTCCCCCTCTTCCTGTTCATCCTCTGCACAGTTTGCAAACTGTGCATAACAGGAGGGTAAAGGTGCTGACACTCCAAGTGGGGATATTTTTAGTAATTCAGATGGAATGGTGAAGCCGAGCACGACAAAAGGAAAAATGAGGTACCTTTTAGAAAACGTTCCCAATTACACAGTGTACCATCCACTGGTTTTCCCATGCATGTTTTAACTGTAGGAAGATTCCCTTAAAAATGCAGAGTTGGGACCACTAGAATGGGTAGCACACAGTATTGCTCTAAGTGCTGTTCTTTTGTTCACACAACCTCAGCAATCTTGTCAGCCCCAAGTGTCCAGTCTTACGTCTCATCCAGCTGTGGGTGTAAAGATGGTCAATCCAGGTTGCATCACAGGCCCTGAAAGTAATTTTTAAAACTTTCTCACTGTTTCACTGTTTTTGCAATTTGCTTTTGAAATTTATTTTTATAAGTGGGTTTAAGTGAATTTCAGTGCTGTGTTCATGCGGTTATACATAGACAGGATTCCTTTATGGAGACATGAGAATACATATGTTTTAAAATACTTAGAGTCAGACATATTCCTCTGCAATGAATAGGGGGTGTTGGGTCCAGTTCACTGTGCCAGGAGTAGGTGTTGTGTATTACATACATGGTTTATATAACGGTATCTGTGCTAATTTAAAACTGTGGTTTTATGCATCACCCCACCTCGGGTTTCCCCTTAAGGAGGCTGGAGATGTTTTCTAAATGTGTGACACTGTTGTGTTTGTAATTCAGTTCATGTGTACATTCCCGATATGAGTGATATGTTATGAAAATATTAGTTACATTGTTATCTTTCCTAACTCAGTTCATATGTAGGCATGTTTACAGGACCTTTATAAGTGATATCTTATGATAAGTTTCTTCTTCTGTGTGAATTATTTCAATTAGAATCATCGTACCTGAATCCACTCATTTTGCTGCTACTGGCCTTATGACATTGATTTCATGGCTGTGGGATATTCCATCGTATGTAAGTACCACAATTTCTTGAACCATTTTTGTCTTTCCTAGGATATTTAAGGTGTACCCAAGATGAGGTTCTTGTAAGCAGTGCAGCCCTAAATATTGTGGTGGCTCAGGCTTATTGATTTTCACTTTTCCCAAAGTATATTCCCTAGACTGGAAGTGCCCTTGGCTCTGTAGCTCTGTTGTTTACTTGTTTTAGGGAACACAATGCACTCTTCCAGAGAGGCAGTTGGCAATTTACATCCCGCCCATCAGCATAACAATGCTCCCTGTTCTCCAGGGCCTGTCTTGCCTTTCTGGTTTTCACACATTTGTGGATGTCCCTTTTGACCGGTGGGAAGTGATACGTCGTTGTAGTGCAGATTTGCATTGCCCGCTTCATTGCTTGGCCAAAAAGGGTGTATGCGTTTTCTCCTAAATATATTCAGGAGAAAACACATACGACCTTTCTGGCCAAGTGCATCATTGTTAAAGTTGTGTCCCTCTTCCTGTGCTTTACAGGCGATTCCAAAGTACCTCTTGAAATCTCTTTCCTGCTATGCTGTCTCGCTTTCAGGTCGGCCTCGTTGCCTTCCATCAACAGATTTTTGGACGAGAGTTGTCCTTTATTACTCTGCCAGTTTGTGAATTGCTGTGCCCCTGAGCTCCATTTTTCAACTCGTTATTTGTAAGCTGACCGCAAGTCCAAAATTTCGTTGCAGGACCTATACCGGTTCCCGGCAGGGGGATGAGTCTTGGTTAATTCTTCCTCCCGTGCAGTTAGAGTGACATGTGCCAGTCCAAATGCCTAACAGCTAATCTCTCATTGGTTCTGCCTCTTCCCTTCAATCCTCTGCCAAATTGCCAACCTGTGGGAACCAGGAGGTTAAAGGGGCTGTCTCTGCAAGTTGGGAGATTGATAGTATAGCAGTTGGAAAGTGAAACTGCAGCACAAGGAGAGGGATTATTAGTTAGGTTTTAGAAACCTTTCGTATTCACAGTGTTTCCATTCTCTACGTTTCCCGTATATGTTAAAGCTGTAGTAATATTCACTTCAACTTGGAGATTTGGGACCCATGGAATGGTGACCACACATTTTTGCTTTAAAAGGTCTGCATTTGCTCACCCAATCTCACCAATCTTCTCAGACCCAAATGTCCAGCCTTATGCCATATCCAGCTGTCGTTGTAAATATGTTCATTAGAGGTTTCATCAGAGACCCTGAATGAATTGTAAAGAAATTCCTTTTTTTTTTGTTTTGTGTTTGAAATTCCTTTTTATAGTGGGTTGTAGCTGATTCTCACTGACATGTTTAAGCCAGTCTAGACACACTTGATTCCCTTACGGAGACATATCAATACATAGGTTTTAAGATTATTATTAGTCAGATATATACCTCTGTGGGAAGTATGGGAGGTTGAGTCCCTTTCACTGATGAATGTGTAGGTCTTGCCTATTCCATATTTGGTTTTTGGAATAGTACCTGTACTACTATCAAACTCTGGTTTTACGCATCAACCCACCTCTGCTTCCCCCTTAAGAAGGCATAAGAGTGTTTTCTAAATGTGAGAGTCTGTTCTCTTTCCTAACTCAGTTCCTGTGTAGCCTTGTTTACAGGACCTTCATAATGATATCTTAGTATAAGTTTCTTTTACTTTGTGACTTATTTCACTTAGAATCATCATACCTGAATCCACTCATTTTGCTGCTACTGGCCTTATGACATTGACTTCATGGCTGAGGGATATTCCATCATACGTAAGTACCACAATTTTTTGATCCATTTTTATATTTCCTGGGATATTTAAGGTGTACCCAAGTTGAGGTTCTTGTAAGCAGTGCCGTCCTAAATTTGGGGGTGGCTCTATCTTATTGATATTCAGTTTTCCCAAGGTATATTCCCGAGACTGGAAGTGCCCTTGGCTCTGTAGCTCTGTTGTTAACTTGTTTTATGGAACACAGTGCACTCCTCCAGTGAGGCAGTTGGCAATTTACATCCCGCCCATCAGCATAATAAGGCAACTTGTTCTCCAGGGCCTGTCTTGCCTTTCTGGTTTTTACACATTTTGTGGATGTCCCTTTGGACCGGTGGGAAGTGATACTTCTTTGTAGTGCAGATTTGCATTGCCTGCTTGCTTGCTTGGCCAAAAAGGGCGTATGCGTTTTCTCCTGAATATATTCAGGAGAAAACGCATACGCCCTTTTTGGCCAAGTGTATCATTGTCGAAGTTGTGCCCCTCTTCCTGTGCTTTACAGGCGATTCCTACGTACCTCTTGAAATCTGTTTCCTGCTATTCTGCATCGCTTTCACGTCGGCCTCATTGCCTTCCATCAACAGATTTTTGGACGATAGTTGTCCTTTATTACTCTGCCAGTTTGTGAATTGCTAAGCCCCTGAGCTCCATTTTTCAACTCGTTTTCTGTGAACAGAACACAAGTCCAAAATTTTGGTTCAGGACCTATACTGGTTCCCGATGGGTGGCTGAGACTTTGGTTAATTCTTCTTCCTGCCGGGAAATTAGAGTGACATGTGCCCGTCCAAATGCCTAACAGCTACTCTCTCATTAGTTCTCCCTATTCCCTTACATCCTCTGCAAAATTGGCAACCTGTGTGAACCATGAGGTAAAAGGGGTTGTCTCTCCACGTTGGGAGATTGATAGTAAAGCAGTTGGAAAGTCAAACCGGAGCACCAGGAGAGGGACTACTCGTTGAGTTTTAGAAACCTTTCGTATTCGCAGTGTGTCCATTCTCTAGGTTTCCCGTACATGTTATAGCTGTAGTAATATTCCCCTCAACCTGGAGAGTTGGGAGCCATGGAATGGGGGCCATGCATTATTTCTTTAAATGGTCTGCATTTGCTCACCCAACCTCATCAATCCGCTCAGTCCCAAGTGTCCAGCCTTATGCCACATCCAGCTGTCATTGTAGATAGGGTCATTCAAGGTTTCATCAGAGACCCTGAAGGAATTGTAAAGAATTTCCCTGTTTTTTTGTTTTGTTTTTGAAATTCCTTTTTATAGTGGGTTTGAGCTGATTCTCGCTGCCATGTTTATGCCAGTCTAGGCACACTTTATTCCCTTATGGAGACATATCAATACATAGGTTTTAAGATTCTTAGTAGTTAGATCTATTCCTCTGTGGGAAATATGGGGTTTTGAATCCCTTTCACTGAGGAAGGTGTAGGTCTTGTCTATTCCATAGTTGGTTTTTGGAACAGTAACTGTGCATATATCAAACACTGGTTTTATGCATCACCCCACGACTCCTTCCCCCTTAAGCAGGCATAAGAGTGTTTTCTAAATATGAGACTCTGTTCTCTTTCCCAACTCAGTTCATGTGTAGCCATGTTTACAGGATCTTCATAAGTTATATCTTATGATAAGTTTCTTTTTGTGTGTGACTTATTTCACTTAGAATCATCGTACCTGAATCCACTCTCTTTGCTGCTACTGGTCTTATGACATTGACTTCATGGCTGAGGGGTATTCCATCGTACGTAAGTACCACAATTTTTTGAACCATTTTTATATTTCCTGGGATATTTAAGGTGTACCCAAGTAGAGGTTCTTGTAAGCAGTGCAGCCCTAAATTTTGGGGTGGCTCTGTCTTATTGATTTTCAGTTTTCCCAAGGTATATTCCCTAGACTGGAAGTGGCCTTGGCTCTGTAGCTCTGTTGTTAACTTGTTTTATGGAACACAGTGCACTCCTCCAGTGAGGCAGTTGGCAATTTACATCCCCCCCATCATCATAACAAGGCTACCTCTTCTCCAGGGCCTGTCTTGCCTTTCTGGTTTTTACACATTTTGTGGATGTCCCTTTGGACCGATGGGAAGTGATACTTCTTTGTAGTGCAGATTTTCATTGCCTGCTTGCTTGCTTGGCCAAAAAGGGCTCATGCGTTTTCTCCTGAATATATTCAGGAGAAAACGCATGAGCCCTTTTTGGCCAAGTGCATCATTTTCGAAGTTGTGCCCCTCTTCCTGTGCTTTACAGGCCATTCCTACGTACCTCTTAAAATCTGTTTCCTGCTATTCTGCCTCGCTTTCAAGTCGGCCTCGTTGCCTTCCATCAACAAATTTTTGGACGATAGTTGTCCTTTATTACTCTGCCAGTGTGTGAATTGCTGTGCCCCTGAGCTCCATTTTTCAACTCGTTTTCTGTGAGCTGAACGCAATTCCAAAATTTCGGTTCAGGACCTATACTTGTTCTCGATGGGTGTCTGAGTCTTTGGTTAATTCTTCTTCCTGCCGGGAAATTAGAGTGACAGGTGCCCGTCCAAATGCCTAACAGCTACTGTCTCATTGGTTCTCCCTATTCCCTTCCATCCTCTGCCAAATTGGCAACCTGTGCGAACCAGGAGGTAAAAGGGGCTGTCTCTCCAAGTTGGGAGATGGATAGTAAAGCAGTTGGAATGTCAAACCAGAGTACCAAGAGAGGGACTATTTGTTGAGTTTTAGAAACCTTACATATTCACAGTGTGCCCATTTTCTAGGTCTCCCGTACATGTTATAGCTGTAGTAATATTCCCTTCAACCTGGAGAGTAGGGACCCATGGAATGGGGCCCATGCATTATTGCTTTAAAGGGTCTGCATTTGCTCACCCAATCTCACCAATCCTCTCAGTCCCAAGTGTCCAGCCTTATGCCACATCCAGCTGTCATTGTAGATAGGGTCATTCCACGTTTCATCAGAGACCCTGAAGGAATTGTAAAGAATTTCCCTGTTTTTTTTGTTATGATTTTGAAATTCCTTTTTATAGTGGGTTTGAGCTGATTCTCGCTGCCATGTTTATGCCAGTCTAGACACCTTGATTCCCTTACGGAGACATATCAATACATAGGTTTTAAGATTCATACTAGTCAGATCTATTCCTCTGTGGGAAATATGGGGTTTTGAGTCCCTTTCACTGAGGAAGGTGTGGGTCTTGTCTATTCCATAGTTGGTTTTTGGAACGGTACCTGTGCTTATATCAAACTCTGATTTTATGCATCATCCCACCTCTCCTTCCCCCTTAAGCAGGCATAAGAGTGTTTTCTAAATGTGAGACTCTGTTCTCTTTCCTAACTCAGTTCATGTATAGCCATGTTTACAGGATCTTCATAAGTGATATCTTATGCTAAGTTACTTTTTCTGTGTGACTTATTTCACTTAGAATCATCGTACCTGAATCCACTCACTTTGCTGCTACTGGTCTTATGACATTGATTTCATGGCTGAGCGATATTCCATCGTATGTAAGTATCAAAATTTTTTAAACCATTTTTATATTTCCTGGGATATTTAAGGTGTAACCAAGTTGAGGTTCTTGTAAGCAGTGCACCCCTAAATTTGGGGGTGGCTCTATCTTATTGATTTTCAGTTTAACCAAGGAATATTCCCTAGCCTGGAAGTGCCCTTTGCTCTGTAGCTCTGTTGTTTACTTGTTTTAGGGAACACAATGCACTCCTCCAGTGAGGCAGTTGGCAATTTACATCCCGCCCATCAGCATAACAAGGCTCCCTGTTCTCGAGGGCCTCTCTGACCTTTCTTGTTTTTACACATTTTGTGGTTGTTTCTTTTGACCGGTGGGAAGTTATACTTCTTTGTAGTGCAGATTTGCATTGCCCGCTTGCTTGCTTGGCGAAAAAGGACATGCATATACGTTTTCTCCTTTATATATTCAGGAGAAAACGCATATGCCATTTTTGGCCAAGTGCATCATTGTCGAAGTTGTGCCCCTCTTCCTGTGCTTTACAGGTGATTCCTACGTACCTCTTGAAATCTGTTTCCTGCTATTCTGCCTCGCTTTCAAGTCAGCCTCATTGCCCTCCCTCAACAGATTTTTGGACGATAGTTGTCCTTTATTACTCTGCCAGTTTGTGAATTGCTGTGCCCCTGAGCTCCATTTTTCAACTCGTTTTTTGTGAGCAGAACGCCAGTCCAAAATTTAGGTTCAGGAGATATACTGGTTCCCGGTGGGTGGCTGAGACTTTGGTTAATTCTTCTTCCTGCCGGGAAATTAGGGTGACATGTGCTTGTCCAAATGCATAACAGCTACTCTCTCATTGGTTCTCCCTCTTCCCTTCCATCCTCTGCCAAATTGGCAACCTGTGTGAACCAGGAGGTTAAAGGGACTGTCTCTGCAAGTTGGGAGATTGATAGTAAAGCAGTTGAAAAGTCAAACCGGAAAAAAAGGAGAGGGAATATTCTTTGAGTTTTAGAAACCTTTCGTATTCACAGTGTGTCCATTCTCTAGGTTTCCCGTACACGTTAGAGCTGTAGTAATATTCCCTTTAACCTGGAGAGTTGGGAAACATGGAATGGGGGCCATGCGTTATTGCTTTATAGTGTCTGCAATTTCTCACCCAATCTCAACAATCCTCTCAGTCCCAAGTGTCCAGCCTTATGCCACATCCAGCTGTCATTTTACATAGGGTCATTCCACGTTTCATCAGAGACCCTGAAGGAATTGTAAAGAATTTCCCTTTTTTTTTGTTTTGTTTTTGAAATTCCTTTTTATAGTGGGTTTGAGCTGATTCTGCTGCCATGTTTATGCCAGTCTAGACACACTTGTTTCCCTAAAGGAGACCTATCAATACATGGGTTTTAAGATTCTTACTAGTCAGATCTATTCCTCTGTGGGAAATATGGGGTTTTGAGTCCCTTTCACTGAGGAAGGTGTAGGTCTTTTCTATTCCATAGTTGGTTTTTGGAACGGTACCTGTGCTTATATCAAACTCTGGTTTTATGCATCACCCCACCTCTCCTTCCCCCTTAAGCAGGCATAAGAGTGTTTTCTAAATGTGAGACTCTGTTCTCTTTCCTAACTCAGTTCATGTGTAGCCATGTTTACAGGATCTTCATAAGTGATATCTTATGCTAAGTTTCTTTTTCTGTGTGACTTATTTCACTTAAAATCATCGTACCTGAACCACTCACTTTGCTGCTACTGGTCTTATGACATTGATTTCATGGCTGAGGGATATTGCATTGTACATAAGTACCACAATTTTTTGAACCATTTTTATATTTCCTGGGATATTTAAGCTGTACACAATTTGAGGTTCTTGTAAGGAGTGCAGCCCTAAATTTGGGGCTGGCTCTGTCTCATTGATTTTCAGTTTTCCCAAGGTATATTCCCTAGAGTGGATGTACCCTTGGCTCTGTAGCTCTGTTGTTTACTTGTTTTAGGGAACACAATGCACTCCTCCAGTGAGGCAGTTGGCAATTTACATCCCGCCCATCAGCATAACAAGGCTCCCTGTTCTCCAGGGCCTGTCTTGCCTTTCTGGTTTTTACACATTTTTTGAATTTCCTTTTGGACCGGTGGGAAGCGATACTTCTGTCTGGTGCAGATTTGCATTGCCCGCTTGCTTGCTTGGCCAAAAAGGGCGTATGTGTTTTCTCCTGAATATATTCAGTAGAAAACACATACGCCAATTTCAGCCAAGTGAATCATTGTCGAAGTTGTGCCCCTCTTCCTGTGCTTTACAGGCGATTCCTACGTACCTCTTGAAATCTGTTTCCTGCTTTCTGCCTCACTTTCAAGTAGGCCTCGTTGCCTTCCCTCAACAGATTTTTGGACGATAGTTGTCCTTTATTATTCTGCCTGTTTGTGAATTACTGTGCACCTGAGCTCCATTTTTCAACTCATTTTTTGTGACCTGAATGCAAGTCCAAAATTTTGGTTTTTGGACCTATACTGGTTCCCGATGGGTGGCTGAGTCTTTGGTTAATTCTTCTTCCTGCCGGGAAATTAGAGTGACATGTGCCCATCCAAATGCCTAACAGCTACTCTCTCATTGGTTCTCCCTCTTCCCTTCCATCCTCTGCCAAATTGGCAACCTGTGCGAACCAGGAGGTTAAAGGGGCTGTCTCTCCAAGTTGGGAGATTGATAGGAAAGCTGTTGGAAAGTCAAAACGGAGCACCACGAGAGGGACTATTCGTTGAGTTTTAGAAACCGTTCATATTCACAGCGTATCCATTCTGTAGGTTTCCCGTACATGTTATAGCTGTAGTAATATTCCGTTCAACCTGGAGCGTTGGGACCCATGGAATGGGGGCCATGCTTTATTGCTTTAAAGGGTCTGCATTTGCTCACCCAATCTCACGTATCTTCTCAGTCCCAAGTGTCCAGCCTTATACCACATCCAGCTGTCATTGCAGATACGGTCATTCCAGGTTTCAACAGACACCCTGAAGGAATTGTAAAGAATTTCCCTGTTTTTTTGTTTTGTTTTTGAAATTCCTTTTTATAGTGGGTTTGAGCTGATTCTTTCTGCGATGTTTATGCCTGTCTAGACACACTTGATTCCCTTATGGAGACATATCAATACATAGGTTTTAAGATTCTTACTAGTCAGATCTATTCCTCTGAGGGAAATATGTGTTTTTGAGTCCCTTTCACTGAGGAAGGTGTAGGTCTTGTCTATTCCATAGTTGGTTTTTGGAACGGTACCTGTGCTTATATCAAACTCTGGTTTTATGTATCACCCCATCTCTCCTTCCCCCTTAAGAAGGCATAAGAGTGTTTTCTAAATGTAAGACTCTGTTCTCTTTCCTAACTCAGTTCATGTGTAGCCATGTTTACAGGATCTTCATAAGTGATATCTTATGATAAGTTTCTTTTTCTGTGTGACTTATTTCACTTAGAATCATCGTACCTGAATCCACTCACTTTGCTGCTACTGGTCATATGACATTGATTTCATGGCTGAGGGATATTCCATCTTACGTAAGTACCACAATGTTTTGAACCATTTTTATATTTCCTGGGATATTTAAGGTGTACCCAAGTTGAGGTTCTTGTAAGCAGTGTAGCCCTAAATTTGGGGGTGGCTCTGTCTTATTGATTTTCAGTTTTCCCAAGGTATATTCCTTAGACTGGAAGTGCCCTTGGCCCTGTAGCTCTGTTGTTTACTTGTTTTAGGGAACATAATGCACTCCTCCAGTGAGGCAGTTGGCAATTTACATCACGCCCATCAGCAATAACAAGGCTCCCTGTTCTCCAGGGCCTGTCTTGCCTTTCTGGTTTTTACACATTTTGTGGATGTCTCTTTGGACTGGTGGGAAGTGATACTTCATTGTAGTGCATATCTGCATTGCCTGCTTGCTTGCTTGGCCAAAAAGGGCGTATGCGTTTTCTGCTGAATATATTCAGTAGAAAAAGCATACGCCCTTTTTGGCCAAGTGCATCGTTGTCGAAGTTGGGCCCCTCTTCCTGTGCTTTACAGGTGATTCCTTGGTACCTCTTGAAATCTGTTTCCTGCTATTCTGCCTAGATTTCAAGTCGGCCTCGTTGCCTTCCCTCAACAGATTTTTGGACGATAGTTGTCCTTTATTAATCTGCCAGTTTGTGAATTGCTGTGCCCCTGAGCTCCATTTTTCAACTCGTTTTTGGTGAGCTGAACGCAAGTCCAAAATTTTGGTTCAGGACGTATACTGGTTCGCTGTGGGTGGCTGTGACTTTGGTTAATTCTTCTTCCTGCCGGGAAATTAGAGTGACATGTGCCCGTCCAAATGCCTAACAGCTACTCGCTCATTGGTTCTCCCTCTTCCCTTCCATCCTCTGCCAAAGAGGCAACCTGTGTGAACCACGAGGTTAAAAGGGCTGTCTCTCCAAGTTAGGAGATTGATCGTAAAGCAGTTGGAATGTCAAACCGGAGCACCAGTAGAGGGACTATTCGTTGAGTATTTAAAAACTTTCATATTCACAGTGTGTCCATTCTCTAGGTTTCCTGTACATGTTATAGTTGTAGTAATATTCCCTTTAACCTGGACAGTTGGGAAACATGGAATGGGGGCCATGCATTATGGCTTTATAGTGTCTGCAATTTCTCACCCAATCTCACCAGTCCTCTCAGTCCCAAATGTCAAGCCTTATGCCACACCCAGCTGTCATTGTAGATTGGGTCACTCCAGGTTTCATCAGAGACCCTGAAAGATTTGTAAAGAATTATCCTGTTTTTATGTTTTGTTTTTGAAATTCCTTTTTATAGTGGGTTTGAGCTGATTCTCGCTGCGATGTTTATGCCAGTCTAGACACACTTGATTCCCTTACGGAGACATATCAATACATAGGTTTTAAGCTTATTACTAGTCAGATCTGTTCCTCTGTGGGAAATATGGGGTTTTGAGTCCCTTTCACTGAGGAAGGTGTAGTTCTTGTCTATTTCATAGTTAGTTTTTGGAACGGTACCTGTGCTTATATCAAACTCTGGTTTTATGCATCACCCCACCTCTCTTTCGCCCTTAAGCAGGCATAAGAGTATTTTTTAAATGTGAGTCTCTCTTCTCTTTCCTAACTCAGTTCATGTGTAGCCATGTTTACAGGAACTTCATAAGTGATATCTTATGATAAGTTTCTTTTTCTGTGTGACTTATTTCACTTAGAATCATCGTACCTGAACCACTCACTTTGCTGCTACTGGTCTTATGACATTGATTTCATGGCTGAGGGATATTGCATTGTACATAAGGACCACAATTTTGTGAACCATTTTTATATTTCCTGGGATATTTAAGGTGTACACAAGTTGAGGTTCTTGTAAGCAGTCCAGCCCTAAATTTGGGGCTGGCTCTGTCTCATTGATTTTCAGTTTTCCCAAGCTATATTCCCTAGAGTGGAAGTGCCCTTGGCTCTGTAGCTCTGTTGTTTACTTGTTTTAGGGCACACAATGCACTCCTCCAGTGAGGCAGTTGGCAATTTACATCCCGCCCATCAGCATAACAAGACTCCCTGTTCTCCATGGCCTGTCTTGCCTTTCTGGATTTCACACATTTTGCAGATATCCCTTTTGACCGGTGGGAAGTGATACTACTTTGTAGTGCAGATTTGCATTGCCCGCTTGCTTTGTTGTCAAAAAGGGCGTATGCGTTTTCTCCTGAATATATTCAGGAGAAAACGCATACGCCCCTTTTGGCCAAGTGCACCATTGTCGAAGTTTTGCCCCTCTTCCTGTACTTTATAGGTGATTCCTACGTAACTCTTGAAATCTGTTTCCTGCTATTGGGCCTTGCATTCAAGTCCGCCTCGGTGCCTTCCCTCAACAGATTTGTGGACGATAGTTGTCCTTTATACTCTGCCAGTTTGTGAATTGCTGTGCCCCTGTGGTCCAGTTTTCAACTCGTTTTTTGTGAGCTGAACGCAAGTCCAAAATATTGCTTCAAGACCTATGCTGGTACATAGCGCGTGGCTGAGACTTTGGTTAATTCTGCTTCCGGCCGGGAAATTAGAGTGACATGTGCCTGTCCAAATGGCTAACAGCTACTCTCTCATTGGTTCTCCCTCTTCCCTTTCATCCTCTGCCAATTTGGCAACCTTTGAGAAGCAGGAGGTTAAAGGGGCAGTCTCTCTAAGTTGGGAGATTGATAGTAATGCAGTTGGAAATTCAAACCGGAGCACTAGGAGAGGGACTATTCGTTGAGTTTTAGAAACCTTTCGTATTCACAGTGTGTCCATTCTCTAGGTTTCCCGTACATGTTATACCTGTAGTAATATTTCCTTCAACCGGCAGAGTTGGCACAAATGGAATGGCTGCCACTCATTATTGATTTAAAGGGTCTGCATTTGCTCACTCAATCTCACCAATCCTCTCAGTCCCAAGTGTCCAGCCTTATGCCACATCCAGCTGTCATTGTAGATAGGGTCATTCACGGTTTCATCAGATACCCTGAAGGAATTGTAAGAAATTTCCCTGTTTTTTTGTTTTGTTTTTGAAATTGCTTTATATAGTGGGTTTGAGCTGATTCTCACTGCCATGTTTATGCCAGTCTAGACACACTTGTTTCCCTTATGGAGACATATCAATACATAGGTATTAAGATTCTTACTAGTAAGATATATTACTCTGTGGTGAATATGAGGTGTTGAGTCCCTTTCACTGAGGAAGGAGTAGGTCTTGTCTATTCCATATTTGGTTTTTGGAACGGTACCTGTACTAATATCAAACTCTGGTTTTATGCATCACCCCACCTCTCCTTCCCCCTTAAGAAGGCATAAGGGTGTTTTCTAAATGTGAGACTCTCTTTGCTTTCCTAACTCAGTTCATGTGTAGCCATGTTTACAGGATCTTCATAAGTGATATTTTATGATAAGTTTCTTTTTCTGTGTGACTTATTTCACTTAGAATCATCGTACCTGAATCCACTCATTTTGCTGCTACTGGCCTTATGACACTGATTTTATGGCTCAGGGATATTCCATCATACGTAAGTACCACAATTTCCTGAACCATTTTTGTCTTTCCTGGGATATTTAAGGTGTACCCAAGTTGAGGTTTTTGTAAGCAGTGCAGCCCTGAATTTTTGTGTGGATCTGTCTTATTGATTTCAGTTTTCCCAAGGTATATTCCCTAGATTGGAAGTGCTCTTGGCTCCGTAGCTTTGTTGTTTACTTGTTTTAGGGAACACAATGCACTCCTCCAGAGAGGCAGTTGGCTATTTACATCCCGCCCATCAGCCTAACAAGGCTTCCTGTTCTCCAGGGCCTGTCTTGCCTTTCTGGTTTTTACACATTTTGCGGATGTCCTGTTTGACCAGCGGGAAGTGATACTTCATTGTAGTGCAGATTTGCATTGCCCGCTTGCTTGCTTGTCTGAAAAGGTCATAAGCGTTTTCTCCTGAATATATTCACGTGAAATCCCATATGCCCTTTATGGCCATTTCCATAATTTTCGAAGTTGTGATGCTTTTCCTGTGTTTAAAGGCGATTCCAATGTACCTCTTGAAATCTGTTACATGCCATTCTGCCTCATTTTCGCTTCCGCCTCGTGGCTTTCCGTCAACATATTTTTGGAAGAGAGTACTCCTTTATAACTCTGCAGGTTAGTGAATTGCTGTGGCCCTGAGCTCCATTTTTCAACTTGCGTTTTTGTTAGCTGACCACAGATCCACAGTTTTGCTTCTGGAACTATCCTGGTTCTGGGGGGGAAGGCTGAGACTTTGGTTAATTCCTCTTCGTGACGGGAAATTAGAGTGACATGTGGCCATCCAAATGCCTACAGCTACTCTCTCTTTGGTTCTCTCTCTTCCCTTATATCCTCTGCAGAATTTGCCAACTGTGTGAACCATGAGGTTATAGGGGCTGACTCTCCAAGTTGTGAGAGTGATAGTAAAGCAGTTGGAATGTCAAACTGGAGCACAAGGAGAGAAAAAATGTAGTAGAGTTTTAAAAACCTTTCACCATAAGTCGGTTTCCATTCTCTAGGTTCCCATACATGTTATAACTGTAGTGATATTCCCTTCTACCTGGAGAGATGGGAACCATGGAATGGGTGGCAGGCATTATTGCTTTAAAGGGTCGGCATTTTTTCACCCAATCTCACCAATCCTCTCAGTCCCAAGTGACCAGCCTTATGCCACATCCAGCTGTCATTGTAGATAGGGTCATTCCAGGTTTCATCAGAACCCCTGAAGGTATTGTGTAAGAATTTTACTGTTTTTATCTTTTGTTTTGAAATTCATTTTTATAGTGGGTTTGAGTTGATTTTCACTGCCATGTTTATGTCGTTCTAGACACACTTCATTCCCTTATGGAGACATATCAATACATAGGTGTTAAAATTCTTACTAGTCAGATATATTTCTCTGCGGGGAATAGGGATGTTGAGTTCCATTCACTGAGGAAGGAGTAGGGCTTGTCTCTTCTGTTTTTGGATTATGGAACATTACCTGAGCTAATATCAAACTTCTGTTTTGTGCATCTCCCCACCTCTCTTTCCCCTTAAGCAAGCATTAGAGTGTTTTCTAAATCTGAGACTCTGTTCTCTTCCCTAATTCATTTCATATGTAGCCATCTTTACATTCCCTTCATAAGTGATATCTTATGTCAGAATGCACTATGGCTCTTGTCATAATAATGCTCCATGACCCCTGTCATCACAATGCTCCATGCCCTGGTTATCACAATGCTCCATGTCCCTTGTCATCACAATTCTCCACGTCCTTGACATCACAATGCTACATGACAATTCTCATCACAACGTTTCATGCTCTTGTCATCACAATTCTCCATGCACTTGACATTGCAATGCTCCATGCACTTGTCATCACAATGCTCCATGCACTTGTCATCACAATGCTCCATGAACCCTGTCATCACAATGCTCCCTGAAACCTGTCATCACAATGCTTCATGCCCCTTGTCATTACAGTGCTCCATGATGCTCGACATCACAATTACCCAAGGTCTTCTCATCACAATGCTCCAAGGTTTTGTCATCGCCATGCTCCATGCCTTGTCATCTCAAAGCTCAATGTCCCTTGTCCTCAAAATTCTCCATGTCCTTGTCATTACAATGCTCCACGGCACTTCACATAACAATGTTATATGCTCTTGTCATCACAATACTCCATGCACTTGTCACAGCATTGCTCCATGACCCCTGTCATAGGAAGCTCCAAGCGATTGTCATCACAATGTTTCATGACCTGGACATTAAAATTATCAATGGCCCTTGATATCACAATTCTCCATGCCCTTGTCATCACAATGCTCCTTTACTTTGTCACAACAATCCTCCATGACACTTGGCATCACAATGCTCCATGATATTTTCATCAAAGTGGAACATGACATATTTCATCACAATGCTCCCTGACAACTTTCTTCACCATAATCTACGACCTTGTTATCACAGTGCACCATGCCCTTGTCATCACAATGTGCCATGTCCACTCTTATCACAATAATCCATGAAACTTGTCAGACTAATGCTCCATGCCACTTTTCATCTCAATGCTCCATGAACGCTGTCATCACAATGCACCATGCCCATCATCATAATGTTTCATGCTATTGTCATCACAATTAAATAAAAATGCTCCATGACCTCTGTCAACACAATGCTCCAAACCCTTGTGATCACAATGTTTCATAACACTTGTCATCACAATGCCCCATGACGCTGGTCAGCACAATTATCCATGGTCTTCTCATCACAATGCACAATGACTTTTGTCATCACAATGCTCAATACACTTGTCATCACAGTGCTCTCTGACTATTGCCGTCAGTATGCACATTGAAATCTTTCATGACAAGGCTCCATGCCTTTTTCATCACAATGCTCCAAGACCCCTGTGATCACAAAGTTCCTTGCACTTGTCATCACAAATCTCCATGATGCATGTCATCAGAATGCTCCATGACATTCTCATCATAATGTTCCATGCCCTTATCATCACAATGCTCCAAGACCCCTGTAATCACAATGATCCCTGCGTCTTTTCATCAGAATGCTCCATGACACATGTCATCACAAGGTACCATGGTCTTCACATCACAGTGCTCCAGGACCTTTTCATCACAGTGCTCCATTCCCTTGTCATCACAATGCTCCATGAACCCAGTCATCACAATACTCCATGAACATTTTCAGCCCAATGTGCCATGACACTTCTCATCACAATGATGCATGCCCTTTTCATCCCAATGCTCCATGACCCCTGTATTCACAATGCTCTGTGACGCTTGTCATCAAAGTGCTCCATGACACCTGTCATAACAATGCTCCAAGCCTTTTTCAGCAAAATGCTACAAGACCTTGTCATTACAATGCTCTATGTGCTTGTCATCCAAATACTCCATTACCAATGCCATCACATTCCTCCATGAACTTTGGGATCACATTGCTTCATGCCGTTGTCATCACAATGCTCCATGCTCCTTGAAATCAAATGAGCCATGACCTCTGTCATCACAATGCTCCAATCCCTTGTGATCACAATGTTCCATAACACTTGTCATCACAACGCTCCATGATGCCTGTCATCACAATACTCCATGCCCTTTTCATCACAGTGCTCCATGACATTGTCATCAAAATACTCCACAAGCTTATCATCAGAATGATCCATGACCCTTGTCATCACAATTCTCCTTGCACTTGTCAGCACAATGCGCCTTGACACTTGTCATCACAATGCTCCAAGCCATTGTCATCACAATGTTCCATTACCTTTGTCGTCAGAATCCTCCATGACACTTTACATCACAATGCTCCATGCCATTGTCATCACAATGTGCCATTATATATGTCATCACAATGCTCCCTGACACCTGTCTTCACAATACTACATGACCTGGTCATCACAATGCTCCACGCACTTGTCATCACAATGCACCATTCCAACTGTCATCGCAATAATTCTTGAAACTTGTTAGACCAATGCTCTATGCCCTTGTCATCACAATGCTCCATGCCCTTGTTATCACAGTGCTCCATGACCCCTGTCATCACAATGCTCTTTGACTCCAGTCATCACAATGCTTCATGACTTATGTCATCACAATTGTCCATGCCCTCGTCATCAACAGTCTCTGTGACCTTTTTAACCACCATGCTCCATGAACTATTCATCACAATGCTCTTTGACCCTTGTCATCACAATGCTCTATGCCTTTATCAGCACAATGCTCCATGACCCTTGTAATCACAATGCTCCATGAACGCTCTCATCACATTGCTCCATGCCCTTCTCTTCAAAAAGCTCCATAACAAATGTCATCAGAATGCTCCATGGCCTTCTCATCACAATGTTCCATGCCCTTGCCATGACAATGCTCCATTACCCCAGTCATAACAATGCTCCATGACCCCTGCCATCACGATGTTCCATGGCTTGTCATCACATAGCTCGATGACCCTTCTCATCACAATGCTCCAAGAACCCTGTAATCACAATGTTCTATGCCCTTTTTCATCACAATGATCCATGAATCCTGTCATCACAATGCACCATGCCCATCGTCCTAATGTTTCAGGCTATTGTCATCACAATGAAATCAAAATGTTCCATGACCTCTGTCATAACAATGCTCCAAACCCTTGTGAACACAATATTCCATAACACTTGTCATCACAATGCCCCATGTGGCTCGTCATCACAATTATCAATGGACTTCTCATCACAATGGTCCATGACGTTTGTCATCACAATGCTCAACACACTTGTCATCAAAATGCTCCCTGACACTTGTTGTCTGTTTGCTCCTTGAACCCTGTCATGACAAGGCTCCATGCCTTTTTCATAACAATGATCCATGCCATTTTCATCACAATGCTCCGAGACCCATGTAATTTCAATGCTCCATGCCCTTGTCATCACAAAGCTCAATGACGCATGCCATCAGAATGCTCCTTGTTCTTCTCCTCACAATGCTCCATGCCGTAGTCATCACAATGTTCCAAGACCCCGGTAATCACAATGCTCCATGCCCTTGTCATCAAAAAACTCCATGACGAATGTCATCAGAATGCTCCATGCCCTAGTCATCACAATGCTCCAAGACCCCTGTAATCACAATGCTCCATGCCCCTTTTCATCAGAATGCTCCATGAGACTTGTCATCACAAGTCTCCTGGTCTTCTCATCACAATGCTCCAGGACCTTGTTATCACCATACTCCATTCCCTTGTCAACACAATGCTCCATGACCCCTGTCATCACAATAATCCATGATCATTTTCAGCCCAATGCTCCACGACCTACTCATCACAATCCTCCATGGCCAATATAATCACAATGCTTCATGACCACTGTCATCACAACACTCCATGACACCTGACAACGCAATGATCCTGGACTCTTATCATCACAAAGCTCCATTCCCTAGTCCTCACAATGCTCCATGACCCCGCTAATCAGAACACTACATGAACATTTTCAGCCCAGTGCTCCATGACCCTTGTCATCAAAATGATCCATTCCCTTGTCATCCCAATGCTCCATGACCCCTGTATTCACTATGCTCCGTGACGCTTGTCATCACAGTGCTCCATGACACATGTCATCACAATGCTCCATGCCTTTGTCAGCAAAATGCTACATGACCTTGTCATTACAATGCTCTATGCGCTTGTCATCACAATACTCCATTTCCATTGTCATCACAATCCTCCATGAATATTGCGATCACATTGCTTCATGCCCTTGTCATCACAATGCTCCATGCTCCTTGAAATCAAAATGAAATATGACCTCTGTCATCACAATGCTCCAAACCCTTGTGATCACAATGTTCCATAACACTGGTCATCACAACGCTCCATGATGCCTGTCATCACAATACTCCATACCCTTTTCATCATAATGGTCCATGACCTTTGTGATCACAATTCTCAATACACTTATCATCACAATGCTCTCTGACACTTGTCGTCAGAATGCTCCTTGAAACCTGTCACGAAAAGGCTCCATGCCTTTTACATCACAATGCCCCATGCCGTTTTCATCCCAATGCTCCATGCCATTGTCATCAAAATACTCCACAAGCTTGTCATCAGAATGCTCCATGACCCTTGTCATCACAATTCTCCATGCACTTGTCAGCACAATGCTCCCTGAACCTTGTCATCACAATGCTCCAAGCCATTGTCATCACAATGCTCCATTACCTTTGTCATCAGTATCCTCCATGACACTTGGCATCACAATGCTCCATGCCATTGTCATCACAATGGGCCATTACTAATGTCATCAAAATGCTCCCTGACACCTCTCTTAATAATACTGCATGACCTGGTCATCAAAATGCTGCATGCCCCCTGACATTACAATGTTTCATAACACCTGTCATCAAAATTTTCCATAAAACTTTTCATTAAATTGCTCCATGACCCTGTCATCAGAATGCTCCCTGCCCTTCTCATCACAATGCACAACGCCCTTGCCATCAAAATGCTCCTGACCTTTGTCATCACAAATATCAATGACACTTGGCATCACACTGCTCCAAGTCATTGTCATCACAGTGCTCCAAGAATGCTCTCATCACATTGATCCATGCCTATGTGTTCACAAAGCTCCATGACACATTTCATCAGTATGCTCCATGGCCTTCTCATCACAATGCTCCATGTCCTTGCCATCACAATGCTCCATTACAACAGTACTAACAATGCTCCATGACCCGTGCCATCACAATGTTCCATGGCCTTGTCATCACAAAGCTCCATGACCCTTCTCATCACAATGCTCCAAGAACCCTGTAATCACAATGCTCTATGCCACTTTTCATCTCAATGATCCATGAACCCTGTCATCACAATTCACCATGCCCATCATCATAATGCTTCATGCTATTGTCATCACAACAAAATCAGAATGCTCCATGACCTCTGTAATCACAATGCTCCAAGACCCCTGTAATCACAATGCTCCATGCCCCTTTTAATCAGAATGCTCCATGAGACTTGTCTTCACAAGTCTCCATGGTCTTCTCATCACAATGCTCCAGGACCTTGTCATCACCATGCTCCATTCCCTTGTCATCACAATTCTCCATGACCCCTGTCATCACAATAATCCATGAACATTTTTAGCCCAGTGCTCCACGACCTTCTCATCACAATGCTCCATGGCGAATATCATCACAATGCTCCATGACCACTGTCATCACAACTATCCATGACACCTGACAACACAATGATCCGGGACTCTTCTCATCACAATGCTCCATTCCCTAGTCATCACAATGCTCCATGACCCCTGTCATCACAACACTCCATGAACATTTTCACCCCAGTGCTCCATGACCCTTGTCATCACAATGATCCATGCCCTTGTCATCCCAATGCTCAATGACACCTGTATTCACAATACTCCGTGAAGCTTTTCCTCACAGTTCTCCATGACAAATGTCATCACAGTGCTCCATGCCTTTGTCAGGAAAATGCTACAAGACCTTGTCATTACAGTCCTCTATGCGCTTGTCATCACAATACTCCATTTCCATTGTCATCACAATCCTCCATGAACCTTGGGATCACATTGCTTCATGCCCTTGTCATCACAATGCTCCATGCTCCTTGAAGTCAAAATGATCCAAACCTCTGTCATCACAATGCTCAAAACACTTGTGATCACAATGTTCCATAACACTTGTCATCACAACGCTCCATGATGCCTGTCATCACAATACTCCATGCCCTTTTCATTACAAAGCTCCATGACCTTTGTCATCACAATTCTCAATACACTTGTCATCACAAAGCTCTATGCCTTTCTCAGCACAATGCTCCATGACCCTTGTCATCACAATGCTCCATGCGCTTTTCAGCACAATGCTCCTTGACACATGTCATCACAATGCACCATGCGCTTGTCATAACAGTGCTCCACAATCTTGTCATCACAATTCCCCATAATATTTGTCATCACAATGCTCCATGAACTTCTCATCAAAATGCTCTCTCACCACTGATATCACAATGCTACATCAGTTTTGTCACAATACTCAGTCACCCCTGTCATCACAATGTTCCATGACTCCTGTCATCACAATGCTACATGCACTTATCATCAAAATGTTCGATGACCCATGACATCACAATGTTCCATAACACCTGTCATCAAAATGTTCCATGACACTTTTCATCAACTTGCTGCATGACCCTGTCATCACAATGCTCCATGCCCTTCTCATCACAATGAACAACGACCTTGCGATCAAAATGCTCCATGACATTTGTCATCACAAATATCCATGATGCTTGGCATCACAGTGCTCCATGTCATTGTCATCACAGTGCTCCATGAACACACTCATCACATTGCTCCATGCCCTTGTCTTCACATAGCTCCATGACATATGTCATCAGAATGCTCCATGGCCTTCTCATCACAATGCTCCATGCCCTTGCCATCACAATGCTCCATTACCCCTGTCATAACAATGCTCCATGACCCCTGCCATCACGATGTTCCATGGCCATGACTTCACAAGGCTCCATGACCCTTCTCATCACAATGCTCCAAGAACACTGTAATCACAATGCTCTATGGCCCTTTTCATCTCAATGATCCATGAACCCTGTCATCACAATGCACCATGCCCATCATCATAATGCTTCATGCTATTGTCATCACAAAGAAATCAAAATACTCCATGACCACTGTCATAACAATGCTCAAAACCCTTGTGATCACAATATTCCATAACACTTGTCATCACAAAGCCCCATGATGCTCGACATCACAATTATCCATGGTCTTCTCATCACAATGCTCCATGATATTCGTCATCACAATGCTCAATACACTTGTCATCAAAATGCTCCCTGACACTTGTTGTCTGTATGGCCTTGAACCCTGTCATGACAAGGCTCCATGCCTTTTTCATCACAATGATCCATGCCCTTTTCTTCACTGTGCTCCATGCCCTTTTCATCACAATGCTCCAAGACCCATGTAATCACAATGCTCCATGCCCTTCTCATCACAAAGCTCAATGACGCATGCCATCAGAATGCTCCTTGGTCTTCTCCTCACTATGCTCTATGCCCTTGTCATCACAATGTTCCAAGACCCCTGTAATCACAATTCTCCATGCCCCTTTTCATCAGTATGCTCCATGAGACTTGTCTTCAAAAGGCTCCATGATTTTGTCATCACAATGCTCCAGGACATTGTCATCACAATGCTTCACGACCTTCTCATGAAAATTTTCAATGGCCCTTGTCATCATAATGCTCCAAGCCCTAATCATCACAATGCTATATTATATTTGTCATCACAATCCTCCATTACATTTGGCATCACAATGCTCCATGCCATTGTCATCGCAATGTACCATGACATAAATCATCACAATGCTCCCTGACACCTGTCTTCACAATACTCCATGACCTTATCATCACAATTCTACATGCCCTTGTCATCACAATGCACCATGCCCACTCTCAGCACAATAATCTATGAAACTTGTCAGACCAATGCTCCATGCCCCTGTCATCACAATGCACCATGCCCTTGTCATCACAGTGCTCCATGACCCGTGTCATCACAATGCTCCTTGACTCCAGTCATCACAATGCTTCATAACGTTTTTCATCACAATGGTCCATGCCTGCGTCATCACAAGGCTCTGTGACCTTTGTAACCAAAATGCTCCATGAACTTTTCATCACAATTCTCAGTGACCCTTGTCATCACAATGCTCCATGTCTTTGTCAGAATAATGCTCCATGACCATTGTCATCACAATGTGCCATGCGCATTTCATCACAACTGTCCACAACCTTGTAATTGCAATGCTCCATAAACCTTGTAATCAAAATGGTCCATCCACTTCTCTTCAAAATGCTCTCTCACCAGAGGTATCACAGTGTTCCATCACTAGTCATCACAATACTCCCTCACCCCTGGAATCACAATGATCCATGACTCTGTCATCACAATGCTACATCCCCTTATCATCACAATGTTCCATGACCCCTGCCAGCACAATGTTCCATAAGCCCTGTCATCAAAATGCTCCATGACCCTTTCCATCCCAAAGCTCCAAGACCCCTGACATCAGAATGTTCTATAAACCGTGTCATCTAAATGTTCCATTACACTTTTTATCAAATTGCTGCATGAACCGGTCATCAAAATGTTCCCTGCCCTTCTCATCACAATGCACCATGCCCTTTTCATCAAAATGCTCCATGACTTGTCATCACAAAGCTCCATGACTCTTGGCATCACAATGCTCCATGTCATTGGCATCACAATGCTCCATGTACCCTCTCATAACATTGCTCAATGCCCTTGTCATCACAAAGCTCCATGACACTTGTGATCACAATGCTCCATGACCTTCTAATCACAATGCTCCATGCCCTTGTCATTACAATCCTGCATGACCCATGTATCACAGTGTTCTGTGCCCTTGTCATCACAATGCTCCATACCCACTCTCATCACAATAATCCATGAAACATTTCAGACCAAAGTTCCATACCCTTCTCATCACAATTCTCGATTACCCCGGTCATAACAGTGCACCATGACCCCTGCCATCACAATATTCCACGGCCTAGTCATCACCAGGTTCCATGACACTTCTCATCACAATGCTCAAGACCCCTGAAATCACAATGCTACATTCCCTTGTCATCACAAAGCTCCATGACGCATGTCTTCAGAATGTTCCATGGCCTTCTCATCACAATGCTCCATACCGTTGTCATCACAATGCTCCAAGACCCCTGTAATCACAATGCTCCATGCCACTTTTCATCTCAATGCTTCATGAAACCTGTCATCACAATGAAGCATGCCCATCATCATAATGCTTCAGGCTATTGTCATCACAATTAAATCAATATTCTCCATGACCTCTGTGATCATAATGCTACAAACCATTGTGATCACAATGTTGCATAACACTTATCATCACAAAGCTCCATGACACTTGTCATCACAATGCTCGATGCCCTTCTAATCACAATGCTCCATGCCCTTGTCATTACAGTCCTGCATGACCCATGTATCACAGTGTTCCGAGCCCTTGTCATCACAATGCTCCATGCCCACTCTCATCACAATAATCCAAGAAACATTTCAGACCAAAGTTCCTACCCTTCTCAGCACAATGCTCCATTACCCCTGTCATAACAATGCACCATGACCCCTGCCATCACAATGTTCCACGGCCTAGTCATCACAAGGTTCCATGACATTTCTCATCACAATGCTCAAGACCCCTGAAATCACAATGCTACATTCCCTTGTCATCACAAAGCTCCATGACGCCTGTCATCAGAATGTTCCATGGCCTTCTCATCACAATGCTCCATGCCGTTGTCATCACAATGCTCCAAGACCCCTGTAATCACAATGCTCCATGCCCCTTTTCATCTCAATGCTTCATGAACCTAGTCATCACAATGAACCATGCCCATCATCATAAAGCTTCAGGCTATTGTCACAACAATTAAATCAATATTCTCCATGACCTCTGTGATCATAATGCTCCAAACCCTTGTGATCCCAATGTTGCATAACACTTCTCATCACAACACCCCATGAAGCTCATCATCTCAATTATCCATGGTCTTCTCATCACAATGCTCCATGAACTTTGTCAAAACAATGCTCAATACACTTGTCATCACAATGCTCCCTGACCCTTGTCATCAGTATTCTCCTTGAACCCTGTCATGACAAGGCTCCATGCCTTTTTCATCACAATGATCCATGACCTTTTCATCGCAATCCTCCAAGATCCCTGTAATCACTATGCTCCATGCCCTTGTCATCACAAAACTCCATGACGCATGTCATCAGAATGCTCCATGGCATTCTCATCACAATGCCCCATGCCCTTGTCATCACAATGCTCCAAGACCCCTGTAATCACAATGCTCTATGCCCCTTTTCTTCAGAATGCTCCATGAGACTTGTCATCACAAGTCTCCATGGTCATCTCATCACAATGCTCCAGGACCTTGTCATCACCATGCTCCATTCCCTTGTCATCACAATGCTCCATGACCCCTGTCATCACAATAATCCATGAACATTTTCAGCCCAATGCTCCACGACGTTCTCATCACAATGCCCCATGGCCAATATCATCACAATGCTCCATGACCACTGTCATCACAACACTCCATGACACCTGACAACACAATGATCAGGGAGTCTTCTCATCACAATGCTCCATTCCCTATTCATCACAATGCTCCATTACCCCTGTCATCACAACACTCCATGAACATTTTCAGCCCAGTGCTCCATGACCCTTGTCATCAAAATGATCCATGCCCTTGTCATCCCAATGCTCCATGACCCTTGTATTTACAATGCTTGGTGAAGCTTGTCATCACAGTGCTCCATGACACATGTCATCACAATGCTCCAAACACTTGTGATCACAATGTTCCATAACACTTGTCATCACAATGCTACATTATGCCTGTCATCACAATCCTCCATGCGCTTTTCATTACAAAGCTCCATGACCTTTGTCATCACAATTCTCAATACAATTGTCATCACAATGCTCCCTGACACTTGTCATCAGAATGCTCCTTGAACCCTGTCACGAAAAGTCTTCATGCCTTTTTCATCACAATGCCCATTCCATTTTCATCACAATACTCCATGCCATTGTCATCAAAATACTTCACAAGCTTGTCATCAGAATGCTCCATGACCCTTGTCATCACAATTCTCCATGCACTTGTCAGCACAATGCTCCCTGAAACTTGTCACCACAATGCTCCAAGCCATTGTCATTACAATGCTCCATTACCTGTGTCATAAGAATCCTCCATGACAATTGGCATCACAATGCTCCATGCCGTCGTCATCACAATGGGCCATTACATATGTCATCACAATGCTCCGTGACACCTGGCTTCACAATACTGCATGACCTTGTCATCAGAATGCTCCATGCCCTTGTCATCACAATGCGACATTACAACTGTCATCGCAATAATCCATGAAAATTATTAGACCAATGTTCCATGCCCTTGTCATCACAATGCTCCATGCCCTTGTTATCACAATGCTCCATGACCCCTGTCATCACAATGCTCCGTGACTCCAGTCATCACAGTGCTTCATGACCTTTGTCATCACAATGGTCCATGCCCTCGTCATCAACAGTCTCGGTGACCTTTTTTACCACAATGCTCCATGAACTTTTCATCACAATGCTCTTTGACCCTTTTCATCACAATGCTCTATGCCTTTCTCTGCACAATGCTCCATGACCCTTGTCATCACAATGCTCCATGTGCTTGTCAGCACAATGATCCTTGACACATGTCATTAAAATGCACCATGCGCTTGTCATCACAGTGCTCCACAATCTTGTCATCACAATTCCCCATAAAATTTGTCATCACAGTGCTCCGTGAATCCAGTCATCACAATGCTTCATAACGTTTGTCATCATAATGGTCCATGCCCGCGTCATCACAAGGCTCTGTGACCTTTGTAACCACAATGCTCCATGAACATTTCATCACAATTCTCTGTGACCCTTGTCATCACAATGCTCCATGCCTTTGTCAGAACAATGCTCCATGACCATTGTCATCACAATGTGGCACGTGTATTTCATCACAACTGTCCACAACCGTTTCATTGCTATGCTCCATAAACCTTGTAATCACTAAGGTACATGCACTTCTCATCAAAATGCTCTCTCACCAGAGATAGCACAATGTTCCATCACTAGTCATCACAGTACTCCCTCACCCCTGGAATCACAATGTTCCATGACCCTCTCATCACACTGCTACATCCCCTTATCATCAGAATGTTCCATGACCCCTGCCATCACAGTGTTCCATAACCCGTGTCATCAAAATGCTCCATGACCCTTTCCATCCCAAAGCTCCAAGACCCCTGACATCAAAATGTTCTATAACCACTGCCATCAAAATATTCCTTTACACTTTTTATCAAATTGCTGCATCACCACGTCATCAAAATGCTCCCTGCACTTCTCTTCACAATGCACCATGCCCTTGTCATCAAAATGCTACATGACTTGTCATCACAAAGCTCCATGACCCTTGGCATCACAATGCTCAATGTCATTGTAATCACAATGCTTCATGAACCATCTCATAACATTGCTCAATACCCTTGTCATCACAAAGCTCCATGACACCTGTCATCACAATGCTCGATGCCCTTCTCATCACAATGCTCCATGCCCTTGTCATTACAGTCCTGCATGACACATGTTTCACAGTGTTCCGTGCCCTTGTCATCACAATGCTCCATGCCCACTCTCATCACAATAATCCATGAAACATTTCAGACCAAAGTTCCATACCCTTCTCATCACAATGCTCCATTACCCCTGTCATAACAATGCACCATGACACCTGCCATCACAATATTCCACGGCCTAGTCATCTCAAGGTTCCATGATACTTCTCATCACAATGCTCAAGACCCCTGATATCACAATGCTCAATGCCCTTGTCATCACAATGCTTCATGACTTGTCATCACAAAGATCCATGACCCTTGGCATCACAATGCTCCATGTCATTATCATCACAATGCTCTATGAACGCTCTCATCACATTTCTCCATGCCCTTGTCTTCACATAGCTCCATGACACATGTCATCAGAATGCTCCATGGTCTTCTCATCACAATGCTCCATGCCCTTGCCATCACAATGCTCCATTACACCTGTCATAACAATGCTCTATGACCCCTGCCAACACGATGTTCCATGGCCTTGTCATCACAAGGCTCCATGACCCTTCTCATCACAATGCTCCAAGAACACTGTAATCATAATGTTCTATGCCCCTTTTCATCTCAATGATCCATGAACCCTGTCATCACAATGCACCATGGCCATCATCATAATGCTTCATGCTATTGTCATAACAATGAAATAAAAATGTTCCATGACGTCTGTCATAACAATGCTCCAAACCTTTGTGATCACAATATTCCATAACACTTGTCATCACAAAGCCCCATGACGCTCGTCATCACAATTATCCATGGCCTTCTCATCACAATGCTCCATGACCTTCGTCATCACAATTCTCAATACACTTGTCATCAAACTGCTCCCTGACACTTGATGTCTGTATGCTCCTTGAACCCTGTCATGACAAGGCTCCATGCCATTTTCATCACAATCCTCCATACCCTTTTCATCACAATGCCCCAAGACCCCTGTAATCACAATGCTCCATGCCCTTGTCATCACAAAGCTCAATGATGCATGACATCAGTGTGCTCCTTGGTCTTCTCCTCACAATGCTCCATGCCCTTGTCATCACAATGTTCCAAGACCCCTGTAATCACAATGCTCCATGCCCCTGTTCATCAGTATGCTCCATGAGACTTGTCATCACAAGGCTCCATTGTTTTGTCATCACAATGCTCCAGGACATTGTCATCACAATGCTTCCCTACCTTTTCCTGAAAATTTTCAATGGCCCTTGTCATCATAATGCTCCAAGCCCTAATCATCACAATGCTCCATTATATTTGTTATCACAATCCTCCATTACATTTGGTATCAAAATGCTCCATGCCATTGTCTTCGCAATGGACCATGACATATTTCATCACAATGCTCCCTGACAACTGTCTTCACAATACTCCATGACCTTATTATTAAAATGCTCCATGCCCTTGTCATTACAATGCACCATTCCCACTCTCATCACAATAATCTATGAAAATGGTCAGACCAATGCTCCATGCCACTGTCATCCCAATGTTCCATGCCCTTGTCATCACAATGATCCATGACCCATGTCATCACAATGCTCCATGACTCCACTCATCACAATGCTTCATAACGTTTGTCATCACAATGCTTCATAACGTTTGTCATCACAATGGTCCATGCCCACGTCATCACAAGGCTCTGTAACGTTTGTAACCACAGTGCTCCATGAACTTTTCATCACAATTCTCTGTGAAACTTGTCATCACAATGCCCCATTCCAAATGTCATTGCAACAATCCATGAAACTTATTAGACCAATGTTCCATGCCCTTGTCATCACAATGCTCCATGCCCTTGTTATCACAATGCTCCATGACACCTGTCATCACAGTGCTCCGTGACTCCAGTCATCACAATGCTTCATGACCTTTGTCATCACAATGGTCCATGCCCTCGTCATCAACAGTCTCTGTGACCTTTTTAACAACAATTCTCCATGAACTTTTTATCACAATGCTCTTGGACCATTGTCATCACAATGCTCTATGCCTTTCTCAGCACAGTGCTCCATGAACCTTGTCATCACAATGCTCCATGCGCTTGTCAGCACAATGCTCCATGACACATGTCATCACAATGCACCATGCGCTTGTCATCACAGTGCTCCACAACATTGTCATCACAATGCTCCATAAAATTTGTCATCACAATGCTCCATGCACTTCTCATCAAAATGCTCTCTCACCACTGATATCACAATGCTACATCACAATTTGTCACAATACTCCCTCACCCCTGTCATCACAATGTTCCATGACTCCTGTCATCACAATGCTACATGCACTTATCATCACAATGTTCGGTGACCCCTGACATCACAATGTTCCATAACACCTGTCATCAAAATATTCCATGACACTTTTCATCAAATTGCTCCATGACCCTGTCATCAGAATGCGCCCTGCCCTTCTCATCACAATGCACAAAGCCATTGCCATCACAATGCTCCATGACCTTTGTCATCACAAAGATCCATGACCCTTGGCATCACAATGCTCCATGTCATTGTCATCACAATGCTCCATGAACGCTCTCATCACATTGCTCCATGCCCTTGTCTTCACATAGCTCCATGACACATGTCATCAGAATGCTCCATGACAGGGGCTTCCTTTGTGCCGCAGTGGTTTAGAGTCCGCCTGCCGATGCAGGGGATACGGGTTCGTGCTCCGGTCAGGGAGGAGCCCACATGCCCTGGAGCGGCTGGGCCTGTGAGCCATGGCCGCTGAACCTGCGCGTCCGGAGCCTGTGCTCCTCAATGGGAGAGGCCACAACAGTGAGAGGCCCGTGTACCGCAAAAAAAAAAAAAAAAAATGCTCCCTGACACTTGTTGTCTGTATGCTCCTTGAACCCTGTCATGACAAGGCTCCATGCCGTTTTCATCACAATGATCCATGCCCTTTTCATCACAATGCTCCAAGACCCATGTAATCACAATGGTCCATGCCCTTGTCATCACAAATCTCAATGACGCATGCCATCAGAATGCTCCTTGGTCTTCTCCTCACAATGGTCCATGCCCTTGTCATCACAACGTTCCAAGACCCCTGTAATCACAATGCTCCATGCCCCTATTCATCAGTATGCTCCATGAGACTTGTCATCAAAAGGCTCCATGGTTTTGTCATCACAATGCTCCAGGACCTTGTCATCACAATGCTTCACGGCCTTGTCATCAAAATTTTCAATGGCCCTTGTCATCATAATGCTCCAAGCCCTAATCATCACAATAATCCATAATATTTGTCATCACAATCCTCCATTACATTTGGTATCACAATGCTCCATGCCATTGTCTTCGCAATGGACAATGACATATTTCATCAGAATGCTCCCTGACACCTGTCTTCACAATACTCCATGACCTTATTATCACAATGCTCCATGCCCTTGTCATTACAATGCACCATTCCCACTCTCATCACAATAATCTATGAAACTTGTCAGACCAATGCTCCATGCCACTCTCATCACAATGTTCCATGCCCTTGTCATCACAATGCTCCATGACCCCTGTCATCACAATGCTCCATGACTCCAGTCATCACAATGCTTCATAACGTTTTTCATCACAATGGTCCATCCCGCATCATCACAAGGCTCTGTGACCTTTGTAACCACAATACTCCATGAACTTTACATCACAATTCTCTGTGAAATTTGTCATCACAATGCTCCATGTCTTTGTCAGAACAATGCTACATGACCACTGTCATCACAATGTGCCATGCGCATTTCATCACAATGGTCCACAACCTTGTCATTGCAATGCTCCATAAACCTTGTAATCACAATGGTCCATGCACTTCTCATCAAAATGCTCTCTCACCAGAGATATCACAATGTTCCATCACTAGTCATCACAATACTCCCTCACCCTTGTAATCACAATATTCCATGACCCTGTCATCACAATGCTACATCCCCTTATAATCACAATGTTCCATGACCCCTGCCATCACAATGTTCCATAACCCCTGTCAACAAAATGCTCCATGACCCATTCCATCCCAAAGCTCCAAGACCCCTGACATCACAATGTTCTATAACCCCTGCCATCAAAATATTACATTACACTTTTTATCAAATTGCTGCATGACCCGGTCATCAAAATGCTCCCTGGCCTTCTCATCACAATGCACCATGCCCTTGTCATCAAAATGCTCCATGACATTTGTCATCACAAAGCTCCAAGACACTTGGCAACACAATGCTCAATGTCATTGTCATCACAATGCTCCATGATCCCTCTCATCACATCGCTCCATGCCTTTGTCATCACAAAGCTCCATGACACTTGTCATCACAATGCTCGATGCCCTTCTCATCACAATGCTCCATGCCCTTTTTATTACAGTCCTGCATGACCCATGTATCACAGTGTTCCGTGCCTTGGTCATCACAATTTTCCCTGCCCACTCTCATCACAATAATCCATGAAACATTTCAGCCCAAAGTTCCATACACTTTTCATCACAATGTTCCATTACCCCTGTCAACAATGCACCATGACCTCTGCCACCACAATGTTCCACGGCCTCGTCATCACAAGGTTCCATGATACTTCTCATCACAATGCTCAAGACCCCTGAAATCACAATGCTTCATGCCCTTGTCATCACAATGCACCATGTCCAATGTCATCACAATAATCTATGAAACTTTTCAGACGAATGCTCCATGACCCTGTCATCACAATGCTCCATGCCCTTGTCATCACAAAGCTCCATTACGCATGTGATCCGAATGTTCCATGGCCTACACATCACAATGCTCCATACCTTAGTCATCGTAATGCTCTAAGACCCCTGTAAACACAATGCTCCATGCACCTTTTCATCTCAATGCTCCAAGAACCCTGTCATCAAAATGCACCATGCCCATCATGATAATGCTTCAGGCTATTGTCATCACAATAAAATCAATATTCTCCATGACCTCTGTCATCATAATGCTCCAAATCCTTGTGATCACAATGTTCCATAACACGTATCATCACAACACCCCATAACGCACATCATCACAATTATCCATGGCCTTCTCATCACAATGCTCCATGATCTTTGTCATCACAATGCTCAATACTCTTGTCATCACAATGCTCCCTGACACTTGTCGTCAGTATGCTCCTTGAACCCTGTCATGACAAGGATCCATGCCTTTTTCATCACAATAATCCATGCCCTTTTCATCACAATGCTCCAAGATCCCTGTAATCACAATGCTCCAAGGCCTTGTCATCAAGAACTCCATAACGCATTTCATCAGAATGCTTAATGGCCTTCTCATCACAATGCTCCATGCCCTTGTCATCATAATGCTCCAAGACCCCTGTAATCACAATGCTCCATGCCCCTTTTCATCAGAATGCTACATGAGACTTGTCATCACACGTCTCCATGGTCTTCTCATCACAATGCTCCATGACCTTGTCATCACCATGCTCTGTTCCGTTGTCATCACAATGCTCCATGGCCCCTGTCATCACAATAATACATGAATATTTTCAGCCCAATGCTCCACGACTTTCTCATCACAATGCTCCATGGCCAATATCATCACAATGCCCCATGACCACTGTCATCACAACACTCCATGACACCTGACAACACAATGATCCGGGACTCTTGTCATCACAATGCTCCATTCCCTAGTCATCACAATGCTCCATGACCCCTGTCATCACAACACTTTATGAACATTTTCAGCCCAGTGCTCCATGACCCATGTCATCACAATGATCCATGCCCTTGTCATCCCAATGCTCCATGACCCATGTATTCACAATGCTCTGTGACGCTTGTCATCACTGTGCTCCATGACACATGTCATCACAATGCTCCATGCCCTTGTCATCACACAGCTCCGTGACACTTGTCATCACAATGCTCCATGCCCTTCTCATCATAATGCTCCATGACCTTGTCATTACAATCCTCCATGACCCATGTATCACAGTGTACCGTTAACTTGTCATCACAATGCTCCATGGCCACTCTCATCACAATAATCCATGAAACATTTCAGACCAATGCTCAATGCCCTTCTCATCACAATGCTCCATTACCTCTGTCAACAATGCTCCATGACCCCTGCCATCACAATGTTCCACGGCCATGTGATCACAAGGCTCCATGACCAATGTCATCACAATGTTCCAAGACCCATATAATCACAATGCTCCATGCCCTTGTCATCACAAAGCTCCATGACACATGTCATCAGAATGTTCCATGGCCTTCTCCTCAAAATGCTACATGCCCTTGTCATCACAATGCTTCATACCCTCGTAATCACAATGCTCCATGCCCTTTTCATCAGAATGCTCCATGAGACTTGTCATCACAAGTCTCCATGGTCATCTCATCACAATGCTCCAAGACCTTGTCATCACCATGCTCCATTCCCTGGTCATCACAATGCTCCATAACCCCTGTCATCACAAGTTTCCATGACACTTCTCATCACAATGCTCCAAGACCCCTGTAATCACAATGCTCCATGCCCCTTTTCATCACAATGCTCCACGATCCCTTTCATCACAATGAACCATGTCCATCATCATTATGCTTCAGGCTATTGTCATCACAATGAAATCAAAATGCT
Source organism: Mesoplodon densirostris (assembly GCF_025265405.1). Taxonomy (NCBI): domain Eukaryota; kingdom Metazoa; phylum Chordata; class Mammalia; order Artiodactyla; family Ziphiidae; genus Mesoplodon; species Mesoplodon densirostris. The sequence goes on along the minus strand of NW_026778196.1, from coordinate 6,835,473 downwards.
CCATGACCTCTGTCATGACAATGCTCCAAACAATGGTGATCACAATGTTGCATAACAATTATCATCACAAAACCCCATGACGCTAATCATCACTATTATCCATGGTCTTCTCATCACAAGGCTCCATGACTTTGTCATCACAATTCTCAATACTCTTTTCATCACAATACTCCCTGACAATTGTCGTCAGTATGCTCCATTAACTCTTTCATGACAAGGCTCCATGCCATTTTCATCACATTGATCCATGCGCTTTACATCACAGTGCTCCAAGACCCCTGTAATCATAATGCTCCTTGCCCTTGTCATCACAAAGCTCCATGATGCATATCATCAGAATGTTCCATGCACTTCTCATCACAATGCTCCATGCCCTTGTCATCACAATGCTCCAAGACACCTGTAATCACAATGCTCCATGCCCCTTTTCATCTCAATGCTCCATGAACACTGTCATAACAATGCACCATGTCCATCATCATAATGCTTCAGTCTGTTGTCATCACAGTGAAATCAAAATGCTCCATGACCTCTGTCATCACAATGCTCCAAACCCTGGTGATCACAATGTTGCAAAACACTTATCATCACAACACCCCATGACGCTCTTCATCACAATTATCCATGGTCTTCTCATCAAAATGCTCCATGACTTTGTCATCACAATTCTCAATACACTTGTCATCTCAATGCTCCCTGACACTTGTCGTCAGAATGCTCCTTGAAACCTGTCAAGAAAAGGCTCCATGCCTTTTTCATCACAAAGCCCCATGCTGTTTTCATCCCAATGCTCCATGCCATTGTCATCAAAATACTCCACAAGCTTGTCATCAGAATGCTCCATGACCCTTGTCATCACTATTCTCCATGCACTTGTCAGAACAATGCTCCCTGACCCTTGTCATCACAATGATCCAAGCCATTGTCATCACAATGCTCCATTACCTTTGTCATTAGAATCCTCCATGACACTTGGCATCACAATGCTCCAAGCCATTGTCATCACAGTGGGCCATTACATATGTAATCACAATGCTCCCTGACAACTCTCTTCACAATACTGCATGACCTGGTCATCACAATGCTCCATGCTCTTGTCTTCACAATGCGCCATTCCAACTGTCATCACAATAATCCATGAAACTTATTAGACCAATGCTCCATGCCCTTGTCATCACATTGCTCCATGCTCTTGTTATCACAATGTTCCAAGACCCCTGTAATCAGAATGCCCCATGCCCCTTTTCATCAGTATGCTCCATTAGACTTGTCATCGCAAGGCTCCATGGTTTTCTCATCACAATGCTCCAGGACCTTGTCATCACAATGGTTCATGACATTGTCATGAAAATTCTCAATGGCCCTTGTCTTCATAATGCTCCAAGCCCTAGTCATCACAGTGCTCCATTATATTTGTCATCACAATCCTCCCTTGCATTTGGCATCACTATGCTCCATGCTATTGTCATCGCAATGGACCATGACATATTTCATCACAATGCCCCCTGACACATGTCTTCACAATATTCCATGCCCTTGTCATCACAATGCTCCCTGCCCTTCTCATCACAATGCACCACACCCTTGTCATCAAAATGCTCCATGACCATTGTCATCACTAAGCTCCATGACCGTTGACATCACAATGCTCCATGTCATTGTCATCACAATGCTCCATGAACCCTCTAATCACATTGCTCCATGCCCTTGTCATCACACAGCTCCTGGACACTTGTCATCACAATGCTCGATGGCCTACTCATCACAATGCTCCATGCCCTTGTCATCACAATGCTCCATGAACCCTGTCAACACAATGCTCCATGACTCCAGTCATCACAATGCTTCATAACGTTTGTCAATACAACGGTCCATGCCCGCGTCATCACAAGGCTCTGTGACCTTTTTAACCACAATGCTCCATGAACATTTCCTCACAATGCTCCGTGAGCCTTGCTATCACAATGCTCCATGCCTTTGTCAGAACAATGCTCCATGACCCTTGTCATCACAATGTACCATATGATTTTCATCACAATGATCCACAACCTTGTCATCACTCTGCTCCATCAACCTTGTAATCAGAATGCTCCATGCACTTCTCATCCAAATGCTCTCTCACATGAGATATCACAATGTTCCATCACTAGTCATCACAATCCTCCCTCACCATTGTTTTCCCAATGTTCCATGACAACTGTCATCACAATGCTACATCCCCTTATCAGCACAATGTTCCATGACCCCTGACATCACAATGCTCCATGACCACTGTCATCACAACACTCCATAACACCTGACAACACAATGATCCGGGACTCTTGTCATCACAATGCTCCAAGACCCCTGTCATCACAATACTCCATGAACATTTTCAGCCCAGTGCTCATGACCCTTGTCATCACAATGATCCATGCCCTTGTCATCCCAATGTTCCATGACGCTTGTAATCACAGTGCTCCATGACATCTGTCATCACAATGCTCCATGCCTTTGTCAGCAAAATGCTACATGACCTGGTCATTACAATGCTCTATGCGCTTGTCATCACAATACTCCCTTACAATTGTCATCACAATCCTTCAGGAACCTTGGGATCACATTGCTTCAGGCCCTTGTCATCAAAATGCTCCATGCTCCTTGAAATCAAAATGATCCGTGACCTCTGTCATCACAATGCTCCAAACACTTGTGATCACAGTGTTCCATAAAACTTGTCCTCACAACGCTCCATGATGCCTGTCATCAAAATACTCCATGCCCTTTTCATCACAATGCTCCATGACCTTTGTCATCACAATTCTCAATACACTTGTCATCACAATGCTCCCTGACACTTGTCGTCAGAATGCTCCTTGAACCGTGTCACCAAAAGGCTCCATGCCATTTTCATCTAAAATCCCCATGCCGTTTTCATCCCAGAGCTCCATGCCATTGTCATCAAAATACTCCACAAGCTAGTCATCAGAATGCTCCATGACCCTTGTCATCACAATTCTCCATGCACTTGTCAGCACAATGCTCCCTGACCCTTATCATCACAATGCTCCAAGCCATTGTCATGACAATGCTCCATTACCTTTGTCATCAGAATCCTCCATGACACTTGGCATCACAATGCTCCATGCCCTTGTCATCACAATGTGCCATTACAACTCTCATCACAATAATCCATGAAACTTATTATACCAATGCTCCTTGCCCTTGATATCACAATGTTCCATGACCCATGTAATCAGAATGCTCCATGCCCCTTTTCATCAGAATGCTCCATGAGACATGTCATCCGAAGGCTCCATGGATTTCTCTTCACAATGCTCCATGACCTTTGTCATCACAATGCTCAAAGACCCATGTAATCACAATGCTTCATGCTCCTGTCATCGCAATTGGCCATGACATTTGGCATCACAATGCTCCATGCCATTGTCTTTGAAATTGACCATGACATATGTTATCACAATGCCCTCTTACACCTGTCTTCACAATACTCCATGCCCTTGTCATCACAATGCTCCATGCCCTTGTCATCACAATGCACCATGTCCAATGTCATCACAATAATCTATTAAACTTGTCAGACCAATGCTCCATGCCCCTGTCATCACAATGTTCCATGCCCTTGTCATCACAATGCTCCATGGCCCTTGTCATCACAATGCTCCGTGACTCCAGTCATCACAATGCTTCATAACGTTTCTCATCACAACGGTCCATGGCTGTGTCATCGCAAGGCTCTGTGACATTTGTAACCACAATGCTCCATGAAATTTTCATCACAATGCTCCGTGACCCTTGTCATTACAATGCTCCATGCCTTTTTCAGAACAATGCTCCATGACCCTTGTCATCACAATGTGCCATGTGCTTTTCATCACAATGATCCACAACCTTGTCATCGCTATGCTCCATAAACCTTGTAATCACAATGCTCCATGCACTTCTCATCCAAATGCTCTCTCACATGATATATTACAATGTTCCATCACTAGTCATCACAATCCACCCTCACCCCTCTTATCACAATGTTCCATGACCCCTGTCATCACAGTGCTACATACCCTTATCAGCACAATGTTCCATGACCACTGACATCACAATGTTCCATAACCCCTGTCATCAAAATGCTCCATGACCCTTTGCATCCCAAAGATCCCTGACCCCTGGCATCACAATGTTCTGTAACCCCAGTCATCAAAATGTTCCATTACACTTTTCATCAAATTGCTGCATGACCCTGTCATCAAAATGCTCCCTGCCCTTCTCATCACAATGCACCACACCCTTGTCATCAAAATGCTCCATGACCATGGTCATCACTAAGCTCCATGACCCTTGGCATCACAGTGCTCCATGCCATGGACATCACAATGCTCCATGAACCCTCTCATCAAATTGCTCCATTCACTTGTCATCACAAAGCTCCATGACACTTGTCATCACAATGCTCAATGCCCTTCTCATCACAATGCTCCATGTCCTTGTCATTACAATTCTCCATCACCCATATATCACAGTGTACCGTGCCCTTGTCATCACAATGCGCCATGCCCACTGTCATCACAATAATCCATGAAATATTTCAGACAAAAGCTCAATGCACTTCTCATCACAATGCTCCATTACCACTGTCAACAATGCTCCGTGACCCCTGTCATCACAATAATCAATGAACATTTTCAGCCAAGTGCTCCATGACCCTTGTCAAACCAATGCTCCATGACCCCTGTATTCACAATGCTCCTTGACGCTTCTCATCACAGTGCTCCATGACACTTGTCATCACAATGCTCCCTGACCCTTGTCATCAGTATGCTCCTTGAACCCTGTCATGACAAGTTTCCATGCATTTTTCATCAGAATGATCCATGACCGTTTCATCACAATGCTCCAAGGTCCCTGTAATCACAATGCTCCATGCCCTTGTCATCACAAAACTCCATGACGCATGTCATAAGAATGCTCCATGGCCTTCTCATCACAGTGCTCTATGCCCTAGTCATAACAATGCTCCAAGACCCCTGTAATCAGAATGCTCCATGTCTCTTTTCATCAGAATGCTCAATGAGACTTGCAATCACAAGTCTCCATGGTCTTCTAATCACAATGTTCCAGGACCTTGACATCACCATGATCCATTCCCTTGTCATCACAATGCTCCATGACCCCTGTCATCACAATAATCCATGAACATTTTCAAACCAATGCTCCACGACCTTCTCATCACAATGCTCCATGCCCTTGCCATCACAATGCTCCATTACACCTGTCATAACAAAGCTCCATGACCCCTGCCATCACGATGTTCCATGGCCTTGTCATCACATGGCTCCATGACCCTTCTCATCACAATGCTCCAAGAACACTGTAATCACAATGCTCTATGCCCCTTTTGATCTCAATGATCCATGAACCCTGTCATCACAATGCACCCTGCCCATCATCATAATGCTTCATGCTATTGTCATAACAACGAAATCAAAATGTTCCATGACCTCTGTCATAACAATGTTCCAAACCCTTGTGATCACAATATTCCATAACACTTGTCATCACAATGCCCCAGGATGCTCGTCATCACAGTTATCCAGGGTCTTCTCATCACAATGCTCCATGACCTTCGTCATCACAATGCTCAATACACTTGTCATCAACATGCTCCCTGACACTTGTTGTCTGTATGCTCCTTGAACCCTGTCATGACTAGGCTCCATGCCTTTTTCATCACAATGATCCATGCCCTTTTCATCACAATGCTCCAAGTCCCATGTAATCACAATGGTCCATGCCATTGTCATCACAATGCACCATGCCCACTCTCATCACAATAATCTATGAAACTTGTCAGACCAATGCTCCATGCCACTGTCATCACAATGCTCCATGCCCTTGTCATCACAATGCTCCATGACCCCTGTCATCACAATGCTCCTTGACTCCAGTCATCACAATGCTTCATAACGTTTTTCATCACAGTGGTCCATGCCCGGGTCATCACAAGGCTCTGTGACCTTTGTAACCACAATGCTCCATGAACTTTTCATCACAATTCTCTGAGAAACTTTTCTTCACAATGCACCATGTCTTTGTCAGAACAATGCTCCATGAACATTGTCATCACAATGTGCCACGCACATTTCATCACAACGTTCCAAACCTTGTCATTGCAATGCTCCATAAACCTTGTAATCACAATGGTCCATGCACTTCTCATCAAAATGCTCTCTCACCAGAGATATCACAATGTTCCATCACTAGTCATCACAATACACCCTCATCCTTGTAATCACAATGTTCCATGACACTGTTATCACAATGCTACATCCCCTTATCTGCACAATGTTCCATGACCCCTGCCATCACAATGTTCCATAAGCCCTGTCATCAAAATGCTCCATGACCCTTTCCATCCCAAAGCTCCAAGACCCCTGCCATCAAAATGTTCTATAACCCCTGCCATCAAAATGTTCCATTATACTTTTTATCAAATTGCTGCATGACGCGGTCATCAAAATGCTCCCTGCCCTTCTCATCAAAATGCTCCATGACTTGTCATCACAAAGTTCCAAGACCCTTGGCATCACATTGCTCCATGTCCTTGTCATCACACAGCTCCATGACACTTGTCATCACAATGCTCGATGCCCTTCTCATCACAATGCTCCATGCCCTTGTCATTACAGTCCTGCATGACCCATGTATCATAGTGTTCCGTGCCCTTGTCATCACAATGTTCCATGCCCACTCTCATCACAATAATCCATGAAACATTCCAGACCGAAGTTCCATACCCTTCTCATCACAATGCTCCATTACCCCTGTCATAACAATGCACCATGACAGCTGCCATCACAATGATCCACGTCCTAGTCATCACAAGGTTCCATGATAATTCTCATCACAATGCTCAAGACCCCTGATATCACAATGCTCCATGCCCTTGTCATCACAAAGCTCCATGACGCATGTCATCACAATGTTCCATGGCCTTCTCATCACAGTGCTCCATGCCCTTGTCATCAAAATGCTCCAAGACCCTTGTCATCACAATGCTCCATGCCCCATTTCATCTCAATGCTCCATGAAATCTGTCATCACAATGCTCCAGGCCCCTTGTAATCACAATGCTCCATGCCCCTTTTCATCTCAATGCTCCATGAACCCTGTCATCACAATGCACAATGCCCATCATCATAATGCTTCAGGCTATTGTCATCACAATGAAATCAATATTCTGCATGACCTCTGTCATCATAATGCTCCAAATCCTTGTGATCACAGTGTTGCATAACACGTATCATCACAACACCCCATGACGCTCATCATCACAATTATCCATGGTCTTCTCATCACAATGCTCCATGATCTTTGTCATCACAATGCTCAATAAACTTGTCATCACAATGCTCCCTGACCCTTGTCGTCAGTATGCTCCTTGAACCCTGTCATGACAAGTTTCCATGCATTTTTCATCACAATGATCCATGACCATTTCATCACAATGCTCCAAGGTCCCTGTAATCACAATGCTCCATGCCATTGTCATCACAAAACTCCATGACGCATGTAATCAGAATGCTCCATGGCCTTCTCATCAAAATGCTCTATGCCCTAGTCATAACAATGCTCCAAGACCCCTGTAATCACAATGCTCCATGTCCCTTTGCATCAGAATGCTCCATGAGACTTGCCATCACAAGTCTCCATGGCCTTCTCATCACAATGTTCCAGGACCTTGACATCACCATGCTCCATTCCCTTGTCATCACAATGCTCCATGCCCTTGTTATCACAATTCTCCATGACCCCTGTCATCACAGTGCTCCGTGACTCCAGTCATCACAATGCTTCATGACGTTTGTCATCAAAGTGGTCCATGCCCTCGTCATCAACAGTCTCGGTGACCATTTTAACCACAATGCTCCATGAACTTTTCATCACAATGCTCTTTGACCCTTGTCATCACAATGCTCTATGCCTTTCTCAGCACAATGCTCCATGACCCTTGTCATCACAATGCTCCATGCGCTTGTCAGCACAATGCTCTATGACACATGTCATCACAATGCACCATGCGCTTGTCATCACAGTGCACCCCAACATTGTCATCACAATTCTCCATAAAATTTGTCATCACAATGCTCCATGCACTTCTCATCAAAATGCTCTCTCACCACTGATATCACAATGCTACATAACTATTTGTCAAAATACTCCCTCACCCCTGTCATCACAATGCTCCATGACTCCTGTCATCACAATGCTACATGCACTTATCATCACAATGTTTGATAACCCCTGAAATCACAATGTTCCTTAACACCTGTCATCAAAATATTCCATGACACTTTTAATCAAATTGCTCCATGACCCTGTCATCAGAATGCTCCCTGCCCTTCTAATCACAGTGCACAATGCCCTTGCCATCAAAATGCTCCATGACCTTTGTCATCACATAGATCCATGACCCTTGGCATCACAATGCTCCATGTCATTGTCATCACAGTGCTCCATGAACGCTCTCATCACATTGCTCCATGCCCTTGTCTTCACATAGCTCCAGGACACATGTCATCAGAATGCTCCATGGTCTTCTCATCACAATGCTCCAAGCCCTTGCCATCACAATGCTCCATTACACCTGTCATAACAATGCTCCATGACCCCTGCCATCACGATGTTCCATGGCCTTGTCATCACAAGTCTCCATGACCCTTCTTATCACAATGCTCCAAGAACACTGTAATCACAATGCTCTATGCCCCTTTTCATCTCAATGATCCATGAACCCTGTCATCACAATGCACCATGCCCATCATCATAATGCTTCATGCTATTGTCATCACAACGAAATCAAAATGTTCCATGACCTCTGTCATAACAATGCTCCAAACCCTTGTGATCACAATATTCCATAACACTTGTCATCACAATGCCCCAGGATGCTCATCATCACAATTATCCATGGTCTTCTCATCACAATGCTCCATGACCTTCGTCATCACAATGCTCAATACACTTGTCATCAACATGCTCCCTGACACTTGTTGTTTGTATGCTCCTTGAACCCTGTCATGACAGGGATCCATGCCTTTATCATCACAATGATCCATGCCCTTTTCATCACAACGCTCCAAGTCCCATGTAATCACAATTGTACATGCCATTGTCATCACAAAGCTCAATGACGCATGCCATCAGAGTGCTCCTTGGTCTTCTCCTCACAATGCTCCATGCCCTTGTCTTCACAATGTTCCATGCCCTTGTCATCACAATGCTCCATTCCCATGTTATCACAATGCTCCATGACCCCTGTCATCACAATGCTCCGTGACTCCAGTCATCACAAAGCTTCATGACATTTGACATCACATTGGTCCATGCCCTCGTCATCAACAGTCTCTGTGACCTTTTTAACCACAATGCTCCATGAACATTCTCAGCACAATGCTCCATGACCCTTGTCATCACATTGCTCCATGCGCTTTTCAGCACAATGCTCCATGACACATGTCATCACAATGCACCATGCGCTTGTCATCACAGTGCTCCACAACATTGTCATCACAAAGCTCCATAAAATTTGTCATCACAATGCTCCATGCACTTCTCATCAAAATGCTCTCTCACCACTGATATAACAATGCTACATCACTGTTTGTCACAATACTCCCTCAGCCCTGTCATCACAATGTTCCATGACTCCTGTCATCACAATGCTACATGCACTTATCATCACAATGTTCGATGATCCCTGAAATCACAATGTTCCATAACACCTGTCATCAAAATGTTCCATGACACTTTTCATCAAATTGCTCCATGACCCTGTCATCAGAATGCTCCCTGCCCTTCTCTTCACATTGCACAGCGCCCTTGCAATCAAAATGCTCCATGACCTTTGTCATCACAAAGATCCAAGACCCTTGGCATCACAATGCTCCATGTCATTGTCATCACAATGCTCCATGAACCCTCTCATCACATTGCTCCATGCACTTGTCATCACACAGCTCCATGACACTTGTCATCACAATGCTCGATGCCCTTCTCATCACAATGCTCCATGCCCTTGTCATTACAGTCCTGCATGACCCATGTATCACAGTGTTCCGTGCCCTTGTCATCACAATGCTCCATTCCCACTCTCATCACAATAATCCATGAAACATTTCAGACCAATGTTCCATACCCTTCTCATCACAATGCTCCATTACCCCTGTCATAACAATGCACCATGACACCTGCCAACACAATGATCCACGGCCTAGTCATCACAAGGTTCCATGATACTTCTCATCACAATGCTCAAGACCCCTGATATCACAATGTTCCATGCCCTTGTCATCACAAAGCTCCATGACGCATGTCATCAGAATGTTCCATGGCCTTCTCATCACAATGTTCCATGCCCTTGTCATCACAATGCTCCAAGACCCTTGTCATCACAATGCTCCATGCCCCATTTCATCTCAATGCTCCATGAAATCTGTCATCATAATGCTCCAAGACCCTTGTAATTACAAAGCTCCATGCCGCTTTTCATCTCAATGCTCCATGAACCCTGTCATCACAATGCACCATGCCCATCATCATAATGCTTCAGGCTATTGTCATCACAATGAAATCATTATTCTGCATGACCTCTGTAATCATAATGCTCCAAACCCATGTGATAACAATGTTGCATAACACGTATCATCACAACACCCCATGATGATCATCATCACAATTATCCATAGTCTTCTCATCACAATGCTCCATGATTTTTGTCATAAAAATGCTCAATACACTTGTCATCACAATGCTCCCTGACCCTTGGCGTCAGTATGCTCCTTGAACCGTGTCATGACAAGTTTCCATGCATTCTTCATCACAATGATCCATGACCATTTCATCACAATGCTCCAAGGTCCCTGTAATCACAATGCTCCATGCCCTTGTCATCACAAAACTCCATGACGCATGTCATCAGAATGCTCCATGGCCTTCTCATCACAATGCTCTATGCCCTAGTCATAACAATGCTCCAAGACCCCTGTAATCACAATGCTCCATGCCCCTTTTCATCAGAAAGCTCCATGAGACTTGCCATCACAAGTCTCCATGGTCTTCTCATCACAATGTTCCAGGACCTTGACATCACAATGATCCATTCCCTTGTCATCACAATGCTCCATGACCCCTGTCATCACAATAATCCATGAATATTTTCAGCCCAATGCTCCACGACCTTCTCATCACAATGCTCCATTGCCAATATCATCACAATGCTCCATGACCACTGTCACCACAACACTTCATGACACCTGACAACACAATGATCCAGGACTCTTGTCATCACAATGCTCCATTCCCTTGTCGTCACAATGCTACATGACACCTGTCATCACAACTCTCCATGAACATTTTCAGCCCAGTGCTCCATGACCCTTGTCAACCCAATGCTCCATGACCCCTGTATTCACAATGCTCTTTGACACTTTTCATCACAGTGCTCCATGACACTTGTCATCACAATGCTCCCTGACCCTTGTCATCAGTATGCTCCTTGAAACCTGTCATGACAAGTTTCCATGCATTTTTCATCACAATGATCCATGACCGTTTCATCACAATGCTCCAAGGTCCCTGTAATCGCAATGCTCCATGCCCTTGTCATCACAAAACTCCATGACACATGTCATCAGAATGCTCCATGGGCTTCTCATCACAGTGCTCTATGCCCTAGTCATAACAATGCTCCAAGACCCCTGTAATCACAATGCTCCATGTCCCTTTTCATCAGAATGCTCCATGAGACTTGCCATCACAAGTCTCCATGGTCTTCTCATCACAATGTTCCAGGACATTGACATCACCATGATCCATTCACTTGTCATCACAATGCTCCATTACCCCTGTCATCACAATAATCCATGAACATTTTCAGCCCAATGCTCCACGACTATCTCATCACAATGCTCCATGCCCTTGCCATCACAATGCTCCATTACCCCTGTCATAACAATGCTCCATGACCCCTGCCATCACGATGTTCCATGGCCTTGTCATCACAAGGCTCCATGACCCTTCTCATCACAATGCTCCAAGAACACTGTAATCACAATGTTCTATGCCCCTTTTCATCTCAATGATCCATGAACCCTGTCACCACAATGCACCCTGCCCATCATCATAATGCTTAATGTTATTGTCATAACAACGAAAACAAAATGTTCCATGACCTCTGTCATAACAATGTTCCAAACCCTTGTGATCACAATATTCCATAACACTTGTCATCACAATGTCCCAGGATGCTCGTCATCACAATTATCCATGGTCTTCTCATCACAATGCTCCATGACCTTCGTCATCACAATGCTCAATACACTTGTCATCAACATGCTCCCTGACACTTGTTGTCTGTATGCTCCTTGAACCCTGTCATGACAAGGCTCCATGCCTTTTTCATCACAATGATCCATGCCCTTTTCATCACATTGCTCCAAGTCCCATGTAATCACAATGGTCCATGCCATTGTCATCACAAAGCTCAATGACGCATGCCATCAGAATGCTCCTTGGTCTTCTCCTCACAATGCTCCATGCCCTTGTCTTCACAATGTTCCAGGACCCCTGTAATCACAATGCTCCATTTCCCTTTTAATCAGTATGCTCCATGAGACTTGTCATCACAAGGCTCCATGGTTTTGTCATCACAATGCTCCAGGACCTTGTCATCACAATGCTTCATGACCTTGTCATCAAAATTTTCAATGGCCCTTGTCATCATAATGCTCCAAACCCTAATCATCACAATGCTCCATTTGCTTTGTGATCACAATCCTACATTACTTTTGGTATCACAAAGCTCCATGCCATTGTCATCGCCATGGACCATGACATATGTTATCACAATGTTCCCTAACACCTGTCTTCACAATACTCCATGACCTTATCATCACAATGCTCCATGCCCTTGTCATCACAATGCACCATGCCCACTCTCATCACAATAATCTATGAAACTTGTCATACAAATGCTCCATGCCTCTGTCATCACAATGCTCCATGCCCTTGTCATCACAATGCTCCATGACCCCTGTCATCACAATGCTCCGTGACTCCAGTCATCACAATGCTTCATAACGTTTGTCATCACAATGGTCCATTCCCGCGTCATCACAAGGCTCTGTGACCTTTGTAACCACAATGCTCCATGAACTTTTCATCACAATTCTCTGAGAAACTTGTCATCACAATGCTCCATGTCTTTGTCAGAACAATGTTCCATGACCATTGTCATCACAATGTGCCACGCGCATTTCATCACAACGTTCAAAACATTGTCATTGCAATGCTCCATAAACCTTGTAATCACAATGGTCCATGCACTTCTCATCAAAATGCTCTCTCACCAGAGATATCACAATATTCCATCACTAGTCATCACAATACACCCTCATCCTTGTAATCACAATGTTCCATGACACTGTCATCACAATGCTACATCCCCTTATCATCACAATGTTCCATGACCCCTGCCATCACAATGTTCCATAAGCCCTGTCATCAAAATGCTCCATGACCCTTTCCATCCCAAAGCTCCAAGAACCCTGTCATCACAATGTTCTATAACCCCTGCCATCAAAATGTTCCATTATACTTTTTATCAAATTGCTGCATGACACGGTCATCAAAATGCTCCCTGCCCTTCTCATCAAAATGCTCCATGATTTGTCATCACAAAGCTCCAAGACCCTTGGCATCACAATGCTCCATGTCACTGTCATCACAATGCTCCATGAACCATCTCATCACATTGCTCCATCGCCTTTAATCACACAGCTCCATGACACTTGTCATCACAATGCTCGATGCCCTTCTCATCACAATGCTCCATGCCCTTGTCATTACAGTCCAGCATGACCAATGTATCACAGTGTCCCTTGCCCTTGTCATCACAATGCTCCATGCCCACTCTCATCACAATAATCCATGAAACATTTCAGACCGAAGTTCCATACCCTTCTCATCACAATGCTCCATTACCCCTGTCATAACAATGCAACATGACACCTGCCAACACAGTGATCCACGGCCTAGTCATCACAAGGTTCCATGATAATTCTCATCACAATGCTCAAGACCCCTGATATCACAATGCTCCATGCCCTTGTCATCACAATGCTCCATGACGCATGTCATCAGAATGTTCCTTGGCCTTCTCATCACAGTGCTCCATGCCCTTGTCATCAAAATGCTCCAAGACCCTTGTCATCAGAATGCTCCATGCCCCATTTCATCTCAATGCTCCATGAAATCTGTCATCACAATGCTCCAAGACCCTTGTAATCACAATTCTACATGCCCATTTTCATCTCAATGCTCCATGAACCCTGTCATCACAATGCACCATGCCCATTATCATAATGCTTCAGGCTATTGTCATCGCAATGAAATCAATATTCTGCAGGACCTCTGTCATCATAATGCTCCAAATCCTTGTGATCACAGTGTTGCATAACACGAATCATCACAACACCCCATGACGCTCATCATTACAATTATCCATGGTCTTCTCATCACAATGCTCCAGGATCTTTGTCATCACAATGCTCAATACACTTGTCATCACAATGCTCCCGGACCCTTTTCGTCAGTATGCTCCTTGAACCCTGTCATGACAAGTTTCCATGCATTTTTCATCACAATGATCCATGACCATTTCATCACAATGCTCCAAGGTCCCTGTAATCACAATGCTCCATGCCCTTGTCATCACAAAACTCCATGACGCATGTCATCAGAATTCTCCATGGCCTTCTCATCACAATGCTCTATGCCCTAGTCATAACAATGCTCCAAGACCCCTGTAATCACAATGCTCCATGCCCCTTTTCATCAGAATGTTCCATGAGACTTGCCATCACAAGTCTCCATGGTCTTCTCATCACAATGATCCAGGACCTTGACATCACCAGGATCCATGCCCTTGTCATCACAATGCTCCATGACCCCTGTCATCACAATAATCCATGAACATTTTCAGCCCAATGCTCCACGACCTTCTCATCACAATGCTCCATTGCCAATATCATCACAATGCTCCATGACCACTGTCATCACAACACTCCATGACACCTGACAACACAATGATCCAGGACTCTTGTCATCACAATGCTCCATTCCCTTGTCGTCACAATGCTACAGGACACCTATCATCACAACTCTCCATGAACATTTTCAGCCCAGTGCTCCATGACCCTTGTCATCACAATGATCCATGCCCTTGTCATCCCAATGCTCCATGACCCCTGTATTCACAATGCTCCTTGACGCTTGTCATCACAGTGCTCCATGACACATGTCATCACAATGCTCCATGCCTTTGTCAGCAAAATGCTACATGAACTTGTCATTACAATGCTCTATGCGCTTGTCATCACAATACTCCATTTCCATTGTCATCACAATCCTCCATGAACTTTGGGATCACATTGCTTCATGCCGTTGTCATCACAATGCTCCATGCTCCTTGAAATCAAAATGATCCATGACCTCTGTCATCACAATGCTCCAAACCCTTGTGATCACAATGTTCCATAACACTTGTCATCACAACGCTCCATGATGCCTGTCATCACAATACTGCATGCCCTTTTCATCACAATGCTCCATGACCTTTGTCACCACAATTCTCAATACACTTGTCATCACAATCCTCCCTGACACTTGTCATCAGAATGCTCCTTGAACCCTGTCACGAAAAGGCTCCATGCCTTTTTCATCACAATGCCCCATGCCATTTTCATCAGAATGCTCCATGCCATTTGTCATCAAAATACTCCACAAGCTTGTCATCAGAATGCTCCATGACCCTTGTCATCACAATTCTCCATGCACTTTTCAGCACAATGCTCCCTGGCCCTTGTCATCACAATGCTCCAAGCCATTGTCATAACAAGGCTCCATTACATTTGTCATCAGGATCCTCCCTGACACTTGGCATCACAGTGCTCCATGCCATCCTCATCACAATGGGCCATTACACATGTGATCACAATGCTCCCTGACACCTGTCTTCACAATACGGCATGACCTGGTCATCACAATGCTCCATGCCCTTGTCCTCACTGTGTGCCATACCAACTCTCATCGCAATACTCCATGAAAGTTATTAGACCAATGTTCCATGTCCTTGTCATCACAATGCTCCATGCCCTTGTTACCACAATGCTCCATGACCCCTGTCATTACAGTGCTCCGTGACTCCAGTCATCACAATGCTTCATGACCTTTGTCATCACAATGGTCCATGCCCTCGTCATCAACAGTCTCTGTGACCATTTTAACCACAATGCTCCATGAACTTTTCATCACAATGCTCTTTGACCCTTGTCATCACAATGCTCTATGCCTTTCTCAGCACAATGCTCCATGACCCTTGTCATCACAATGCTCCATGCACTTGTCAGCACAATGCTCCATGACACATGTCATCACAATGCACCATGCGCTTGTCATCACAGTGCTCCACAACTTTGTCATCACAATGCTCCATAAAATTTGTCATCACCATGCTCCATGCACTTCTCATCAAAATGCTCTCTCACCACTGATATCACAATGCTACATCACTATTTGTCAAAATACTCCCTCACCCCTGTCATCACAATGTTCCATGACTCCTGTCATCACAATGCTACATGCACTTATCATCACAATGTTCGATGACCCCTGAAATCACAATGTTCCATAACACCTGTCATCAAAATATTCCTTGACACTTTTCATTAAATTGCTCCATGACACTGTCATCAGAATGCTCCCTGCCCTTCTCACCACAGTGCACAACGCCCTTGCCATCAAAATGCTCCATGACTTCTCATCACAAAGATCCATGACCCTTGGCATCACAATGCTCCATGTCATTGTCATCACAGTGCTCCATGAACGCTCTCATCACATTGCTCCATGCCCTTGTCTTCACATAGCTCCATGACACATGTCATCAGAATTCTCCATGGCCTTCTCATCACAATGCTCCAAGCCCTTGCCATCACAATGCTCCATTACCCCTGTCATAACAATGCTCCATGACCCCTGCCATCACGATGTTCCATGGCCTTGTCATCACAAGGCTCCATGACCCTTCTTATCACAATGCTCCAAGAACACTGTAATCACAATGCTCTATGCCCCTTTTCATCTCAATGATCCATGAACCCTGTCATCACAATGCACCCTGACCATCATCATAATGCTTCATGCAATTGTCATCACAACGAAATCAAAATGTTCCATGACCTCTGTCATAACAATGCTCCAAACCCTTGTGATCACAATATTCCATAACACTTGTCATCACAATGCCCCAGGATGCTCGTCATCACAATTATCCATGGTCTTCTCATCACAATGCTCCATGACCTTTGTCATCACAATGCTCAATACACTTGTCATCAACATGCTCCCTGACACTTGTTGTCTGTATGCTCCTTGAACCCTGTCATGACAAGGCTCCATGCCTTTTTCATCACAATGATCCATGCCCTTTTCATCACAATGCTCCAAGTCCCATGTAATCACAATGGTACATGCCATTGTCATCACAAAGCTCAATGACGCATGCCATCAGAATGCTCCTTGGTCTTCTCCTCACAATGCTCCATGCCCTTCTCTTCTCAATGTTTCATGCCGTTGTCATCACAATGCTCCATGCCCATGTTATCACAATGCTCCATGACCCCTGTCATCACAATGCTCCGTGACTCCGGTCATCACAATGCTTCATGACTTTTGTCATCACAATAGTCCATGCCCTCGTCATCAACCGTCTCTGTGACCTTTTTAACCACAATGCTCCATGAACATTCTCAGCACAATGCTCCATGACCCTTGTCATCACATTGCTCCATGCGCTTTTCATCACAATGCTCCATGACACATGTCATCACAATGCACCATGCGGTTGTCATCACAGTGCTCCACAACATTGTCATCACAATGCTCCATAAAATTTGTCATCACAATGCTGCATGCACTTCTCATCAAAATGCTCTCTCACCACTGATATAACAATGCTACATCACTATTTGTCACAATACTCCCTCACCCCTGTCATCACAATGTTCCATGACTCCTGTCATCACAATGCTACATGCACTTATCATCACAATGTTCGATTATCCCTGAAATCACAATGTTCCATAACACCGGTCATCAAAATGTTCCATGACACTTTTCATCAAATTGCTCCATGACCCTGTCATCAGAATGCTCCCTGCCCTTCTCATCACAATGCACAACGCCCTTGCCATCAAAATGCTCCATGACCTTTGTCATCACAAAGATCCATGACCCTTGGCATCAGAATGCTCCCTGCCCTTCTCATCACAATGCACAACGCCCTTCCCATCAAAATGCTCCATGACCTATGTCATCACAAAGATCCAAGACCCTTGGCATCACAATGCTCCATGTCATTGTCATCACAATGCTCCATGAAACCTCTCATCACATTGCTCCATGCCCTTGTCATCACACAGCTCCATGACACTTGTCATCACAATGCTCGATGCCCTTCTCATCACAATGCTCCATGCCTTTGTCATTACTGTCCTGCATGACCCATGTATCACAGTGTTCCATGCCCTTGTCATCACAATGCTCCATGCCCACACTCATCACAATAATCCATGAAACATTTCAGACCAAAGTTCCATACCCTTCTCATCACAATGCTCCATTACCCCTTTCATAACAATGCACCATGACACCTGCCATCACAATGATCCACGGCCTAGTCATCACAAGGTTCCATGATAATTCTCATCACAATGCTCAAGACCCCTGATATCACAATGCTCCATGCCCTTGTCATCACAAAGCTCCATGACGCATGTCATCAGAATGTTCCATGGCCTTCTCATCACAATGCTCCATGCCCTTGTCATCACAATGCTCCAAGACCCTTGTCATCACAATGCTCCATGACCCATTTCATCTCAATGCTCCATGAAATCTGTCATCACAATGCTCCAAGACCCTTGTAATCACAATGCTCCATGCCGCTTTTCATCTCAATGCTCCATGAACCCTGTCATCACAATGCACCATGCCCATCATCATAATGCTTCAGGCTATTGTCATCACAATGAAATCAATATTCTGCATGACCTCTGTCATCATAATGCTCCAAACCCATGTGATAACAATGTTGCATAACACGTATCATCACAAAACCCCATGATGCTCATCATCACAATTATCCATAGTCTTCTCATCACAATGCTCCATGATTTTTGTCATAAAAATGCTCAATACACTTGTCATCAAAATGCTCCCTGACCCTTGGCGTCAGTATGCTCCTTGAACCGTGTCATGACAAGTTTCCATGCATTTTTCATCACAATGATCCATGACCATTTCATCACAATGCTCCAAGGTCCCTGTAATCACAATGCTCCATGCCCTTGTCATCACAAACTCCATGACGCATGTCATCAGAATTCTCCATGGCCTTCTCATCACAATGCTCTATGCCCTAGTCATAACAATGCTCCAAGACCCCTGTAATCACAATGCTCCATGCCCCTTTTCATCAGAATGCTCCATGAGACTTGCCATCACAAGTCTCCATGGTCTTCTCATCACAATGTTCCAGGACCTTGACATCATCATGATCCATTCCCTTGTCATCACAATGCTCCATGACCCCTGTCATCAAAATAATCCATGAACATTTTCAGCCCAATGCTCCACGACCTTCTCATCACAATGCTCCATTGCCAATATCATCACAATGCTCCATGACCAATGTCACCACAACACTTCATGACACCTGACAACACAATGATCCAGGACTTTTGTCATCACAATGCACCATTCCCTTGTCGTCACAATGCTACATGACACCTGTCATCACAACTCTCCATGAACATTTTCAGCCCAGTGCTCCATGACCCTTGTCATCACAATGATCCATGCCCTTGTCATCCCAATGCTCCATGACCCCTGTATTCACAATGCTCCTTGACGCTTGTCATCACAGTGCTCCATGACACATGTCATCACAATGCTCCATGCCTTTGTCAGCAAAATGCTACATGACCTTGTCATTACAATGCTCTATACGCTTGTCATCACAATACTCCATTTCCATTGTCATCACAATCCTCCATGAACTTTGGGATCACATTGCTTCATGCCCTTGTCATCACAATGCTCCATGCTCCTTGAAATCAAAATGATCCATGACCTCTGTCATCCCAATGCTCCAAACCCTTGTGATCACAATGTTCCATAACACTTGTCATCACAACGCTCCATGATGCCTGTCATCACAATACTCCATGCCCCTTTCATCACAATGCTCGATGACCTTTGTCACCACAATTCTCAATACACTTGTCATCGCAATGCTCCTTGACACTTGTCATCAGAATGATCCTTGAACCCTGTCACGAAATGGCTCCATGCCTTTTTCATCACAATGCCCTATGCCATTTTCATCACAATGCTCCATGCCATTGTCATCAAAATACTCCACAAGCTTGTCATCAGAATGCTCCATGACCCTTGTCATCACAATTCTCCATACACTTGTCAGCACAATGCTCCCTGACCCTTGTCATCACAATGCTCCATTACCTTTGTCATCAGAATCCTCCCTGACACTTGGCCTCACAATGCTCCATGCCATCCTCATCACAATGGGCCATTACATACGTGATCACAATGCTCCCTGACACCTGTTTTCACAATACCGCATGACCTGGTCATCACAATGCTCCATGCCCTTGTCATCACAGTGTGCCATTCCAATTCTCATCGCAATACTCCATGAAAGTTGTTAGACCAATGTTCCATGTCCTTGTCATCACAATGCTCCATACACTTGTTATCACAATGCTCCATGACCCTGTCATCACAATGCTCTGTGACTCCAGTCATCACAATGCCTCATGACCTTTGTCATCACAATGGTCCATGCCCTCGTCATCAACAGTCTCTGTGAACTTTTTAACCACAATGCTCCATGAACTTTTCATCACAATGCTCTTTGACCCTTGTCATCACAATGCTCTATGCCTTTCTCAGCACAATGCTCCATGACCCTTGTCATCACAATGCTCCATGCGCTTGTCAGCACAATGCTCCATGACACATGTCATCACAATGCACCATGCGCTTGTCATCACAGTGCTCCACAACATTGTCTTCACAATGCTCCATAAAATTTGTCATCACAATGCTCCATGCACTTCTCATCAAAATGCTCTCTCACCACTGATATCACAATGCTACATCACTATTTGTCACAATACTCCCTCACCCCTGCCATCACAATGTTCCATGACTCCTGTCATCACAATGCTACATGCACTTATCATCACAATGTTCGATGACCCCTGACATCACAATGTTCCATAACACCTGTCATCAAAATGTTCCATGACACTTTTCATCAAATTGCTCCATGACCCTGTCATCAGAATGCTCCCTGCCCTTCTCATCAAAATGCACAACGCCCTTGCCATCAAAATGCTCCATGACCTTTGTCATCACAAAGATCCATGACCCTTGGCATCACAATGCTCCATGTCATTGTCATCACAGTGCTCCATGAAAGCTCTCATCACATTGCTCCATGCCCTTGTCTTCACATAGCTCCATGACACATGTCATCAGAATGCTCCATGGCCTTCTCATCACAATGCTCCAAGCCCTTGCCATCACAATGCTCCATTACCCCTGTCATAACAATGCTCCATGACCCCTGCCATCACGATGTTCCATGGCCTTGTCATCACAAGGTTCCATGACCCTTCTCATCACAATGCTCCAAGAACACTGTAATCACAATGCTCTATGCCCCTTTTCATCTCAATGATCCATGAACCCTGTCATCACAATGCACTATGCCCATCATCATAACGCTTCATGCTATTGTCATAACAACGAAATCAGAATGTTCCATGACCTCTGTCATAACAATGTTCCAAACCCTTGTGATCACAATATTCCATAACACTTGTCATCACAATGCCCCAGGATGCTCGTCATCACAATTATCCATGGTCTTCTCATCACAATGCTCCATGACCTTCGTCATCAAAATGCTCAATACACTTGTCATCAACATGCTCCCTGACACTTGTTGTCTGTATGCTCCTTGAACCCTGTCATGACAAGGCTCCATGCCTTTTTCATCACAATGATCCATGCCATTTTCATCACAATGCTCCAAGTCCCATGTAATCACAATGGTCCATGCCATTGTCATCACAAAGCTCAATGACGCATGCCATCAGAATGCTCCTTGGTCTATTCTTCACAATGCTCCCTGCCCTTGTCTTCTCAATGTTCCAAGACCCCTGTAATCACAATGCTCCATTCCCCTTTTAATCAGTATGCTCCATGAGACTTGTCATCACAAGGCTCCATGGTTTTGTCATCACAATGCTCCAGGACCTTGTCATCACAATGCTTCACGACCTTGTCATCAAAATTTTCAATGGCCTTTGTAATCATAATGCTCCAAACCCTAATCATCACAATGATCCATTATATTTGTCATCACACTCCTCCATTACATTTGGTATCACAAAGCTCCATGCCATTGTCATCGCCATGGACCATGACATATGTCATCACAATGCTCCCTGACACCTGTCTTCACAATACTCCATGACCTTATCATCACAATGCTCCATGCCCTTGTCATCACAATGCACCATGCCCACTCTCATCACAATAATCTATGAAACTTGTCAGACCAATGCTCCATGCCACTGTCATCACAATTCTCCATGCCCTTGTCATCACAATGCTCCATGACCCCTGTCATCACAATGCTCCGTGACTCCAGTCATCACAATGCTTCATAACGTTTGTCATCACAATGGTCCATGCCCGCGACATCACAAGGCTCTGTGACCTTTGTAACCACAATGCTCCATGAACTTTTCATCACAATTCTCTGAGAAACTTGTCATCACAATGCTCCATGTCTTTGTCAGAACAGTGCTCCATGAACATTGTCATCACAATGTGCCACGCGCATTTCATCACAACGTTCCAAACCTTGTCATTGCAATGCTCCATAAACCTTGTAATCACAATGGTCCATGCACTTCTCATCAAAATGCTCTCTCACCAGAGATATCACAATGTTCCATCACTAGTCATCACAATACACCCTCATCCTTGTAATCACAATGTTCCATGACACTGTCATCACAATGCTACATCCCCTTATCATCACAATGTTCCATGACCCCTGCCATCACAATGTTCCATAAGCCCTGTCATCAAAATGCTCCATGACCCTTTCCATCCCAAAGATCCAAGACCCCTGCCATCACAATGTTCTATAACCCCTGCCAGCAAAATGTTCCATTACACATTTTATCAAATTGCTGCATGACCCGGTCATCAAAATGGTCCCTGCCCTTCTCATCAAAATGCTCCATGACTTGTCATCACAAAGCTCCAAGACCCTTGGCATCACAATGCTCCATGTCATTGTCATCACAATGCTCCATGAACCCTCTCATCACATTGCTCCATGCCCTTGTCATCACAAAGCTCCATGACACTTGTCATAACAATGCTCGATGCCCTTCTTATCACAATGCTCCATGCCCTTGTCATTACAGTCCTGCATGACCCATGTATCACAGTGTTCCGTGCCCTTGTCATCACAATGCTCCATGCCCACTCTCATCACAATAATCCATGAAACATTTCAGACCAAAGTTCCATACCCTTCTCATCACAATGCTCCATTACCCCTGTCATAACAATGCACCATGACACCTGCCATCACAATGATCCACGGCCTAGTAATCAAAAGGTTCCATGATAATTCTCATCACAATGCTCAAGACCCCTGATATCACAATGCTCCATGCCCTGATCATCACAAAGCTCCATGACGCACGTCATCAGAATGTTCCATGGCCTTCTCATCACAATGCTCCTTGCCCTTGTCATCACAATGCTCCTTGCCCTTGTCATCACTATGCTCCAAGACCCTTGTCATCACAATGCTCCATGCCGCTTTTCATCTCAATGCTCCATGAACCCTGTCATCACAATGCACCATGCCCATCATCATAATGCTTCAGGCTATTGTCATCACAATGAAATCAATATTCTGCATGACCTCTGTCATCATAATGCTCCAAACCCTTGTGATCACAGTGTTGCATAACACGTATCATCACAACACCCCATGACGCTCATCATCACAATTATCCATGGTCTTCTCATCACAATGCTCCATGATCTTTGTCATCACAATGCTCAATACACTTGTCATCACAATGCTCCCTGACCCTTGTCGTCAGTATGCTCCTTGAACCCTGTCATGACAAGTTTCCATGCATTTTTCATCACAATGATCCATGACCATTTCATCACAATGCTCCAAGGTCCCTGTAATCACAATGCTCCATGCCCTTGTCATCACAAAACTCCATGACGCATGTCATCAGAATGCTCCATGGCCTTCTCATCACAATGCTCTATGCCCTAGTCATAACAATACTCCAAGACCCCTGTAATCACAATGCTCCATGCCCCTTTTCATCAGAATGCTCCATGAGACTTGCCATCACAAGTCTCCATGGTCTTCTCATCACAATGTTCCAGGACCTTGACATCACAATGATCCATTCCCTTGTCATCACAATGCTCCATGACCCCTGTCATCACAATAATCCATGAACATTTTCAGCCCAATGCTCCACGACCTTCTCATCACAATGCTCCATTGCCAATATCATCACAATGCTCCATGACCACTGTCATCACAACACTCCATGACACCTGACAACACAATGATCCAGGACTCTTGTCATCACAATGCCCCATTCCCTTGTCGT
The DNA here is from genome assembly GCF_025265405.1 of Mesoplodon densirostris. Lineage (NCBI taxonomy): Eukaryota > Metazoa > Chordata > Mammalia > Artiodactyla > Ziphiidae > Mesoplodon > Mesoplodon densirostris. Next base: position 6,810,592 of record NW_026778196.1, on the reverse strand, counting down.
CACAATGCTACATGACACCTGTCATCAAAACTCTCCATGAACATTTTCAGCCCAGTGCTCCATGACCCTTGTCATCACAATGATCCATGCCCTTGTCATCCCAATGCTCCATGACCCTTGTATTCACAATGCTCCTTGACGCTTGTCATCACAGTGCTCCATGACACATGTCATCACAATGCTCCATGCCTTTGTCAGCAAAATGCTACATGACCTTGCCATTACAATGCTGTATGCACTTGTCATCACAATACTCCATTTCCATTGTCATCACAATCCTCCGTGAACTTTGGGATCACATTGCTTCATGCCCTTGTTATCACAATGCTCCATGCTCCTTGAAATCAAAATGATCCATGACTTCTGTCATCACAATGCTCCAAACCCTTGTGATCACAATGTTCCATAACACTTGTCATCACAACGATCCATGATGCCTGTCATCACAATACTCCATGCCCTTTTCATCACAATGCACCATGACGTTTGTCACCACAATTCTCAATACACTTGTCATCACAATGCTCCATGACCTTTGTCACCACAATTCTCAATACACTTGTCATCACAATGCTCCCTGACACTTGTCATCAGAATGCTCCTTGAACACTGTCACGAAAAGGCTCCATGCCTTTTTCATCACAATGCCCCATGCCATTTTCTTCACAATGCTCCATGCCATTGTCATCAAAATACTCCACAAGCTTGTCATCAGAATGCTCCATGACCCTTGTCATCACAATTCTCCATGCACTTGTCAGCACAATGCTCCCTGACCCTTGTCATCACAATGCTCCAAGCCATTGTCATCACAATGCTCCATTACCTTTGTCATCAGAATCCTCCCTGACACTTGGCATCACAATGCTCCATGCCATCCTCATCACAATGGGCCATTACATATGTGATCACAATGCTCCCTGACACTTGTCTTCACAATACGGCATGACCTGGTCATCACAATGCTCCATGCCCTTGTCATCACAGTGTGCCATTCCAACTCTCATCGCAATACTCCATGAAAGTTATTAGACCAATGTTCCATGCCCTTGCCATCACAATGCTCCATGCCCTTGTTATCACAATGCTCCATGACCCTGTCATCACAATGCTCCGTGACTCCAGTCATCACAATGCTTCATGACCTTTGTCATCACAATGGTCCATGCCCTCGTCATCAACAGTCTCTGTGACCTTTTTAACCACAATGCTCCATGAACTTTTCATCACAATGCTCTTTGACCCTTGTCATCACAATGCTCTATGCCTTTCTCAGCACAATGCTCCATGACCCTTGTCATCACAATGCTCCATGCGCTTGGCAGTACAATGCTCCATGACACATGTCATCACAATGCACAACGCCCTTGCCATCTAAATGCTCCATGACCTTTGTCATCACAAATATCCATGACCCTTGGCATCACAATGCTCCATGTCATTGTCATCACAGTGCTCCATGAAAGCTCTCATCACATTGCTCCATGCCCTTGTCTTCACATAGCTCCATGACACATGTCATCAGAATGCTCCATGGCCTTCTCATCACAATGCTCCAAGCCCTTGCCATCACAATGCTCCATTACCCCTGTCATAACAATGCTCGATGACCCCTGCCATCACGATGTTCCATGGCCTTGTCATCACAAGGCTCCATGACCCTTCTCATCACAATGCTCCAAGAACACTGTAATCACAATGCTCTATGCCCCTTTTCATCTCAATGATCCATGAACCCTGTCATCACAATGCACTATGCCCATCATCATAATGCTTCATGCTATTGTCATAACAACGAAATCAGAATGTTCCATGACCTCTGTCATAACAATGTTCCAAACCCTTGTGATCACAATATTCCATAACACTTGTCATCACAATGCCCCAGGATGCTCGTCATCACAATTATCCATGGTCTTCTCATCACAATGCTCCATGACCTTCGTCATCAAAATGCTCAATACACTTGTCATCAACATGCTCCCTGACACTTGTTGTCTGTATGCTCCTTGAACCCTGTCATGACAAGGCTCCATGCCTTTTTCATCACAATGATCCATGCCCTTTTCATCACAATGCTCCAAGTCCCATGTAATCACAATGGTCCATGCCATTGTCATCACAAAGCTCAATGACGCATGCCATCAGAATGCTCCTTGGTCTATTCTTCACAATGCTCCCTGCCCTTGTCTTCACAATGTTCCAAGACCCCTGTAATCACAATGCTCCATTCCCCTTTTAATCAGTATGCTCCATGAGACTTGTCATCACAAGGCTCCATGGTTTTGTCATCACAATGCTCCAGGACCTTGTCATCACAATGCTTCACGACCTTGTCATCAAAATTTTCAATGGGCTTTGTAATCATAATGATCCAAACCCTAATCATCACAATGATCCATTATATTTGTCATCACAATCCTCCATTACATTTGGTATCACAAAGCTCCATGCCATTGTCATCGCCATGGACCATGACATATGTCATCACAATGCTCCCTGACACCTGTCTTCACAATACTCCATGACCTTATCATCACAATGCTCCATGCCCTTGTCATCACAATGCACCATGCCCACTCTCATCACAATAATCTATGAAACTTGTCAGACCAATGCTCCATGCCACTGTCATCACAATTCTCCATGCCCTTGTCATCACAATGCTCCATGACCCCTGTCATCACAATGCTCCGTGACTCCAGTCATCATAATGCTTCATAACGTTTGTCATCACAATGGTCCATGCCAGCATCATCACAAGGCTCTGTGACCTTTGTAACCACAATGCTCCATGAACTTTTCATCACAATTCTCTGAGAAACTTGTCATCACAATGCTCCATGTCTTTGTCAGAACAGTGCTCCATGAACATTGTCATCACAATGTGCCACGCGCATTTCATCACAACGTTCCAAACCTTGTCATTGCAACGCTCCATAAACCTTGTAATCACAATGGTCCATGCACTTCTCATCAAAATGCTCTAACACCAGAGATATCACAATGTTCCATCACTAGTCATCACAATACACCCTCATTCTTGTAATCACAATGTTCCATGACACTGTCATCACAATTCTACATCCCCTTATCATCACAATGTTCCATGACCCCTGCCATCACAATGTTCCATAAGCCCTGTCATCAAAATGCTCCATGACCCTTTCCATCCCAAAGCTCCAAGACGCCTGCCATCACAATGTTCTATAACCCCTGCCATCAAAATGTTCCATTACACATTTTATCAAATTGCTGCATGACCCGGTCATCAAAATGGTCCCTGCCCTTCTCATCAAAATGCTCCATGACTTGTCATCACAAATCTCCAAGACCCTTGGCATCACAATGCTCGATGTCATTGTCATCACAATGCTCCATGAACCCTCTCATCACATTGCTCCATGCCCTTGTCATCACAAAGCTCAATGACACTTGTCATCACAATGCTCGATGCCCTTCTCATCACAATGCTCCATGCCCTTGTCATTACAGTCCTGCATGACCCATGTATCACAGTGTTCCGTGCCCTTGTCATCACAATGCTCCATGCCCACTCTCATCACAATAATCCATGAAACATTTCAGACCAAAGTTCCATACCCTTCTCATCACAATGCTCCATTACCCCTGTCATAACAATGCACCATGACACCTGCCATCACAATGATCCACGGCCTAGTCATCAAAAGGTTCCATGATAATTCTCATCACAATGCTCAAGACCACTGATATCACAATGCTCCATGCCCTGGTCATCACAAAGCTCCATGACGCACGTCATCAGAATGTTCCATGGCCTTCTCATCACAATGCTCCTTGCTCTTGTCATCACAATGCTCCTTGCCCTTGTCATCACTATGCTCCAAGACCCTTGTCATCACAATGCTCCATGCCGCTTTTCATCTCAATGCTCCATGAACCCTGTCATCACAATGCACCATGCCCATCATCATAATGCTTCAGGCTATTGTCATCACAATGAAATCAATATTCTGCATGACCTCTGTCATCATAATGCTCCAAACCCTTGTGATCACAATGTTGCATAACACGTATCATCACAACACCCCATGACGCTCATCATCACAATTATCCATGGTCTTCTCATCACAATGCTCCATGATCTTTGTCATCACAATGCTCAATACACTTGTCATCACAATGCTCCCTGACCCTTGTCGTCAGTATGCTCCTTGAACCCTGTCATGACAAGTTTCCATGCATTTTTCATCACAATGATCCATGACCATTTCATCACAATGCTCCAAGGTCCCTGTAATCACAATGCTCCATGCCCTTGTCATCACAAAACTCCATGACGCATGTCATCAGAATGCTCCATGGCCTTCTCATCACAATGCTCTATGCCCTAGTCATAAAAATGCTCCAAGACCCCTGTAATCACAATGCTCCATGCCCCTTTTCATCAGAATGCTCCATGAGACTTGCCATCACAAGTCTCCATGGTCTTCTCATCACAATGTTCCAGGACCTTGACATCACAATGATCCATTCCCTTGTCATCACAATGCTCCATGACCCCTGTCATCACAATAATCCATGAACATTTTCAGCCCAATGCTCCACGACCTTCTCATCACAATGCTCCATTGCCAATATCATCACAATGCTCCATGACCACTGTCATCAGAACACTCCATGACACCTGACAACACAATGATCCAGGACTCTTGTCATCACAATGCCCCATTCCCTTGTCGTCACAATGCTACATGACACCTGTCATCACAACTCTCCATGAACATTTTCAGCCCAGTGCTCCATGACCCTTATCATCACAATGATCCATGCCCTTGTCATCCCAATGCTCCATGACCCCTGTATTCACAATGCTCCTTGACGCTTGTCATCACAGTGCTCCATGACACATGTCATCACAATGCTCCATGCCTTTGTCAGCAAAATGCTACATGACCTTGTCATTACAATGCTGTATGCACTTGTCATCACAATACTCCATTTCCATTGTCATCACAATCCTCCATGAACTTTCGGATCACATTGCTTCATGCCCTTGTCATCACAATGCTCCATGCTCCTTGAAATCAAAATGATCCATGACCTCTGTCATCACAATGCTCCAAACACTTGTGATCACAATGTTCCATAACACTTGTCATCACAACGCTCCATGATGCCTGTCATCACAATACTCCATGCCCTTTTCATCACAATGCTCCATGACGTTTGTCACCACAATTCTCAATACACTTGTCATCACAATGCTCCATGACCTTTGTCACCACAATTCTCAATACACTTGTCATCACAATGCTCCCTGACACTTGTCATCAGAATGCTCCTTGAACACTGTCACGAAAAGGCTCCATGCCTTTTTCATCTTAATGCCCCATGCCATTTTCAGCACAATGCTCCATGACATTGTCATCAACATACTCCACAAGCTTGTCATCAGAATGCTCCATGACCCTTGTCATCACAATTCTCCATGCACTTGTCAGCACAATGCTCCCTGACCCTTGTCATCACAATGCTCCAAGCAATTGTCATCACAATGCTCCATTACCTTTGTCATCAGAATCCTCCCTGACACTTGGCATCACAATGCTCCATGTCATCCTCATCACAATGGGCCATTACATATGTGATCACAATGCTCCCTGACACCTGTCTTCACAATACGGCATGACCTGGTCATCACAACGCTCCATGCCCTTGTCATCACAGTGTGCCATTCCAACTCTCATCGCAATACTCCATGAAAGTTATTAGACCAATGTTCCATGCCCTTGCCATCACAATGCTCCAAGCCCTTGTTATCACAATGCTCCATGACCCTGTCATCACAATGCTCCATGACTCCAGTCATCACAATGCTTCATGACCTTTGTCATCACAATGGTCCATGCCCTCGTCATCAACAGTCTCTGTGACCTTTTTAACCACAATGTTCCATGAACTTTTCATCACAATGCTCTTTGACCCTTGTCATCACAATGCTCTATGCCTTTCTCAGCACAATGCTCCATGACCCTTGTCATCACAATGCTCCATGCGCTTGGCAGTACAATGCTCCATGACACATGTCATCACAATGCACAACGCCCTTTCCATCAAAATGCTCCATGACCTTTGTCATCACAAAGTTCCATGACCCTTGGCATCACAATGCTCCATGTCATTGTCATCACAGTGCTCCATGAACGCTCTTATCACATTGCTCCATGCCCTTGTCTTCACATAGCTCCATGACACATGTCATCAGAATGCTCCATGGCCTTCTCATCACAATGCCCCAAGCCCTTGCCATCACAATGCTCCATTACACCTGTCATAACAATGCTCCATGACCCCTGCCATCACGATGTTCCATGGCCTTGTCATCACAAGGCTCCATGACCCTTCTCATCACAGTGCTCCAAGAACACTGTAATCACAATGCTCTATGCCCCTTTTCATCTCAATGATCCATGAACCCTGTCATCACAATGCACTATGCCCATCATCATAATGCTTCATGTTATTGTCATAACAACGAAATCAGAATGTTCCATGACCTCTGTCATAACAATGTTCCAAACCCTTGTGATCACAATATTCCATAACACTTGTCATCACAATGCCCCAGGATGCTCGTCATCACAATTATCCATGGTCTTCTCATCACATTGCTCCATGACCTTCGTCATCAAAATGCTCAATACACTTGTCATCAACATGCTCCCTGACACTTGTTGTCTGTATGCTCCTTGAACCCTGTCATGACAAGGCTCCATGCCTTTTTCATCACAATGATCCATGCCCTTTTCATCACAATGCTCCAAGTCCCATGTAATCACAATGGTCCATGCCATTGTCATCACAAAGCACAATAACGCATGCCATCAGAATGCTCCTTGGTCTATTCTTCACAATGCTCCCTGCCCTTGTCTTCACAATGTTCCAAGACCCCTGTAATCACAATGCTCCGTTCCCCTTTTAATCAGTATGCTCCATGAGACTTGTCATCACAAGGCTCCATGGTTTTGTCATCACAATGCTCCAGGACCTTGTCATCACAATGCTTCACGACTTTGTCATCAAAATTTTCAATGGCCTTTGTAATCATAATGCTCTAAACCCTAATCATCACAATGATCCATTATATTTGTCATCACACTCCTCCATTACATTTGGTATCACAAAACTCCATGCCATTGTCATCGCCATGGACCATGACATATATCATCACAATGCTCCCTGACACCTGTCTTCACAATACTCCATGACCTTATCATCACAATGCTCCATGCCCTTGTCATCACAATGCACCATGCCCACTCTCATCACAATAATCTATGAAACTTGTCAGACCAATGCTCCATGCCACTGTCATCATAATTCTCCATGCCCTTGTCATCACAATGCTCCATGACCCCTGTCATCACAATGCTCCGTGACTCCAGTCATCACAATGCTTCATAACGTTTGTCATCACAATGGTCCATGCCCGCGTCATCACAGGGCTCTGTGACCTTTGTAACCACAATGCTCCATGAACTTTTCATCACAATTCTCTGAGAAACTTGTCATCACAATGCTCCATGTCTTTGTCAGAACAGTGCTCCATGAACGTTGTCATCACAATGTGCCACGCGCATTTCATCACAACGTTCCAAACCTTGTCATTGCAATGCTCCATAAACCTTGTAATCACAATGGTCCATGCACTTCTCATCAAAATGCTCTCTCACCAGAGATATCACAATGTTCCATCACTAGTCATCACAATACACCCTCATCCTTGTAATCACAATGTTCCATGACACTGTCATCACAATGCTACATCCCCTTATCATCACAATGTTCCATGACCCCTGCCATCACAATGTTCCATAAGCCCTGTCATCAAAATGCCTCATGTCCCTTTCCATCCCAAAGCTCCAAGACCCCTGACATCACAATGTTCTATAACCCCTGCCATCAAAATGTTCCATTACACTTTTTATCAAATTGCTGCATGACCCGGTCATCAAAATGCTCCCTGCCCTTCTCATCAAAATGCTCCATGACTTGTCATCACAAAGCTCCAAGACCCTTGGCATCACAATGCTCCATGTCATTGTCATCACAATGCTCCATGAACCCTCTCATCACATTGCTCCATGCCCTTGTCATCACAAAGCTCCATGACACTTGTCATCACAATGCTCGATGCCCTTCTCATCACAATGCTCCATGCCCTTGTCATTACAGTCCTGCATGACCCATGTATCACAGTGTTCCGTGCCCTTGTCATCACAATGCTCCATGCCCACTCTCATCACAATAATCCATGAAACATTTCAGACCAAAGTTCCATACCCTTCTCATCACAATGCTCCATTACCCCTGTCATAACAATGCACCATGACACCTGCCATCACAATGATCCACGGCCTAGTCATCAAAAGGTTCCATGATAATTCTCATCACAATGCTCAAGACCCCTGATATCACAATGCTCCATGCCCTGGTCATCACAAAGCTCCATGACGCACGTCATCAGAATGCTCCATGGCCTTCTCATCACAATGCTCCTTGCCCTTGTCATCACAATGCTCCAAGACCCTTGTCATCACAATGCTCCATGCCGCTTTTCATCTCAATGCTCCATGAACCCTGTCATCACAATGCACCATGCCCATCATCATAATGCTTCAGGCTATTGTCATCACAATGAAATCAATATTCTGCATGACCTCTGTCATCATAATGCTCCAAACCCTTGTGATCACAATGTTGCATAACACGTATCATCACAACACCCCATGACGCTCATCATCACAATTATCCATGGTCTTCTCATCACAATGCTCCATGATCTTTGTCATCACAATGCTCAATACACTTGTCATCACAATGCTCCCTGACCCTTGTCGTCAGTATGCTCCTTGAACCCTGTCATGACAAGTTTCCATGCATTTTTCATCACAATGATCCATGACCATTTCATCACAATGCTCCAAGGTCCCTGTAATCACAATGCTCCATGCCCTTGTCATCACAAAACTCCATGACGCATGTCATCAGAATGCTCCATGGCCTTCTCATCACAATTCTCTATGCCCTAGTCATAACAATGCTCCAAGACCCCTGTAATCACAATGCTCCATGCCCCTTTTCATCAGAATGCTCCATGAGACTTGCCATCACAAGTCTCCATGGTCTTCTCATCACAATGTTCTAGGACCTTGACATCACAATGATCCATTCCCTTGTCATCACAATGCTCCATGACCCCTGTCATCACAATAATCCATGAACATTTTCAGCCCAATGCTCCACGACCTTCTCATCACAATGCTCCATTGCCAATATCATCACAATGCTCCATGACCACTGTCATCACAACACTCCATGACACCTGACAACAAAATGATCCAGGACTCTTGTCATCACAATGCCCCATTCCCTTGTCGTCACAATGCTACATGACACCTGTCATCACAACTCTCCATGAACATTTTCAGCCCAGTGCTCCATGACCCTTGTCATCACAATGATCCATGCCCTTGTCATCCCAATGCTCCATGACCCCTGTATTCACAATGCTCCTTGACGCTTGTCATCACAGTGCTCCATGACACATGTCATCACAATGCTCCATGCCTTTGTCAGCAAAATGCTACATGACCTTGTCATTACAATGCTGTATGCACTTGTCATCACAATACTCCATTTCCATTGTCATCACAATCCTCCATGAACTTTCGGATCACATTGCTTCATGCCCTTGTCATCACAATGCTCCATGCTCCTTGAAATCAAAATGATCCATGACCTCTGTCATCACAATGCTCCAAACACTTGTGATCACAATGTTCCATAACACTTGTCATCACAACGCTCCATGATGCCTGTCATCACAATACTCCATGCCCTTTTCATCACAATGCTCCATGACGTTTGTCACCACAATTCTCAATACACTTGTCATCACAATGCTCCATGACCTTTGTCACCACAATTCTCAATACACTTGTCATCACAATGCTCCCTGACACTTGTCATCAGAATGCTCCTTGAACACTGTCACGAAAAGGCTCCATGCTTTTTTAACCTCAATGCCCCATGCCATTTTCAGCACAATGCTCCATGCCATTGTCATCAACATACTCCACAAGCTTGTCATCAGAATGCTCCATGACCCTTGTCATCACAATTCTCCATGCACTTGTCAGCACAATGCTCCCTGACCCTTGTCATCACAATGCTCCAGGCAATTGTCATCACAATGCTCCATTACCTTTGTCATCAGAATCCTCCCTGACACTTGGCATCACAATGCTCCATGCCATCCTCATCACAATGGGCCATTACATATGTGATCACAATGCTCCCTGACACCTGTCTTCACAATACGGCATGACCTGGTCATCACAATGCTCCATGCCCTTGTCATCACAGTGTGCCATTCCAACTCTCATCGCAATACTCCATGAAAGTTATTAGACCAATGTTCCATGCCCTTGCCATCACAATGCTCCAAGCCCTTGTTATCAAAATGCTCCATGACCCTGTCATCACAATGCTCCATGACTCCAGTCATCACAATGCTTCATGACCTTTGTCATCACAATGGTCCATGCCCTCGTCATCAACAGTCTCTGTGACCTTTTTAACCACAATGCTCCATGAACTTTTCATCACAATGCTCTTTGACCCTTGTCATCACAATGCTCTATGCCTTTCTCAGCACAATGCTCCATGACCCTTGTCATCACAATGCTCCATGCCCTTGTCATCACAATGCACCATGCCCACTCTCATCACAATAATCTATGAAACTTGTCATACAAATGCTCCATGCCTCTGTCATCACAATGCTCCATGCCCTTGTCATCACAATGCTCCATGACCCCTGTCATCACAATGCTCCGTGACTCCAGTCATCACAATGCTTCATAACGTTTGTCATCACAATGGTCCATTCCCGCGTCATCACAAGGCTCTGTGACCTTTGTAACCACAATGCTCCATGAACTTTTCATCACAATTCTCTGAGAAACTTGTCATCACAATGCTCCATGTCTTTGTCAGAACAATGTTCCATGACCATTGTCATCACAATGTGCCACGCGCATTTCATCACAACGTTCAAAACATTGTCATTGCAATGCTCCATAAACCTTGTAATCACAATGGTCCATGCACTTCTCATCAAAATGCTCTCTCACCAGAGATATCACAATATTCCATCACTAGTCATCACAATACACCCTCATCCTTGTAATCACAATGTTCCATGACACTGTCATCACAATGCTACATCCCCTTATCATCACAATGTTCCATGACCCCTGCCATCACAATGTTCCATAAGCCCTGTCATCAAAATGCTCCATGACCCTTTCCATCCCAAAGCTCCAAGAACCCTGTCATCACAATGTTCTATAACCCCTGCCATCAAAATGTTCCATTATACTTTTTATCAAATTGCTGCATGACACGGTCATCAAAATGCTCCCTGCCCTTCTCATCAAAATGCTCCATGATTTGTCATCACAAAGCTCCAAGACCCTTGGCATCACAATGCTCCATGTCACTGTCATCACAATTCTCCATGAACCATCTCATCACATTGCTCCATCGCCTTTAATCACACAGCTCCATGACACTTGTCATCACAATGCTCGATGCCCTTCTCATCACAATGCTCCATGCCCTTGTCATTACAGTCCAGCATGACCAATGTATCACAGTGTCCCTTGCCCTTGTCATCACAATGCTCCATGCCCACTCTCATCACAATAATCCATGAAACATTTCAGACCGAAGTTCCATACCCTTCTCATCACAATGCTCCATTACCCCTGTCATAACAATGCAACATGACACCTGCCAACACAGTGATCCACGGCCTAGTCATCACAAGGTTCCATGATAATTCTCATCACAATGCTCAAGACCCCTGATATCACAATGCTCCATGCCCTTGTCATCACAATGCTCCATGACGCATGTCATCAGAATGTTCCTTGGCCTTCTCATCACAGTGCTCCATGCCCTTGTCATCAAAATGCTCCAAGACCCTTGTCATCAGAATGCTCCATGCCCCATTTCATCTCAATGCTCCATGAAATCTGTCATCACAATGCTCCAAGACCCTTGTAATCACAATTCTACATGCCCATTTTCATCTCAATGCTCCATGAACCCTGTCATCACAATGCACCATGCCCATTATCATAATGCTTCAGGCTATTGTCATCGCAATGAAATCAATATTCTGCAGGACCTCTGTCATCATAATGCTCCAAATCCTTGTGATCACAGTGTTGCATAACACGAATCATCACAACACCCCATGACGCTCATCATTACAATTATCCATGGTCTTCTCATCACAATGCTCCAGGATCTTTGTCATCACAATGCTCAATACACTTGTCATCACAATGCTCCCGGACCCTTTTCGTCAGTATGCTCCTTGAACCCTGTCATGACAAGTTTCCATGCATTTTTCATCACAATGATCCATGACCATTTCATCACAATGCTCCAAGGTCCCTGTAATCACAATGCTCCATGCCCTTGTCATCACAAAACTCCATGACGCATGTCATCAGAATTCTCCATGGCCTTCTCATCACAATGCTCTATGCCCTAGTCATAACAATGCTCCAAGACCCCTGTAATCACAATGCTCCATGCCCCTTTTCATCAGAATGTTCCATGAGACTTGCCATCACAAGTCTCCATGGTCTTCTCATCACAATGATCCAGGACCTTGACATCACCAGGATCCATGCCCTTGTCATCACAATGCTCCATGACCCCTGTCATCACAATAATCCATGAACATTTTCAGCCCAATGCTCCACGACCTTCTCATCACAATGCTCCATTGCCAATATCATCACAATGCTCCATGACCACTGTCATCACAACACTCCATGACACCTGACAACACAATGATCCAGGACTCTTGTCATCACAATGCTCCATTCCCTTGTCGTCACAATGCTACAGGACACCTATCATCACAACTCTCCATGAACATTTTCAGCCCAGTGCTCCATGACCCTTGTCATCACAATGATCCATGCCCTTGTCATCCCAATGCTCCATGACCCCTGTATTCACAATGCTCCTTGACGCTTGTCATCACAGTGCTCCATGACACATGTCATCACAATGCTCCATGCCTTTGTCAGCAAAATGCTACATGAACTTGTCATTACAATGCTCTATGCGCTTGTCATCACAATACTCCATTTCCATTGTCATCACAATCCTCCATGAACTTTGGGATCACATTGCTTCATGCCGTTGTCATCACAATGCTCCATGCTCCTTGAAATCAAAATGATCCATGACCTCTGTCATCACAATGCTCCAAACCCTTGTGATCACAATGTTCCATAACACTTGTCATCACAACGCTCCATGATGCCTGTCATCACAATACTGCATGCCCTTTTCATCACAATGCTCCATGACCTTTGTCACCACAATTCTCAATACACTTGTCATCACAATCCTCCCTGACACTTGTCATCAGAATGCTCCTTGAACCCTGTCACGAAAAGGCTCCATGCCTTTTTCATCACAATGCCCCATGCCATTTTCATCAGAATGCTCCATGCCATTTGTCATCAAAATACTCCACAAGCTTGTCATCAGAATGCTCCATGACCCTTGTCATCACAATTCTCCATGCACTTTTCAGCACAATGCTCCCTGGCCCTTGTCATCACAATGCTCCAAGCCATTGTCATAACAAGGCTCCATTACATTTGTCATCAGGATCCTCCCTGACACTTGGCATCACAGTGCTCCATGCCATCCTCATCACAATGGGCCATTACACATGTGATCACAATGCTCCCTGACACCTGTCTTCACAATACGGCATGACCTGGTCATCACAATGCTCCATGCCCTTGTCCTCACTGTGTGCCATACCAACTCTCATCGCAATACTCCATGAAAGTTATTAGACCAATGTTCCATGTCCTTGTCATCACAATGCTCCATGCCCTTGTTACCACAATGCTCCATGACCCCTGTCATCACAGTGCTCCGAGACTCCAGTCATCACAATGCTTCATGACCTTTGTCATCACAATGGTCCATGCCCTCGTCATAAACAGTCTCTATGACCATTTTAACCACAATGCTCCATGAACTTTTCATCACAATGCTCTTTGACCCTTGTCATCACAATGCTCTATGCCTTTCTCAGCACAATGCTCCATGACCCTTGTCATCACAATGCTCCATGCACTTGTCAGCACAATGCTCCATGACACATGTCATCACAATGCACCATGCGCTTGTCATCACAGTGCTCCACAACTTTGTCATCACAATGCTCCATAAAATTTGTCATCACCATGCTCCATGCACTTCTCATCAAAATGCTCTCTCACCACTGATATCACAATGCTACATCACTATTTGTCAAAATACTCCCTCACCCCTGTCATCACAATGTTCCATGACTCCTGTCATCACAATGCTACATGCACTTATCATCACAATGTTCGATGACCCCTGAAATCACAATGTTCCATAACACCTGTCATCAAAATATTCCTTGACACTTTTCATTAAATTGCTCCATGACACTGTCATCAGAATGCTCCCTGCCCTTCTCACCACAGTGCACAACGCCCTTGCCATCAAAATGCTCCATGACTTCTCATCACAAAGATCCATGACCCTTGGCATCACAATGCTCCATGTCATTGTCATCACAGTGCTCCATGAACGCTCTCATCACATTGCTCCATGCCCTTGTCTTCACATAGCTCCATGACACATGTCATCAGAATTCTCCATGGCCTTCTCATCACAATGCTCCAAGCCCTTGCCATCACAATGCTCCATTACCCCTGTCATAACAATGCTCCATGACCCCTGCCATCACGATGTTCCATGGCCTTGTCATCACAAGGCTCCATGACCCTTCTTATCACAATGCTCCAAGAACACTGTAATCACAATGCTCTATGCCCCTTTTCATCTCAATGATCCATGAACCCTGTCATCACAATGCACCCTGACCATCATCATAATGCTTCATGCAATTGTCATCACAACGAAATCAAAATGTTCCATGACCTCTGTCATAACAATGCTCCAAACCCTTGTGATCACAATATTCCATAACACTTGTCATCACAATGCCCCAGGATGCTCGTCATCACAATTATCCATGGTCTTCTCATCACAATGCTCCATGACCTTTGTCATCACAATGCTCAATACACTTGTCATCAACATGCTCCCTGACACTTGTTGTCTGTATGCTCCTTGAACCCTGTCATGACAAGGCTCCATGCCTTTTTCATCACAATGATCCATGCCCTTTTCATCACAATGCTCCAAGTCCCATGTAATCACAATGGTACATGCCATTGTCATCACAAAGCTCAATGACGCATGCCATCAGAATGCTCCTTGGTCTTCTCCTCACAATGCTCCATGCCCTTCTCTTCTCAATGTTTCATGCCGTTGTCATCACAATGCTCCATGCCCATGTTATCACAATGCTCCATGACCCCTGTCATCACAATGCTCCGTGACTCCGGTCATCACAATGCTTCATGACTTTTGTCATCACAATAGTCCATGCCCTCGTCATCAACCGTCTCTGTGACCTTTTTAACCACAATGCTCCATGAACATTCTCAGCACAATGCTCCATGACCCTTGTCATCACATTGCTCCATGCGCTTTTCATCACAATGCTCCATGACACATGTCATCACAATGCACCATGCGGTTGTCATCACAGTGCTCCACAACATTGTCATCACAATGCTCCATAAAATTTGTCATCACAATGCTGCATGCACTTCTCATCAAAATGCTCTCTCACCACTGATATAACAATGCTACATCACTATTTGTCACAATACGCCCTCACCCCTGTCATCACAATGTTCCATGACTCCTGTCATCACAATGCTACATGCACTTATCATCACAATGTTCGATTATCCCTGAAATCACAATGTTCCATAACACCGGTCATCAAAATGTTCCATGACACTTTTCATCAAATTGCTCCATGACCCTGTCATCAGAATGCTCCCTGCCCTTCTCATCACAATGCACAACGCCCTTGCCATCAAAATGCTCCATGACCTTTGTCATCACAAAGATCCATGACCCTTGGCATCAGAATGCTCCCTGCCCTTCTCATCACAATGCACAACGCCCTTCCCCTTCAAAATGCTCCATGACCTATGTCATCACAAAGATCCAAGACCCTTGGCATCACAATGCTCCATGTCATTGTCATCACAATGCTCCATGAAACCTCTCATCACATTGCTCCATGCCCTTGTCATCACACAGCTCCATGACACTTGTCATCACAATGCTCGATGCCCTTCTCATCACAATGCTCCATGCCTTTGTCATTACAGTCCTGCATGACCCATGTATCACAGTGTTCCATGCCCTTGTCATCACAATGCTCCATGCCCACACTCATCACAATAATCCATGAAACATTTCAGACCAAAGTTCCATACCCTTCTCATCACAATGCTCCATTACCCCTTTCATAACAATGCACCATGACACCTGCCATCACAATGATCCACGGCCTAGTCATCACAAGGTTCCATGATAATTCTCATCACAATGCTCAAGACCCCTGATATCACAATGCTCCATGCCCTTGTCATCACAAAGCTCCATGACGCATGTCATCAGAATGTTCCATGGCCTTCTCATCACAATGCTCCATGCCCTTGTCATCACAATGCTCCAAGACCCTTGTCATCACAATGCTCCATGACCCATTTCATCTCAATGCTCCATGAAATCTGTCATCACAATGCTCCAAGACCCTTGTAATCACAATGCTCCATGCCGCTTTTCATCTCAATGCTCCATGAACCCTGTCATCACAATGCACCATGCCCATCATCATAATGCTTCAGGCTATTGTCATCACAATGAAATCAATATTCTGCATGACCTCTGTCATCATAATGCTCCAAACCCATGTGATAACAATGTTGCATAACACGTATCATCACAAAACCCCATGATGCTCATCATCACAATTATCCATAGTCTTCTCATCACAATGCTCCATGATTTTTGTCATAAAAATGCTCAATACACTTGTCATCAAAATGCTCCCTGACCCTTGGCGTCAGTATGCTCCTTGAACCGTGTCATGACAAGTTTCCATGCATTTTTCATCACAATGATCCATGACCATTTCATCACAATGCTCCAAGGTCCCTGTAATCACAATGCTCCATGCCCTTGTCATCACAAACTCCATGACGCATGTCATCAGAATGCTCCATGGCCTTCTCATCACAATGCTCTATGCCCTAGTCATAACAATGCTCCAAGACCCCTGTAATCACAATGCTCCATGCCCCTTTTCATCAGAATGCTCCATGAGACTTGCCATCACAAGTCTCCATGGTCTTCTCATCACAATGTTCCAGGACCTTGACATCATCATGATCCATTCCCTTGTCATCACAATGCTCCATGACCCCTGTCATCAAAATAATCCATGAACATTTTCAGCCCAATGCTCCACGACCTTCTCATCACAATGCTCCATTGCCAATATCATCACAATGCTCCATGACCAATGTCACCACAACACTTCATGACACCTGACAACACAATGATCCAGGACTTTTGTCATCACAATGCTCCATTCCCTTGTCGTCACAATGCTACATGACACCTGTCATCACAACTCTCCATGAACATTTTCAGCCCAGTGCTCCATGACCCTTGTCATCACAATGATCCATGCCCTTGTCATCCCAATGCTCCATGACCCCTGTATTCACAGTGCTCCTTGACGCTTGTCATCACAGTGCTCCATGACACATGTCATCACAATGCTCCATGCCTTTGTCAGCAAAATGCTACATGACCTTGTCATTACAATGCTCTATACGCTTGTCATCACAATACTCCATTTCCATTGTCATCACAATCCTCCATGAACTTTGGGATCACATTGCTTCATGCCCTTGTCATCACAATGCTCCATGCTCCTTGAAATCAAAATGATCCATGACCTCTGTCATCCCAATGCTCCAAACCCTTGTGATCACAATGTTCCATAACACTTGTCATCACAACGCTCCATGATGCCTGTCATCACAATACTCCATGCCCCTTTCATCACAATGCTCGATGACCTTTGTCACCACAATTCTCAATACACTTGTCATCGCAATGCTCCTTGACACTTGTCATCAGAATGATCCTTGAACCCTGTCACGAAATGGCTCCATGCCTTTTTCATCACAATGCCCTATGCCATTTTCATCACAATGCTCCATGCCATTGTCATCAAAATACTCCACAAGCTTGTCATCAGAATGCTCCATGACCCTTGTCATCACAATTCTCCATACACTTGTCAGCACAATGCTCCCTGACCCTTGTCATCACAATGCTCCATTACCTTTGTCATCAGGATCCTCCCTGACACTTGTCATCACAGTGCTCCATGCCATCCTCATCACAATGGGCCATTACATATGTGATCACAATGCTCCCTGACACCTGTCTTCACAATACGGCATGACCTGGTCATCACAATGCTCCATGCCCTTGTCATCACAGTGTGCCATTCCAACTCTCATCGCAATACTCCATGAAAGTTATTAGACCAATGTTCCATGTCCTTGTCATCACAATGCTCCATGCCCTTGTTACCACAATGCTCCATGACCCCTGTCATCACAGTGCTCCATGACTCCTGTCATCACAATGCTTCATGACCTTTGTCATCACAATGGTCCATGCCCTCGTCATCAACAGTCTCTGTGACCATTTTAACCACAATGCTCCATGAACTTTTCATCACAATGCTCTTTGACCCTTGTCATCACAATGCTCTATGCCTTTCTCAGCACAATGCTCCATGACCCTTGTCATCACAATGCTCCTTGCGCTTGTCAGCCAATTGCTCCATGACACATGTCATCACAATGCACCATGCGCTTGTCATCACAGTGCTCCACAACATTGTCATCACAATGCTCCATAAAATTTGTCATCACAATGCTCCATGCACTTCTCATCAGAATGCTCTCTCACCACTGATATCACAATGCTACATCACTATTTGTCAAAATACTCCCTCACCCCTGTCATCACAATGTTCCATGACTCCTGTCATCACAATGCTACATGCACTTATCATCACAATGTTCGATGACCCCTCAAATCACAATGTTCCATAACACCTGTCATCAAAATATTCCTTGACACTTTTCATCAAATTGCTCCATGACCATGTCATCAGAATGCTCCCTGCCCTTCTCATCACAGTGCACAACGCCCATGTCATCAAAATGCTCCATGACCTTTGTCATCACAAAGATCCATGACCCTTGGCATCACAATGCTCCATGTCATTGTCATCACAGTGCTCCATGAACGCTCTCATCACATTGCTCCATGCCCTTGTCTTCACATAGTTCCATGACACATGTCATCAGAATGCTCCATGGCCTTCTCATCACAATGCTCCAAGCCCTTGCCATCACAATGCTCCATTACCCCTGTCGTAACAATGCTCCATGACCCCTGCCATCACGATGTTCCATGGCCTTGTCATCACAAGGCTCCATGACCCTTCTCATCACAATGCTCCAAGAACACTGTAATCACAATGCTCTATGCCCCTTTTCATCTCAATGATCCATGAACCCTGTCATCACAATGCACTATGCCCATCATCATAATGCTTCATGCTATTGTCATAACAACGAAATCAGAATGTTCCATGACCTCTGTCATAACAATGTTCCAAAACCTTGTGATCACAATATTCCATAACTCTTGTCATCACAATGCCCCAGGATGCTCGTCATCACAATTATCAATGGTCTTCTCATCACAATGCTCCATGACCTTCGTCATCAAAATGCTCAATACACTTGTCATCAACATGCTCCCTGACACTTGTTGTCTGTATGCTCCTTGAACCCTGTCATGACAAGGCTCCATGCCTTTTTCATCACAATGATCCATGCCCTTTTCATCACAATGCTCCAAGTCCCATGTAATCACAATGGTCTATGCCATTGTCATCACAAAGCTCAATGACGCATGCCATCAGAATGCTCCTTGGTCTATTCTTCACAATGCTCCCTGCTCTTGTCTTCACAATGTTCCAAGACCCCTGTAATCACAATGCTCCATTCCCTTTTAATCAGTATGCTCCATGAGACTTGTCATCACAAGGCTCCATGGTTTTGTCATCACAATGCTCCAGGACCTTGTCATCACAATGCTTCACGACCTTGTCATAAAAATTTTCAATGGCCTTTGTAATCATAATGCTCCAAACCCTAATCATCACAATGATCCATTATATTTGTCATCACAATCCTCCATTACATTTGGTATCACAAAGCTCCATGCCATTGTCATCGCCATTGACCATGACATGTGTCTTCACAATGCTCCCTGACACCTGTCTTCACAATACTCCATGACCTTATCATCATAATGCTCCATGCCCTTGTCATCACAATGCACCATGCCCACTCTCATCACAATAATCTATGAAACTTGTCAGACTAATGCTCCATGCCACTGTCATCACAATTCTCCATGCCCTTGTCATCACAATGCTCCATGACCCCTGTCATCACAATGCTCCGTGACTCCAGTCATCACAATGATTCATAACGTTTGTCATCACAATGGTCCATGCCCGCGTCATCACAAGGCTCTGTGACCTTTGTAACTACAATGCTCCATGAAGTTTTCATCACAATTCTCTGAGAAACTTGTCATCACAATGCTCCATGTCTTTGTCAGAACAGTGCTCCATGAACATTGTCATCACAATGTGCCACGCGCATTTCATCACAACGTTCCAAACTTGTCATTGCAATGCTCCATAAACCTTGTAATCACAATGGTCCATGCACTTCTCATCAAAATGCTCTCTCACCAGAGATATCACAATGTTCCATCACTAGTCATCACAATACACCCTCATCCTTGTAATCACAATGTTCCATGACACTGTCATCACAATGCTACATCCACTTATCATCACAATGTTCCATGACCCCTGCCATCACAATGTTCCATAAGCCCTGTCATCAAAATGCTCCATGACCCTTTCCATCCCAAAGCTCCAAGACCCCTGCCATCACAATGTTCTATAACACCTGCCATCAAAATGTTCCATTACACCTTTTATCAAATTGCTGCATGACCCGGTCATCAAAATGGTCCCTGCCCTTCTCATCAAAATTCTCCATGACTTGTCATCAAAAAGCTCCAAGACCCTTGGCATCACAATGCTCCATGTCATTGTCATCACAATGCTCCATGAACCCTCTCATCACATTGCTCCATGCCCTTGTCATCACAAAGCTCCATGACACTTGTCATCACAATGCTCGATGTCCTTCTCATCACAATGCTCCAGGCCCTTGTTATTACAGTCCTGCATGACCCATGTATCACAGTGTTCCGTGCCCTTGTCATCACAATGCTCCATGCCCACTCTCATCACAATAATCCATGAAACATTTCAGACCAAAGTTCCATACCCTTCTCATCACAATGCTCCATTACCCCTGTCATAACAATGCACCATGACACCTGCCATCACAATGATCCACGGCCTAGTAATCAAAATGTTCCATGATAATTCTCATCACAATGCTCAAGACTCCTGATATCACAATGCTCCATGCCCTGGTCATCACAAAGCTCCATGACGCACGTCATCAGAATGTTCCATGGCCTTCTCATCACAATGCTCCTTGCCCTTGTCATCACAATGCTCCTTGCCCTTGTCATCACTATGCTCCAAACCCTTGTCATCACAATGCTCCATGCCGCTTTTCATCTCAAATCTCCATGAACCCTGTTATCACAATGCACCATGCCCATCATCATAATGCTTCAGGCTATTGTCATCACATTGAAATCAATATTCTGCATGACCTCTGTCATCATAATGCTCCAAACCCTTGTGATCACAATGTTGCATAACAAGTATCATCACAACACCCCATGACGCTCATCATCACAATTATCCATGGTCTTCTCATCACAATGCTCCATGATCTTTGTCATCACAATGCTCAATACACTTGTCATCACAATGCTCCCTGACCCTTGTCGTCAGTATGCTCCTTGATCCCTGTCATGACAAGTTTCCATGCATTTTTCATCACAATGATCCATGACCATTTCATCACAATGCTCCAAGGTCCCTGTAATCACAATGCTCCATGCCCTTGTCATCACAAAACTCCATGACGCATGTCATCAGAATGCTCCATGGCCTTCTCATCACAATGCTCTATGCCCTAGTCATAACAATGCTCCAAGACCCCTGTATTCACAATGCTCCATGCCCCTTTTCATCAGAATGCTCCATGAGACTTGCCATCACAAGTCTCCATGGTCTTCTCATCACAATGTTCCAGGACCTTGACATCACAATGATCCATTCCCTTGTCATCACAATGCTCCATGACCCCTGTCATCACAATAATCCATGAACATTTTCAGCCCAATGCTCCACGACCTTCTCATCACAATGCTCCATTGCCAATATCATCACAATGCTCCATGACCACTGTCATCACAACATTCCATGACACCTGACAACACAATGATCCAGGACTCTTGTCATCACAATGCCCCATTTCCTTGTCGTCACAATGCTACATGACACTTGTCATCACAACTCTCCATGAACATTTTCAGCCCAGTGCTCCATGACCCATGTCATCACAATGATCCATGCCCTTGTCATCCCAATGCTCCATGACCCATGTATTCACAATGCTCCTTGACGCTTGTCATCACAGTGCTCCATGACACATGTCATCACAATGCTCCATGCCTTTGTCAGCAAAATGCTACATGACCTTGTCATTACAATGCTCTATGCGCTTGTCATCACAATACTCCATTTCCATTGTCATCACAATCCTCCATGAACTTTGGGATCACATTGCTTCATGCCCTTGTCATCACAATGCTCCATGCTCCTTGAAATCAAAATGATCCATGACCTCTGTCATCACAATGCTCCAAACCCTTGTGATCACAATGTTCCATAACACTTGTCATCACAACGCTCCATGATGCCTGTCATCACAATACTCCATGCCCTTTTCATCACAATGCTCCATGACGTTTGTCACCACAATTCTCAATACACTTATCATCACAATGCTCCATGACCTTTGTCACCACAATTCTCAATACACTTGTCATCACAATGCTCCCTGACACTTGTCATCAGAATGCTCCTTGAAACCTGTCACGAAAAGGCTCCATGCCTTTTTCATCACAATGCCCCATGCCGTTTTCATCACAATGCTCCATGCCATTGTCATCAAAATACTCCACAAGCTTTTCATCAGAATGCTCCATGACGCTTGTCATCACAATTCTCCATGCACTACTCAGCACAATGCTCACTGACGCTTGTCATCACAATGCTCCAAGCCATTGTCATCACAAAGCTCCATTACCTTTGTCCTCAGAATCTTCCATGACACTTGGCATGACAATTCTCCATGACATCAACATCATAATGGGCCATTACATATGTGATCACAATGCTCCCTGACACCTGTCTTCACAATATTGCATGACCTGGTCATCAAAATGCTCCATGCCCTTGTCATCACAATGCACCATTCCAACTGTCATCGCAACAATCCTTGAAACTTATTAGACCAATTTTCCATGCCCTTGTCATCACAATGCTCCGTACCCTTGTTATCACAATGCTCCATGACCCCTGTTATCACAATGCTCCGTGACTCCAGTCATCACAATGCTTCATGACCTTTGTCATCACAGTGGTCCATGCCCTCATCATCAACAGTCTCTGTGACCATTTTAACCACAATGCTCCATGAACTTTTCATCACAATGCACTTTGACCCTTGTCATCACAATGCTCTATGCCTTTCTCAGCACAATGCTCCATGACCCTTGTCATCACAATGCTCCATGCTCTTGTCAGCACAATGCTCCATGACGCATGTCATCACAATGCCCCATGCGCTTTTCATCACAGTGCTCCACAACCTTGTCATCACAATGCTCCATAAAATTTGTAGTCACAATGCTCCATGCACTTCTCATCAAAAGCTCTCTCACCACTGATATCACAATTCTACATCACTATTTGTCAGAGTACTCCCTCACCCCTGTCAACACAATGATCCATGACTCCTGTCATGACAGTGCTACATGCACTTATCA
This sequence comes from Mesoplodon densirostris, assembly GCF_025265405.1. Classification (NCBI taxonomy): domain Eukaryota; kingdom Metazoa; phylum Chordata; class Mammalia; order Artiodactyla; family Ziphiidae; genus Mesoplodon; species Mesoplodon densirostris. Next base: position 6,786,364 of record NW_026778196.1, on the reverse strand, counting down.
TCACAATGTTCGTTGAACCCTGACATCACAATGTTCCATAACACCTGTCATCAAAATATTCCATGACACTTTTCATCAAATTGCTCCATGACCCTGTCATCAGAATAATCCCTGCCCTCCTCATCACAATGCACAACGCCGTTGCCATCAAAATGCTCCATGACCTTTGTCATCACAAAGATCCATGACCCTTGGCATCACAACGCTCCATGTCATTGTCATCACAATGCTCTATGAACGCTCTCATCACATTGCTCCATGCCCTTGTCTTCACATAGCTGCATGACACATGTCATCAGAATGCTCCATGGCCTTCTCATCACAATACAATGCTCCATGCCCTTGCCATCACAATGCTCCATTACACCTGTCATAACAATGCTCCATGACCCCTGCCATCACGATGTTCCATGGCCTTGTCATCACAAGGCTCCATGAGCCTTCTCATCACAATGCTCCAAGAACACTGTAATCACAATGCTCTATGCCCCTTTTCATCTCAATGATCCATGAACACTGTCATCACAATGCACCATGCCCATCATCATAATGCTTCATGCTATTGTCATAACAATGAAATGAAAATGTTCCATGACCTCTGTCGTAACAATGTTCCAAACCCTTGTGATCTCAATATTCCATAACACTTGTCATCAAAATGCCCCCTGACGCTCGTCATCACAATTAACCATGGCCTTCTCATCACATGCTCCATGACCTTCGTCATCACAATGCTCAATACACTTGTCATCAAACTGCTCCCTGACACTTATTGTCTGTATGCTCCTTGAACCCTGCCATGACAAGGCTCCATGCCATTTTCATCACAATGCTCCATACCCTTTTCATCACAATGCTCCAAGACCCCTGTAATCACAATGATCCATGCCCTTGTCATCACAAAGCTCAATGACGCATGACATCAGAGTGCTCCTTGGTCTTCTCCTCACAATGCTCCATGCCCTTGTCTTCACAATGTTCCAAGACCCCTGTAATCACAATGCTCCATGCCCCTGTTCCTCAGTATGCACCATGATACTTGTCATCACAAGGCTCCATTGTTTTGTCATCACAATGCTCCATGCCCTTGTCATTACAATGCACAATTCCCACTCTCATCACAATAATCTATGCAACTTGTCAGACCAATGCTCCATGCCACTGTCATCAAAATGTTCCATGCCCTTGTCATCACAATGTTCCATGACCCCTGTCATCACAATGCTCGATGACTCCAGTCATCACAATGCTTCATAACGTTTTTCATCACTATGGTCCATCCCGCATCATCACAAGGCGCTGTGACCTTTGTAACCACAATTCTCCATGAACTTTTCATCACAATTGTCTGTGAAACTTGTCATCACAATGCTTCATGTCTTTGTCAGAACAATGCTCCATGACCACTGTCATCACAATGTGCCATGTGCATTTCATCACAACGGTCCACAACCTTGTCATTGCAATGCTACATAAACCTAGTAAGCACAATGGTCCATGCACTTCTCATCAAAATGCTCTCTCACCAGAGATATCACAATGTTCCATCACTTGTCATCACAATACTCCCTCACCCTTGTAATCACAATAGTCCATGACGCTGTCATCACAATGCTACATCACTTTATAATCACAGTGTTCCATGACCACTGCCATCACAATGTTACATAACCCCTGTCAACAAAATGCTCCATGACCCATTCCATCCCAAAGCTCCAAGACCCCTGACATCACAATGTTCTATAACCCCTGCCATCAAAATATTCCATTACACTTTTTATCAAATTGCTGCATGACCCGGTCATCAAAATGCTCCCTGCCCTTCTCATCACAATGCACCATGCCCTTGTCATCAAAATGCTCCATGACATTTGTCATCACAAAGCTCCAAGAAACTTGGAATCACAATGCTCCATGTCATTGACATCACAATGCTCCATGATCCCTCTCATCACATTGCTCCATGCCCTTGTCATCACAAAGCTCCATGACACTTGTCATCACAATGCTCGATGCCCTTCTCATCACAATGCTCCATGTCATTGTTATTACAGTCCTGCATGACCCATGTATCATAGTGTCCCGTGCCTTGGTCATCACAATGCTCCCTGCCCATTCTCATCACAATAATCCATGAAACAGTTCAGACCAAAGTTCCATATCCTTTTCATCACAATGCTCCATTACCCCTGTCATAACAATGTAAAATGACCCCTGCCATCACAATGTTCCACGGCCTAGTCATCACAAGGTTCCATGATACTTCTCATCACAATGCTCAAGACCCCTGAAATCACAGTGCTCCATGCACTTGTCATCACAATGATCCATGCTCTTGTCATCCCAATGCGCCATGACCCCTGTATTCACATTGCTCCTTGACGCTTGTCATCACAGTGCTCCACGACACATGTCTTCACAATGCTTCATGCCTTTGTCAGCAAAATTCTACATGACCTTGTCATTACAATCCTCTATGCGCTTGTCATCACAGTACTCCATTTCCATTGTCATCATAATCCTCCATGAACTTTGGGATCACATTTCTTCAAGCCCTTCTTATCACAATGCTCCATGCTCCTTGAAATAAAAATGATCCATGACCTGTGTCATCACAATGCTCCAAACACTTGTGATCACAATGTTCCATAACACTGGTCATCACAACGCTCCATGATGCCTGTCATCACAATACTCCTTGCCCTTTTCATCAAAATGCTCCATGACTTTTGTCATCACAATTCTCAATACACTTGTCATCACAATGCTCCCTGACACTTGTCGTCAGAATGCTCCTTGAACACTGTCTTGAAAAGGCTCCATGCCTTTTTCATCACAATGCACCATGCCGTTTTCATCACAATGCTCCATGCCATTGTCATCAGAATACTCCACAGGCTTGTCATCAGAATGCTCCATGACCCTTGTCATCACAATTCTCCATGCACTTGTCAGCACATTGCCTCCTGACCCTTGTCATCACAATGCTCCATGCCCTTGTCATCACAATGCGCCATTCCAACTGTCATCGCAATACTCCATGAAAGTTATTAGACCAATGTTCCATGCCCTTGTCATCACAATGCTCCATGCCATTGTTATCACAGCGCTCCATGACCCCTGTTATCACAATGCTCCGTGACTCCAGTCATCACAATGCTTCATGACCTTTGTCATCACAATGGTCCATGCCCTCATCATCAACAGTCTCTGTGACTTTTTAACCACAATGCTCCATGAATTTTTCATCACAATGCTCTTTGTCCGTTGTCATCACAATGCTCCATGCACTTGTCAGCACAATGCTCCATGATCCTTGTCATCAAAATGCACAATGCACTTGCCATCAAAATGCTCCATGACCTTTGTCATCACAAAGATCCATGACCCTTGGCATCACAGTGCTCCATGTCATTTTCTTGACAATGCTCCATGAACGCTCTCATCACATTGCTCCATGCCCTTGTCTTCACAAAGCTCCATGCCACATGTCATAAGAATGCTCTATGGCCTTCTCATCACAATGTGCCATGCTCTTGCCATCACGATATTCCATGGCCTTGTCATCACAAAGCTCCATGACCCTTCTCATCACAATGCTCAAAGAACCCTGTAATCACAATGTTCTATGCCCATTTTCATCTCAATGATCCATAAACCCTGTGATCACAATGCACCATGCCCATCATCATAATGCTTCATGCTATTGTCATCACAATGAAATCAAAATGCTCCATGACCTCTGTCATAACAATGCTCCAAACCCTTGTGATCACAATATTCCATAACACTTGTCATCACAATGCCCCATGATGCTCATCATCACAATTATAGATGGTCTTCTCATCACAATGCTCCATGCCCTTGTCATCACAAAGCTCCATGACACTTGTCATCACAATGCTCGATGTCCTTCTCATCACAATGCTCCATGCCATTGTCATTACAATCCTGCATGACACATGTATCACAGTGTTCCGTGCCCTTGTCATCATAATGCTCCATGCCCACTCTCATCACAATAATTCATGAAACATTTCACACCAATGTTCCATGACCTTCTCATCAAAATTCTCCATTACCCCTGTCATAACAGTGCACCATGACCCTTGCCATCACAGTGTTCCACGGCCTAGTCTTCACAAGATTCCATGACACTTGTCATCACAATGCTGAAGACCCCTGTAATCACAATGCTCAATGCCCTTTTCATCACAAAGCTCCATGACGCATGTCATCAGAATGTTGCATGGCATTCTCATCACAATGCTCCATGCCCTTGTCATCACAGTGCTCCAAGACCCCTGTAATCACAATGCTCCATGCCCCTTTTCATCAGAATGCTCCATGAGACTTGTCATCTCAAGTCTCCATGGTCTTCTCATCACAATGCTCCACCACCTTCTCATCACCATGCTCCGTTCCGTTGTCATCAGAATGCTCCATGGACCCTGTCATCACAATAATCCATGAATATTTTCAGCCCAATGCTCCACGACTTTCTCATCACAATGCTCCATGGCCAATATCATCACAATGCTCCATGACCACTGTCATCACAACACTCCATGACACCTGACAACAAAATGATCCAGGACTCTTGTCATCACAATGCTCCATTCCCTAGTCATCACAATGTTCCATGACCCCTGTCATCACAACACTTTATGAACATATTCAGCCCAGTGCTCCATGACCCATGTCATCACAATGATCCATGACCTTGTCATCCCAATGCTCCATGACCCATGTATTCACAATGCTCTGTGACGCTTGTCATCACAGTGCTCCATGACACATGTCATCACAATGCTCCATGCCATTGTCTGCAAAATGGTACATGACCTTGTCATTACAATGCTCTATGCGCTTGTCATCACAATACTCCATTAACATTGTCATCACAATCCTCCATGAACCTTGGGATCACATTGCTCCATGCCCTGGTCATCACACTGCTCCATGCTCCTTGAAATCAAAATGATCCATGACCTCTGTCATCACAATGCTCCAAACCCTTGTGATCACAGTGTTCCATAACACTTGTTATCACAACACTCCATGATGCCTGTCATCACAATACTCCATGCCGTTTTCATCACAATGCTCCATGACCTTTGTCATCACAATTCTCAATACACTTGTCATCAAAATGCTCCCTGACATTTGTCATCAGAATGCTCCTTGAAACCTGTCACGAAAAGGCTCTATGGTTTTTCATCACAGTGCCCCATGCCATTTTCATCCCAATGTTCCATGCCATTGTCATCAGAATACTCCACAGGCTTGTCATCAGAATGCTCCATGACCCTTGTCATCACAATTCTCCATGCACTTGTCAGCACAATGCTCCCTGACCCTTGTCATCACAATGCTCCAAGCCATTGTCATCACAATGCACCATTACCTTTGTCATCAGAATCCTCCATGACACTTGGCATCACAATGCTCCATGCCATTGTCATCACAATGGGCCATAACATATGTCATCACCATGCTCCCTGACACCTGTCTTCACAATACTGCATTACCTGGTCATCACTACGCTCCATGCCCTTTTCATCACTATGCGCCATTCCAACTGTCATCGCAATAATCCATGAAACATATTAGACCAATGCTCCATGCACTTGTCATCACAATGCTCCATGCCCTTGTTCTCACAATGTTCCAAGACCCCTGTAATCAGAATGCTCCATGCCCCTTTTTATCAGTATGCTCCATGAGACTTGTCATCACAAGGCTCCATGGTTTTCTCAACACAGTGCTCCAGGAACTTGTCATCACAATGCTTCACGACCTTGTCATGAAAACTCTCAATGGCCCTTGTCATCATAATGCTCCAAGCCCTAGTCATCACAATGCTCCATTATATTTGTCATCACAATCCTCCATTACATTTGGCATCACAATGCTCCAAGCCATTGTCATCGCAATGGACCATGACATATGTCATCACAATGCTCCCTGACACCTGTCTTCACAATACTCCATGCCCTTGTCATCACAATGCACCATGTACACTGTCATGACAATAATCTATGAAACTTGTCAGACCAATGCTCCATGACCCTTTCATCACAATGCTCCATGCCCTTATCATCACAATGCTTCATGACCCCTGTCATCACAATGCTCCTTGACTCCAGTCATCTCAATGCTTCATAACGTTTGTCATCACAACGGTACATGCCCGCATCATCACAAGGCTCTGTGACCTATGTAACCACAATGCTCCATGAACTTTTAATCCCAATGCTCCGTGACACTTGTCATCACAATGCTCCATGTCTTTGTCAGAACAGTGCTCCATGACCCCTGTCATCATAATGCTCCGTGACCCCAGTCATCACAATGCTTCATAACGTTTCTCAGCACAACGGTCCATGCCCGCATCATCGCAAAGCTCTGTGACCTTTGTAACCACAATGCTCCATGAATTTTTGATCACAATGCTCCATGACCCTTGTCATCACAATGTGCCATGCGCTTTTCATCACAATGATCCACAACCTTGTCATCGCTATGCTCCATAAACCTTGTAATCACAATGCTCCATGCACTTCTCATCCAAATGCTCTCTCACATGGGATATCACAATGTTCCATCACTAGTCATCACAATCCTCCCTCACCCCTGTTATCGCAATGTTCCATGACCCCTGTCATCACAGTGCTACATCCCCTTATCAGCACAATGTTCCATGACCCCTGATATCACAATTTTCCATAACCACTGTCATCAAAATGCTCCATGACCCTTTTCATCCCAAAGCTCCATGACCCCTGGCATCACAATGTTCTATAACCCCTGGCATCAAAATGTTCCATGACACTTTTCATCAAATTACTACATGACCCTGTCATCAAAAGGCTCCCTGCCCTTCTCATCACAATGCACCACACCCTTGTCATCAAAATGCTTCATGACCATTGTCATCACAAAGCTCCATGACCCTTGGCATCACAATGCCCCATGTCATTGACATAACAATGCTCCATGAACACTCTCTTCTCATTGCTCCATGCCCTTGTCATCACAAAGCTCCATGACACTTATCATCACAATGCTCGATGCCCTTCTCATCACAATGCTCGATGCCCTTGTCATTACAATCCTCCATGACCCATGTATCACAGTGCACCGTGCCCTTGTCATCAAAATGCTCCATGCCCACTCTCATCACAATAATCCATGAAACATTTCAGACCAATGCACAATGCCCTTCTCATTACAATGCTCCATTACTTCTGTCATAACAATGCTCCATGACCCCTGCCATCAAAATGTTCCACGGCCTTGTCATCACAAGGCTTCATGACCATTGTCATCACAATGCTCCAAGACCCATGTAATCACAATGCTCCATGCCCGTGTCATCACAAAGCTCCATGACGCATGTCATTCGAATGTTCCATGGCCTTCTTCTCACAATGCTCCATGCCCTTGTCATCACAATACTCCAAGACCCCTGTAATCACAGTGCTCCATGCCCCTTTTCAACAGAATGCTCCATGAGACTTGTCATCACATGTCTCCATTGTCACCTCATCACAATGCTCCAAGACCATGTCATCACCATGCTCCATTCCCTTGTAATCACAATGCTCCATGACCCATGTCATCACAATACTCCATGAACATTTTCAGCCCAATGCTCCATGACCTTCTCATGACAGTGCTCCATGACCAATATCATTACAATGCTCCATGACCACTGTCATCACAACACTCCATAACACCTGACAACACAATGATCCGGGACTCTTGTAATCACAAAGCTCCAAGACCCCTGTCATCACATACTCCATGAACATTTTCAGCCCAGTGTTCCATGCCCCTTTTCATCACAATGCTCCATGAACCCTGTCATCACAATGAACCATGCCCATCATCATAATGCTTCAGGTTATTGTCATCACAATGAAATCAAAATGCTCCATGACCTCTGTCATCACAATGCTCCGAACCCTGGTGATCACAATGTTGCAAAACACTTATCATCAAAACACCCCATGACGCTCATCATCACAATTATCCATGGTCTTCTCATCACAATGCTCCATGACCTTTGTCATCACAATTCTCAATACACTTGTCATCACAATGCTCCCTGACACTTGTCGTCAGAATGCACCTTGAACCCTGTGACGAAAAGGCTCCATGCCTTTTTCATCACAAAGCCCCATGCTGTTTTCATCCCAATGCTCCATGCCATTGTCATCAAAATACTACACAAGCTTGTCATCAGAGTGCTCCATGACCCTTGTCATCACAATTCTCCATGCACTTGTCAGCATAATGCTCCCTGACCCTTGTCATCACAATGATCCAAGCCATTGTCATCACAATGCTCCATTACCTTTGTCATTAGAATCCTCCATGACACTTGGAATCACAATGCTCCAAGCCATTGTCATCACAATGGGCCATTACATATGTAATCACAATGCTCCCTGACACCTCTCTTCACAATACTGTATGAACTGGTCATCAGAATGCTCCATGCTCTTGTCTTCATAATGTGCCATTCCAACTGTCATCACAATAATCCATGAAACTTATTAGACCAATGCTCCATGCCCTTGTCATCACATTTCTCCATGCTCTTGTTATCACAATGTTCCAAGACCCCTGTAATCAGGATGCCCCATGCCCCTTTTCATCAGTATGCTCCATGAGACTTGTCATCGCAAGGCTCCATGGTTTTCTCATCACAATGCTCCAGGACCTTGTCATCACAATGGTTCACGACATTGTCATGAAAATTCTCAATGGCCCTTGTCTTCATAAATCTCCATGCCCTAGTCATCACAGTGCTCCATTATATTTGTCATCACAATCCACCCTTTCATTTGGCATCACTATGCTCCATGCTATTGTCATCGCAATGGACCATGACATATTTCATCACAATGCCCCCTGATACCTGTCTTCACAATACTCCATGCCCTTGTCATCACAATGCTCCATGCCCTGGTCATCACAATGCACCATGTCCACTGTCATCACAATAATCTATGAAACTTGTCAGACCAATGCTCCATGCCCCTGTCATAACTATGCTCCATGACCTTGTCATCACAATGCTCCATGACCCCTGTCATCACAATACTCCATGAACATTTTCAGCCCAGTGCTCCATGACCCTTGTCATCACAATGATCCATGCACTTGTCATCCCAATGTTCCATGACGCTTGTAATCACAGTGCTCCATGACATCTGTCATCACAATGCTCCATGCCTTTGTCAGCAAAATGCTACATGACCTTGTCATTACAATGCTTTATGCGCTTGTCATCACAATACTCCATTTCCATTGTCATCACAATCCTCCAGGAATCTTGGGATCACATTGCTTCAGGCCCTTGTCATCAAAATGCTCCATGCTCCTTGAAATCAAAATGATCCATGACCTCTGTCATCACAATGCTCCAAACCCTTGTGATCACAATGTTCAATAACACTTGTCCTCACAACGCTCCATGGTGCCTGTCATCACAATACTCCATGCCCTTTTCATCACAATGCTCCATGAACTTTGTCATCACAATTCTCCATACACTTTTCATCAAAATGCTCCCTGACACTTGTCGTCAGAATGCTCCTTGAACTGTGTCACGAAAAGGCTCCATGCAATTTTCATCACAATTCCACATGCCGTTTTCATCCCAGTGCTCCATGCCATTGTCATCAAAATACTCCACAAGCTTGTCATCAGAATGCTCCATGACGCTTGTCATCACAATTCTCCGTGCACTTGTCAGCAAAATGCTCCCTGACACTTATCATCACAATGCTCCAAGCCATTGTCATCACAATGCTCCATTACCTTTGTCATCAGAATCCCCCATGACACTTGGCATCACAATGCTCCATGCCATTGTCATCACAATGGGCCATTACATATGTCATCACAATGCTCCCTGACACCTCTCTTCACAATACTGCATAACCTGGTCATCACAATGCTCCATGCCCTTGTCATCACAATGTGCCATTCCAACTCTCATCACAATAATCCATGAAACTTATTAGACCAATGCTCCTTGCCCTTGTTATCACAATGTTCCAAGACCCCTGTAATCAGAATGCTCCATGCCCCTTTTCATCAGAATGCTCCATGAGACATGTCATCAGAAGGCTCCATGGATTTCTCATCACAATGCTCCATGACCTTTGTCATCACAATGCTCCAAGACCCATGTAATCACAATGCTTCATGCCCCTGTCATCGCAATGGACCATGACATTTGGCATCACAATGCTCCATGCCATTGTCTTTGAAGTTGACCATGACATATGTCATCACAATGCCCCCTTACACCTGTTTTCACAATACTCCTTGCCCTTGTCATCACAATGCTCCATGCCCTTGTCATCACAATGCACCATGTCCAATGTCATTACAATAATCTATTAAACTTGTCAGACCAATGCTCCATGCCCCTGTCATCACAATGTTCCATGCCCTTGTCATCACAATGCTCCATGACCCTTGTTATCACAATGCTCCGTGACTCCAGTCATCACAATGCTTCATAACGTTTGTCATCACAACGGTCCATGCCTGCGTCATCGCAAGGCTCTGTGACCTTTGTAACCACAATGCTCCATGAACTTTTCATCACAATTCTCCGTGACCCTTGTCATCACAATGCTCCATGTCTTTTTCAGAACAATGCTCCATGACCCTTGTCATCACAATGTGCCATGTGCTTTTCATCACAATGATCCACAACCTTGTCATCGCTATGCTCCATAAACCTTGTAATCACAATGCTCCATGCACTTCTCATCCAAATGCTCTCTCACATGAGATATCACAATGTTCCATCACTTGTCATCACAATCCTCCCTCACCCCTGTTATCACAATGTTCCATGACCCCTGTCATCACAATGCTACATCCCCTTATCAGCACAATTTTCCATGACCCCTGACATCACAATGTTCCATAACCCCTGTCATCAAAATGCTCCATGACCATTTTCATCCCAAAGCTCTATGACCCCTGGCATCACAATGTTCTATAACCCCTGTCATCAAAATATTACATTACACTTTTCATCAAATTGCTGCATGACCCTGTCATCAAAATGCTCCCTGCCCTTCTCATCACAATGCACCACACACTTGTCATCAAAATGCTCCATGACCATGGTCATCACTAAGCTCCATGACCCTTGGCATCACAATGCTCCATGCCATGGACATCACAATGCTCCATGAACCCTCTCATCACATTGCTCCATGCACTTGTCATCACAATGCTCCATGACACTTGTCATCACAATGCTCGATGCCCTTCTCATCACAATGCTCCTTGTCCTTGTCATTACAATCCTCCATCACCCATGTATCACAGTGTACCGTGCCCTTGTCATCAAAATGCGCCATGCCCACTGTCATCACAATAATCCATGAAACATTTCAGACCAATGCTCAATGCACTTCTCATCACAATGCTCCATTACCACTGTCAACAATGCTCCATGACCCCTGCCATCACAATGTTCCACGGCCTTGTGATCACAAGACTAAATGACCATTGTCATCACAATGCTCCAAGACCCATGTAATCACAATGCTCCATGCCCTTGTCATCACAGAGCTCCATGACGCATGTCATCAGAATGTTCCATGGCCTTCTCCTCACAATGCTCCATGCCCTTGTCATCACAATGCTCCAAGACACACGTAATCACAATGCTCCATGCCCCTTTTCATCAGAAGGCTCCATGATATTTGTCATCACAAGTCTCCATGGTCAACTCATCACAATGCTCCAAGACCTTGTCATCACCATGCTCCATTCCCTGGTCATCACAATGCTCCATGACTCCTGTCATCACAATACTCCATGAACATTTTCAGCCCAATGCTCCATGACCTTCTCAACACAATGCTCCATGACCAATATCATCACAATGCTCCATGACCACTGTCATCACAACACTCCATGACACCTTACAACACAATGATCCGGGACACTTGTCATCAAAATGCTCCAAGACACCTTTAATCACAATGCTCCATGACCCCTGTCATCACAATACTCCATGAACATTTTCAGCCCAATGCTCCATGACCCTTGTCATCACAATGATCCATGCCCTTGTCATCCCAATGTTCCATGACCCCTGTATTCACAGTGCTCCGTGACGCTTGTCATCAGAGTGCTCCATGACACATGTCATCACAATGCTCCATGCCTTTGTCAGCAAAATGCTACATGACCTTGTCATTACAATGCTCTATGCGATTGTCATCACAATACTCGATTACCATTGTCATCACAATCCTCCATGAACCTTGGGATCACATTGCTTCATGCCCTTGTCATCACAATGCTACATGCTCCTTGAAATCAAAATGATCCATGACCTCTGTCATCACAATGCTCCAAACCCTTGTGATCACAATGTTCCATAACACTTGTCCTCACAACGCTCCAAGATGCCTGTCATCACAATATTCCATACACTTTTCATCACAATTCTCCATGACCTTTGTCATCACAATTCTCAATACACTTTTCATCACAGTGCTCCCTGACACTTGTCGTCAATATGCTCCATGAACCCTGTCATGACAAGGCTCCATGCCTTTTTCATCACAATGATCCATGCCCTTTTCATCACAATGCTCCAAGACCCCTGTAATCACAATGCTCCATGCCCTTGCCATCCAAAGCTCCATGACGCATGTCATCTGAATGTTCCATGGACTTCTCATCACAATGCTCCCTGCTCTTGTCATCACAAAGCAATAAGACCCCTGTAATCACAATGCTCCATGCCCCTTTTCATCTCAATGCTCCTATGAACCCTGTCAGCACAATGAACAATGCCCATCATCATAATGCTTCAGGCAATTGTCATCACAATCAAATCAAAATGCTCCATGACCTCTGTCATCACAATGCTCAAAATTCTGGTGATCACAATGTTGCATAACTCTTAATATCACAACACCCCATGACGCTCATCATCACAATGATCTATGGTCGTCTCATCACAAGGCTCCATGACCTTTGTCATCAAAATTCTCAATAAACTTGTCATCACAATGCTCGCTGACACTTGTCGTCAGAATGCTCCTTGAACGCTGTCACAAAAAGGCTCCATGTCTTTTTTAACACAAAGCCACATGCCGTTTTCATCCCAATGCTGCATGCCATTGTCATCAAAATACACCACAGGCTTGTTATCAGAATGCTCCATGACCCTTGTCATCACAATTCTCCATGCACTTGTCAGCACAATGCTCTCTGACCCTTGTCATCACAGTGCTCCAAGCCATTGTCATCACAATGCTCCATTACCATTGTCATCAGAATCCCCCATGACACTTGGCATCACATTGCTCCATGCAATTGTCATCACAATGCTCCATGTCTTTGTCAGCAAAATGCTAAATGACCTTTTCATTACAATCCTCTATGCGCTTGTCATCGCAATACTCCATTTCCATTGTCATCACAATCCTCCATCTACCTTGGGATCACATTGCTTCATGCCCTTGTCATCACAATGCTCCATGCTCCTTGAAATCAAAATGATCCATGACCTCTGTCATCACAATGCTCCAGACCCTTGTGATCACATTGTTCCATAACACTTGTCATCACAACGCTCCATGATGCCTGTCATCACAATACTCCATGCCCTTTTCATCACAATGCTCCATGACCTTTGTCATCACAATTCTCAATACACTTGTGATCACAATGCTCCCTGACACTTGTCATCAGAATGCTCCTTGAAACCCATCACGAAAAGGCTCCATGCTTTTTTCATCACAATGCCCCATGCCATTTTCATCACAATGTTCCATACCATTGTCATCAAAATACTCCACAAGCTTGTCATCAGAATGCTCCCGGACCCTTGTCATCACAATGCTCCATTACCTTTCTCATCAGAATCCTCCATGACACATGGCATCACAGTGCTACATGCCATTGTCATCACAATGGGCCATTACATATGTCATAACAATGCTCCCTGACACTTATCTTTACAATACTGCATGACCTGGTCATCACAATGCTCCATGCCCTTGTTATCACAATAGGCCATTCCAACTGTCATCGCAACAAACCATGAAACTTATTAGACCAATGTTCCATGCCCTTGTCATCACAATGCTCCATGCCCTTGTTATCACAATGCTCCATGACCCCTGTCATCACAATGCTCCGTTACTCCAGTCATCACAATGCTTCATGAACTTTGTCATCACAGTGGTCCATGCCCTCACCATCAACAGTCTCTGTGACCTTTTTAACCCCAATGCTCCATGAACTTTTCATCACAATGCTCTTTGACCCTTGTCATGACAATGCTCTATGCCTTTCTCAGCACAATGCTCCATGACCCTGGTCATCACAATGCTCCATGCCCCTTTTCATCTCAATGCTCCCTGAACCCTGTCATCACAGTGCACGATGCCCATCATCATAATACTTCAGTCTATTGTCATCACAATGAAATTAATATTCTCCATGACCTCTGACATCATAATGCTACAAACCCTTGTGATCACAATGTTCCATAAAACTTATCATCACAGCACCCCATGACGCTCATCATCACAATTATCCATGGTCTTATCATCACAATGCTCCATGATCTTTGTCATCACGATGCTCAATACACTTTTCATCACAATGCTCCCTGACACTTGTCGTCAGTATGCTCCATGGACCCTGTCATGACAAGGCTCCATGCCTTTATCATCACAATGATCCATGCCTTTTCATCGCAATGCTCCAAGACCCCTGCAATCACAATGCTCCATGCACTTCTCATCCAAATGCTCTCTCACATGAGATATCACAATGTTCCATCACTAGTCATCACATTCCTCCCTCAACCCTGTTATCACAATGTTCCATGACCCCTGTTATCACCATGCTACATCCCCTTATCAGCACAATGTTCCATGACCCCTGGAATAACAGTGTTCTATAACCGCTGTCATCAAAATGTTCCATTGCACTTTTCATCAAATTGCTGCATGACCCTGTCATCAAAATGCTCCCTGCCCTACTCATAACAATGCACCACACGCTGGTCATCAAAATGCTCCATGACCTTTGTCATCACAAAGCTCCATGACCCTTGGCATCACAATGCTCCATGTCATTGTCATCACAATGCTCCATGAAACCTCTCTTCACATTGCTCCATGCCCTTGTCATCACAAATCTCCATGACACTTGTCATCACAATGCTCGATGCCCTTCTCATCATAATGCTCCATGTCCTTGTCATTACAGTCCTCCATGACCCATGTATCACAGTGTACCGTGCCCTTGTCCTCACAATGCTCCATGCCCACTCTCATCAAAATAATCCATGAAACATTTCAGAACAATGCTCAATGCCCTTCTCATGAAAATGCACCATTACCTCTATCAACAATGCTCCATGCCCCCTGCCATCACAATGTTCCACGGCCTTGTGATCACAAGGCTCCATGACCATTGTCATCACAATGCTCCAAGACCCATGTAATCACAATGCTCCATGCCCTTGTCATCACAAAGCTCCATGACACATGTCATCAGAATGTTCCATGGCCATCTCCTCACAATGTTCAATGCCCTTGTCATCACAATGCTCCAAGACACTCGTAATCACAATGCTCCATGCCCCTTTTCATCAGAAGGCTCCATTATATTTGTCATCACAAGTCTCCATGTTCAACTCATCACAATGCTCCAAGACCTTGTCATCACCATGCTCCATTCCCTGGTCATCACAATGCTCCATGACCCCTGTCATCACAAGGCTCCATGACCCTTCTCATCACAATGCTCCAAACCCCTGTAATCACAATGCTCCATGCCCCTTTTCATCACAATGCTCCATGAACCCTGTCATCACAATGAACCATGCCCATCATCATAATGCTTCAGGCTATTGTCATCATAATGAAATCAAAATGCTCCATGACCTCTGTCATCACAATGCTCCAAACCCTGGTGACCACAATGTTGCATAACACTTATCATCACAAAACCCCATGACGCTAATCATCACTATTATCCATGGTCTTCTCATCACAAGGCTCCATGACCTTTGTCATCACAATTCTCAATACTCTTTTCATCACAATGCTCCCTGACACTTGTCGTCAGTATGCTCCATGAACTCTGTCATGACAAGGCTCCATGCCTTTTTCATCACAATGATCCATGCCCTTTTCATCACAGAGCTCCAAGACCACTGTAATCATAATGCTCCTTGCCCTTGTCATCACAAAGCTCCATGATGCATATCATCAGAATGTTCCATGCACTTCTCATCACAATGCTCCATGCCCTTGTCATCACAATGCTCCAAGACCCCTGTAATCACAATGCTCCATGCCCCTTTTCATCTCAATGCTCCATGAACACTGTCATAACAATGCACCATGCCCATCATCATAATGCTTCAGGCTATTGTCATCACAATGAAATCAAAATGCTCCATGACCTCTGTCATCACAATGCTCCAAACCCTGGTGATCACAATGTTGCAAAACACTTATCATCACAACACCCCATGACGCTCATCATCACAATTATCCATGGTCTTCTCATCACAATGCTCCATGACCTTTGTCATCACAATTCTCAATACACTTGTCATCACAATGCTCCCTGACACTTGTCGTCAGAATGCACCTTGAAACCTGTGACGAAAAGGCTCCATGCCTTTTTCATCACAAAGCCCCATGCTGTTTTCATCCCAAAGCTCCATGCCATTGTCATCAAAATACTACACAAGCTTGTCATCAGAATGCTCCATGACCCTTGTCATCACAATTCTCCATGCACTTGTCAGCACAATGCTCCCTGACCCTTGTCATCACAATGATCCAAGCCATTGTCATCACAATGCTCCATTACCTTTGTCATTAGAATCCTCCATGACACTTGGAATCACAATGCTCCAAGCCATTGTCATCACAATGGGCCATTACATATGTAATCACAATGCTCCCTGACACCTCTCTTCACAATACTGCATGATCTGGTCATCACAATGCTCCATGCTCTTGTCTTCATAATGCGCCATTCCAACTGTCATCACAATAATCCATGAAACTTATTAGACCAATGCTCCATGCCCTTGTCATCACATTGCTCCATGCTCTTGTTATCACAATGTTTAAGACCCCTGTAATCAGAATGCCCCATGCCCCTTTTCATCAGTATGCTCCATGAGACTTGTCATCGCAAGGCTCCATGGTTTTCTCATCACAATGCTCCAGGACCTTGTCATCACAATGGTTCACGACATTGTCATGAAAATTCTCAATGGCCCTTGTCTTCATAATGCTCCAAGCCCTAGTCATCACAGTGCTCCATTATATTTGTCATCACAATCCTCCCTTGCATTTGGCATCACTATGCTCCATGCTATTGTCATCGCAATGGACCATGACATATTTCCTCACAATGCCCCCTGACACCTGTCTTCACAATACTCCATGCCCTTGTCATCACAATGCTCCATGCCCTGGTCATCACAATGCACCATGTCCACTGTCATCACAATAATCTATGAAACTTGTAAGACCAATGCTCCATGCCCCTGTCATAACAATGCTCCATGACCTTGTCATCACAATGCTCCATGACCCCTGTCATCACAATACTCCATGTACATTTTCAGCCCAGTGCTCCATGACCCTTGTCATCACAATGATCCATGCACTTGTCATCCCAATGTTCCATGACGCTTGTAATCACAGTGCTCCATGACATCTGTCATCACAGTGCTCCATGCCTTTGTCAGCAAAATGCTACATGACCTTGTCATTACAATACTCTATGCGCATGTCATCACAATACTCCATTACCATTGTCATCACAATCCTCCAGGAACCTTGGGATCACATTGCTTCAGGCCCTTGTCATCAAAATGCTCCATGCTCCTTGAAATCAAAATGATCCAAGACCTCTGTCATCACAATGCTCCAAACCCTTGTGATCAAAATGTTCAATAACACTTGTCCTCACAACGCTCCATGATGCCAGTCATCACAATACTCCATGCCCTTTTCATCACAATGCTCCATGAACTTTGTCATCACAATTCTCAATACACTTGTCATCAAAATGCTCCCTGACACTTGTCGTCAGAATGCTCCTTGAACTGTGTCATGAAAAGGCTCCATGCCATTTTCATCACAAATCCACATGCCGTTTTCATCCCAGTGCTCCATGCCATTGTCATCAAAATACTCCACAAGCTTGTCATCAGAATGCTCCATGACGCTTGTCATCACAATTCTCCGTGCACTTGTCAGCAAAATGCTCCCTGACCCTTATCATCACAATGCTCCAAGCCATTGTCATCACAATGCTCCATTACCTTTGTCATCAGAATCCTCCATGACACTTGGCATCACAATGCTCCATGCCATTGTCATCACAATGGGCCATTACATATGTCATCACAATGCTCCCTGACACCTCTCTTCACATACTGCATAACCTGGTCATCACAATGCTCCATGCCCTTGTCATCACAATGTTGCATTCCAACTCTCATCACAATAATCCATGAAACTTATTAGACCAATGCTCCTTGCCCTTGTTATCACAATGTTCCAAGACCCCTGTAATCAGAATGCTCCATGCCCCTTTTCATCAGAATGCTCCATATGACATGTCATCAGAAGGCTCCATGGATTTCTCATCACAATGCTTCATGACCTTTGTCATCACAATGCTCCAAGACCCATGTAATCACAATGCTTCATGCCCCTGTCATCGCAATGGACCATGACATTTGGCATCACAATACTCCATGCCATTGTCTTTGAAATTGACCATGACATATGTCATCACAATGCCCCCTTACACCTCTTTTCACAATACTCCATGCCCTTGTCATCACAATGCTCCATGCCCTTGTCATCACAATGCACCATGTCCAATGTCATCACAAT
Organism: Mesoplodon densirostris; assembly: GCF_025265405.1. Taxonomy (NCBI): domain Eukaryota; kingdom Metazoa; phylum Chordata; class Mammalia; order Artiodactyla; family Ziphiidae; genus Mesoplodon; species Mesoplodon densirostris. Next base: position 6,767,405 of record NW_026778196.1, on the reverse strand, counting down.
AATCTATTAAACTTGTCAGACCAATGCTCCATGCCCCTGTCATCACAATGTTCCATGCCCTTGTCATCACAATGCTCCATGACCCTTGTTATCACAATGCTCCGTGACTCCAGTCATCACAATGCTTCACAACGTTTCTCATCACAACGGTCCATGCCTGCATCATCGCAAGGCTCTGTGACCTTTGTAACCACGATGCTCCATGAACTTTTCATCACAATTCTCCGTGACCCTTGTCATCACAATGCTCCATGCCTTTTTCAGAACAATGCTCCATGACCCTTGTCATCACAATGTGCCATGTGCTTTTCATCACAATGATCCACAACCTTGTCATCGCTATGCTCCATAAACCTTGTAATCACAATGCTCCATGCACTTCTCATCCAAATGCTCTCTCACATGAGATATCACAATGTTCCATCACTTGTCATCACAATCCTCCCTCACCCCTGTTATCACAATGTTCCATGACCCCTGTCATCACAATGCTACATCCCCTTATCAGCACAATTTTCCATCACCCCTGACATCACAATGTTCCATAACCCCTGTCATCAATATGCTCCATGACCATTTTCATCCCAAAGCTCTATGACCCCTGGCATCACAATGTTCTATAACCCCTGTCATCAAAATATTACATTACACTTTTCATCAAATTGCTGCATGACCCTGTCATCAAAATGCTCCCTGCCCTTCTCATCACAATGCACCACACACTTGTCATCAAAATGCTCCATGACCATGGTCATCACTAAGCTCCATGACCCTTGGCATCACAATGCTCCATGCCATGGACATCACAATGCTCCATGAACCCTCTCATCACATTGCTCCATGCAATTGTCATCACAATGCTCCATGACACTTGTCATCACAATGCTCGATGCCCTTCTCATCACAATGCTCCATGTCCTTGTCATTACAATCCTCCATCACCCATGTATCACAGTGTACCGTGCCCTTGTCATCACAATGCGCCATGCCCACTGTCATCACAATAATCCATGAAACATTTCAGACCAATGCTCAATGCACTTCTCATCACAATGCTCCATTACTACTGTCAACAATGCTCCATGACCCCTGCCATCACAATGTTCCACGGCCTTGTGATCACAAGACTAAATGACCATTGTCATCACAATGCCCCAAGACCCATGTAATCACAATGCTCCATGCCCTTGTCATCACAGAGCTCCATGACGCATGTCATCAGAATGTTCCATGGCCTTCTCCTCACAATGCTCCATGCCCTTGTCATCACAATGCTCCAAGACACTCGTAATCACAATGCTCCATGCCCCTTTTCATCAGAAGGCTCCATGATATTTGTCATCACAAGTCTCCATGGTCAACTCATCACAATGCTCCAAGACCTTGTCATCACAATGCTCCATGACTCCTGTCATCACAATACTCCATGAACATTTTCAGCCCAATGCTCCATGACCTTCTCATCACAATGCTCCATGACCAATATCATCACAATGCTCCATGACCACTGTCATCACAACAATCCATGACACCTGACAACACAGTGGTCCGGGACTCTTGTCATCACAATGCTCCATGACCCCTGTCATCACAATACTCCATGAACATTTTCAGCCCAATGCTCCATGACCCTTGTCATCACAATGATCCATGCCCTTGTCATCCCAATGTTCCATGACTCCTGTATTCACAGTGCCCTGTGACGCTTGTCATCACAGTGCTCCATGACACCTGTCATCACAATGCTCCATGCCTTTGTCAGCAAAATGCTACATGACCTTGTCATTACAATGCTCTATGCGATTGTCATCACAATACTCGATTACCATTGTCATCACAATCCTCCATGAACCTTGGGATCACATTGCTTCATGCCCTTGTCATCACAATGCTACATGCTCCTTGAAATCAAAATGATCCATGACCTCTGTCATCACAATGCTCCAAACCCTTGTGATCACAATGTTCCATAACACTTGTCCTCACAACGCTCCAAGATGCCTGTCATCACAATATTCCATACACTTTTCATCACAATTCTCCATGACTTTGTCATCACAATTCTCAATACACTTTTCATCACAGTGCTCCCTGACACTTGTCGTCAGTATGCTCCATGAACCCTGTCATGACAAGGCTCCATGCCTTTTTCATCACAATGATCCATGCCCTTTTCATCGCAATGCTCCAAGACCCCTGTTATCACAATGCTCCATGCCCTTGCCATCCAAAGCTCCATGACGCATGTCATCAGAATGTTCCATGGACTTCTCATCACAATGCTCCCTGCTCTTGTCATCACAAAGCACTAAGACCCCTGTAATCACAATGCTCCATGCCCCTTTTCATCTCAATGCTCCTATGAACCCTGTCAGCACAATGAACAATGCCCATCATCATAATGCTTCAGGCAATTGTCATCACAATCAAATCAAAATGCTCCATGACCTCTGTCATCACAATGCTCAAAATCCTGGTGATCACAATGTTGCATAACTCTTATCATCACAACACCCCATGACGCTCATCATCACAATGATCCATGGTCGTCTCATCACAAGGCTCCATGACCTTTGTCATCAAAATTCTCAATAAACTTGTCATCACAATGCTCGCTGACACTTGTCGTCAGAATGCTCCTTGAACCCTGTCACAAAAAGGATCCATGTCTTTTTCATCACAAAGCCACATGCCGTTTTCATCCCAATGCTGCATGCCATTGTCATCCAAATACACCACAGGCTTGTCATCAGAATGCTCCATGACCCTTGTCATCAGAATTCTCCATGCACTTGTCAGCACAATGCTCCCTCACCCTTGTCATCACAATGCTCCAAGCCATTGTCATCACAATGCTCCATTACCATTGTCATCAGAATCCTCCATGACACTTGGCATCACAATGCTCCATGCCATTGTCATCACAATGCTCCATGTCTTTGTCAGCAAAATGCTAAATGACCTTGTCATTACAATCCTCTATGCGCTTGTCATCACAATACTCCATTTCCATTGTCATCACAATCCTCCATCAACCTTGGGATCACATTGCTTCATGCCCTTGTCATCACAATTCTCCATGCTCCTTGAAATCAAAATGATCCATGACCTCTGTCATCACAATGCTCCAAACCCTTGTGATCACATTGTTCCATAACACTTGTCATCACAACGCTCCATGATGCCTGTCATCACAATACTCCATGCCCTTTTCATCACAATGCTCCATGACCTTTGTCATCACAATTCTCAATACACTTGTGATCACAATGCTGCCTGACACTTGTCATCAGAATGCTCCTTGAAACCCATCACGAAAAGGCTCCATGCTTTTTTCATCACAATGCCCCATGCCATTTTCATCACAATGTTCCATACCATTGTCATCAAAATACTGCACAAGCTTGTCATCAGAATGCTCCCGGACCCTTGTCATCACAATGCTCCATTACCTTTCTCATCAGAATCCTCCATGACACTTGGCATCACAGTGCTACATGCCATTGTCATCACAATGGGCCATTACATATGTCATTACAATGCTCCCTGACACTTATCTTCACAATACTGCATGACCTGGTCATCAAAATGCTCCATGCCCTTGTCATCACAGTAGGCCATTCCAACTGTCATCGCAACAAACCATGAAAGTTATTAGACCAATGTTCCATGCCTTTGTCATCACAATGTTCCATGCCCTTGTTATCACAATGCTCCATGACCCCTGTCATCACAATGCTCCGTTACTCCAGTCATCACAATGCTTCATGATCTTTGTCATCACAATGGTCCATGCCCTCACCATCAACAGTCTCTGTGACCTTTTTAACCTCTATGCTCCATGAACTTTTCATCACAATGCTCTTTGACCCTTGTCATCACAATGCTCTATGCCTTTCTCAGCACAATGCTCCATGACCCTGGTCATCACAATGCTCCATGCCCCTTTTCATCTCAATGCTCCCTGAACCCTGTCATCACAGTGCACGATGCCCATCATCATAATACTTCAGTCTATTGTCATCACAATGAAATTAATATTCTCCATGACCTCTGACATCATAATGCTACAAACCCTTGTGATCACAATGTTCCATAAAACTTATCATCACAGCACCCCATGACGCTCATCATCACAATTATCCATGGTCTTATCATCACAATGCTCCATGATCTTTGTCATCACGATGCTCAATACACTTTTCATCACAATGCTCCCTGACACTTGTCGTCAGTATGCTCCATGGACCCTGTCATGACAAGGCTCCATGCCTTTATCATCACAATGATCCATGCCTTTTCATCGCAATGTTCCAAGACCCCTGCAATCACAATGCTCCATGCACTTCTCATCCAAATGCTCTCTCACATGAGATATCACAATGTTCCATCACTAGTCATCACATTCCTCCCTCAACCCTGTTATCACAATGTTCCATGACCCCTGTTATCACAATGCTACATCCCCTTATCAGCACAATGTTCCATGACCCCTGACATCACAATGTTCCATAACCACTGTCATCAAAATGCTCCATGACCCTTTTCATCCCAAAGCTCCATGACCCCTGGAATCACAGTGTTCTATAACCCCTGTCATCAAAATGTTCCATTGCACTTTTCATCAAATTGCTGCATGACCCTGTCATCAAAATGCTCCCTGCCCTACTCATAACAATGCACCACACGCTGGTCATCAAAATGCTCCATGACCTTTGTCATCACAAAGCTCCATGACCCTTGGCATCACAATGCTCCATGTCATTGTCATCACAATGCTCCATGAAACCTCTCTTCACATTGCTCCATGCCCTTGTCATCACAAATCTCCATGACTCTTGTCATCACAATGCTCGATGCCCTTCTCATCATAATGCTCCATATCCTTGTCATTACAATCCTCCATGACCCATGTATCACAGTGTACCGTGCCCTTGTCATCACAATGCTCCATGCCCACTCTCATCACAATAATCCATGAAACATTTCAGACCAATGCTCAATGCCCTTCTCATCACAATGCTCCATTACCTCTATCAACAATGCTCCATGCCCCCTGCCATCACAATGTTCCACGGCCTTGTGATCACAAGGCTCCATGACCATTGTCATCACAATGCTCCAAGAGCCATGTAATCACAATGCTCCATGCCCTTGTCATCACAAAGCTCCATGACACATGTCATCAGAATGTTCCTTGGCCATCTCCTCACAATGCTCCATGCCCTTGTCATCACAATGCTCCAAGACACTCGTAATCACAATGTTCCATGCCCCTTTTCATCAGAAGGCTCCATGATATTTGTCATCACAAGTCTCCATGGTCAACTCATCACAATGCTCCAAGACCTTGTCATCACCATGCTCCATTCCCTTGTCATCACAATTCTCCCTGACACTTGTCGTCAGTATGCTCCATGAACTCTGTCATGACAAGGCTCCATGCCTTTTTCATCACAATGATCCATGCCCTTTTCATAACAGTTCTCCAAGACCACTGTAATCATAATGCTCCTTGCCCTTGTCATCACAAAGCTCCATGATGCATATCATCAGAATGTTCCATGCCCTTCTCATCACAATGCTCCATGCCCTTGTCATTACACTCCTGCATGATGAATGTATCATAGTGTTCCGTACCCTTGTCATCAAAATGCTCCATGTCCACTCTCATCAAAATAATACATGAAATAATTCAGACCAATGTTCCATGCCCTTCTCATCACAATGCTCCATTACCTCTGTCATAACAATGCACCATGACCCCTGCCATCACAATGTTCCACGGCCTAGTCTTCACAAGGTTCCATGACACTTGTCATCACAATGCTGAAAACCACTGTAATCACAATGCTCCATGCCCTTCTCATCACAAAGCTCCATGACGCATGTCATCAGAATGTTCCATGGCCATCTCATCACAATACTCCATGCCCTTGTCATCACAATGCTCCAAGACCCTTGTAACCACAATGCTCCATGCCCCTTTTCATCTCAATGCTCCCTGAACCCTGTCATCACTCTGCACGACGCACATCATCATAATACTTCAGTCTATTGTCATCACAATGAAATTAATATTCTCCATGACCTCTGACATCATAATGCTACAAACCCTTGGGATCACAATGTTACATAAAACTTATCATCACAGCACCCCATGACGCTCATCATCACAATTATCCATGGTCTTATCATCACAATGCTCCATGATCTTTGTCATCACGATGCTCAATACACTTTTCTTCACAATGCTCCCTGACACTTGTCGTCAGGATGCTCCATGAACCCTGTCATGACAAGGCTCCATGCCTTTATCATCACAATGATCCATGCCTTTTCATCGCAATGCTCCAAGACCCCTGCAATCACAATGCTCCATGCACTTCTCATCCAAATGCTCTCTCACATGAGATATCACAATGTTCCATCACTAGTCATCACATTCCTCCCTCAACCCTTTATCAAAATGTTCCATGACCCCTGTCATCACAATGTTACATCCCCTTATCAGCACAATGTTCCATGACCCCTGACATCACAATGTTCCATAACCACTGTCATCAAAATGCTCCATGACCCTTTTCATCCCAAAGCTCCATGACCCCTGGAATCACAGTGTTCTATAACCCCTGTCATCAAAATGTTCCATTGAACTTTTCATCAAATTGCTGCATGACCCTGTCATCAAAATGCTCCCTGCCCTACTCATAAGAATGCACCACACGCTTGTCATCAAAATGCTCCATGACCTTTGTCATCACAAAGCTCCATAACCCTTGGCATCACAATACTCCATTAACATTGTCATCACAATCCTCCATGAACCTTGGGATCACATTGCTCCATGCCCTGGTCATCACACTGCTCCATGCTCCTTGAAATCAAAATGATCCATGACCTCTGTCATCACAATGCTCCAAACCCTTGTGATCACAGTGTTCCATAACACTTGTTATCACAACACTCCATGATGCCTGTCATCACAATACTCCATGCCGTTTTCATCACAATGCTCCATGACCTTTGTCATCACAATTCTCAATACACTTGTCATCAAAATGCTCCCTGACATTTGTCATCAGAATGCTCCTTGAAACCTGTCACGAAAAGGCTCTATGGTTTTTCATCACAGTGCCCCATGCCATTTTCATCCCAATGTTCCATGCCATTGTCATCAGAATACTCCACAGGCTTGTCATCAGAATGCTCCATGACCCTTGTCATCACAATTCTCCATGCACTTGTCAGCACAATGCTCCCTGACCCTTGTCATCACAATGCTCCAAGCCATTGTCATCACAATGCACCATTACCTTTGTCATCAGAATCCTCCATGACACTTGGCATCACAATGCTCCATGCCATTGTCATCACAATGGGCCATAACATATGTCATCACCATGCTCCCTGACACCTGTCTTCACAATACTGCATTACCTGGTCATCACTACGCTCCATGCCCTTTTCATCACTATGCGCCATTCCAACTGTCATCGCAATAATCCATGAAACATATTAGACCAATGCTCCATGCACTTGTCATCACAATGCTCCATGCCCTTGTTCTCACAATGTTCCAAGACCCCTGTAATCAGAATGCTCCATGCCCCTTTTTATCAGTATGCTCCATGAGACTTGTCATCACAAGGCTCCATGGTTTTCTCAACACAGTGCTCCAGGAACTTGTCATCACAATGCTTCACGACCTTGTCATGAAAACTCTCAATGGCCCTTGTCATCATAATGCTCCAAGCCCTAGTCATCACAATGCTCCATTATATTTGTCATCACAATCCTCCATTACATTTGGCATCACAATGCTCCAAGCCATTGTCATCGCAATGGACCATGACATATGTCATCACAATGCTCCCTGACACCTGTCTTCACAATACTCCATGCCCTTGTCATCACAATGCACCATGTACACTGTCATGACAATAATCTATGAAACTTGTCAGACCAATGCTCCATGACCCTTTCATCACAATGCTCCATGCCCTTATCATCACAATGCTTCATGACCCCTGTCATCACAATGCTCCTTGACTCCAGTCATCTCAATGCTTCATAACGTTTGTCATCACAACGGTACATGCCCGCATCATCACAAGGCTCTGTGACCTATGTAACCACAATGCTCCATGAACTTTTAATCCCAATGCTCCGTGACACTTGTCATCACAATGCTCCATGTCTTTGTCAGAACAGTGCTCCATGACCCCTGTCATCATAATGCTCCGTGACCCCAGTCATCACAATGCTTCATAACGTTTCTCAGCACAACGGTCCATGCCCGCATCATCGCAAAGCTCTGTGACCTTTGTAACCACAATGCTCCATGAATTTTTGATCACAATGCTCCATGACCCTTGTCATCACAATGTGCCATGCGCTTTTCATCACAATGATCCACAACCTTGTCATCGCTATGCTCCATAAACCTTGTAATCACAATGCTCCATGCACTTCTCATCCAAATGCTCTCTCACATGGGATATCACAATGTTCCATCACTAGTCATCACAATCCTCCCTCACCCCTGTTATCGCAATGTTCCATGACCCCTGTCATCACAGTGCTACATCCCCTTATCAGCACAATGTTCCATGACCCCTGATATCACAATTTTCCATAACCACTGTCATCAAAATGCTCCATGACCCTTTTCATCCCAAAGCTCCATGACCCCTGGCATCACAATGTTCTATAACCCCTGGCATCAAAATGTTCCATGACACTTTTCATCAAATTACTACATGACCCTGTCATCAAAAGGCTCCCTGCCCTTCTCATCACAATGCACCACACCCTTGTCATCAAAATGCTTCATGACCATTGTCATCACAAAGCTCCATGACCCTTGGCATCACAATGCCCCATGTCATTGACATAACAATGCTCCATGAACACTCTCTTCTCATTGCTCCATGCCCTTGTCATCACAAAGCTCCATGACACTTATCATCACAATGCTCGATGCCCTTCTCATCACAATGCTCGATGCCCTTGTCATTACAATCCTCCATGACCCATGTATCACAGTGCACCGTGCCCTTGTCATCAAAATGCTCCATGCCCACTCTCATCACAATAATCCATGAAACATTTCAGACCAATGCACAATGCCCTTCTCATTACAATGCTCCATTACTTCTGTCATAACAATGCTCCATGACCCCTGCCATCAAAATGTTCCACGGCCTTGTCATCACAAGGCTTCATGACCATTGTCATCACAATGCTCCAAGACCCATGTAATCACAATGCTCCATGCCCGTGTCATCACAAAGCTCCATGACGCATGTCATTCGAATGTTCCATGGCCTTCTTCTCACAATGCTCCATGCCCTTGTCATCACAATACTCCAAGACCCCTGTAATCACAGTGCTCCATGCCCCTTTTCAACAGAATGCTCCATGAGACTTGTCATCACATGTCTCCATTGTCACCTCATCACAATGCTCCAAGACCATGTCATCACCATGCTCCATTCCCTTGTAATCACAATGCTCCATGACCCATGTCATCACAATACTCCATGAACATTTTCAGCCCAATGCTCCATGACCTTCTCATGACAGTGCTCCATGACCAATATCATTACAATGCTCCATGACCACTGTCATCACAACACTCCATAACACCTGACAACACAATGATCCGGGACTCTTGTAATCACAAAGCTCCAAGACCCCTGTCATCACATACTCCATGAACATTTTCAGCCCAGTGTTCCATGCCCCTTTTCATCACAATGCTCCATGAACCCTGTCATCACAATGAACCATGCCCATCATCATAATGCTTCAGGTTATTGTCATCACAATGAAATCAAAATGCTCCATGACCTCTGTCATCACAATGCTCCGAACCCTGGTGATCACAATGTTGCAAAACACTTATCATCAAAACACCCCATGACGCTCATCATCACAATTATCCATGGTCTTCTCATCACAATGCTCCATGACCTTTGTCATCACAATTCTCAATACACTTGTCATCACAATGCTCCCTGACACTTGTCGTCAGAATGCACCTTGAACCCTGTGACGAAAAGGCTCCATGCCTTTTTCATCACAAAGCCCCATGCTGTTTTCATCCCAATGCTCCATGCCATTGTCATCAAAATACTACACAAGCTTGTCATCAGAGTGCTCCATGACCCTTGTCATCACAATTCTCCATGCACTTGTCAGCATAATGCTCCCTGACCCTTGTCATCACAATGATCCAAGCCATTGTCATCACAATGCTCCATTACCTTTGTCATTAGAATCCTCCATGACACTTGGAATCACAATGCTCCAAGCCATTGTCATCACAATGGGCCATTACATATGTAATCACAATGCTCCCTGACACCTCTCTTCACAATACTGTATGAACTGGTCATCAGAATGCTCCATGCTCTTGTCTTCATAATGTGCCATTCCAACTGTCATCACAATAATCCATGAAACTTATTAGACCAATGCTCCATGCCCTTGTCATCACATTTCTCCATGCTCTTGTTATCACAATGTTCCAAGACCCCTGTAATCAGGATGCCCCATGCCCCTTTTCATCAGTATGCTCCATGAGACTTGTCATCGCAAGGCTCCATGGTTTTCTCATCACAATGCTCCAGGACCTTGTCATCACAATGGTTCACGACATTGTCATGAAAATTCTCAATGGCCCTTGTCTTCATAAATCTCCATGCCCTAGTCATCACAGTGCTCCATTATATTTGTCATCACAATCCACCCTTTCATTTGGCATCACTATGCTCCATGCTATTGTCATCGCAATGGACCATGACATATTTCATCACAATGCCCCCTGATACCTGTCTTCACAATACTCCATGCCCTTGTCATCACAATGCTCCATGCCCTGGTCATCACAATGCACCATGTCCACTGTCATCACAATAATCTATGAAACTTGTCAGACCAATGCTCCATGCCCCTGTCATAACTATGCTCCATGACCTTGTCATCACAATGCTCCATGACCCCTGTCATCACAATACTCCATGAACATTTTCAGCCCAGTGCTCCATGACCCTTGTCATCACAATGATCCATGCACTTGTCATCCCAATGTTCCATGACGCTTGTAATCACAGTGCTCCATGACATCTGTCATCACAATGCTCCATGCCTTTGTCAGCAAAATGCTACATGACCTTGTCATTACAATGCTTTATGCGCTTGTCATCACAATACTCCATTTCCATTGTCATCACAATCCTCCAGGAATCTTGGGATCACATTGCTTCAGGCCCTTGTCATCAAAATGCTCCATGCTCCTTGAAATCAAAATGATCCATGACCTCTGTCATCACAATGCTCCAAACCCTTGTGATCACAATGTTCAATAACACTTGTCCTCACAACGCTCCATGGTGCCTGTCATCACAATACTCCATGCCCTTTTCATCACAATGCTCCATGAACTTTGTCATCACAATTCTCCATACACTTTTCATCAAAATGCTCCCTGACACTTGTCGTCAGAATGCTCCTTGAACTGTGTCACGAAAAGGCTCCATGCAATTTTCATCACAATTCCACATGCCGTTTTCATCCCAGTGCTCCATGCCATTGTCATCAAAATACTCCACAAGCTTGTCATCAGAATGCTCCATGACGCTTGTCATCACAATTCTCCGTGCACTTGTCAGCAAAATGCTCCCTGACACTTATCATCACAATGCTCCAAGCCATTGTCATCACAATGCTCCATTACCTTTGTCATCAGAATCCCCCATGACACTTGGCATCACAATGCTCCATGCCATTGTCATCACAATGGGCCATTACATATGTCATCACAATGCTCCCTGACACCTCTCTTCACAATACTGCATAACCTGGTCATCACAATGCTCCATGCCCTTGTCATCACAATGTGCCATTCCAACTCTCATCACAATAATCCATGAAACTTATTAGACCAATGCTCCTTGCCCTTGTTATCACAATGTTCCAAGACCCCTGTAATCAGAATGCTCCATGCCCCTTTTCATCAGAATGCTCCATGAGACATGTCATCAGAAGGCTCCATGGATTTCTCATCACAATGCTCCATGACCTTTGTCATCACAATGCTCCAAGACCCATGTAATCACAATGCTTCATGCCCCTGTCATCGCAATGGACCATGACATTTGGCATCACAATGCTCCATGCCATTGTCTTTGAAGTTGACCATGACATATGTCATCACAATGCCCCCTTACACCTGTTTTCACAATACTCCTTGCCCTTGTCATCACAATGCTCCATGCCCTTGTCATCACAATGCACCATGTCCAATGTCATTACAATAATCTATTAAACTTGTCAGACCAATGCTCCATGCCCCTGTCATCACAATGTTCCATGCCCTTGTCATCACAATGCTCCATGACCCTTGTTATCACAATGCTCCGTGACTCCAGTCATCACAATGCTTCATAACGTTTGTCATCACAACGGTCCATGCCTGCGTCATCGCAAGGCTCTGTGACCTTTGTAACCACAATGCTCCATGAACTTTTCATCACAATTCTCCGTGACCCTTGTCATCACAATGCTCCATGTCTTTTTCAGAACAATGCTCCATGACCCTTGTCATCACAATGTGCCATGTGCTTTTCATCACAATGATCCACAACCTTGTCATCGCTATGCTCCATAAACCTTGTAATCACAATGCTCCATGCACTTCTCATCCAAATGCTCTCTCACATGAGATATCACAATGTTCCATCACTTGTCATCACAATCCTCCCTCACCCCTGTTATCACAATGTTCCATGACCCCTGTCATCACAATGCTACATCCCCTTATCAGCACAATTTTCCATGACCCCTGACATCACAATGTTCCATAACCCCTGTCATCAAAATGCTCCATGACCATTTTCATCCCAAAGCTCTATGACCCCTGGCATCACAATGTTCTATAACCCCTGTCATCAAAATATTACATTACACTTTTCATCAAATTGCTGCATGACCCTGTCATCAAAATGCTCCCTGCCCTTCTCATCACAATGCACCACACACTTGTCATCAAAATGCTCCATGACCATGGTCATCACTAAGCTCCATGACCCTTGGCATCACAATGCTCCATGCCATGGACATCACAATGCTCCATGAACCCTCTCATCACATTGCTCCATGCACTTGTCATCACAATGCTCCATGACACTTGTCATCACAATGCTCGATGCCCTTCTCATCACAATGCTCCTTGTCCTTGTCATTACAATCCTCCATCACCCATGTATCACAGTGTACCGTGCCCTTGTCATCAAAATGCGCCATGCCCACTGTCATCACAATAATCCATGAAACATTTCAGACCAATGCTCAATGCACTTCTCATCACAATGCTCCATTACCACTGTCAACAATGCTCCATGACCCCTGCCATCACAATGTTCCACGGCCTTGTGATCACAAGACTAAATGACCATTGTCATCACAATGCTCCAAGACCCATGTAATCACAATGCTCCATGCCCTTGTCATCACAGAGCTCCATGACGCATGTCATCAGAATGTTCCATGGCCTTCTCCTCACAATGCTCCATGCCCTTGTCATCACAATGCTCCAAGACACACGTAATCACAATGCTCCATGCCCCTTTTCATCAGAAGGCTCCATGATATTTGTCATCACAAGTCTCCATGGTCAACTCATCACAATGCTCCAAGACCTTGTCATCACCATGCTCCATTCCCTGGTCATCACAATGCTCCATGACTCCTGTCATCACAATACTCCATGAACATTTTCAGCCCAATGCTCCATGACCTTCTCAACACAATGCTCCATGACCAATATCATCACAATGCTCCATGACCACTGTCATCACAACACTCCATGACACCTTACAACACAATGATCCGGGACACTTGTCATCAAAATGCTCCAAGACACCTTTAATCACAATGCTCCATGACCCCTGTCATCACAATACTCCATGAACATTTTCAGCCCAATGCTCCATGACCCTTGTCATCACAATGATCCATGCCCTTGTCATCCCAATGTTCCATGACCCCTGTATTCACAGTGCTCCGTGACGCTTGTCATCAGAGTGCTCCATGACACATGTCATCACAATGCTCCATGCCTTTGTCAGCAAAATGCTACATGACCTTGTCATTACAATGCTCTATGCGATTGTCATCACAATACTCGATTACCATTGTCATCACAATCCTCCATGAACCTTGGGATCACATTGCTTCATGCCCTTGTCATCACAATGCTACATGCTCCTTGAAATCAAAATGATCCATGACCTCTGTCATCACAATGCTCCAAACCCTTGTGATCACAATGTTCCATAACACTTGTCCTCACAACGCTCCAAGATGCCTGTCATCACAATATTCCATACACTTTTCATCACAATTCTCCATGACCTTTGTCATCACAATTCTCAATACACTTTTCATCACAGTGCTCCCTGACACTTGTCGTCAATATGCTCCATGAACCCTGTCATGACAAGGCTCCATGCCTTTTTCATCACAATGATCCATGCCCTTTTCATCACAATGCTCCAAGACCCCTGTAATCACAATGCTCCATGCCCTTGCCATCCAAAGCTCCATGACGCATGTCATCTGAATGTTCCATGGACTTCTCATCACAATGCTCCCTGCTCTTGTCATCACAAAGCAATAAGACCCCTGTAATCACAATGCTCCATGCCCCTTTTCATCTCAATGCTCCTATGAACCCTGTCAGCACAATGAACAATGCCCATCATCATAATGCTTCAGGCAATTGTCATCACAATCAAATCAAAATGCTCCATGACCTCTGTCATCACAATGCTCAAAATTCTGGTGATCACAATGTTGCATAACTCTTAATATCACAACACCCCATGACGCTCATCATCACAATGATCTATGGTCGTCTCATCACAAGGCTCCATGACCTTTGTCATCAAAATTCTCAATAAACTTGTCATCACAATGCTCGCTGACACTTGTCGTCAGAATGCTCCTTGAACGCTGTCACAAAAAGGCTCCATGTCTTTTTTAACACAAAGCCACATGCCGTTTTCATCCCAATGCTGCATGCCATTGTCATCAAAATACACCACAGGCTTGTTATCAGAATGCTCCATGACCCTTGTCATCACAATTCTCCATGCACTTGTCAGCACAATGCTCTCTGACCCTTGTCATCACAGTGCTCCAAGCCATTGTCATCACAATGCTCCATTACCATTGTCATCAGAATCCCCCATGACACTTGGCATCACATTGCTCCATGCAATTGTCATCACAATGCTCCATGTCTTTGTCAGCAAAATGCTAAATGACCTTTTCATTACAATCCTCTATGCGCTTGTCATCGCAATACTCCATTTCCATTGTCATCACAATCCTCCATCTACCTTGGGATCACATTGCTTCATGCCCTTGTCATCACAATGCTCCATGCTCCTTGAAATCAAAATGATCCATGACCTCTGTCATCACAATGCTCCAGACCCTTGTGATCACATTGTTCCATAACACTTGTCATCACAACGCTCCATGATGCCTGTCATCACAATACTCCATGCCCTTTTCATCACAATGCTCCATGACCTTTGTCATCACAATTCTCAATACACTTGTGATCACAATGCTCCCTGACACTTGTCATCAGAATGCTCCTTGAAACCCATCACGAAAAGGCTCCATGCTTTTTTCATCACAATGCCCCATGCCATTTTCATCACAATGTTCCATACCATTGTCATCAAAATACTCCACAAGCTTGTCATCAGAATGCTCCCGGACCCTTGTCATCACAATGCTCCATTACCTTTCTCATCAGAATCCTCCATGACACATGGCATCACAGTGCTACATGCCATTGTCATCACAATGGGCCATTACATATGTCATAACAATGCTCCCTGACACTTATCTTTACAATACTGCATGACCTGGTCATCACAATGCTCCATGCCCTTGTTATCACAATAGGCCATTCCAACTGTCATCGCAACAAACCATGAAACTTATTAGACCAATGTTCCATGCCCTTGTCATCACAATGCTCCATGCCCTTGTTATCACAATGCTCCATGACCCCTGTCATCACAATGCTCCGTTACTCCAGTCATCACAATGCTTCATGAACTTTGTCATCACAGTGGTCCATGCCCTCACCATCAACAGTCTCTGTGACCTTTTTAACCCCAATGCTCCATGAACTTTTCATCACAATGCTCTTTGACCCTTGTCATGACAATGCTCTATGCCTTTCTCAGCACAATGCTCCATGACCCTGGTCATCACAATGCTCCATGCCCCTTTTCATCTCAATGCTCCCTGAACCCTGTCATCACAGTGCACGATGCCCATCATCATAATACTTCAGTCTATTGTCATCACAATGAAATTAATATTCTCCATGACCTCTGACATCATAATGCTACAAACCCTTGTGATCACAATGTTCCATAAAACTTATCATCACAGCACCCCATGACGCTCATCATCACAATTATCCATGGTCTTATCATCACAATGCTCCATGATCTTTGTCATCACGATGCTCAATACACTTTTCATCACAATGCTCCCTGACACTTGTCGTCAGTATGCTCCATGGACCCTGTCATGACAAGGCTCCATGCCTTTATCATCACAATGATCCATGCCTTTTCATCGCAATGCTCCAAGACCCCTGCAATCACAATGCTCCATGCACTTCTCATCCAAATGCTCTCTCACATGAGATATCACAATGTTCCATCACTAGTCATCACATTCCTCCCTCAACCCTGTTATCACAATGTTCCATGACCCCTGTTATCACCATGCTACATCCCCTTATCAGCACAATGTTCCATGACCCCTGGAATAACAGTGTTCTATAACCGCTGTCATCAAAATGTTCCATTGCACTTTTCATCAAATTGCTGCATGACCCTGTCATCAAAATGCTCCCTGCCCTACTCATAACAATGCACCACACGCTGGTCATCAAAATGCTCCATGACCTTTGTCATCACAAAGCTCCATGACCCTTGGCATCACAATGCTCCATGTCATTGTCATCACAATGCTCCATGAAACCTCTCTTCACATTGCTCCATGCCCTTGTCATCACAAATCTCCATGACACTTGTCATCACAATGCTCGATGCCCTTCTCATCATAATGCTCCATGTCCTTGTCATTACAGTCCTCCATGACCCATGTATCACAGTGTACCGTGCCCTTGTCCTCACAATGCTCCATGCCCACTCTCATCAAAATAATCCATGAAACATTTCAGAACAATGCTCAATGCCCTTCTCATGAAAATGCACCATTACCTCTATCAACAATGCTCCATGCCCCCTGCCATCACAATGTTCCACGGCCTTGTGATCACAAGGCTCCATGACCATTGTCATCACAATGCTCCAAGACCCATGTAATCACAATGCTCCATGCCCTTGTCATCACAAAGCTCCATGACACATGTCATCAGAATGTTCCATGGCCATCTCCTCACAATGTTCAATGCCCTTGTCATCACAATGCTCCAAGACACTCGTAATCACAATGCTCCATGCCCCTTTTCATCAGAAGGCTCCATTATATTTGTCATCACAAGTCTCCATGTTCAACTCATCACAATGCTCCAAGACCTTGTCATCACCATGCTCCATTCCCTGGTCATCACAATGCTCCATGACCCCTGTCATCACAAGGCTCCATGACCCTTCTCATCACAATGCTCCAAACCCCTGTAATCACAATGCTCCATGCCCCTTTTCATCACAATGCTCCATGAACCCTGTCATCACAATGAACCATGCCCATCATCATAATGCTTCAGGCTATTGTCATCATAATGAAATCAAAATGCTCCATGACCTCTGTCATCACAATGCTCCAAACCCTGGTGACCACAATGTTGCATAACACTTATCATCACAAAACCCCATGACGCTAATCATCACTATTATCCATGGTCTTCTCATCACAAGGCTCCATGACCTTTGTCATCACAATTCTCAATACTCTTTTCATCACAATGCTCCCTGACACTTGTCGTCAGTATGCTCCATGAACTCTGTCATGACAAGGCTCCATGCCTTTTTCATCACAATGATCCATGCCCTTTTCATCACAGAGCTCCAAGACCACTGTAATCATAATGCTCCTTGCCCTTGTCATCACAAAGCTCCATGATGCATATCATCAGAATGTTCCATGCACTTCTCATCACAATGCTCCATGCCCTTGTCATCACAATGCTCCAAGACCCCTGTAATCACAATGCTCCATGCCCCTTTTCATCTCAATGCTCCATGAACACTGTCATAACAATGCACCATGCCCATCATCATAATGCTTCAGGCTATTGTCATCACAATGAAATCAAAATGCTCCATGACCTCTGTCATCACAATGCTCCAAACCCTGGTGATCACAATGTTGCAAAACACTTATCATCACAACACCCCATGACGCTCATCATCACAATTATCCATGGTCTTCTCATCACAATGCTCCATGACCTTTGTCATCACAATTCTCAATACACTTGTCATCACAATGCTCCCTGACACTTGTCGTCAGAATGCACCTTGAAACCTGTGACGAAAAGGCTCCATGCCTTTTTCATCACAAAGCCCCATGCTGTTTTCATCCCAAAGCTCCATGCCATTGTCATCAAAATACTACACAAGCTTGTCATCAGAATGCTCCATGACCCTTGTCATCACAATTCTCCATGCACTTGTCAGCACAATGCTCCCTGACCCTTGTCATCACAATGATCCAAGCCATTGTCATCACAATGCTCCATTACCTTTGTCATTAGAATCCTCCATGACACTTGGAATCACAATGCTCCAAGCCATTGTCATCACAATGGGCCATTACATATGTAATCACAATGCTCCCTGACACCTCTCTTCACAATACTGCATGATCTGGTCATCACAATGCTCCATGCTCTTGTCTTCATAATGCGCCATTCCAACTGTCATCACAATAATCCATGAAACTTATTAGACCAATGCTCCATGCCCTTGTCATCACATTGCTCCATGCTCTTGTTATCACAATGTTTAAGACCCCTGTAATCAGAATGCCCCATGCCCCTTTTCATCAGTATGCTCCATGAGACTTGTCATCGCAAGGCTCCATGGTTTTCTCATCACAATGCTCCAGGACCTTGTCATCACAATGGTTCACGACATTGTCATGAAAATTCTCAATGGCCCTTGTCTTCATAATGCTCCAAGCCCTAGTCATCACAGTGCTCCATTATATTTGTCATCACAATCCTCCCTTGCATTTGGCATCACTATGCTCCATGCTATTGTCATCGCAATGGACCATGACATATTTCCTCACAATGCCCCCTGACACCTGTCTTCACAATACTCCATGCCCTTGTCATCACAATGCTCCATGCCCTGGTCATCACAATGCACCATGTCCACTGTCATCACAATAATCTATGAAACTTGTAAGACCAATGCTCCATGCCCCTGTCATAACAATGCTCCATGACCTTGTCATCACAATGCTCCATGACCCCTGTCATCACAATACTCCATGTACATTTTCAGCCCAGTGCTCCATGACCCTTGTCATCACAATGATCCATGCACTTGTCATCCCAATGTTCCATGACGCTTGTAATCACAGTGCTCCATGACATCTGTCATCACAGTGCTCCATGCCTTTGTCAGCAAAATGCTACATGACCTTGTCATTACAATACTCTATGCGCATGTCATCACAATACTCCATTACCATTGTCATCACAATCCTCCAGGAACCTTGGGATCACATTGCTTCAGGCCCTTGTCATCAAAATGCTCCATGCTCCTTGAAATCAAAATGATCCAAGACCTCTGTCATCACAATGCTCCAAACCCTTGTGATCAAAATGTTCAATAACACTTGTCCTCACAACGCTCCATGATGCCAGTCATCACAATACTCCATGCCCTTTTCATCACAATGCTCCATGAACTTTGTCATCACAATTCTCAATACACTTGTCATCAAAATGCTCCCTGACACTTGTCGTCAGAATGCTCCTTGAACTGTGTCATGAAAAGGCTCCATGCCATTTTCATCACAAATCCACATGCCGTTTTCATCCCAGTGCTCCATGCCATTGTCATCAAAATACTCCACAAGCTTGTCATCAGAATGCTCCATGACGCTTGTCATCACAATTCTCCGTGCACTTGTCAGCAAAATGCTCCCTGACCCTTATCATCACAATGCTCCAAGCCATTGTCATCACAATGCTCCATTACCTTTGTCATCAGAATCCTCCATGACACTTGGCATCACAATGCTCCATGCCATTGTCATCACAATGGGCCATTACATATGTCATCACAATGCTCCCTGACACCTCTCTTCACATACTGCATAACCTGGTCATCACAATGCTCCATGCCCTTGTCATCACAATGTTGCATTCCAACTCTCATCACAATAATCCATGAAACTTATTAGACCAATGCTCCTTGCCCTTGTTATCACAATGTTCCAAGACCCCTGTAATCAGAATGCTCCATGCCCCTTTTCATCAGAATGCTCCATATGACATGTCATCAGAAGGCTCCATGGATTTCTCATCACAATGCTTCATGACCTTTGTCATCACAATGCTCCAAGACCCATGTAATCACAATGCTTCATGCCCCTGTCATCGCAATGGACCATGACATTTGGCATCACAATACTCCATGCCATTGTCTTTGAAATTGACCATGACATATGTCATCACAATGCCCCCTTACACCTCTTTTCACAATACTCCATGCCCTTGTCATCACAATGCTCCATGCCCTTGTCATCACAATGCACCATGTCCAATGTCATCACAATAATCTATTAAACTTGTCAGACCAATGCTCCATGCCCCTGTCATCACAATGTTCCATGCCCTTGTCATCACAATGCTCCATGACCCTTGTTATCACAATGCTCCGTGACTCCAGTCATCACAATGCTTCACAACGTTTCTCATCACAACGGTCCATGCCTGCATCATCGCAAGGCTCTGTGACCTTTGTAACCACGATGCTCCATGAACTTTTCATCACAATTCTCCGTGACCCTTGTCATCACAATGCTCCATGCCTTTTTCAGAACAATGCTCCATGACCCTTGTCATCACAATGTGCCATGTGCTTTTCATCACAATGATCCACAACCTTGTCATCGCTATGCTCCATAAACCTTGTAATCACAATGCTCCATGCACTTCTCATCCAAATGCTCTCTCACATGAGATATCACAATGTTCCATCACTTGTCATCACAATCCTCCCTCACCCCTGTTATCACAATGTTCCATGACCCCTGTCATCACAATGCTACATCCCCTTATCAGCACAATTTTCCATCACCCCTGACATCACAATGTTCCATAACCCCTGTCATCAATATGCTCCATGACCATTTTCATCCCAAAGCTCTATGACCCCTGGCATCACAATGTTCTATAACCCCTGTCATCAAAATATTACATTACACTTTTCATCAAATTGCTGCATGACCCTGTCATCAAAATGCTCCCTGCCCTTCTCATCACAATGCACCACACACTTGTCATCAAAATGCTCCATGACCATGGTCATCACTAAGCTCCATGACCCTTGGCATCACAATGCTCCATGCCATGGACATCACAATGCTCCATGAACCCTCTCATCACATTGCTCCATGCAATTGTCATCACAATGCTCCATGACACTTGTCATCACAATGCTCGATGCCCTTCTCATCACAATGCTCCATGTCCTTGTCATTACAATCCTCCATCACCCATGTATCACAGTGTACCGTGCCCTTGTCATCACAATGCGCCATGCCCACTGTCATCACAATAATCCATGAAACATTTCAGACCAATGCTCAATGCACTTCTCATCACAATGCTCCATTACTACTGTCAACAATGCTCCATGACCCCTGCCATCACAATGTTCCACGGCCTTGTGATCACAAGACTAAATGACCATTGTCATCACAATGCCCCAAGACCCATGTAATCACAATGCTCCATGCCCTTGTCATCACAGAGCTCCATGACGCATGTCATCAGAAGGTTCCATGGCCTTCTCCTCACAATGCTCCATGCCCTTGTCATCACAATGCTCCAAGACACTCGTAATCACAATGCTCCATGCCCCTTTTCATCAGAAGGCTCCATGATATTTGTCATCACAAGTCTCCATGGTCAACTCATCACAATGCTCCAAGACCTTGTCATCACAATGCTCCATGACTCCTGTCATCACAATACTCCATGAACATTTTCAGCCCAATGCTCCATGACCTTCTCATCACAATGCTCCATGACCAATATCATCACAATGCTCCATGACCACTGTCATCACAACAATCCATGACACCTGACAACACAGTGGTCCGGGACTCTTGTCATCACAATGCTCCATGACCCCTGTCATCACAATACTCCATGAACATTTTCAGCCCAATGCTCCATGACCCTTGTCATCACAATGATCCATGCCCTTGTCATCCCAATGTTCCATGACTCCTGTATTCACAGTGCCCTGTGACGCTTGTCATCACAGTGCTCCATGACACCTGTCATCACAATGCTCCATGCCTTTGTCAGCAAAATGCTACATGACCTTGTCATTACAATGCTCTATGCGATTGTCATCACAATACTCGATTACCATTGTCATCACAATCCTCCATGAACCTTGGGATCACATTGCTTCATGCCCTTGTCATCACAATGCTACATGCTCCTTGAAATCAAAATGATCCATGACCTCTGTCATCACAATGCTCCAAACCCTTGTGATCACAATGTTCCATAACACTTGTCCTCACAACGCTCCAAGATGCCTGTCATCACAATATTCCATACACTTTTCATCACAATTCTCCATGACTTTGTCATCACAATTCTCAATACACTTTTCATCACAGTGCTCCCTGACACTTGTCGTCAGTATGCTCCATGAACCCTGTCATGACAAGGCTCCATGCCTTTTTCATCACAATGATCCATGCCCTTTTCATCGCAATGCTCCAAGACCCCTGTTATCACAATGCTCCATGCCCTTGCCATCCAAAGCTCCATGACGCATGTCATCAGAATGTTCCATGGACTTCTCATCACAATGCTCCCTGCTCTTGTCATCACAAAGCACTAAGACCCCTGTAATCACAATGCTCCATGCCCCTTTTCATCTCAATGCTCCTATGAACCCTGTCAGCACAATGAACAATGCCCATCATCATAATGCTTCAGGCAATTGTCATCACAATCAAATCAAAATGCTCCATGACCTCTGTCATCACAATGCTCAAAATCCTGGTGATCACAATGTTGCATAACTCTTATCATCACAACACCCCATGACGCTCATCATCACAATGATCCATGGTCGTCTCATCACAAGGCTCCATGACCTTTGTCATCAAAATTCTCAATAAACTTGTCATCACAATGCTCGCTGACACTTGTCGTCAGAATGCTCCTTGAACCCTGTCACAAAAAGGATCCATGTCTTTTTCATCACAAAGCCACATGCCGTTTTCATCCCAATGCTGCATGCCATTGTCATCCAAATACACCACAGGCTTGTCATCAGAATGCTCCATGACCCTTGTCATCAGAATTCTCCATGCACTTGTCAGCACAATGCTCCCTCACCCTTGTCATCACAATGCTCCAAGCCATTGTCATCACAATGCTCCATTACCATTGTCATCAGAATCCTCCATGACACTTGGCATCACAATGCTCCATGCCATTGTCATCACAATGCTCCATGTCTTTGTCAGCAAAATGCTAAATGACCTTGTCATTACAATCCTCTATGCGCTTGTCATCACAATACTCCATTTCCATTGTCATCACAATCCTCCATCAACCTTGGGATCACATTGCTTCATGCCCTTGTCATCACAATTCTCCATGCTCCTTGAAATCAAAATGATCCATGACCTCTGTCATCACAATGCTCCAAACCCTTGTGATCACATTGTTCCATAACACTTGTCATCACAACGCTCCATGATGCCTGTCATCACAATACTCCATGCCCTTTTCATCACAATGCTCCATGACCTTTGTCATCACAATTCTCAATACACTTGTGATCACAATGCTGCCTGACACTTGTCATCAGAATGCTCCTTGAAACCCATCACGAAAAGGCTCCATGCTTTTTTCATCACAATGCCCCATGCCATTTTCATCACAATGTTCCATACCATTGTCATCAAAATACTGCACAAGCTTGTCATCAGAATGCTCCCGGACCCTTGTCATCACAATGCTCCATTACCTTTCTCATCAGAATCCTCCATGACACTTGGCATCACAGTGCTACATGCCATTGTCATCACAATGGGCCATTACATATGTCATTACAATGCTCCCTGACACTTATCTTCACAATACTGCATGACCTGGTCATCAAAATGCTCCATGCCCTTGTCATCACAGTAGGCCATTCCAACTGTCATCGCAACAAACCATGAAAGTTATTAGACCAATGTTCCATGCCTTTGTCATCACAATGTTCCATGCCCTTGTTATCACAATGCTCCATGACCCCTGTCATCACAATGCTCCGTTACTCCAGTCATCACAATGCTTCATGATCTTTGTCATCACAATGGTCCATGCCCTCACCATCAACAGTCTCTGTGACCTTTTTAACCTCTATGCTCCATGAACTTTTCATCACAATGCTCTTTGACCCTTGTCATCACAATGCTCTATGCCTTTCTCAGCACAATGCTCCATGACCCTGGTCATCACAATGCTCCATGCCCCTTTTCATCTCAATGCTCCCTGAACCCTGTCATCACAGTGCACGATGCCCATCATCATAATACTTCAGTCTATTGTCATCACAATGAAATTAATATTCTCCATGACCTCTGACATCATAATGCTACAAACCCTTGTGATCACAATGTTCCATAAAACTTATCATCACAGCACCCCATGACGCTCATCATCACAATTATCCATGGTCTTATCATCACAATGCTCCATGATCTTTGTCATCACGATGCTCAATACACTTTTCATCACAATGCTCCCTGACACTTGTCGTCAGTATGCTCCATGGACCCTGTCATGACAAGGCTCCATGCCTTTATCATCACAATGATCCATGCCTTTTCATCGCAATGTTCCAAGACCCCTGCAATCACAATGCTCCATGCACTTCTCATCCAAATGCTCTCTCACATGAGATATCACAATGTTCCATCACTAGTCATCACATTCCTCCCTCAACCCTGTTATCACAATGTTCCATGACCCCTGTTATCACAATGCTACATCCCCTTATCAGCACAATGTTCCATGACCCCTGACATCACAATGTTCCATAACCACTGTCATCAAAATGCTCCATGACCCTTTTCATCCCAAAGCTCCATGACCCCTGGAATCACAGTGTTCTATAACCCCTGTCATCAAAATGTTCCATTGCACTTTTCATCAAATTGCTGCATGACCCTGTCATCAAAATGCTCCCTGCCCTACTCATAACAATGCACCACACGCTGGTCATCAAAATGCTCCATGACCTTTGTCATCACAAAGCTCCATGACCCTTGGCATCACAATGCTCCATGTCATTGTCATCACAATGCTCCATGAAACCTCTCTTCACATTGCTCCATGCCCTTGTCATCACAAATCTCCATGACTCTTGTCATCACAATGCTCGATGCCCTTCTCATCATAATGCTCCATATCCTTGTCATTACAATCCTCCATGACCCATGTATCACAGTGTACCGTGCCCTTGTCATCACAATGCTCCATGCCCACTCTCATCACAATAATCCATGAAACATTTCAGACCAATGCTCAATGCCCTTCTCATCACAATGCTCCATTACCTCTATCAACAATGCTCCATGCCCCCTGCCATCACAATGTTCCACGGCCTTGTGATCACAAGGCTCCATGACCATTGTCATCACAATGCTCCAAGAGCCATGTAATCACAATGCTCCATGCCCTTGTCATCACAAAGCTCCATGACACATGTCATCAGAATGTTCCTTGGCCATCTCCTCACAATGCTCCATGCCCTTGTCATCACAATGCTCCAAGACACTCGTAATCACAATGTTCCATGCCCCTTTTCATCAGAAGGCTCCATGATATTTGTCATCACAAGTCTCCATGGTCAACTCATCACAATGCTCCAAGACCTTGTCATCACCATGCTCCATTCCCTTGTCATCACAATTCTCCCTGACACTTGTCGTCAGTATGCTCCATGAACTCTGTCATGACAAGGCTCCATGCCTTTTTCATCACAATGATCCATGCCCTTTTCATAACAGTTCTCCAAGACCACTGTAATCATAATGCTCCTTGCCCTTGTCATCACAAAGCTCCATGATGCATATCATCAGAATGTTCCATGCCCTTCTCATCACAATGCTCCATGCCCTTGTCATTACACTCCTGCATGATGAATGTATCATAGTGTTCCGTACCCTTGTCATCAAAATGCTCCATGTCCACTCTCATCAAAATAATACATGAAATAATTCAGACCAATGTTCCATGCCCTTCTCATCACAATGCTCCATTACCTCTGTCATAACAATGCACCATGACCCCTGCCATCACAATGTTCCACGGCCTAGTCTTCACAAGGTTCCATGACACTTGTCATCACAATGCTGAAAACCACTGTAATCACAATGCTCCATGCCCTTCTCATCACAAAGCTCCATGACGCATGTCATCAGAATGTTCCATGGCCATCTCATCACAATACTCCATGCCCTTGTCATCACAATGCTCCAAGACCCTTGTAACCACAATGCTCCATGCCCCTTTTCATCTCAATGCTCCCTGAACCCTGTCATCACTCTGCACGACGCACATCATCATAATACTTCAGTCTATTGTCATCACAATGAAATTAATATTCTCCATGACCTCTGACATCATAATGCTACAAACCCTTGGGATCACAATGTTACATAAAACTTATCATCACAGCACCCCATGACGCTCATCATCACAATTATCCATGGTCTTATCATCACAATGCTCCATGATCTTTGTCATCACGATGCTCAATACACTTTTCTTCACAATGCTCCCTGACACTTGTCGTCAGGATGCTCCATGAACCCTGTCATGACAAGGCTCCATGCCTTTATCATCACAATGATCCATGCCTTTTCATCGCAATGCTCCAAGACCCCTGCAATCACAATGCTCCATGCACTTCTCATCCAAATGCTCTCTCACATGAGATATCACAATGTTCCATCACTAGTCATCACATTCCTCCCTCAACCCTTTATCAAAATGTTCCATGACCCCTGTCATCACAATGTTACATCCCCTTATCAGCACAATGTTCCATGACCCCTGACATCACAATGTTCCATAACCACTGTCATCAAAATGCTCCATGACCCTTTTCATCCCAAAGCTCCATGACCCCTGGAATCACAGTGTTCTATAACCCCTGTCATCAAAATGTTCCATTGAACTTTTCATCAAATTGCTGCATGACCCTGTCATCAAAATGCTCCCTGCCCTACTCATAAGAATGCACCACACGCTTGTCATCAAAATGCTCCATGACCTTTGTCATCACAAAGCTCCATAACCCTTGGCATCACAATGCTCCATGTCATTGTCATCACAATGCTCCATGAAACCTCTCTTCACATTGCTCCGTGCCCTTGTCATCACAAATCTCCATGACACTTGTCATCACAATGCTCGATGCCCTTCTCATCATAATGCTCCATGCCCTTGTCATTACAGTCCTGCATGACCCATGTATCACAGTGTACCGTGCCCTTGTCATCACAATGCTCCATGCCCACTCTCATCACAATAATCCATGAAACATTTCAGACCAATGCTCAATGCCCTTCTCATCACAATGCTCCATTACCTCTATCAACAATGCTCCATGCCCCCTGCCATCACAATGTTCCACGGCCTTGTGATCACAAGGCTCCATGACCATTGTCATCACAATGCTCCAAGAGCCATGTAATCACAATGCTCCATGCCCTTGTCATCACAAAGCTCCATGACACATGTCATCAGAATGTTCCATGGCCTTCTCCTCACAATGCTCCATGCCCTTGTCATCACAATGCTCCATACCCTCGTAATCACAATGCTCCATGCCCCTTTTCATCAGAATGCTCCATGAGACTTGTCATCACAAGTCTCCATGGTCATCTCATCACAATGCTCCAAGACCTTGTCATCACCATGCTCCATTCCCTGGTCATCACAATGCTCCATGACCCCTGTCATCACAATAATCCATGACCCTTCTCATCACAATGCTCCAAACTCCTGTAATCACAATGCTCCATGCCCCTTTTCATCACAATGCTCCATGAACCCTGTCATCACAATGAACCATGCCCATCATCATAATGCTTCAGGCTATTGTCATCACAATGAAATCAAAATGCTCCATGACCTCTGTCATCACAATGCTCCAAACACTGGTGATCACAATGTTGCATAACACTTATCATCACAAAACCTCATGACGCTAATCATCACTATTATCCATGGTCTTCTCATCACAAGGCTCCATGACCTTTGTCATCACAATTCTCAATACTCTTTTCATCACAATGCTCCCTGACATTTGTCGTCAGTATGCTCCATGAACTCTTTCATGAGAAGGCTCCATGCCTTTTTCATCACAATGATCCATGCCCTTTTCATCACAGTGCTCCAAGACCACTGTAATCATAATGCTCCTTGCCCTTGTCATCACAAAGCTCCATGATGCATATCATCAGAATGTTCCATGCACTTCTCATCACAGTGCTCCATGCCCTTGTCATCACAATGCTCCAAGACCCCTGTAATCACAATGCTCCATGCCCCTTTTCATCTCAATGCTCCATGAACACTGTCATAACAATGCACCATGCCCATCATCATAATGCTTCAGGCTATTGTCATCACAGTGAAATCAAAATGCTCCATGACCTCTGTCATCACAATGCTCCAAACCCTGGTGATCACAATGTTGCAAAACACTTATCATCACAACACCCCATGACGCTCATCATCACAATTATCCATGGTCTTCTCATCACAATGCTCCATGACCTTTGTCATCACAATTCTCAATACACTTGTCATCACAATGCTCCCTGACACTTGTCGTCAGAATGCACCTTGAACCCTGTGACGAAAAGGCTCCATGCCTTTTTCATCACAAAGCCCCATGCTGTTTTCATCCCAAAGCTCCATGCCATTGTCATCAAAATACTACACAAGCTTGTCAGCAGAATGCTCCATGACCCTTGTCATCACAATTCTCCATGCACTTGTCAGCACAATGCTCCCTGACACTTGTCATCACAATGATCCAAGCCATTGTCATCACAATGCTCCATTACCTTTGTCATTAGAATCCTCCATGACACTTGGAATCTCAAAGCTCCAAGCCATTGTCATCACAATGGGCCATTACATATGTAATCACAATGCTCCCTGACACCTCTCTTCACAATACTGCATGATCTGGTCATCACAATGCTCCATGCTCTTCTCTTCATAATGCGCCATTCCAACTGTCATCACAATAATCCATGAAACTTATTAGACCAATGGTCCATGCCCTTGTCATCACATTGCTCCATGCTCTTGTTATCACAATGTTCCAAGACCCTTGTAATCAGAATGCCCCATGCCCCTTTTCATCAGTATGCTCCATGAGACTTGTCATCGCAAGGCTCCATGGTTTTCTCATCACAATGCTCCAGGACCTTGTCATCACAATGGTTCACGACATTGTCATGAAAATTCTCAATGGCCCTTGTCTTCATAATGCTCCATGCCCTAGTCATCACAGTGCTCCATTATATTTGTCATCACAATCCTCCCTTGCATTTGGCATCACTGTGCTCCATGCTATTGTCATCGCAATGGACCATGACATATTTCATCACAATGCCCCCTGACACCTGTCTTCACAATACTCCATGCCCTTGTCATCACAATGCTCCATGCCCTGGTCATCACAATGCACCATGTCCACTGTCATCACAATAATCTATGAAACTTGTAAGACCAATGCTCCATGCCCCTGTCATAACAATGCTCCATGACCTTGTCATCACAATGCTCCATGACCCCTGTCATCACAATACTCCATGAACATTTTCAGCCCAGTGCTCCATGACCCTTGTCATCACAATGATCCATGCACTTGTCATCCCAATGTTCCATGACGCTTGTAATCACAGTGCTCCATGACATCTGTCATCACAATGCTCCATGCCCTTTTCATCACAATGCACCATGTCCAATGTCATCACAATAATCTATTAAACATGTCAGACCAATGCTCCATTCCCCTGTCATCACAATGTTCCATGCCCTTGTCATCACAATGCTCCGTTACTCCATTCATCACAATGCTTCATGACTTTGTCATCACAGTGGTCCATGCCCTCACCATCAACAGTCTCTGTGACATTTTTAACCCCAACGCTCCATGAACTTTTCATCACAATGCTCCGTGACACTTGTCATCACAATGCTACATGCCTTTTTCAGAACAATGCTCCATGACACTTGTCATCACAATGTGCCATGCGCTTTTCATCACAATGATCCACAACCTTGTCATCGCTATGCTCCATAAAACTTGTAATCACAATGCTCCATGCACTTCTCATCCAAATGCTCTCTCACATGAGATATCACAATGTTCCATCACTAGTCATCAAAATCCTCCCTCACCCCTGTTATCACAATGTTCCATGACCCTTGTCATCACCATGCTACATCCCCTTATCAGCACAATGTTCCATGACCCCTGACATCACAATGTTCCATAACCCCTGTCATCAAAATGCTCCATGACCCATTTCATCCCAAAGCTCCATGACCGCTGGCATCACAATGTTCTATAACCCCTGTCATCAAAATGTTCCATTACACTTTTCATCAAATTGCTGCATGAACATGTCATCAAAATGCTCCCTGACTTTCTCATCACAATGCACCACACCCTTGTCACCAAAAAGCTCCATGACCATTGCCCTCACTAAGCTCCATGACCCTTGGCATCACAATGCTCCATGTCATTGTCATCACAATGCTCCATGAACCTTCTCATCACATTGCTCCATGCCCTTGTCATCACAAAGCTCCATGACTCTTGTCATCACAATGCTCGATGCCCTTTTCATCACAATGCTCCATGCCCTTGTCATTACAATCCTCCATCACCCATGTATCACAGTGTACCGTGCCCTTGTCATCACAATGCTCCATGCCCACTCTCATTACAATAATCCATGAAACATTTCAGACTAATGCTCAATGCCCTTCTCATCACAATGCTCCATTACCTCTCTCATAACAATGCTCCATGACACCTGCCATGACAATGCTCCATGCCCTTGTCATCGCAATGCTGCAGGACCCTCGTAATCACAAGTTTCCATGCCCCTTTTCATCAGAATGCTCCATTAGACTTGTCATCACAATTCTCCATGGTCATCTCATCACAATGCTCCAGGACCTTGTCATCTCCATTCTCCATTCCCTTGTCATCACAATGCTTCATGACCCTGTCATCACAATACTCTATGAAAATTTTCAGCCCAATGCTCCATGACCTTCTCATCACAATGCTCCATGACCAATATCATCACAATACTCCATGACCACTGTCATCACAACACTCCATGACACATGACAACACAATGATCAGGGACTCCTGTCATCACAATGCTCCAAGACCCCTGTAATCACAATGCTCCATGACCCCTGTCATCACAATACTCCATGAACATTTTCAGCCAAATGCTCCATGACCCTTGTCATCAAATTGATCCATGCCCTTGTCATCCCAATGTTCCATAACCACTGTATTCACAATGCTCCTTGACGCTTGTCATCACAGTGCTCCATGACACCTGTCATCACAATGCTCCATGAATTTGTCAGCAAATTGCTACATGACCTTGTCATTACAATGCTCTATGCACTTGTCATCACAATACTCCATTACCATTGTCATCACTATCCGCCATGAACATTGGGATCACATTGCTTCATGCCCTTGTCATCACAATGCTCCATGCTCCTTGAAATAAACATGATCCATAACCTCTGTCATCACAATGCTCCAAACCCTTGTGATCACAATGTTCCATAACACTTGTCCTAACAATGCTCCATGATGCCTGTCATCACAATAACCCATGCCCTTTTCATCACAATGCTCCATGACCTTTGTCATCACAATTATCAATACACTTGTCATCACAATGCTCCCTTACTCTTGTCGTCAGAATGCTCCTTGAACCGTGTCACGAAAAGGCTCCATGCCTTTTTCATCACAAAGCCCCATGCCGTTTTCATCCCAATGCTCCATGCCATTGTCATCAAAATACTCCACAAGCTTGTCATCAGAATGCTCCGTGACCCTTGTCATCACAATTCTCCATGCACTTGTCAGCACAATGCACCCTGACACATGTCATCACAATGCTCCAAGCCATTGTCATCAAAATACTCCACAAGCTTGTCATCAGAATGCTCACTGACACTTGTCATCACAATGCTCCAAGCTATTATCATCACAATGCTCCATTAACTTTGTCATCAGAATCCTCCATGACACTTGGCATCACAATGCTCCATGTCATTGTCATCACAATGGGCCATTACATATGTCATCACAATGCTCCCTGACACATCTCTTCACCATACTTCATGCCCTTGTCTTAACAATGCGCCATTCCAACTGTCATCACAATAATCCATGAAACTTATTAGACCAATGCTCCATGCCCTTGTCATCACAATGCTCCATGACCTTGTTATCTCAATGTTCCAAGACCCCTGTAATCAGAATGCTCCATGCCCCTTTTCATCAGTATGCTCCATGAGACTTTTCATCACATGGCTCCATGGTTTTCTCATCATAATGCTCCAGGACCTTGTCATCACAATGCTTCACAACATTGTCATGAAAATTCTCAATGGCACTTGTCATCATAATGCTCCAAGCCCTAGTCATCAGAATGCTCCATGATATTGGTCATCAAAATCCTCCCTTACATTTGGCATCACAATGCTCCATGCCATTGTCATAGCAATGGACCATGATCTATGTCATCACAATGCCTTGACAACTGTCTTCACAATACTCCATGCACTTATCATCACAAAGCTCCATGCCCTTGTCATCACAATGCACCATGTCCACTGTCATCACAATAATCTATGAAAATTGTCAGACCAAAGCTCCATGACCCTGTCATCACAATTCTCCATGCCCTTGTCATCACAATGCTCCATGTCCCCTGTCATCACAATGCTCGGTGACTCCAGTCATCACAATGCTTCATAAAGTTTGTCATCACAGCGGTCCATGCCCACGTCATCACAAGGCTCTGTGACCTTTGTAACCACAATGCTCCATGAACTTTTCATCACATTGCTCCATGACCCTTGTCCTCACAATGCTCCATGCCTTTGTCAGAACAATTCTCCATGACCCTTGTCATCACAATGTGCCATGCGCTTTTCATCACAATGATCCACAACCTTGTCATCACTATGCCCCATAAACCTTGTAATCACAATGCTCCATGCACTTTTCCTCCAAATGCTCTCTCACATGAGATATCACAATGTTCCATCACTAGTCATCACAATCCTCCCTCACCCCAGTTATCACAATGTACCATAACCCCTGTCATCACAATGCTACATCCCCTTATCAACACAATATTCCATGACACCGGACATCACAATGTTCCATAACCACTGTCATCAAAATGTTCCATGACCCTTTTCATCCCAAAGCTCCATGATCCCTGGACACAAAATGTTCAATAACCCATGTCATCAAAATATTCCATTACACTTTTCATCAAATTGCTGCATGACCCTGTCATCAAAATGCTGCCTGCCCTTCTCATCACAATGCACCACACACTTGTCATCAAAATGCTCCATGACTTTGTCATCCCAAAGCTCCATGACACTTGGCATCACAATGCTCCATGTCATTGTCATCACAATGCTCCATGAACCCAGTCATCACATTGCTCCATGCCCTTGTCATCACAAAGCTCAATGACACTTGTCATCACAATGCTCGATGCCTTTCTCATCACAATGCTCCATGCCCTTGTCATTACAATCCTCCATGACCCATGTATCACAGTGTTCCGTGCCCTTGTCATCACAATGCTCCATGCCCCATCTCATCACAATAATCCATGAAACATTTCAGACCAATGCTCAATGCCCTTCTCATCACAATGCTCCATTACCTCTGTCATAACAATGCTTCATGACCCCTGCCGTCACAATGTTCCACGGCCTTGTCATCACAAGGCTCCATGAGCCTTGTCAACAAAATAGCCCAAGACCCCTGTAATCACAATGCTCCATGCCCTAGTCATAACAAAACTCGATGACGCATGTCATCAGAAAGTTCCATGGCCTTCTCCTCAAAATGCTCCATGCCCTTGTCATCACAATGCTCGAAGACCCCAGTAATCACAATGCTCCATGCCCCTTTTCATCAGAATGCTCCATGAGACTTGTCATCAGAAGTCTCCTTGGTCATCTCATAACAATGCTCCAGGACCTTGTCATCACCATGCTCCATTCCCTTGTCATCACAATGCTCCATGACCCCTGTCATCACAATACTCCATGAAAATTTTTAGCCCAATGCTCCATGACATTCTCATCACAATGCTCCATGACCAATATCATCACAATGCTCCAAGACCACTGTCATCACAACACTCCATCACACCAGACAACACAATGATCCGGGACTCTTGTCATCACAATGCTCCAAGACCGCTGTAATCACAATGCTCCATGACCCCTGTCATCACAACACTTCATGAATATTTTCAGCCCAATGCTCCATGACCCTTGTCATCACAATGATCTATGCCCTTCTCATCCCAATGCTCCATGACCCCTGTATTCACAATGCTCCATGACGCTTGTCATCACAGTGCTCCATGACACCTGTCATCATAATGCTCCATGCCTTTGTCAGCAAAATGCTACATGACCTTGTCATTACAATGCTCTATGTGCTTATCATCACAATACTCCATTACCATTGTCATCACAA
The DNA here is from genome assembly GCF_025265405.1 of Mesoplodon densirostris. NCBI lineage: Eukaryota > Metazoa > Chordata > Mammalia > Artiodactyla > Ziphiidae > Mesoplodon > Mesoplodon densirostris. The sequence continues at coordinate 6,732,249 of NW_026778196.1, read as the reverse complement.
TCCTCCATGAACCTTGGGATCACATTGCTTCATGCCCTTGTCATCACAATGCTCCATGCTCCTTGAAATGAAAATGATCCATGACCTCTGTCATCACAATGCTCCAAACCCTTGTGATCACAATGTTCCATAACACTTGTCATCACTATGATCCATGATGTCTGTCATCACAATACTCCATGCCCTTTTCATCACAGTGCTCCATGAAATTTGTCATCACAATTCTCAATACACTTGTCATCACAATGCTCCCTGACACTTGTCAACATAATGCTCCTTGAACCCTGTCACGAAAAGGCTCCATGCCTTTTTCATCACATTGCCCCATGCCGTTTTCCTCCTAATGCTCCATGCCATTGTCATAAAAATACTCCACAAGCTTGTCATCAGAATGCTCCATGTCACTTGTCATCACATTTCTCCATGCACTTGTCAGCACAATGCTCCCTGACCCTTGTCATCACAATGCTCCAAGCCATTGTCACCAAAATGCTCCATTACCTTTGTCATCAGAATCCTCCTTGACACTTGGCATCACAATGCTCCATGCCATTTTCATCACAATGGGCCATTACATATGTCATCACAATGCTCCCTGACACCTCTCTTGACAATACTGCATGACCTGGTCATCACAATCCTCCATGCCCTTGTCATCACAATGCGCCATTCCAACTGTCATCACAATAATCCATGAAACTTATTAGACCAATGCTCCATGCCCTTGTCGTCACATTTCTGCATGCCCTTGTTATCACAATGTTCCAAGACCCCTGTAATCAGAATCCTCCATGCCCCTTTTCATCAGGGTGCTCCATGAGACTTGTCATCACAAGTCTCCATGGTTTTCTCATCACAATGCTCCAGGACCTTGTCATCACAATGCTTCACGACATTGTCATGAAAATTTTCAATGGCCCTTGTCATCATAATGCTCCATGCCCTATTTATCACAATGCTCCATTATATTTGTCATCACAATCCTCCCTTGCATTTGGCATCACAATGCTCCATGCTATTGTCATCGCAATGGACCAAGACATATGTCATCACAATGCCCTGACACCTCTCTTCACAATACTCCATGTCCTTGTCATCACAATGTTCCATGCCCTTGTCATCACAATGCACCATGTCCACTGTCATCACAATAATCTATGAAATTGTCAGAATAAAGCTCCATGACCCTGTCATCACAATGCTCCATGCCTTTGTCATCACAATGCTCCATGTCCCCTGTCATCAGAATGCTCCGTGACTCCAGTCATCACAATGCTTCATAAAGTTTGTCATCACAACGGTCCATGCCCACGTCATCACAAGGCTCTGTGACGTTTGTAACCACAATGCTCCGTAAACTTTTCCTCACAATCCTCAGTGACCCTTGTCCTCACAATACTCCATGTCTTTGTAAGAACAATGCTCCATGACCCTTGTCATCACAATGTGCCATGCGCTTTTCATCACAATGATCCACAACTTTGTCATCACTATGCTCCATAAACCTTGTAATCACAATGCTCCATGCACTTTTCATCCAAATGCTCTCTCACATGAGATATCACAATGTTCCATCACTGGTCATCACAATCCTCCCTCACCCCTCTTATCACAATGTTCCATGACCCCTGACATCACAATATTCCATAACCCTGTCATCAAAATGTTCCATTACACTTTTCTTCAAATTGCTGCATGACCCGGTCATCAAAATGCTCCCTGCCCTTCTCATCACAATGTACCACACACTTCTCTTCAAAATGCTCCATGACCATTGTCATCACTAAGATCCATGACCCTTGGCATTACAATGCTCCATTTCATTGTCATCACAATGCTCCATGAACCCTCTCATCACATTGCTCCATGCCCATGTCATCACAAAGCTCCATGACACTTGTCATCACAATGCTCGATGCCCTTCTCATCAGAATGCTCAATGCCCTTGTCATTACAATCCTCCATGACCCATGTATCACAGTGTACCGTGCCCTTGACATCACAAAGCGCCATGACCACTCTCATCACAATAATCCATGAAACACTTCCGACCAATGCTCAATGCCCTTCTCATCACAATGCTCCATTACCTCTGTCATAACAATGCTCCATGACCCCTGCCATCACAATGATCCATGGCCTTGTCATCACAGGGCCCCATGACCCTTGTCATCACAATGATCCAAGACCCATGTAATCACAATGGTCCATGCACTTGTCATTACAAAGCTCCATGACGCATGTCATCAGAATGTTCCATGGCCTTCTCCTCAAAAAGCTCCATGCCCTTGTCATCACAATGTTGCAAGACCCCCGTAATCACAATGTTCCATGCACATTTTCATCAGAATGCTCCATTACACTTGTCATCACTAGTCTCCATGGTCATCTCATCACAATGCTTCAAGACCTTGTCATCACCATGCTCCATTCCCTTGTCATCACAATGCTCCATGACCTCAGTCATCACAATACTCCATGAACATTTTCAGCCCAATGCTCCATGACCTTCTCATCACGATGGTCAATGACCAATATCATCACAATGCACCATGACCCTTCTCATCACAATGCTCCAAGAACACTGTAATCACAATGCTCTATGCCCCTTTTCATCTCAATGATCCATGAACCCTGTCATCACAATGCACTATGACCATCATCATAATGCTTCATGCTATTGTCATCACAACGAAATCAAAATGTTCCATGACCTCTGCCATAACAATGCCCCAAACCCTTGTGATCACAATATTTCATAACACTTGTCATCACAATGCCCCAGGATGCTCGTCATCACAATTATCCATGGTCTTCTCATCACAATGCTCCATGACATTCGTCATCACAATGCTCAATACACTTGTCATCAACATGCTCCCTGACACTTGTTGTCTGTATGCTCCTTGAACCCTGTCATGACAAGGCTCCATGCCTTTTTCATCACAATGATCCATGCCCTTTTCATCACAATGCTCCAAGTCCCATGTAATCACAATGGTCCATGCCATTGTCATCACAAAGCTCAATGACGCACGCCATCAGAATGCTCCTTGGTCTTCTCCTCACAATGCTCCCTGCCCTTGTCTTCACAATGTTCCAAGACCCCTGTAATCACAATGCTCCATTCCCCTTTTAATCAGTATGCTCCATGAGACTTGTCATCACAAGGCTCCATGGTTTTGTCAGCACAATGCCCCAGGACCTTGTCATCACAATGCTTCACGACCTTGTCATCAAAATTTTCAATGGCCCTTGTCATCATAATGCTACAAACCCTAATCATCACAATGCTCCATTATATTTGTCATCACAATCCTCCATTACATTTGGTATCACAAAGCTCCATGCCATTGTCATCGCCATGGACCATGACATATGTCATCACAATGCTCCCTGACACCTGTCTGCACAATATTCCATGACCTTATCATCACAATGCACCATGCCCACTCTCATCACAATAATCAATGAAACTTGTCAGACCAATGCTCCATGCCTCTGTCATCACAATGCTCCATGCCCTTGTCATCACAATGCTCCATGACCCCTGTCATCACAATGCTCCGTGACTCCAGTCATCACAGTGCTTCATAACGTTTGTCATCACAATGGTCCATGCCCGCGTCATCACAAGGCTCTGTGACCTTTGTAACCACAATGCTCCATGAACTTTTCATCACAATTCTCTGTGAAACTTGTCATCACAGTGCTCCATGTCTTTGTCAGAACAATGCTCCATGTCCATTGTCATCACAATGTGCCACACGCATTTCATCACAACGGACCACAACCTTGTCATTGCAATGCTCCATAAACCTTGTAATCACAATGGTCCTTGCACTTCTCATCAAAATGCTGTGTCACCAGAGATATCACAATGTTCCATCACTAGTCATCACGATACTCCCTCACCCTTGTAATCACAAAGTTCCATGACCCTGTCATCACAATGTTACATCCACTTATCATCACAATGTTCCATGACCCCTGCCATCACAATGTTCCGTAAGCTCTGTCATCAAAATGCTCAATGACACATTCCATCCCAAAGCTCCAAGACCCCTGACATCACAATGTTCTATAACCCCTGCCATCAAAATGTTCCATTACACTTTTTATCAAATTGCTGCATGACCCAGTCATCAAAATGCTCCCTGCCCTTCTCATCAAAATGATCCATGACTTGTCATCACAAAGCTCCAAGACACTTGGCATCACAATGCTCCATGTCATTGTCATCACAATGCTCCATGAACCCTCTCATCACATTGCTCCATGCCCTTGTCATCACAAAGCTCCATGACACTTGTCATCACAATGCTCGATGCCCTTCTCATCACAATGCTCCATGCCCTTGTCATTACAGTCCTGCATGACCCATGTATCACAGTGTTCCGGGCCCTTGTCATCACAATGCTCCATGCCCACTATCATCACAATAATCCATGAAACATTTCAGACCAAAGTTCCATACCCTTCTCATCACAATGCTCCATTACCCCTGTCCTAACAATGCACCATGACAACTGCCATCACAATGATCCACGGCCTAGTCATCACAAGGTTCCATGATAATTCTCATCACAATGCTCAAGACCCCTGATATCACAATGCTCCATGCTCTTGTCATCACAAAGCTCCATGACGCATGTCATCAGAATGTTCCATGGCCTCCTCATCACAATGCTCCATGACCTTGTCATCACAATGCTCCATGACACTTGTCATCACAATGCTCGATGCCCTTCTCATCACAATGCTCCATGCCCTTGTCATTACAGTCCTGCATGACCCATGTATCACAGTGTTCCGGGCCCTTGTCATCACAATGCTCCATGCCCACTCTCATCACAATAATCCATGAAACATTTCAGACCAAAGTTCCATACCCTTCTCATCACAATGCTCCATTACCCCTGTCATAACAATGCACCATGACACCTGCCATCACAATGATCCACGGCCTAGTCATCACAAGGTTCCATGATAATTCTCATCACAATGCTCAAGACCACTGATATCACAATGCTCCATGCTCTTGTCACCACAAAGCTCCATGACGCATGTCATCAGAATGTTCCATGGCCTCCTCATCACAATGCTCCATGACCTTGTCATCACAATGCTCCAAGACCCTTGTCATCACAATGCTCCATGCCCCATTTCATCTCAATGCTCCATGAAATCTGTCTTCACAATGCTCCAAGACACTTGTAATCACAATGCTCCATGCCCCTTTTCATCTCAATGCTCCATGAACCCTGTCATCACAATGTACCATGCCCATCATCATAATGCTTCAGGCTATTGTCATCAAAAGGAAATCAATATTCTGCATGACCTCTGTCATCATAATGCTCCAAACCCTTGTGATCACAATGTTGCATAACACGTATCATCACAACACCCCATGACGCTCATCATCACAATTATCCATGGTCTTCTCATCACAATGCTCCATGATCTTTGTCATCACAATGCTCAATACACTTGTCATCACAATGCTCCCTGACACTTGTCATCAGAATGCTCCTTGAACCCTGTCACGAAAAGGCTCCATGACTTTTTCATCACAATGAACCATGCAATTTTCATCACAATGCTCCATGCCATTGTCATCAAAATACTCCAAAAGCTTGTCATCAGAATGCTCCATGACCCTTGTCATCACAATTCTCCATGCACCTTTCAGCACAATGCTCCCTGACCCTTTTCATCACAATGCTCCAAGCCATTGTCATCACAATGCTCCATTACCTTTGTCATCAGAATCCTCCCTGACACTTGGCATCACAATGCTCCATGCCATCCTCATCACAATGGGCCATTACATATGTGATCACAATGCTCCCTGACACCTGTCTTCACAATACGGCATGACCTGGTCTTCACAATGCTCCATGCCCTTGTCATCACAGTGTGCCATTCCAAATCTAATCGCAATTCTCCATGTATGTTATTAAACCAGTGTCCCATGACCCCTGTCATCACAATGCTCCGTGACTCCAGTCATCACAATTCTTCTTGACCTTTGTCATCTCAATGGTCCATGCCCTCGTCATCAACAGTCTCTGTGACCTTTTTAACCACAATGCTCCATGAACTTTTCATCACAATGCTCTTTGACCCTTGTCATCACAATGCTCTATGCCTTTGTCAGCACAATACTCTATGACCCTTGTCATCACAATGCTCCATGCGCTTGTCAGCACAATGCTCCATGACACATATCATCACAATGCACCATGCGCTTGACATCACAGTGCTCCACAACATTGTCATCACAATGCTTCATAAAATTTGTCATCACAAGGCTCCATGCACTTCTCATCAAAATGCTCTCTCACCACCGATATCACAATGCTACATCACTATTTGTCACAATACTCCCTCAACCCTGTCATCACAATGTTCCATGACTCCTGTCATCACAATGCTACATGCACTTATCATCACATTGTTCGATGATCCCTGAAATCACAATGTTCCATAACCCCTGTCATCAAAATGCTCCATGACCCATTTCATCCCAAAGCTCCATGACCGCTGGCATCACAATGTTCTATAACCCCTGTCATCAAAATGTTCCATTACACTTTTCATCAAATTGCTGCATGAACATGTCATCAAAATGCTCCCTGACTTTCTCATCACAATGCACCACACCCTTGTCACCAAAAAGCTCCATGACCATTGCCCTCACTAAGCTCCATGACCCTTGGCATCACAATGCTCCATGTCATTGTCATCACAATGCTCCATGAACCTTCTCATCACATTGCTCCATGCCCTTGTCATCACAAAGCTCCATGACTCTTGTCATCACAATGCTCGATGCCCTTTTCATCACAATGCTCCATGCCCTTGTCATTACAATCCTCCATCACCCATGTATCACAGTGTACCGTGCCCTTGTCATCACAATGCTCCATGCCCACTCTCATTACAATAATCCATGAAACATTTCAGACTAATGCTCAATGCCCTTCTCATCACAATGCTCCATTACCTCTCTCATAACAATGCTCCATGACACCTGCCATGACAATGCTCCATGCCCTTGTCATCGCAATGCTGCAGGACCCTCGTAATCACAAGTTTCCATGCCCCTTTTCATCAGAATGCTCCATTAGACTTGTCATCACAATTCTCCATGGTCATCTCATCACAATGCTCCAGGACCTTGTCATCTCCATTCTCCATTCCCTTGTCATCACAATGCTTCATGACCCTGTCATCACAATACTCTATGAAAATTTTCAGCCCAATGCTCCATGACCTTCTCATCACAATGCTCCATGACCAATATCATCACAATACTCCATGACCACTGTCATCACAACACTCCATGACACATGACAACACAATGATCAGGGACTCCTGTCATCACAATGCTCCAAGACCCCTGTAATCACAATGCTCCATGACCCCTGTCATCACAATACTCCATGAACATTTTCAGCCAAATGCTCCATGACCCTTGTCATCAAATTGATCCATGCCCTTGTCATCCCAATGTTCCATAACCACTGTATTCACAATGCTCCTTGACGCTTGTCATCACAGTGCTCCATGACACCTGTCATCACAATGCTCCATGAATTTGTCAGCAAATTGCTACATGACCTTGTCATTACAATGCTCTATGCACTTGTCATCACAATACTCCATTACCATTGTCATCACTATCCGCCATGAACATTGGGATCACATTGCTTCATGCCCTTGTCATCACAATGCTCCATGCTCCTTGAAATAAACATGATCCATAACCTCTGTCATCACAATGCTCCAAACCCTTGTGATCACAATGTTCCATAACACTTGTCCTAACAATGCTCCATGATGCCTGTCATCACAATAACCCATGCCCTTTTCATCACAATGCTCCATGACCTTTGTCATCACAATTATCAATACACTTGTCATCACAATGCTCCCTTACTCTTGTCGTCAGAATGCTCCTTGAACCGTGTCACGAAAAGGCTCCATGCCTTTTTCATCACAAAGCCCCATGCCGTTTTCATCCCAATGCTCCATGCCATTGTCATCAAAATACTCCACAAGCTTGTCATCAGAATGCTCCGTGACCCTTGTCATCACAATTCTCCATGCACTTGTCAGCACAATGCACCCTGACACATGTCATCACAATGCTCCAAGCCATTGTCATCAAAATACTCCACAAGCTTGTCATCAGAATGCTCACTGACACTTGTCATCACAATGCTCCAAGCTATTATCATCACAATGCTCCATTAACTTTGTCATCAGAATCCTCCATGACACTTGGCATCACAATGCTCCATGTCATTGTCATCACAATGGGCCATTACATATGTCATCACAATGCTCCCTGACACATCTCTTCACAATACTTCATGCCCTTGTCTTAACAATGCGCCATTCCAACTGTCATCACAATAATCCATGAAACTTATTAGACCAATGCTCCATGCCCTTGTCATCACAATGCTCCATGACCTTGTTATCTCAATGTTCCAAGACCCCTGTAATCAGAATGCTCCATGCCCCTTTTCATCAGTATGCTCCATGAGACTTTTCATCACATGGCTCCATGGTTTTCTCATCATAATGCTCCAGGACCTTGTCATCACAATGCTTCACAACATTGTCATGAAAATTCTCAATGGCACTTGTCATCATAATGCTCCAAGCCCTAGTCATCAGAATGCTCCATGATATTGGTCATCAAAATCCTCCCTTACATTTGGCATCACAATGCTCCATGCCATTGTCATAGCAATGGACCATGATCTATGTCATCACAATGCCTTGACAACTGTCTTCACAATACTCCATGCACTTATCATCACAAAGCTCCATGCCCTTGTCATCACAATGCACCATGTCCACTGTCATCACAATAATCTATGAAAATTGTCAGACCAAAGCTCCATGACCCTGTCATCACAATTCTCCATGCCCTTGTCATCACAATGCTCCATGTCCCCTGTCATCACAATGCTCGGTGACTCCAGTCATCACAATGCTTCATAAAGTTTGTCATCACAGCGGTCCATGCCCACGTCATCACAAGGCTCTGTGACCTTTGTAACCACAATGCTCCATGAACTTTTCATCACATTGCTCCATAACCCTTGTCCTCACAATGCTCCATGCCTTTGTCAGAACAATTCTCCATGACCCTTGTCATCACAATGTGCCATGCGCTTTTCATCACAATGATCCACAACCTTGTCATCACTATGCCCCATAAACCTTGTAATCACAATGCTCCATGCACTTTTCCTCCAAATGCTCTCTCACATGAGATATCACAATGTTCCATCACTAGTCATCACAATCCTCCCTCACCCCAGTTATCACAATGTACCATAACCCCTGTCATCACAATGCTACATCCCCTTATCAACACAATATTCCATGACACCGGACATCACAATGTTCCATAACCACTGTCATCAAAATGTTCCATGACCCTTTTCATCCCAAAGCTCCATGATCCCTGGACACAAAATGTTCAATAACCCATGTCATCAAAATATTCCATTACACTTTTCATCAAATTGCTGCATGACCCTGTCATCAAAATGCTGCCTGCCCTTCTCATCACAATGCACCACACACTTGTCATCAAAATGCTCCATGACTTTGTCATCCCAAAGCTCCATGACACTTGGCATCACAATGCTCCATGTCATTGTCATCACAATGCTCCATGAACCCAGTCATCACATTGCTCCATGCCCTTGTCATCACAAAGCTCAATGACACTTGTCATCACAATGCTCGATGCCTTTCTCATCACAATGCTCCATGCCCTTGTCATTACAATCCTCCATGACCCATGTATCACAGTGTTCCGTGCCCTTGTCATCACAATGCTCCATGCCCCATCTCATCACAATAATCCATGAAACATTTCAGACCAATGCTCAATGCCCTTCTCATCACAATGCTCCATTACCTCTGTCATAACAATGCTTCATGACCCCTGCCGTCACAATGTTCCACGGCCTTGTCATCACAAGGCTCCATGAGCCTTGTCAACAAAATAGCCCAAGACCCCTGTAATCACAATGCTCCATGCCCTAGTCATAACAAAAGCTCGATGACGCATGTCATCAGAAAGTTCCATGGCCTTCTCCTCAAAATGCTCCATGCCCTTGTCATCACAATGCTCGAAGACCCCAGTAATCACAATGCTCCATGCCCCTTTTCATCAGAATGCTCCATGAGACTTGTCATCAGAAGTCTCCTTGGTCATCTCATAACAATGCTCCAGGACCTTGTCATCACCATGCTCCATTCCCTTGTCATCACAATGCTCCATGACCCCTGTCATCACAATACTCCATGAAAATTTTTAGCCCAATGCTCCATGACATTCTCATCACAATGCTCCATGACCAATATCATCACAATGCTCCAAGACCACTGTCATCACAACACTCCATCACACCAGACAACACAATGATCCGGGACTCTTGTCATCACAATGCTCCAAGACCGCTGTAATCACAATGCTCCATGACCCCTGTCATCACAACACTTCATGAATATTTTCAGCCCAATGCTCCATGACCCTTGTCATCACAATGATCTATGCCCTTCTCATCCCAATGCTCCATGACCCCTGTATTCACAATGCTCCATGACGCTTGTCATCACAGTGCTCCATGACACCTGTCATCATAATGCTCCATGCCTTTGTCAGCAAAATGCTACATGACCTTGTCATTACAATGCTCTATGTGCTTATCATCACAATACTCCATTACCATTGTCATCACAATCCTCCATGAACCTTGGGATCACATTGCTTCATGCCCTTGTCATCACAATGCTCCATGCTCCTTGAAATGAAAATGATCCATGACCTCTGTCATCACAATGCTCCAAACCCTTGTGATCACAATGTTCCATAACACTTGTCATCACTATGATCCATGATGTCTGTCATCACAATACTCCATGCCCTTTTCATCACAGTGCTCCATGAAATTTGTCATCACAATTCTCAATACACTTGTCATCACAATGCTCCCTGACACTTGTCAACATAATGCTCCTTGAACCCTGTCACGAAAAGGCTCCATGCCTTTTTCATCACATTGCCCCATGCCGTTTTCCTCCTAATGCTCCATGCCATTGTCATAAAAATACTCCACAAGCTTGTCATCAGAATGCTCCATGTCACTTGTCATCACATTTCTCCATGCACTTGTCAGCACAATGCTCCCTGACCCTTGTCATCACAATGCTCCAAGCCATTGTCACCAAAATGCTCCATTACCTTTGTCATCAGAATCCTCCTTGACACTTGGCATCACAATGCTCCATGCCATTTTCATCACAATGGGCCATTACATATGTCATCACAATGCTCCCTGACACCTCTCTTGACAATACTGCATGACCTGGTCATCACAATCCTCCATGCCCTTGTCATCACAATGCGCCATTCCAACTGTCATCACAATAATCCATGAAACTTATTAGACCAATGCTCCATGCCCTTGTCGTCACATTTCTGCATGCCCTTGTTATCACAATGTTCCAAGACCCCTGTAATCAGAATCCTCCATGCCCCTTTTCATCAGGGTGCTCCATGAGACTTGTCATCACAAGTCTCCATGGTTTTCTCATCACAATGCTCCAGGACCTTGTCATCACAATGCTTCACGACATTGTCATGAAAATTTTCAATGGCCCTTGTCATCATAATGCTCCATGCCCTATTTATCACAATGCTCCATTATATTTGTCATCACAATCCTCCCTTGCATTTGGCATCACAATGCTCCATGCTATTGTCATCGCAATGGACCAAGACATATGTCATCACAATGCCCTGACACCTCTCTTCACAATACTCCATGTCCTTGTCATCACAATGTTCCATGCCCTTGTCATCACAATGCACCATGTCCACTGTCATCACAATAATCTATGAAATTGTCAGAATAAAGCTCCATGACCCTGTCATCACAATGCTCCATGCCTTTGTCATCACAATGCTCCATGTCCCCTGTCATCAGAATGCTCCGTGACTCCAGTCATCACAATGCTTCATAAAGTTTGTCATCACAACGGTCCATGCCCACGTCATCACAAGGCTCTGTGACGTTTGTAACCACAATGCTCCGTAAACTTTTCCTCACAATCCTCAGTGACCCTTGTCCTCACAATACTCCATGTCTTTGTAAGAACAATGCTCCATGACCCTTGTCATCACAATGTGCCATGCGCTTTTCATCACAATGATCCACAACTTTGTCATCACTATGCTCCATAAACCTTGTAATCACAATGCTCCATGCACTTTTCATCCAAATGCTCTCTCACATGAGATATCACAATGTTCCATCACTGGTCATCACAATCCTCCCTCACCCCTCTTATCACAATGTTCCATGACCCCTGACATCACAATATTCCATAACCCTGTCATCAAAATGTTCCATTACACTTTTCTTCAAATTGCTGCATGACCCGGTCATCAAAATGCTCCCTGCCCTTCTCATCACAATGTACCACACACTTCTCTTCAAAATGCTCCATGACCATTGTCATCACTAGGATCCATGACCCTTGGCATTACAATGCTCCATTTCATTGTCATCACAATGCTCCATGAACCCTCTCATCACATTGCTCCATGCCCATGTCATCACAAAGCTCCATGACACTTGTCATCACAATGCTCGATGCCCTTCTCATCAGAATGCTCAATGCCCTTGTCATTACAATCCTCCATGACCCATGTATCACAGTGTACCGTGCCCTTGACATCACAAAGCGCCATGACCACTCTCATCACAATAATCCATGAAACACTTCCGACCAATGCTCAATGCCCTTCTCATCACAATGCTCCATTACCTCTGTCATAACAATGCTCCATGACCCCTGCCATCACAATGATCCATGGCCTTGTCATCACAGGGCCCCATGACCCTTGTCATCACAATGATCCAAGACCCATGTAATCACAATGGTCCATGCACTTGTCATTACAAAGCTCCATGACGCATGTCATCAGAATGTTCCATGGCCTTCTCCTCAAAAAGCTCCATGCCCTTGTCATCACAATGTTGCAAGACCCCCGTAATCACAATGTTCCATGCACATTTTCATCAGAATGCTCCATTACACTTGTCATCACTAGTCTCCATGGTCATCTCATCACAATGCTTCAAGACCTTGTCATCACCATGCTCCATTCCCTTGTCATCACAATGCTCCATGACCTCAGTCATCACAATACTCCATGAACATTTTCAGCCCAATGCTCCATGACCTTCTCATCACGATGGTCAATGACCAATATCATCACAATGCACCATGACCCTTCTCATCACAATGCTCCAAGAACACTGTAATCACAATGCTCTATGCCCCTTTTCATCTCAATGATCCATGAACCCTGTCATCACAATGCACTATGACCATCATCATAATGCTTCATGCTATTGTCATCACAACGAAATCAAAATGTTCCATGACCTCTGCCATAACAATGCCCCAAACCCTTGTGATCACAATATTTCATAACACTTGTCATCACAATGCCCCAGGATGCTCGTCATCACAATTATCCATGGTCTTCTCATCACAATGCTCCATGACATTCGTCATCACAATGCTCAATACACTTGTCATCAACATGCTCCCTGACACTTGTTGTCTGTATGCTCCTTGAACCCTGTCATGACAAGGCTCCATGCCTTTTTCATCACAATGATCCATGCCCTTTTCATCACAATGCTCCAAGTCCCATGTAATCACAATGGTCCATGCCATTGTCATCACAAAGCTCAATGACGCACGCCATCAGAATGCTCCTTGGTCTTCTCCTCACCATGCTCCCTGCCCTTGTCTTCACAATGTTCCAAGACCCCTGTAATCACAATGCTCCATTCCCCTTTTAATCAGTATGCTCCATGAGACTTGTCATCACAAGGCTCCATGGTTTTGTCAGCACAATGCCCCAGGACCTTGTCATCACAATGCTTCACGACCTTGTCATCAAAATTTTCAATGGCCCTTGTCATCATAATGCTACAAACCCTAATCATCACAATGCTCCATTATATTTGTCATCACAATCCTCCATTACATTTGGTATCACAAAGCTCCATGCCATTGTCATCGCCATGGACCATGACATATGTCATCACAATGCTCCCTGACACCTGTCTGCACAATATTCCATGACCTTATCATCACAATGCACCATGCCCACTCTCATCACAATAATCAATGAAACTTGTCAGACCAATGCTCCATGCCTCTGTCATCACAATGCTCCATGCCCTTGTCATCACAATGCTCCATGACCCCTGTCATCACAATGCTCCGTGACTCCAGTCATCACAGTGCTTCATAACGTTTGTCATCACAATGGTCCATGCCCGCGTCATCACAAGGCTCTGTGACCTTTGTAACCACAATGCTCCATGAACTTTTCATCACAATTCTCTGTGAAACTTGTCATCACAGTGCTCCATGTCTTTGTCAGAACAATGCTCCATGTCCATTGTCATCACAATGTGCCACACGCATTTCATCACAACGGACCACAACCTTGTCATTGCAATGCTCCATAAACCTTGTAATCACAATGGTCCTTGCACTTCTCATCAAAATGCTGTGTCACCAGAGATATCACAATGTTCCATCACTAGTCATCACGATACTCCCTCACCCTTGTAATCACAAAGTTCCATGACCCTGTCATCACAATGTTACATCCACTTATCATCACAATGTTCCATGACCCCTGCCATCACAATGTTCCGTAAGCTCTGTCATCAAAATGCTCAATGACACATTCCATCCCAAAGCTCCAAGACCCCTGACATCACAATGTTCTATAACCCCTGCCATCAAAATGTTCCATTACACTTTTTATCAAATTGCTGCATGACCCAGTCATCAAAATGCTCCCTGCCCTTCTCATCAAAATGATCCATGACTTGTCATCACAAAGCTCCAAGACACTTGGCATCACAATGCTCCATGTCATTGTCATCACAATGCTCCATGAACCCTCTCATCACATTGCTCCATGCCCTTGTCATCACAAAGCTCCATGACACTTGTCATCACAATGCTCGATGCCCTTCTCATCACAATGCTCCATGCCCTTGTCATTACAGTCCTGCATGACCCATGTATCACAGTGTTCCGGGCCCTTGTCATCACAATGCTCCATGCCCACTATCATCACAATAATCCATGAAACATTTCAGACCAAAGTTCCATACCCTTCTCATCACAATGCTCCATTACCCCTGTCCTAACAATGCACCATGACAACTGCCATCACAATGATCCACGGCCTAGTCATCACAAGGTTCCATGATAATTCTCATCACAATGCTCAAGACCCCTGATATCACAATGCTCCATGCTCTTGTCATCACAAAGCTCCATGACGCATGTCATCAGAATGTTCCATGGCCTCCTCATCACAATGCTCCATGACCTTGTCATCACAATGCTCCATGACACTTGTCATCACAATGCTCGATGCCCTTCTCATCACAATGCTCCATGCCCTTGTCATTACAGTCCTGCATGACCCATGTATCACAGTGTTCCGGGCCCTTGTCATCACAATGCTCCATGCCCACTCTCATCACAATAATCCATGAAACATTTCAGACCAAAGTTCCATACCCTTCTCATCACAATGCTCCATTACCCCTGTCATAACAATGCACCATGACACCTGCCATCACAATGATCCACGGCCTAGTCATCACAAGGTTCCATGATAATTCTCATCACAATGCTCAAGACCACTGATATCACAATGCTCCATGCTCTTGTCACCACAAAGCTCCATGACGCATGTCATCAGAATGTTCCATGGCCTCCTCATCACAATGCTCCATGACCTTGTCATCACAATGCTCCAAGACCCTTGTCATCACAATGCTCCATGCCCCATTTCATCTCAATGCTCCATGAAATCTGTCTTCACAATGCTCCAAGACACTTGTAATCACAATGCTCCATGCCCCTTTTCATCTCAATGCTCCATGAACCCTGTCATCACAATGTACCATGCCCATCATCATAATGCTTCAGGCTATTGTCATCAAAAGGAAATCAATATTCTGCATGACCTCTGTCATCATAATGCTCCAAACCCTTGTGATCACAATGTTGCATAACACGTATCATCACAACACCCCATGACGCTCATCATCACAATTATCCATGGTCTTCTCATCACAATGCTCCATGATCTTTGTCATCACAATGCTCAATACACTTGTCATCACAATGCTCCCTGACACTTGTCATCAGAATGCTCCTTGAACCCTGTCACGAAAAGGCTCCATGACTTTTTCATCACAATGAACCATGCAATTTTCATCACAATGCTCCATGCCATTGTCATCAAAATACTCCAAAAGCTTGTCATCAGAATGCTCCATGACCCTTGTCATCACAATTCTCCATGCACCTTTCAGCACAATGCTCCCTGACCCTTTTCATCACAATGCTCCAAGCCATTGTCATCACAATGCTCCATTACCTTTGTCATCAGAATCCTCCCTGACACTTGGCATCACAATGCTCCATGCCATCCTCATCACAATGGGCCATTACATATGTGATCACAATGCTCCCTGACACCTGTCTTCACAATACGGCATGACCTGGTCTTCACAATGCTCCATGCCCTTGTCATCACAGTGTGCCATTCCAAATCTAATCGCAATTCTCCATGTATGTTATTAAACCAGTGTCCCATGACCCCTGTCATCACAATGCTCCGTGACTCCAGTCATCACAATTCTTCTTGACCTTTGTCATCTCAATGGTCCATGCCCTCGTCATCAACAGTCTCTGTGACCTTTTTAACCACAATGCTCCATGAACTTTTCATCACAATGCTCTTTGACCCTTGTCATCACAATGCTCTATGCCTTTGTCAGCACAATACTCTATGACCCTTGTCATCACAATGCTCCATGCGCTTGTCAGCACAATGCTCCATGACACATATCATCACAATGCACCATGCGCTTGACATCACAGTGCTCCACAACATTGTCATCACAATGCTTCATAAAATTTGTCATCACAAGGCTCCATGCACTTCTCATCAAAATGCTCTCTCACCACCGATATCACAATGCTACATCACTATTTGTCACAATACTCCCTCAACCCTGTCATCACAATGTTCCATGACTCCTGTCATCACAATGCTACATGCACTTATCATCACATTGTTCGATGATCCCTGAAATCACAATGTTCCATAACCCCTGTCATCAAAATGTTCCATGACACTTTTCATCAAATTGCTCCATGACCCTGTCATCAGAATAATCCCTGCCCTTCTCCTCAGAATGCACAACGCCCTTGCCATCAAAATGCTCCATGACCTTTGTCATCACAAAGATCCATGAACTTGGCATCACAATGCTCCATGTCATTGTCATCACGATGCTCCATGAACGCTCTCATCACATTGCTCCATGACCTTGTCTTCAAATAGCTCCATGATACATGTTATCAGAATGCTCCATGGCCTTATCATCACAATGCTGCAAGCCCTTGCCATCACAATGCTCCATTACAACTGTCATAACAATGCTCCATTACCCCTGCCATCACGATGTTCCATGGCCTTGTCATCAAAAGGCTCCATGACCCTTCTCATCACAATGCTCCAAGAACACTGTAATCACAATGCTCTATGCCCCTTTTCATCTCATTGATCCATGAACCCTGTCATCATAATGCACCGTGACCATCATCATAATGCTTCATGCTATTGTCATCACAACGAAATCAAAATGTTCCATGACCTCTGTCATAACAATGCTCCAAACCCTTGTGATCACAATATTTCTTAACACTTGTCATCACAATGCCCCAGGATGCTCGTCATGACAATTATCCATGGCCTTCTCATCACAATGCTCCATGAACTTCGTCATCACAGTTCTCAATACACTTGTCATCAACATACTCCCTGACACTTGTTGTCTGTATGCTCCTTGAACCCGGTCATGACAAGGCTCCATGTCTTTTTCATCACAATGATCCATGCCCTTTTCATCACAATGCTCCAAGTCCCATGTAATCACAATGGTCCATGCCATTGTCATCACAAAGCTCAATGACACAGGCCATCAGAATGCTCCTTGGTCTTCTCTTCACAATGCTCCCTGCCCTTGTCTTCACAATGTCCCAAGACCCCTGTAATCACAATGTTCCATTCCCCTTTTAATCAGTATGCTCCATGAGACTTGTCATCACAAGGCTCCATGGTTTTGTCATCACAGTGCTCCAAGACCTTGTCATCACAATGCTTCACGACCTTGTCATCAAAATTTTCAATGGCCCTTGTCATCATAATGCTCCAAACACTAATCATCACAATGCTCCATTATATTTGTCATCACAATCCTGCATTACATTTGGTATCACAAAGCTCCATGCCATTGTCATCGCCATGGACAATGACATATGTCATCACAATGCTCCCTGACACCTGTCTTCACAATACTCCATGACCTTATCATCACAATGCTCCATGCCCTTGTCATCACAATGCACCATGCCCACTCTCACCACAACAATCTATGAAACTGGTCAGACGAATGCTCCATGCCACTGTCATCACAATGCTCCATGCCCTTGTCATCACAATGCTCCATGACCCCTGTCATCACAATGCTCCGTGATTCCAGTCATCACAATGCTTCATAACGTTTGTCATCACAATGGTCCATGCCCGCGTCATCACAAGGCTCTGTGACCTTTGTAACCACAATGCTCCATGAACTTTTCATAACAATTCTCTGAGAAACTTGTCATCACAATGCTCCATGTCTTTGTCAGAACAGTGCTCCATGAACATTGTCATCACAATGTGCCATGCACATTTCATCACAGCGTTCCAAACCTTGTCATTGCAATGCTCCATAAACCTTGTAATCACAATGGTCCATGCACTTCTCATCAAAAGGCTCTCTCACCAGAGATATCACAGTGTTCCATCACTAGTCATCACAATACACCCTCATCCTTGTAATCACAATGTTCCATGACACTGTCATCACAATGCTACATCCCCTTATCATCACAATGTTCCATGACCCCTGCCATCACAATGTTCCATAAGCCCTGTCATCAAAATGCTCCATGACCCTTTCCATCCCAAAGCTCCAAGACCCCTGCCATCACAATGTACTATAACCCCTGCCATCAAAATGTTCCATTACACTTTTTATCAAATTGCTGCATGACCCGGTCATCAAAATGCTCCCTGCCCTTCTCATCAAAATGCTCCATGACTTGTGATCACAAAGCTCCAAGACCCTTGGCATCACAATGCTCCATGTCATTGTCATCACAATGCTCCATGAACCATCTCATCACATTGCTCCATGCCCTTGTCATCACAAAGCTCCATGACACTTGTCATCACAATGCTCGATGCCCTTCTCATCCCAATGCTCCATGCCCTTGTCATTACAGTCCTGCATGACCCATGTATCACAGTGTTCCGTGCCCTTGTCATCACAATGCTCCATGCCCACTCTCATCACAATAATCCATGAAACATTTCAGACCAAAGTTCCATACCCTTCTCATCACAATGCTCCATTACCCCTGTCATAACAATGCACCATGACACCTGCCATCACAATGATAAACGGCCTAGTCATCACAAGGTTCCATGATAATTCTCATCACAATGCTCAAGACCCCTGATATCACAATGCTCCATGCCCTTGTCATCACAAAGCTCCATGACGCATGTCATCAGAATGTTCCATGGCTTTCTCATCACAATGCTCCATGCCCTTGTCATCACAATGCTCCAAGACACTTGTCATCACAATGCTCCATGCCCCATTTCATCTCAATGCTCCATGAAATCTTTCTTCACAATGCTCCAAGACCCATGTAATCACAATGCTCCATGCCGCTTTTCATCTCAATGCTCCATGAACCCTGTCATCACAATGCACCATGCCCATCATCATAATGCTTCAGGCTATTGTCATCACAATGAAATCAATATTCTGCATGACCTCTGTCATCATAATGCTCCAAACCCTTGTGATCACAATGTTGCATAACACGTATAATCACAACTCCCCATGACGCTCATCATCACAATTATCCATGGTCTTCTCATCACAATGCTCCATGATCTTTGTCATCACAATGCTCAATACACTTGTCATCACAATGCTCCCTGACCCTTGTCGTCAGTATGCTCCTTGAACCCTGTCATGACAAGTTTCCATGCATTTTTCATCACAATGATCCATGACCATTTCATCACAATGCTCCAAGGTCCCTCTAATCACAATGCTCCATGCCCTTTTCATCACAAAACTCCATGATGCATGTCATCAGAATGCTCCATGGCCTTCTCATCACAATGCCCTATGCCCTAGTCATAACAATGATCCAAGACCCCTGTAATCACAATGCTCCATGCCCCTTTTCATCAGAATGCTCCATGAGACTTGCCATCACAAGTCTCCATGGTCTTCTCATCACAATGTTCCAGTACCTTGACATCACCATGATCCATTCCCTTGTCATCACAATGCTCCATGACCACTGTCATCACAATAATCCATGAACATTTTCAGCCCAATGCTCCACGACCTTCTCATCACAATGCTCCATTCCCAATATCATCACAATGCTCCATGACCACTGTCATCAAAACACTCCATGACACATGACAACACAATGATCCAGGACTCTTTTCATCACAATGCTCCATTCCCTTGTCGTCACAATGCTACATGACACCTGTCATCACAACTCTCCATGAACATTTTCAGCCCAGTGCTCCATGACCCTTGTCATCACAATGATCCATGCCCTTGTCATCCCAATGCTCCATGACCCCTGTATTCACAATGCTCCTTGACGCTTGTCATCACAGTGCTCCATGACACATGTCATCACAATGCTCCATGCCTTTGTCAGCAAAATGCTACATGACCTTGTCATTACAATGCTCTATGCGCTTGTCATCACAATACTCCATTTCCATTGTCATCACAATCCTCCATGAACTTTGGGATCACATTGCTTCATGCCCTTGTCATCACAATGCTCCATGCTCCTTGAAATCAAAATGATCCATGACCTCAGTCATCACAATGCTCCAAACCCTTGTGATCACAATGTTCCATAACACTTATCATCACAACGCTCCATGATGCCTGTCATCACAATACTCCATGCCCTTTTTCATCACAGTGCTCCATGACCTTTGTCACCACAATTCTCAATACACTTGTCATCACAATGCTCCCTGACACTTGTCCTCAGAATGCTCCTTGAAACCTGTCACGAAAAGGCCCCATGCCTTTTTCATCACAATGCCCCATGCCATTTTCATCACAATGCTCCATGCCATTTTCATCAAAATACTCCTCAAGCTTGTCATCAGAATGCTCCAAGACCCTTGTCATCACAATTCTCCATGCACTTGTCAGCACAATGCTCCATGACCCTTGTCATCACAATGCTCCAAGCCATTGTCATCACAGTGCTCCCTTATCTTTGTCATCAGAATCCTCCCTGACACTTGGCATCACAATGCTCCATGCCATCCTCATCACAATGGGCCATTACATATGTGATCACAATGCTCCCTGACACCTGTCTTCACAATACGGCATGACCTGGTCATCACAATGCTCCTTGCCCTTGTCATCACAGTGTGCCATTCCAACTCTCATCGCTATACTCCATGAAATTTATTAGACCAATGTTCCATGCCCTTGTCATCACAATGCTCCATGCCCTTATTATCACAATGCTCCATGACCCCTGTCATCACAATGCTCCGTGTCTCCAGTCATCACAATGATTCATGACCTTTGTCATCACAATGGTCCATGCCCTCGTCATCAACAGTCTCTGTGACCTTTTTAACCACAATGCTCCATGAACTTTTCATCAAAATGCTCTTTGACCCTTGTCATCACAATGCTCTATGCCTTTCTCAGCACAATGCTCCATGACGCTTGTCATCACAATGCTCCATGCGCTTGTCAGCACAATGCTCCATGACACATGTCATCACAATGCACCATGCGCTTGTCATCACAGTGCTCCACAATATTGTCATCACAATGCTCCATAAAATTTGTCATCACAACGCTCCATGCACTTCTCATCAAAATGCTCTCTCACCACTGATATCACAATGCTACCTCACTATTTGTCACAATACTCCCTCACCCCTGTCATCACAATGTTCCATGACTCCTGTCATCACAATGCTACATGCACTTATCATCACAATGTTCGATGATCTCTGAAATCACAATGTTCCATAACACCTGTCATCAAAATGTTCCATGACACTTTTCATCAAATTGCTCCATGACACTGTCATCAGAATGCTCCCTGCCCTTCTCATCACAATGCACAACGCCCTTGCCATCAAAATGCTCCATGACCTTTGTCATCACAAAGATCCATGACCCTTGGAACCAAAATGCTCCATGTCATTGTCATCACCATGCTCCATGAACGCTCTCATCACATTGCTCCATGCCCCTGTCTTCACATAGCTCCATGACACATGTCATCAGAATGCTCCATGGCCTTCTCATCACAATGCTCCAAGCCCTTGTCATCTCAATGCTCCATTTCACCTGTCATAACAATGCTCCATGACACCTGCCATCACGATGTTCCTTGGCCTTGTCATCACAAGGCTCCATGACCCTTCTCATCACAATGCTCCAAGAACACTGTAATCACAATGCTCTATGCCCCTTTTAATCTCAATGATCCATGAACCCTGTCACCACAATGGACCATGCCCATCATCATAATGCTTCATGCTATTGTCATCACAACGAAATCAAAATGTTCCATGACCTCTGTCATAACAATGCTCCAAACCGTTGTGATCACAATATTCCATAACACTTGACATCACAATGCCCCAAGATGCTCGTCATCACAATTATCCATGGTCTTCTCATCACAATGCTCCATGACCTTCGTCATCACAATGCTCAATACACTTGTCATCAATATGCTCCCTGACACTTGTTGTCTGTATGCTCCTTGAAGCCTGTCATGACGAGGCTCCATGCCTTTTTCATCACAATGATCCATGCCCTTTTCATCACAATGCTCCAAGTCCCATGTAATCACAATGGTCCATGCCTTTGTCATCACAAAGCTCAATGACGCATGCCATCAGAATGCTCCTTGGTCTTGTCCTCACAATGCTCCCTGCCCTTGTCTTCACAATGTTCCAAGACCCCTGTAATCACAATGCTCCATTCCCCTTTTAATCAGTATTCTCCATGAGACTTGTCATCACAAGGCTCCATGGTTTTGTCATCACAATGCTCCAGGACATTGTCATCACAATGCTACACGACCTTGTCATGAAAATTTTCAATGGCCCTTGTCATCATAATGCTCCAAGCCCTAATCATCACAATGCTCCATTATATTTGTCATCACAATCCTCCATTACATTTGGCATCACAATGCTCCATGCCATTGTCACGGCAATGGACCATGACATATGTCATCACAATGCTCCCTGACACCTGTCTTCACAATACTCCATTACCTTATCATCACAATGCTCCATGCCCTTGTCATCACAATGCACCATGACTACTCTCATCACAAAAATCTATGAAACTTGTCAGACCAATGCTCCATGCCACTGTCATCACAATGCTCCATGCCCCTGTCATCACAATGCTCCATGACCCCTGTCATCACAATGCTCCGTGACTCCAGTCATCACAATGCTTCATAACGTTTGTCATCACAATGGTCCATGCCCGCGTCATCACAAGTCTCTGTGACCTTTGTAACCACAATGCTCCATGAACTTTTCATCACAATTCTCTGAGAAACTTGTCATCACAATGCTCCATGTCTTTGTCAGAACAATGCTCCATGACCATTGTCATCACAATGTGTCATGCGCATTTCATCACAACGTTCCAAACCTTGTCATTGCAATGCTCCATAAACCTTGTAATCACAATGGTCCATGCACTTCTCATCAAAATGCTCTCTCACCAGAGATATCACAATGTTCCATCACTAGTCATCACAATACACCCTCAACCTTGTAATCACAATGTTCCATGACACTGTCATCACAATGCTACATGCCCTTCTCATCACAGTGTACCATGACCTCTTCCATCACAATGTTCCATAAGCCCTGTCATCAAAATGCTCCATGACCCTTTCCATCCCAAAGCTCCAAGACCCCTGACATCACAATGTTCTATAACCCCTGCCATCAAAATGTTCCATTACACTTTTTATCAAATTGCTGCATGACCCAGTCATCAAAATGCTCCCTGCCCTTCTCATCAAAATGCTCCATGACTTGTCATCACAAAGCTCCAAGACCCTTGGCATCACAATGCTCCATGTCATTGTCATCACAATGCTCCATGAACCCTCTCATCACATTGCTCCATGCCCTTGTCATCACAAAGCTCCATGACACTTGTCATCACAATGCTCGATGCCCTTCTCATCACAATGCTCCATGCCCTTGTCATTACAGTCCTGCATGACCCATGTATCACAGTGTTCCGGGCCCTTGTCATCACAATGCTCCATGCCCACTCTCATCACAATAATCCATGAAACATTTCAGACCAAAGTCCCATACCCTTCTCATCACAATGCTCCATTA
Source organism: Mesoplodon densirostris (assembly GCF_025265405.1). NCBI lineage: Eukaryota > Metazoa > Chordata > Mammalia > Artiodactyla > Ziphiidae > Mesoplodon > Mesoplodon densirostris. The sequence continues at coordinate 6,707,540 of NW_026778196.1, read as the reverse complement.
CCCCTGTCATAACAATGCACCATGACACCTGCCATTACAATGATCCACGGCCTAGTCATCACAAGGTTCCATGATAATTCTCATCAGAATGCTCAAGACACCTGATATCACAATGCTCCATGCCCTTGTCATCACAAAGCTCCATGACGCATGTCATCAGATTGTTCCATGGCCTTCTCATCACAATGATCCATGCCCTTGTCATCACAATGCTCCAAGACCCTTGTCATCACAATGCTCTATGCCTTTCTCAGCACAATGCTCCATGACCCTTTTCATCACAATGCTCCATGCGCTTGTCAGCACAATGCCCCATGACACATGTCATCACAATGCACCATGCGCTTGTCATCACAGTGCTCCACAACATTGTCATCACAATGCTCCATATAATTTGTCATCACAATGCTCCATGCACTTCTCATCAAAATGCTCTCTCACCACTGATATCACAATGCTACATCACTATTTGTCACAGTACTCCCTCACCCCTGTCATCACAATGTTCCATGACTCCTGTCATCACAATGCTACATGCACTTATCATCACAATGTTCGATGACCCCTGACATCACAATGTTTCATAACACCTGTCATCATAATGTTCCATGACACTTTTCATCAAATTGCTCCATGACCCTGTCATCACAATGCTCCATGCCCTTCTCATCACAATGAACAACGCCCTTGCCATCAAAATGCTCCATGACATTTGTCTTCACAAAGATCCATGACCCCTGGCATCACAGTGCTCCATGTCATTGTCATCACAATGCTCCATGAACACTCTCATCACATTGCTCCATGCCCTTTTCTTCACATAGCTCCATGACACATGTCATCAGAATGCTCCATGGCCTTCTCATCACAATGCTCCATGCCCTTGCCATCACAATGCTCCATTACCCATGTCATAACAATGCTCCATGACCCCTGCCATCACGATGTTCCATGGCCTTGTCATCACAAGGCTCCATGACCCTTCTCATCACAATGCTCCAAGAACACTGTAATCACAATGCTCTATGCCCCTTTTCATCTCAATGATCCATGAACCCTGTCATCACAATGCACCATGCCCATCATCATAATGCTTCATGCTATTGTCATCACAAAGAAATAAAAATGCTCTATGACCTCTGTCATAAAAATGCTCCAAACCCTTGTGATCACAATATTCCAGAACACTTGTCATCACAAAGCCCCATGACGCTCTTCATCACAATTATCCATGGTCTTCTCATCACAATGCTCCATGACCTTCGTCATCACAATGCTCAATACATTTGTCATCAAAATGCTCCCTGACACTTGTTGTCTGTATGCTCCTTGAACTCTGTCATGACAAGGCTCCATGCCTTTTTCATCACAATGATCCATGCACTTTTCATCACAGTGCTCCAAGACCAATGTAATCACAATGCTCCATGCCCTTGTCATCACAAAGCTCAATGACGCATGCCATCAGAATGCTCCTTGGGCTTCTCCTCACCATGCTCCATGCCCTTGTCATCACAAAGTTCCAAGGCCCCTGTAATCACAATGCTCCATGCCCCTTTTCTCCAGTATGCTCCATGAGACTTGTCATCAAAAGGCTCCATGGTTTTGTCATCACAATGCTCCAGGACCTTGTCATCACAATGCTTCATGACCTTGTCATGAAAATTTCCAATGGCCCTTGTCATCATAATGCTCCAAGCCATAATCATCACAATGCTCCATTATATTTGTCATCACAATCCTCCATTACATTTGGCACCACAATGCTTCATGCCATTGTCATCGCCATGGACCATGACATATGTCATCACAATGCTCCCTGACACCTGTCTTCACAATACTCCATGACCTTATCATCACAATGCTCCATGCCCTTGTCATCACAATGCACCATGCCCACTCTCATCACAATAATCTATGAAACTTGTCAGACCAATGCACCATGCCCCTGTCATCACAATGCACCATGCCCTTGTCATCACAGTGCTCCAAGACCCCTGTCATCACAATGCTCTGTGACTCCAGTCATCACAATGCTTCATAAAGATTGTCATCACAATGGTCCATGCCCGCGTCATCACAAGGCTCTGTGACCTTTGTAACCACAATGCTCCATGAACTTTTCATCACAATTCTCTGTGACTCTTGTCATCACAATGCTCCATGTCTTTGTCAGAACAATGCTCCATGACCATTGTCATCACAGTATGCCACATGCATTTCATCACAACGGTCCACAACCTTGTCATTGCAATGCTCCATAAACTTTGTAATCACAATGGTCCATGCACTTCTCATCAAAATGCTCTCTCACCAGAGATATTCACAATGTTCCATCACTAGTCATCACAATACTCCCTCACCCCTGGAATCACAATGATCCATGACCCTGTCATCACAATGCTACATCCACTTATCATCACAATGTTCCATGACCCCTGCCATCACAATGTTCCATAAGCCCTGTCATCAAAATGCTCCATGACCCTTTCCATCCCAAAGCTCCAAGACCCCTGCCATCACAATGTTCTATAACCCCTGCCATCTAAATGTTCCATTACACTTTTTATCAAATTGCTGCAGGACCCGGTCATCAAAATGTTCCCTGCCCTTCTCATCAAAATGCTCCATGACTTGTCATCACAAAGCTCCAAGACCCTTGGCATCACAATGCTCCATGTCATTGTCATCACAATGCTCCATGTACCCTCTCATCACATTGCTCCATGCCCTTGTCATCACAAAGCTTCATGACATTTGTCATCACAATGCTCAATAGACTTGTCATCACAATGCTCCCTGACCCTTGTCATCAGTATGCTCCTTGAACCATGTCATGACAAGTTTCCATGCATTTTCATCACAATGATCCATGACCATTTCATCACAATGCTCCAAGGTCCCTGTAATCACAATGCTCCATGCCCTTGTCATCACAAAACTCCATGACGCATGTCATCAGAATGCTCCATGGCCTTCTCATCACAATGCTATATGCCCTAGTCATAACAATGCTCCAAGACCCCTGTAATCACAATGCTCCATGCCCCTTTTCATCAGAATGTTCCATGAGACTTGCCATCACATGTCTCCATGGTCTTCTCATCACAATGTTCCAGGACCTTGACATCACCATGATCCATTCCCTTGTCATCACAATGCTCCATGACCCCTGTCATCACAATAATCCATGAACATTTTCAGCCCAATGCTCCACGACCTTCTCATCACAATGCTCCATTGCCAATATCATCACAATGCTCCATGACCACTGTCATCACAACACTCCATGACACCTGACAACACAATGATCCAGGACTCTTGTCATCACAATGCTCCATTCCCTTGTCGTCACAATGCTACATGACACCTGTCATCACAACTCTCCATGAACATTTTCAGCCCAGTGCTCCATGACGCTTGTCATCACAATGATCCATACCCTTGTCATCCCAATGTTCCATGACCCCTGTATTCACAATGCTCCTTGATGCTTGTCATCACAGTGCTCCATGACACATGTCATCACAATGCTCCATGCCTTTGTCAGCAAAATACTACATGACCTTGTCATTACAATGCTCTATGCACTTGTCATCACAATACTCCATTTCCATTGTCATCACATTCCTCCATGAACTTTGGGATCACATTGCTTCATGCCCTTGTCATCACAATGCTCCATGCTCCTTGAAATCAAAATGATCCATGACCTCTGTCATCACAATGCTCCAAACCCTTGTGATCACAATGTTCCATAACACTTGTCATCACAACGCTCCATGATGCCTGTCATCACAATACTCCATGCCCTTTTCATCACAATGCTCCATGACCTTTGTCACCACAATTCTCAATAAACTTGTCATCACAATGCTCCCTGACACTTGTTATCAGAATGCTCCTTGAACCATGTCACGAAAAGGCTCCATGCCTTTTTCATCACAATGCCCCATGCCATTTTCATCACAATGCTCCATGCCATTGTCATCAAAATACTCCACAAGCTTGTCATCAGAATGCTCCATGACCCTCGTCATCACAATTCTCCATGCACTTGTCAGCACAATGCTCCCTGACCCTTGTCATCACAATTCTCCAAGCCATTTTCATCACAATGCTCCATTACCTTTGTGATCAGAATCCTCAATGGAAGTTTGCATCACAATGCTCCATGCCATTGTCATCACAGTGTGCTATTCCAAGTGTCATCGCAATACTCCATGAAAGTTATTACTCCAATGTTCCATGCCCTTGTCATCACAATGCTCCATGCCCTTGTTATCACAATGCTCCATGACCCCTGTCATCACAAGGCTCCGTGACTCCAGTCATCACAAGGCTTCATGACCTTTGTCTTCCCAATGGTCCATGCCCTTGTCATCAACAGTCTCTGTGACGTTTTTAACCACAATGCTCCATGAACTTTTCATCACAATGCTCTTTGACCCTTGTCATCACAATGCTCTATGCCTTACTCAGCACAGTGCTCCATGACGCTTGTCACCACAATGCTCCATGCGCTTGTCAGCCCAATGCTCCATGACACATGTCATCACAATGCACCATGCGCTTGTCATCACAGTGCTACACAACATTGTCATCACAATGCTCCATAAAATTTGTCATCACAATGCTCCATGCACTTCTCATCAAAATGCTCTCTCACCACTGATATCACAATGCTACATCACTATTTGTCACAATACTCCCTCACACCTGTCATCACAATGTTCCATGACTCCTGTCATCACAGTGCTACATGCACTTATCATCACAATGTTCGATGACCCTTGACATCACAATTTTCCATAACACCTGTCATCAAAATGTTCCATGACACTTTTCATCAAATTGCTCCATGACCCTGTCATCACAATGCTCCCTGCCCTTCTCATCACAATGCACAACACCCTTGCAATCAAAATGCTCCATGACATTTGTCATCACAAAGATCCATGACCCTTGGCATCACAATGCTCCATGTCATTGTCATCACAATGCTCCATGAACGCTCTCATCACATTGCTCCATGCCCTTGTCTTCACATAGCTCCATGACACATGTCATCAGAATGCTCCATGGCCTTCTCATCACAATGCTCCATGTCCTTGCCATCACAATGCTCCATTACCCCTGTCATAACAATGCACCATGACCCCTGCCATCACGATGTTCCATGGCCTTGTCATCACAAGGCTCTAAGACCCTTCTCATCACAATGCTCCAGTAACACTGTAATCACAATGCTCTATGCCCCTTTTCCTCTCAATGATCCATGAACCCTGTCATCAAAATGCACCATGCCCATCATCATAATGCTTCATGCTATTGTCATAACAACGAAATCAAATTGTTCCATGACTTCTGTCATAACAATGCTCCAAACCCTTGTGATCACAATATTCCATAACACTTGTCATCACAATGCCCCATGAGGCTCGTCATCACAATTATCCATGGTCTTCTCATCACAATGCTCCATGACCTTCGTCATCACAATGCTCAATACACTTGTCATCAACATGCTCCCTGACACTTGTTGTCTGTATGCTCCTTGAACCCTGTCATGACAAGGCTCCATGCCTTTTTCATCACAGTGATCCATGCCCTTTTCATCACAGTGCTCCAAGTCCCATGTAATCACAGTGGTCCATGCCATTGTCATCACAAAGCTCAATGACGCATGCCATCAGAATGCTACTTGGTCTTCTCCTCACAATGCTCCATGCCCTGGTCTTCACAATGTTCCAAGACCCCTGTAATCACAATGCTCCATTCCCCTTTTAATCAGTATGCTCCATGAGACTTGTCATCTCAAGGCTCCATGGTTTTGTCATCACAATGCTCCAGGACCTTGTCATCACAATGCTTCACGACATTGTCATCAAAATTTTCAATGGCCCTTGTCATCATAATGCTCCAAACCTTAATCATCACAATGCTCCATTATATTTGTCATCACAATCCTCCATTACATTTGGAATCACAAAGCTCCATGCCATTTTCATCGCCATGGACCATGACATAAATCATCACAATGCTCCCTGACACCTGTCTTCACAGTACTCCATGACCTTATCATCACAATGCTCCATGCTTTGTCATCACAATGCTCTATGCCTTTCTCAGCACAATGCTCCATGACCCTTTTCATCACAATGCTCCATGCGCTTGTCAGCACAATGCCCCATGACACATGTCATCACAATGCACCATGCGCTTGTCATCACAGTGCTCCACAACATTGTCATCACAATGCTCCATATAATTTGTCATCACAATGCTCCATGCACTTCTCATCAAAATGCTCTCTCACCACTGATATCACAATACTACATCACTATTTGTCACAGTACTCCCTCACCCCTGTCATCACAATGTTCCATGACTCCTGTCATCACAATGCTACATGCACTTATCATCACAATGTTCGATGACCCCTGACATCACAATGTTTCATAACACCTGTCATCATAATGATCCATGACACTTTTCATCAAATTGCTCCATGACCCTGTCATCACAATGCTCCATGCCCTTCTCATCACAATGAACAACGCCCTTGCCATCAAAATGCTCCATGACATTTGTCTTCACAAAGATCCATGACCCTTGGCATCACAGTGCTCCATGTCATTGTCATCACAATGCTCCATGAACACTCTCATCACATTGCTCCATGCCCTTTTCTTCACATAGCTCCATGACACATGTCATCAGAATGCTCCATGGCCTTCTCATCACAATGCTCCATGCCCTTGCCATCACAATGCTCCATTACCCATGTCATAACAATGCTCCATGACCCCTGCCATCACGATGTTCCATGGCCTTGTCATCACAAGGCTCCATGACCCTTCTCATCACAATGCTCCAAGAACACTGTAATCACAATGCTCTATGCCCCTTTTCATCTCAATGATCCATGAACCCTGTCATCACAATGCACCATGCCCATCATCATAATGCTTCATGCTATTGTCATCACAAAGAAATAAAAATGCTCTATGACCTCTGTCATAAAAATGCTCCAAACCCTTGTGATCACAATATTCCAGAACACTTGTCATCACAAAGCCCCATGACGCTCTTCATCACAATTATCCATGGTCTTCTCATCACAATGCTCCATGACCTTCGTCATCACAATGCTCAATACATTTGTCATCAAAATGCTCCCTGACACTTGTTGTCTGTATGCTCCTTGAACTCTGTCATGACAAGGCTCCATGCGTTTTTCATCACAATGATCCATGCACTTTTCATCACAGTGCTCCAAGACCAATGTAATCACAATGCTCCATGCCCTTGTCATCACAAAGCTCAATGACGCATGCCATCAGAATGCTCCTTGGGCTTCTCCTCAACATGCTCCATGCCCTTGTCATCACAATGTTCCAAGGCCCCTGTAATCACAATGCTCCATGCCCCTTTTCTCCAGTATGCTCCATGAGACTTGTCATCAAAAGGCTCCATGTTTTGTCATCACAATGCTCCAGGACCTTGTCATCACAATGCTTCATGACCTTGTCATGAAAATTTCCAATGGCCCTTGTCATCATAATGCTCCAAGCCATAATCATCACAATGCTCCATTATATTTGTCATCACAATCCTCCATTACATTTGGCACCACAATGCTTCATGCCATTGTCATCGCCATGGACCATGACATATGTCATCACAATGCTCCCTGACACCTGTCTTCACAATACTCCATGACCTTATCATCACAATGCTCCATGCCCTTGTCATCACAATGCACTATGCCCACTCTCATCACAATAATCTATGAAACTTGTCAGACCAATGCACCATGCCCCTGTCATCACAATGCACCATGCCCTTGTCATCACAGTGCTCCAAGACCCCTGTCATCACAATGCTCTGTGACTCCAGTCATCACAATGCTTCATAAAGATTGTCATCACAATGGTCCATGCCCGCGTCATCACAAGGCTCTGTGACCTTTGTAACCACAATGCTCCATGAACTTTTCATCACAATTCTCTGTGACTCTTGTCATCACAATGCTCCATGTCTTTGTCAGAACAATGCTCCATGACCATTGTCATCACAGTATGCCACATGCATTTCATCACAACGGTCCACAACCTTGTCATTGCAATGCTCCATAAACCTTGTAATCACAATGGTCCATGCACTTCTCATCAAAATGCTCTCTCACCAGAGATATCACAATGTTCCATCACTAGTCATCACAATACTCCCTCACCCCTGGAATCACAATGATCCATGACCCTGTCATCACAATGCTACATCCACTTATCATCACAATGTTCCATGACCCCTGCCATCACAATGTTCCATAAGCCCTGTCATCAAAATGCTCCATGACCCTTTCCATCCCAAAGCTCCAAGACCCCTGCCATCACAATGTTCTATAACCCCTGCCATCTAAATGTTCCATTACACTTTTTATCAAATTGCTGCAGGACCCGGTCATCAAAATGTTCCCTGCCCTTCTCATCAAAATGCTCCATGACTTGTCATCACAAAGCTCCAAGACCCTTGGCATCACAATGCTCCATGTCATTGTCATCACAATGCTCCATGTACCCTCTCATCACATTGCTCCATGCCCTTGTCATCACAAAGCTTCATGACATTTGTCATCACAATGCTCAATAGACTTGTCATCACAATGCTCCCTGACCCTTGTCATCAGTATGCTCCTTGAACCATGTCATGACAAGTTTCCATGCATTTTCATCACAATGATCCATGACCATTTCATCACAATGCTCCAAGGTCCCTGTAATCACAATGCTCCATGCCCTTGTCATCACAAAACTCCATGACGCATGTCATCAGAATGCTCCATGGCCTTCTCATCACAATGCTCTATGCCCTAGTCATAACAATGCTCCAAGACCCCTGTAATCACAATGCTCCATGCCCCTTTTCATCAGAATGTTCCATGAGACTTGCCATCACATGTCTCCATGGTCTTCTCATCACAATGTTCCAGGACCTTGACATCACCATGATCCATTCCCTTGTCATCACAATGCTCCATGACCCCTGTCATCACAATAATCCATGAACATTTTCAGCCCAATGCTCCACGACCTTCTCATCACAATGCTCCATTGCCAATATCATCACAATGCTCCATGACCACTGTCATCACAACACTCCATGACACCTGACAACACAATGATTCAGGACTCTTGTCATCACAATGCTCCATTCCCTTGTCGTCACAATGCTACATGACACCTGTCATCACAACTCTCCATGAACATTTTCAGCCCAGTGCTCCATGACGCTTGTCATCACAATGATCCATGCCCTTGTCATCCCAATGTTCCATGACCCCTGTATTCACAATGCTCCTTGATGCTTGTCATCACAGTGCTCCATGACACATGTCATCACAATGCTCCATGCCTTTGTCAGCAAAATGCTACTTGACCTTGTCATTACAATGCTCTATGCACTTGTCATCACATTACTCCATTTCCATTGTCATCACATTCCTCCATGAACTTTGGGATCACATTGCTTCATGCCCTTGTCATCACAATGCTCCATGCTCCTTGAAATCAAAATGATCCATGACCTCTGTCATCACAATGCTCCAAACCCTTGTGATCACAATGTTCCATAACACTTGTCATCACAACGCTCCATGATGCCTGTCATCACAATACTCCATGCCCTTTTCATCACAATGCTCCATGACCTTTGTCACCACAATTCTCAATAAACTTGTCATCACAATGCTCCCTGACACTTGTTATCAGAATGCTCCTTGAACCATGTCACGAAAAGGCTCCATGCCTTTTTCATCACAATGCCCCATGCCATTTTCATCACAATGCTCCATGCCATTGTCATCAAAATACTCCACAAGCTTGTCATCAGAATGCTCCATGACCCTCGTCATCACAATTCTCCATGCACTTGTCAGCACAATGCTCCCTGACCCTTGTCATCACAATTCTCCAAGCCATTTTCATCACAATGCTCCATTACCTTTGTGATCAGAATCCTCAATGGAAGTTTGCATCACAATGCTCCATGCCATTGTCATCACAGTGTGCTATTCCAAGTGTCATCGCAATACTCCATGAAAGTTATTACTCCAATGTTCCATGCCCTTGTCATCACAATGCTCCATGCCCTTGTTATCACAATGCTCCATGACCCCTGTCATCACAAGGCTCCGTGACTCCAGTCATCACAAGGCTTCATGACCTTTGTCTTCCCAATGGTCCATGCCCTTGTCATCAACAGTCTCTGTGACGTTTTTAACCACAATGCTCCATGAACTTTTCATCACAATGCTCTTTGACCCTTGTCATCACAATGCTCTATGCCTTACTCAGCACAGTGCTCCATGACGCTTGTCACCACAATGCTCCATGCGCTTGTCAGCCCAATGCTCCATGACACATGTCATCACAATGCACCATGCGCTTGTCATCACAGTGCTACACAACATTGTCATCACAATGCTCCATAAAATTTGTCATCACAATGCTCCATGCACTTCTCATCAAAATGCTCTCTCACCACTGATATCACAATGCTACATCACTATTTGTCACAATACTCCCTCACACCTGTCATCACAATGTTCCATGACTCCTGTCATCACAGTGCTACATGCACTTATCATCACAATGTTTGATGACCCTTGACATCACAATTTTCCATAACACCTGTCATCAAAATGTTCCATGACACTTTTCATCAAATTGCTCCATGACCCTGTCATCACAATGCTCCCTGCCCTTCTCATCACAATGCACAACACCCTTGCAATCAAAATGCTCCATGACATTTGTCATCACAAAGATCCATGACTCTTGGCATCACAATGCTCCATGTCATTGTCATCACAATGCTTCATGAACGCTCTCATCACATTGCTCCATGCCCTTGTCTTCACATAGCTCCATGACACATGTCATCAGAATGCTCCATGGCCTTCTCATCACAATGCTCCATGTCCTTGCCATCACAATGCTCCATTACCCCTGTCATAACAATGCACCATGACCCCTGCCATCACGATGTTCCATGGCCTTGTCATCACAAGGCTCTAAGACCCTTCTCATCACAATGCTCCAGTAACACTGTAATCACAATGCTCTATGCCCCTTTTCCTCTCAATGATCCATGAACCCTGTCATCAAAATGCACCATGCCCATCATCATAATGCTTCATGCTATTGTCATAACAACGAAATCAAATTGTTCCATGACTTCTGTCATAACAATGCTCCAAACCCTTGTGATCACAATATTCCATAACACTTGTCATCACAATGCCCCATGAGGCTCGTCATCACAATTATCCATGGTCTTCTCATCACAATGCTCCATGACCTTCGTCATCACAATGCTCAATACACTTGTCATCAACATGCTCCCTGACACTTGTTGTCTGTATGCTCCTTGAACCCTGTCATGACAAGGCTCCATGCCTTTTTCATCACAGTGATCCATGCCCTTTTCATCACAGTGCTCCAAGTCCCATGTAATCACAGTGGTCCATGCCATTGTCATCACAAAGCTCAATGACGCATGCCATCAGAATGCTACTTGGTCTTCTCCTCACAATGCTCCATGCCCTGGTCTTCACAATGTTCCAAGACCCCTGTAATCACAATGCTCCATTCCCCTTTTAATCAGTATGCTCCATGAGACTTGTCATCTCAAGGCTCCATGGTTTTGTCATCACAATGCTCCAGGACCTTGTCATCACAATGCTTCACGACATTGTCATCAAAATTTTCAATGGCCCTTGTCATCATAATGCTCCAAACCTTAATCATCACAATGCTCCATTATATTTGTCATCACAATCCTCCATTACATTTGGTATCACAAAGCTCCATGCCATTGTCATCTCCATGGACCATGACATAAATCATCACAATGCTCCCTGACACCTGTCTTCACAGTACTCCATGACCTTATCATCACAATGCTCCATGCCTTTGTCATCACAATGCACCATGCCCACTCTCATCACAATAATCTATGAAACTAGTCAGACCAATGCTCCATGCCACTGTCATCACAATGCTCCATGCCCTTGTCATCACAATGCTCCATGACCCCTGTCATCACAATGCTCCGTGACTCCAGTCATCACAATGCTTCATAACGTTTGTCATCACAATGGTCCATGCCGGCGTCATCACAAGGCTCTGTGACCTTTGTAACCACAATGCTCCATGAACTTTTCATCACAATTCTCTGAGAATCTTGTCATCACAATGCTCCATGTCTTTGACAGAACAATGCTCCATGACCATTGTCATCACAATGTGCCCCGCACATTTCATCACAACGTTCCAAACCTTGTCATTGCAATGCTCCATAAACCTTGTAATCACAATGGTCCATGCACTTCTCATCAAAATGCTCTCTCACCAGAGATGTCACAATGTTCCATCACTCGTCATCACAATACACCCTCATCCTTGTAATCACAATATTCCATGACACTGTCATCACAATGCTACATCCCCTTATCATCACAATGTTCCATGACCCCTGCCAGCACAATATTCCATAAGCCCTGTCATCAAAATGCTCCATGACCCTTTCCATCCCAAAGCTCCAAGACCCCTGACATCACAATGTTCTATAACCCCTGCCATCAAAATGTTCCATTACACTTTTTATCAAAATGCTACATGACACGGTCATCAAAATGCTCCCTGCCCTTCTCATCAAAATGCTCCATGACTTGTCATCACAAAGCTCCAAGACACTTGGCATCACAATGCTCCATGTCATTGTCATCACAATGCTCCATGAACCCTCTCATCACATTGCTCCATGCCCTTGTCATCACACAGCTCCATGACACTTGTCATCACAATGCTCGATGCCCTTCTCATCACAATGCTCCATGCCCTTGTCATTACAGTCCTGCATGACCCATGTATCACAGTGTTCCGTGCCCTTGTCATCACAATGCTCCATGCCCACTCTCATCACAATAATCCATGAAACATTTCAGACCGAAGTTCCATACCCTTCTCATCACAATGCTTCATTACCCCTGTCATAACAATGCACCATGACACCTGCTATCACAATGATCCACGGCCTAGTCATCACAAGGTTCCATGATAATTCTCATCACAATGCTCAAGACCCCTGATATCACAATGCTCCATGCCCTTGTCATCACAAAGCTCCATGACGCATGTCATCATAATGTTCCATGGCCTTCTCTTCACAATGCTCCTTGCCCTTGTCATCACAATGCTCCAAGACCCTTGTCATCACAATGCTCCATGCCCCTTTTCATCTCAATGCTCCATGAACCCTGTCATCACAATGCACCATGCCCATCATCATAATGCTTCAGGCTATTGTCATCACAATGAAATCAATATTCTGCATGACCTCTGTGATCATAATGCTCCAAACCCTTGTCATCACAATGCTGCATAACACGTATCATCACAACACCACATGACGCTCATCATCACAATTATCCATGGTCTTCTCATCACAATGCTCCATGATCTTTGTCATCATAATGCTCAATACACTTGTCATCACAATGCTCCCTGACCCTTGTCGTCAGTATGCTCCTTAAACCCTGTCATGACAAGTTTGCATGCATTTTCATCACAATGATCCATGACCATTTCATCACAATGCTCCGAGGTCCCTGTAATCACAATGCTGCATGCCCTTTTCATCACAAAACTCCATGACGCATGTCATCAGAATGCCCAATGGCCTTCTCATCACAATGCTCTATGCCCTAGTCATAACAATGCTCAAGACCCATGTAATCACAATGCTCCATGCCCCTTTTCATCAGAATGCTCCATGAGACTTGCCATCACAAGTCTCCATGGTCTTCTCATCACAATGTTCCAGGACCTTGACATCACCATGATCCATTCCCTTGTCATCACAATGCTCCATGACCCCTGTCATCACAATAATCCATGAACATTTTCAGCCCAATGCTCCACCACCTTCTCCTCACAGTGCTCCATTGCCAATATCATCACAATGCTCCATGACCACTGTCATCACAACAATCCATGACACCTGACCACACAATGATCCAGGACTCTTGTCATCACAATGCTCCATTAACTTGTCGTCACAATGCTACATGACACCTGTCATCACAACTCTCCATGAACATTTTCAGCCCAGTGCTCCATGACCCTTGTCATCACAATGATCAATGCCCTTCTCATCACAATGCTCCATGACCCCTGTATTCACAATGCTCCTTGACGCTTGTCATCACAGTGCTCCATGACACATGTCATCACAATGCTCCATGCCTTTGTCAGCAAAATGCTACATGACCTTTTCATTACAATGCTCTATGCACTTGTCATCACAATACTCCATTTCCATTGTCATCACAATCATCCATGAACTTTGGGATCACATTGCTTCATGCCCTTGTCATCACAATGCTCCATTCTCCTTGAAATCCAAATGATACATGACCTCTGTCATCACAATGCTCCAAACCCTTGTGATCACAATGTTCCATAACACTTGTCATCACAACGCTCCATGATGCCTTTTTCATCACAATGCTCCATGACCTTTGTCACCACAATTCTCAATACACTTGTCCTCACAATGCTCCCTGACACTTGTCATCAGAATGCTCCTTGAAGCCTGTCACGAAAAGGCTCCATGCCTTTTTCATCACAATGCTCCATGCCATTTTCATCACTATGCTCCATGCCATTGTCATCAAAATACTCCACAAGCTTGTCATCAGAATGCTCCATGACCCTTGTCATCACAATTCTCCATGCACTTGTCAGCACAATGCTCCCTGACCCTTGTCATCACAATGCTCCAAGCCATTGTCATCACAATGCTCCATTACCTTTGTCATCAGAATCCTCCCTGACACTTGGCATCACAATGCTCCATGCCATCCTCATCACAATGGGCCATTACATATGTGATCACAATGCTCCCTGACACCTGTCTTCACAATACGGCATGACCTGGTCATCACAATGCTCCATGCCCTTGTCATCACAGTGTGCCATTCCAACTCTCATCGCAATAGTCCATGAAAGTTATTAGACCAATGTTCCATGCCCTTGTCATCACAATGCTCCATGCCCTTTTTATCACAATGCTCCATGACCCCTGTCATCACAATGCTCCGTGACTACAGTCATCACAATGATTCATGACCTTTGTCATCACAATGGTCCATGCCCTCGTCATCAACAGTCTCTGTGACCTTTTTAACCACAATGCTCCATGAACTATTCATCACAATGCTCTTTGACCCTTGTCATCACAATGCTCTATGCCTTTCTCAGCACAATGCTCCATGACCCTTGTCATCACAATGCTCCATGCGCTTGTCAGCACAATGCTCCATGACACATGTCATCACAATGCACCATGCACTTGTCATCACAGTGCTCCACAACATTGTCATCACAATGCTCCATAAAATTTGTCATCACAATGCTCCATGCACCTCTCATCAAAATGCTCTCTCACCACTGATATCACAATGCTACATCATTATTTGTCACAGTACTCCCTCACCCCTGTCATCACAATGTTCCATGACTCCTGTCATCACAATGCTACATGCACTTATCATCACAATGTTCGATGACCCCTGACATCACAATGTTCCATAACACCTGTCATCATAATGTTCCATGACACTTTTCATCAAATTGCTCCATGCCCTTGACATCACAATGCTCCATTACCCCTGTCATAACAATTCACCATGACCCCTGCCATCACGATGTTCCATGGCCTTGTCATCACAAGGCTCCATGACCCTTCTCATCACAATGCTCCAAGAACACTGTAATCCCAATGCTCTATGCCCCTTTTCATCTCAATGATCCATGAACCCTGTCATCACAATGCACCATGCCCATCATCATAATGCTTCATGCTATTGTCATCACAAAGAAATAAAAATGCTCCATGACCTCTGTCATAAAAATGCTCCAAACCCTTGTAATCACAATATTCCAGAACACTTGTCATCACAAAGCCCCATGACGTTCTTCATCACAATTATCCATTGTCTTCTCATCACAATGCTCCATGACCTTCGTCATCACAATGCTCAATACATTTGTCATCAACATGCTCCCTGACACTTGTTGTCTGTATGCTCCTTGAACTCTGTCATGACAAGGCTCCATGCCTTTTACATCACAATGATCCATGCACATTTCATCACAGTGCTCCAAGACCAATGTAATGACAATGCTCCATACCCTTGTCATCACAAACCTCAAAGACGCATGCCATCAGAATGCTCCTTGGTCTTCTCCTCACCATGCTCCATGCCCTTGTCATCACAATGTTCCAAGACCCCTGTAATCACAATGCTCCATGCCCCTTTTCATCAGTATGCTCCATGAGACTTGTCATCAAAAGGCTCCATGGTTTTGTCATCACAATGCTCCAGGACCTTGTCATCACAATGTTTCATGACCTTGTCATGAAAATTTTCAATGGCCCTTGTCATCATAATGCTCCAAGCCATAATCATCACAATGCTCCATTATATTTGTCATCACAATCCTCCATTACATTTGGCATCACAATGCTCCATGCCATTGTTATCGCAATTGACCATGACATATGTCATCACAATGCTCCCTGACACCTGTCTTCACAATAATCCATGACCTTATCATCACAATGCTCCATGCCCTTGTCATCACAATGCACCATGCCCACTCTCATCACAATAATCTATGAAACTTGTCAGACCAATGCACCATGCCCCTGTCATCACAATGCACCATGCCCTTGTCATCACAATGCTCCATGACCCCTGTCATCACAATGCTCTGTGACTCCAGTCATCACAATGCTTCATAAAGATTGTCATCACAATGGTCCATGCCCGCGTCATCACAAGGCTCTGTGACCTTTGTAACCGCAATGCTCCATGAAATTTTCATCACAATTCTCTGTGACCGTTGTCATCACAATGCTCCATGTCTTTGTCAGAACAATGCTCCATGACCATTGTCATCACAGTATGCCACATGCATTTCATCACAACTGTCCACAACCTTGTCATTGCAATGCTCCATAAACCTTGTAATCACAATGGTCCATGCACTTCTCATCAAAATTCTCTCTCACCAGAGATATCACAATGTTCCATCAGTAGTCATCACAATACTCCCTCACCCCTGGAATCACAATGATCCATGACCCTGTCATCACAATGCTACATCCACTTATCATCACAATGTTCTATGACCCCTGCCATCACAATGTTCCATAAGCCCTGTCATCAAAATGCTCCATGACCCTTTCCATCCCAAAGCTCCAAGACCCCTGCCATCACAATGTTCTATAACCCCTGCCATCTAAATGTTCCATTACACTTTTTATCAAATTGCTGCATGACCCGGTCATCAAAATGCTCCCTGCCCTTCTCATCAAAATGCTCTGTGACTTGTCATCACAAAGCTCCAAGACCCTTGGCATCACAATGCTCCATGTCATTGTCATCACAATGCTCCATGAACCCTCTCATCATATTGCTCCATGCCCTTGTCATCACAAAGCTCCATGCTCCTTGAAATCAAAATGATCCATGACCTCTGTCATCACAATGCTCCAAACCCTTGTGATCACAATGTTCCATAACACTTGTCATCACAACGCTCCATGATGCCTGTCATCACAATACTCCATGCCCTTTTCATCACAATGCTCCATGACCTTTGTCACCACAATTCTCAATACACTTGTCATCACAATGCTCCCTGACACTTGTCATCAGAATTCTCCTTGAACCCTGTCACGAAAAGGCTCCATGCCTTTTTCATCACAATGCCCCATGCCATTGTCATCAAAATATTCCACAAGCTTGTCATCAGAATGCTACATGACCATTGTCATCACAATTCTCCATGCACTTGTCAGCACAATGCTCCCTGACCCTTGTCATCACAATGCTCCAAGCCATTGTCATCACAATGCTCCATTACCTTTGTCATCAGAATCCTCCCTGACACTTGGCATCACAATGCTCCATGCCATCCTCATCACAATGGGCCATTACATATGTGATCACAATGCTCCCTGACACCTGTCTTCACAATACGGCATGACCTGGTCATCACAATGCTCCATGCCCTTGTCATCTCAGTGTGCTATTCCAACTGTCATCGCAATACTCCATGAAAGTTATTAGACCAATGTTCCATGCCCTTGTCATCACAATGCTCCATGCCCTTTTTATCACAATGCTCCATGACCCCTGTCATCACAATGCTCCGTGACTCCAGTCATCACAATGCTTCATGACCTTTGTCATCCCAATGGTCCATGCCCTTGTCATCAACAGTCTCTGTGACGTTTTTAAGCACAATGCTCCATGAACTTTTCATCACAATGCTCTTTGACCCTTGTGATCACAATGCTCCATGCCTTACTCAGCACAGTGCTCCATGACGCTTGTCACCACAATGCTCCATGCGATTGTCAGCCCAATGCTCCATGACACATGTCATCACAATGCACCATGCGCTTGTCATCACAGTGCTCCACAACATTGTCATCACAATGCTCCATAAAATATGTCATCACAATGCTCCATGCACTTCTCATCAAAATGCTCTCTCACCACTGATATCACAATGCTACATCACTATTTGTCACAATACTCCCTCACCCCTGTCATCACAATGTTCCATGACTCCTGTCATCACAATGCTACATGCACTTATCATCACAATGTTCGGTGACCCCTGAAATCACAATGTTCCATAACACCTGTCATCAAAATGTTCCATGACACTTTTCATCAAATTGCTCCATGACCCTGTCATCAGAATGCTCCCTGCCCTTCTCATCACAATGCACAACGACCTTGCCATCAAAATGCTCCATGACCTTTGTCATCACAAAGATCCATGACCCTTGGCATCACAATGCTCCATGTCATTGTCATCACAATGCTCCATGAACACTCTCATCACATTGCTCCATGCCCTTGTCTTCACATAGCTCCATGACACATGTCATCAGAATGCTCCATGGCCTTCTCATCACAATGCTCCATGCCCTTGCCATCACAATGCTCCATTACCCCTGTCATAACAATGCACCATGACCCCTGCCATCACGATGTTCCATGGCCTTGTCATCACAAGGCTCTATGACCCTTCTCATCACAATGCTCCAGTAACACTGTAATCACAATGCTCTATTCCCCTTTTCCTCTCAATGATCCATGAACCCTGTCATCAAAATGCACCATGCCCATCATCATAATGCTTCATGCTATTGTCATAACAACAAAATCAAATTGTTCCATGACCTCTGTCATAACAATGCTCCAAACCCTTGTGATCACAATATTCCATAACACTTGTCATCACAATGCCCCATGAGGCTCGTCATCACAATTATCCATGGCCTTCTCATCACAATGCTCCATGACCTTCGTCATCACAATGCTCAATACACATGTCATCAACATGCTCCCTGACACTTGTTGTCTGTATGCTCCTTAAACCCTGTCATGACAAGGCTGCATGCCTTTTTCATCACAGTGATCCTTGCCCATTTCATCACAGTGCTCCAAGTCCCATGTAATCACAGTGGTCCATGCCATTGTCATCACAAAGCTCACTGACGCATGCCATCAGAATGCTACTTGGTCTTCTCCTCACAATGCTCCATGCCCTTGTCTTCACAATTTTCCAAGACCCCTGTAATCACAATGCTCCATTCCCCTTTTAATCAGTTTGCTCCATGAGACTTGTCATCTCAAGTCTCCATGGTTTTCTCATCATAATGCTCCAGGACCTTGTCATCACAATGCTTCACAACATTGTCATGAAAATTCTCAATGGCACTTGTCATCATAATGCTCCAAGCCCTAGTCATCAGAATGCTCCATGATATTGGTCATCAAAATCCTCCCTTACATTTGGCATCACAATGCTCCATGCCATTGTCATAGCAATGGACCATGATCTATGTCATCACAATGCCTTGACAACTGTCTTCACAATACTCCATGCACTTATCATCACAAAGCTCCATGCCCTTGTCATCACAATGCACCATGTCCACTGTCATCACAATAATCTATGAAAATTGTCAGACCAAAGCTCCATGACCCTGTCATCACAATTCTCCATGCCCTTGTCATCACAATGCTCCATGTCCCCTGTCATCACAATGCTCGGTGACTCCAGTCATCACAATGCTTCATAAAGTTTGTCATCACAGCGGTCCATGCCCACGTCATCACAAGGCTCTGTGACCTTTGTAACCACAATGCTCCATGAACTTTTCATCACATTGCTCCATGACCCTTGTCCTCACAATGCTCCATGCCTTTGTCAGAACAATTCTCCATGACCCTTGTCATCACAATGTGCCATGCGCTTTTCATCACAATGATCCACAACCTTGTCATCACTATGCCCCATAAACCTTGTAATCACAATGCTCCATGCACTTTTCCTCCAAATGCTCTCTCACATGAGATATCACAATGTTCCATCACTAGTCATCACAATCCTCCCTCACCCCAGTTATCACAATGTACCATAACCCCTGTCATCACAATGCTACATCCCCTTATCAACACAATATTCCATGACACCGGACATCACAATGTTCCATAACCACTGTCATCAAAATGCTCCATGACACTTTTCATCCCAAAGCTCCATGATCCCTGGCCACAAAATGTTCAATAACCCATGTCATCAAAATATTCCATTACACTTTTCATCAAATTGCTGCATGATCCTGTCATCAAAATGTTGCCTGCCCTTCTCATCACAATGCACCACACACTTGTCATCAAAATGCTCCATGACCTTTGTCATCCCAAAGCTCCATGACACTTGGCATCACAATGCTCCATGTCATTGTCATCACAATGCTCCATGAACCCAGTCATCACATTGCTCCATGCCCTTGTCATCACAAAGCTCAATGACACTTGTCATCACAATGCTCGATGCCTTTCTCATCACAATGCTCCATGCCCTTGTCATTACAATCCTCCATGACCCATGTATCACAGTGTTCCGTGCCCTTGTCATCACAATGCTCCATGCCCCATCTCATCACAATAATCCATGAAACATTTCAGACCAATGCTCAATGCCCTTCTCATCACAATGCTCCATTACCTCTGTCATAACAATGCTTCATGACCCCTGCCGTCACAATGTTCCACGGCCTTGTCATCACAAGGCTCCATGAGCCTTGTCAACAAAATAGCCCAAGACCCCTGTAATCACAATGCTCCATGCCCTAGTCATAACAAAAGCTCGATGACGCATGTCATCAGAAAGTTCCATGGCCTTCTCCTCAAAATGCTCCATGCCCTTGTCATCACAATGCTCGAAGACCCCAGTAATCACAATGCTCCATGCCCCTTTTCATCAGAATGCTCCATGAGACTTGTCATCAGAAGTCTCCTTGGTCATCTCATAACAATGCTCCAGGACCTTGTCATCACCATGCTCCATTCCCTTGTCATCACAATGCTCCATGACCCCTGTCATCACAATACTCCATGAAAATTTTTAGCCCAATGCTCCATGACATTCTCATCACAATGCTCCATGACCAATATCATCACAATGCTCCAAGACCACTGTCATCACAACACTCCATCACACCAGACAACACAATGATCCGGGACTCTTGTCATCACAATGCTCCAAGACCGCTGTAATCACAATGCTCCATGACCCCTGTCATCACAAAACTTCATGAATATTTTCAGCCCAATGCTCCATGACCCTTGTCATCACAATGATCTATGCCCTTCTCATCCCAATGCTCCATGACCCCTGTATTCACAATGCTCCATGACGCTTGTCATCACAGTGCTCCATGACACCTGTCATCACAATGCTCCATGCCTTTGTCAGCAAAATGCTACATGACCTTGTCATTACAATGCTCTATGTGCTTATCATCACAATACTCCATTACCATTGTCATCACAATCCTCCATGAACCTTGGGATCACATTGCTTCATGCCCTTGTCATCAAAATGCTCCATGCTCCTTGAAATGAAAATGATCCATGACCTCTGTCATCACAATGCTCCAAACCCTTGTGATCACAATGTTCCATAACACTTGTCATCACTATGATCCATGATGTCTGTCATCACAATACTCCATGCCCTTTTCATCACAGTGCTCCATGAAATTTGTCATCACAATTCTCAATACACTTGTCATCACAATTCTCCCTGACACTTGTCAACATAATGCTCCTTGAACCCTGTCACGAAAAGGCTCCATGCCTTTTTCATCACATTGCCCCATGCCGTTTTCCTCCTAATGCTCCATGCCATTGTCATAAAAATACTCCACAAGCTTGTCATCAGAATGCTCCATGTCACTTGTCATCACAATTCTCCATGCACTTGTCAGCACAATGCTCCCTGACCCTTGTCATCACAATGCTCCAAGCCATTGTCACCAAAATGCTCCATTACCTTTGTCATCAGAATCCTCCTTGACACTTGGCATCACAATGCTCCATGCCATTTTCATCACAATGGGCCATTACATATGTCATCACAATGCTCCCTGACACCTCTCTTGACAATACTGCATGACCTGGTCATCACAATCCTCCATGCCCTTGTCATCACAATGCGCCATTCCAACTGTCATCACAATAATCCATGAAACTTATTAGACCAATGCTCCATGCCCTTGTCGTCACATTTCTCCATGCCCTTGTTATCACAATGTTCCAAGACCCCTGTAATCAGAATCCTCCATGCCCCTTTTCATCAGGGTGCTCCATGAGATTTGTCATCACAAGTCTCCATGGTTTTCTCATCACAATGCTCCAGGACCTTGTCATCACAATGCTTCACGACATTGTCATGAAAATTTTCAATGGCCCTTGTCATCATAATGCTCCATGCCCTATTCATCACAATGCTCCATTATATTTGTCATCACAATCCTCCCTTGCATTTGGCATCACAATGCTCCATGCTATTGTCATCGCAATGGACCAAGACATATGTCATCACAATGCCCTGACACCTCTCTTCACAATACTCCATGTCCTTGTCATCACAATGTTCCATGCCCTTGTCATCACAATGCACCATGTCCACTGTCATCACAATAATCTATGAAATTGTCAGAATAAAGCTCCATGACCCTGTCATCACAATGCTCCATGCCTTTGTCATCACAATGCTCCATGTCCCCTGTCATCAGAATGCTCCGTGACTCCAGTCATCACAATGCTTCATAAAGTTTGTCATCACAACGGTCCATGCCCACGTCATCACAAGGCTCTGTGACGTTTGTAACCACAATGCTCCGTAAACTTTTCCTCACAATCCTCAGTGACCCTTGTCCTCACAATACTCCATGTCTTTGTAAGAACAATGCTCCATGACCCTTGTCATCACAATGTGCCATGCGCTTTTCATCACAATGATCCACAACTTTGTCATCACTATGCTCCATAAACCTTGTAATCACAATGCTCCATGCACTTCTCATCCAAATGCTCTCTCACATGAGATATCACAATGTTCCATCACTAGTCATCACAATCCTCCCTCACCCCTCTTATCACAATGTTCCATGACCCCTGACATCACAATATTCCATAACCCTGTCATCAAAATGTTCCATTACACTTTTCTTCAAATTGCTGCATGACCCGGTCATCAAAATGCTCCCTGCCCTTCTCATCACAATGTACCACACACTTCTCTTCAAAATGCTCCATGACCATTGTCATCACTAAGATCCATGACCCTTGGCATTACAATGCTCCATTTCATTGTCATCACAATGCTCCATGAACCCTCTCATCACATTGCTCCATGCCCATGTCATCACAAAGCTCCATGACACTTGTCATCACAATGCTCGATGCCCTTCTCATCAGAATGCTCAATGCCCTTGTCATTACAATCCTCCATGACCCATGTATCACAGTGTACCGTGCCCTTGACATCACAAAGCGCCATGACCACTCTCATCACAATAATCCATGAAACATTTCCGACCAATGCTCAATGCCCTTCTCATCACAATGCTCCATTACCTCTGTGATAACAATGCTCCATGACCCCTGCCATCACAATGATCCATGGCCTTGTCATCACAGGGCCCCATGACCCTTGTCATCACAATGATCCAAGACCCATGTAATCACAATGGTCCATGCACTTGTCATTACAAAGCTCCATGACGCATGTCATCAGAATGTTCCATGGCCTTCTCCTCAAAAAGCTCCATGCCCTTGTCATCACAATGTTGCAAGACCCCCGTAATCACAATGCTCCATGCACATTTTCATCAGAATGCTCCATTACACTTGTCATCACAAGTCTCCATGGTCATCTCATCACAATGCTTCAAGACCTTGTCATCACCATGCTCCATTCCCTTGTCATCACAATGCTCCATGACCTCAGTCATCACAATACTCCATGAACATTTTCAGCCCAATGCTCCATGACCTTCTCATCACGATGGTCAATGACCAATATCATCACAATGCACCATGACCCTTCTCATCACAGTGCTCAAAGAACACTGTAATCACAATGCTCTATGCCCCTTTTCATCTCAATGATCCATGAACCCTGTCATCACAATGCACTATGCCCATCATCATAATGCTTCATGCTATTGTCATCACAACGAAATCAAAATGTTCCATGACCTCTGCCATAACAATGCTCCAAACCCTTGTGATCACAATATTTCATAACACTTGTCATCACAATGCCCCAGGATGCTCGTCATCACAATTATCCATGGTCTTCTCATCACAATGCTCCATGACATTCGTCATCACAATGCTCAATACACTTGTCATCAACATGCTCCCTGACACTTGTTGTCTGTATGCTCCTTGAACCCTGTCATGACAAGGCTCCATGCCTTTTTCATCACAATGATCCATGCCCTTTTCATCACAATGCTCCAAGTCCCATGTAATCACAATGGTCCATGCCATTGTCATCACAAAGCTCAATGACGCACGCCATCAGAATGCTCCTTGGTCTTCTCCTCACAATGCTCCCTGCCCTTGTCTTCACAATGTTCCAAGACCCCTGTAATCACAATGCTCCATTCCCCTTTTAATCAGTATGCTCCATGAGACTTGTCATCACAAGGCTCCATGGTTTTGTCAGCACAATGCCCCAGGACCTTGTCATCACAATGCTTCACGACCTTGTCATCAAAATTTTCAATGGCCCTTGTCATCATAATGCTCCAAACCCTAATCATCACAATGCTCCATTATATTTGTCATCACAATCCTCCATTACATTTGGTATCACAAAGCTCCATGCCATTGTCATCGCCATGGACCATGACATATGTCATCACAATGCTCCCTGACACCTGTCTGCACAATATTCCATGACCTTATCATCACAATGCACCATGCCCACTCTCATCACAATAATCAATGAAACTTGTCAGACCAATGCTCCATGCCTCTGTCATCACAATGCTCCATGCCCTTGTCATCACAATGCTCCATGACCCCTGTCATCACAATGCTAAGTGACTCCAGTCATCACAGTGCTTCATAACGTTTGTCATCACAATGGTCCATGCCCGCGTCATCACAAGGCTCTGTGACCTTTGTAACCACAATGCTCCATGAACTTTTCATCACAATTCTCTGTGAAACTTGTCATCACAGTGCTCCATGTCTTTGTCAGAACAATGCTCCATGTCCATTGTCATCACAATGTGCCACACGCATTTCATCACAACGGTCCACAACCTTGTCATTGCAATGCTCCATAAACCTTGTAATCACAATGGTCCTTGCACTTCTCATCAAAATGCTGTGTCACCAGAGATATCACAATGTTCCATCACTAGTCATCACGATACTCCCTCACCCTTGTAATCACAAAGTTCCATGACCCTGTCATCACAATGTTACATCCACTTATCATCACAATGTTCCATGACCCCTGCCATCACAATGTTCCGTAAGCTCTGTCATCAAATGCTCAATGACACTTTCCATCCCAAAGCTCCAAGACCCCTGACATCACAATGTTCTATAACCCCTGCCATCAAAATGTTCCATTACACTTTTTATCAAATTGCTGCATGACCCAGTCATCAAAATGCTCCCTGCCCTTCTCATCAAAATGATCCATGACTTGTCATCACAAAGCTCCAAGACACTTGGCAGCACAATGCTCCATGTCATTGTCATCACAATGCTCCATGAACCCTCTCATCACATTGCTCCATGCCCTTGTCATCACAAAGCTCCATGACACTTGTCATCACAATGCTCGATGCCCTTCTCATCACAATGCTCCATGCCCTTGTCATTACAGTCCTGCATGACCCATGTATCACAGTGTTCCGGGCCCTTGTCATCACAATGCTCCATGCCCACTCTCATCACAATAATCCATGAAACATTTCAGACCAAAGTTCCATACCCTTCTCATCACAATGCTCCATTACCCCTGTCATAACAATGCACCATGACAACTGCCATCACAATGATCCACGGCCTAGTCATCACAAGGTTCCATGATAATTCTCATCACAATGCTCAAGACCCCTGATATCACAATGCTCCATGCTCTTGTCATCACAAAGCTCCATGACGCATGTCATCAGAATGTTCCATGGCCTCCTCATCACAATGCTCCATGACCTTGTCATCACAATGCTCCAAGACCCTTGTCATCACAATGCTCCATGCCCCATTTCATCTCAATGCTCCATGAAATCTGTCTTCACAATGCTCCAAGACACTTGTAATCACAATGCTCCATGCCCCTTTTCATCTCAATGCTCCATGAACCCTGTCATCACAATGTACCATGCCCATCATCATAATGATTCAGGCTATTGTCATTAAAAGGAAATCAATATTCTGCATGACCTCTGTCATCATAATGCTCCAAACCCTTGTGATCACAATGTTGCATAACACGTATCATCACAACACCCCATGACGCTCATCATCACAATTATCCATGGTCTTCTCATCACAATGCTCCATGATCTTTGTCATCACAATGCTCAATACACTTGTCATCACAATGCTCCCTGACACTTGTCATCAGAATGCTCCTTGGACCCTGTCACGAAAAGGCTCCATGACTTTTTCATCACAATGAACCATACAATTTTCATCACAATGCTCCATGCCATTGTCATCAAAATACTCCAAAAGCTTGTCATCAGAATGCTCCATGACCCTTGTCATCACAATTCTCCATGCACTTTTCAGCACAATGCTCCCTGACCCTTGTCATCACAATGCTCCAAGCCATTGTCATCACAATGCTCCATTACCTTTGTCATCAGAATCCTCCCTGACACTTGGCATCACAATGCTCCATGCCATCCTCATCACAATGGGCCATTACATATGTGATCACAATGCTCCCTGACACCTGTCTTCACAATACGGCATGACCTGGTCTTCACAATGCTCCATGCCCTTGTCATCACAGTGTGCCATTCCAACTCTAATCGCAATTCTCCATGTATGTTATTAAACCAATGTCCCATGACCCCTGTCATCACAATGCTCCGTGACTCCAGTCATCACAATTCTTCTTGACCTTTGTCATCTCTATGGTCCATGCCCTCGTCATCAACAGTCTCTGTGACCTTTTTAACCACAATGCTCCATGAACTTTTCATCACAATGCTCTTTGACCCTTGTCATCACAATGCTCTATGCCTTTGTCAGCACAATACTCTATGACCCTTGTCATCACAATGCTCCATGCGCTTGTCAGCACAATGCTCCATGACACATATCATCACAATGCACCATGCGCTTGACATCACAGTGCTCCACAACATTGTCATCACAATGCTCCATAAAATTTGTCATCACAAGGCTCCATGCACTTCTCATCAAAATGCTCTCTCACCACCGATATCACAATGCTACATCACTATTTGTCACAATACTCCCTCAACCCTGTCATCACAATGTTCCATGACTCCTGTCATCACAATGCTACATGCACTTATCATCACAATGTTCAATGATCCCTGAAATCACAATGTTCCATAACCCCTGTCATCAAAATGTTCCATGACACTTTTCATCAAATTGCTCCATGACCCTGTCATCAGAATGTTCCCTGCCCTTCTCATCACAATGCACAACGCCCTTGCCATCAAAATGCTCCATGACCTTTGTCATCACAAAGATCCATGAACTTGGCATCACAATGCTCCATGTCATTGTCATCACGATGCTCCATGAACCCTGTCATCACAATGCACCATGCCCATCATTATAATGCTTCAGGCTATTGTCATCACAATGAAATCAATATTCTGCATGACCTCTGTCATCATAATGCTCCAAACCCTTGTGATCACAATGCTGCATAACACGTATCATCACAACACCCCATGACGCTCATCATCACAATTATCCATGGTCTTCTCATCACAATGCTCCATGATCTTTGTCATCATAATGCTCAATACACTTGTCATCACAATGCTCCCTGACCCTTGTCGTCAGTATGCTCCTTGAACCCTGTCATGACAAGTTTCCATGCATTTTTCATCACAATGATCCATGACCATTTCATCACAATGCTCCAAGTTCCCTGATATCACAATGCTCCATGCCCTTTTCATCACAAAACTCCATGACGCATGTCATCAGAATGCTCCATGGCCTTCTCATCACAATGCTCTATGCCCTAGTCATAACAATGCTCCAAGACCCCTGTAATCACAATGCTCCATGCCCCTTTTCATCAGAATGCTCCATGAGACATGCCATCACAAGTCTCCATGGTCTTCTCATCACAATGTTCCAGGACCTTGACATCACCATGATCCATTCCCTTGTCATCACAATGCTCCATGACCCCTGTCATCACAATAATCCATGAACATTTTCAGCCCAATGCTCCATGACCTTCTCATCACAATGCTCCATTGCCAATATCATCACAATGCTCCATGACCACTGTCATCCTAACAATACATGACACCTGACGACACAATGATCCAGGACTCTTGTCATCACAATGCTCCATTAACTTGTCGTCACAATGCTACATGACACCTGTCATCACAACTCTCCATGAACATTTTCAGCCCAGTGCTCCATGACACTTGTCATCACAATGATCCATGCCCTTGTCATCCCAATGCTCCATGACCACTGTATTCACAATGCTCCTTGACGCTTGTCATCACAGTGCTCCATGACACATGTCATCACAATGCTCCATGCCTTTGTCAGCAAAATGCTACATGACCTTGTCATTACAATGCTCTATGCACTTGTCATCACAATACTCCATTTCCATTGTCATCACAATCCTCCATGAACTTTGGGATCACATTGCTTCATGCCCTTGTCCTCACAATGCTCCATGCTCCTTGAAATCCAAATGATCCATGACCTCTGTCATCACAATGCTCCTAACCCTTGTGATCACAATGTTCCATAACACTTGTCATCACAACGCTCCATGATGCCTGTCATCACAATACTCCATGCCCTTTTCATCACAATGCTCCATGAACTTTGTCACCACAATTCTCAATACACTTGTCATCACAATGCTCCCTGACACTTGTCATCAGAATGCTCCTTGAACCCTGTCACGAAAAGGCTCCATGCCTTTTTCATCACAATGCTCCATGCCATTTTCATCACTATGCTCCATGCCATTGTCATCAAAATACTCCACAAGCTTGTCATCAGAATGCTCCATGACCCTTGTCATCACAATTCTCCATGCACTTGTCAGCACAATGCTCCCTGACCCTTGTCATCACAATGCTCCAAGCCATTGTCATCACAATGCTCCATTACCTTTGTCATCAGAATCCTCCCTGACACTTGGCATCACAATGCTCCATGCCATCCTCATCACAATGGGCCATTACATATGTGATCACAATGCTCCCTGACACCTGTCTTCACAATACGGCATGACCTGGTCATCACAATGCTCCATGCCCTTGTCATCACAGTGTGCCATTCCAACTCTCATCGCAATAGTCCATGAAAGTTATTAGACCAATGTTCCATGCCCTTGTCATCACAATGCTCCATTCCCTTTTTATCACAATGCTCCATGACCCCTGTCATCACAATGCTCCGTGACTACAGTCATCACAATGATTCATGACCTTTGTCATCACAATGGTCCATGCCCTCGTCATCAACAGTCTCGGTGACCTTTTTAACCACAATGCTCCATGAACTATTCATCACAATGCTCTTTGACCCTTGTCATCACAATGCTCTATGCCTTTCTCAGCACAATGCTCCATGACCCTTGTCATCACAATGCTCCATGCGCTTGTCAGCACAATGCTCCATGACACATGTCATCACAATGCACCATGCACTTGTCATCACAGTGCTCCACAACATTGTCATCACAATGCTCCATAAAATTTGTCATCACAATGCTCCATGCACTTCTCATCAAAATGCTCTCTCACCACTGATATCACAATGCTACATCACTATTTGTCACAATACTCCCTCACCCCTGTCATCACTATGTTCCATGACTCCTGTCATCACAATGCTACATGCACTTATCATCACAATGTTCGATGATCCCTGAAATCACAATGTTCCATAACACCTGTCATCAAAATGTTCCATGACACTTTTCATCAAATTGCTCCATGACCCTGTCATCAGAATGCTCCCTGCCCTTCTCATCACAATGCACAATGCCCTTGCCATCACAATGCTCCATGACCTTTGTCATCACAAAGATCCATGACCCTTGGCATCACAATGCTCCATGTCATTGTCATCACAATGCTCCTTGAACGCTCTCATCACATTGCTCCATGCACTTGTCTTCACATAGCTCCATGACACATGTCATCAGAATGCTCCATGGCCTTCTCATCACAATGCTCCAAGCCCTTGCCATCACAATGCTCCATTACCCCTGTCATAACAATTCTCCATGACCCCTGCCATCACGATGTTCCATGGCCTTGTCATCACAAAGCTCCTTGACCCTTCTCATCACAATGCTCCAAGAACACTGTAATCACAATGCTCTATGCCCCTTTTCATCTCAATGATCCATGAACCCTGTCATCACAATGCACTATGCCCATCATCATAATGCTTCATGCTATTGTCATAACAACGAAATCAAAATGTTCCATGACCTCTCTCATAACAATGCTCCAAACCCTTGTGATCACAATATTCCATAACACTTGTCATCACAATGCCCCAGGATGCTCGTCATCACAATTATCCATGGTCTTCTCATCACAATGCTCCATGACCTTCGTCATCACAATGCTCAATACACATGTCATCAACATGCTCCCTGACACTTGTTGTCTGTATGCTCCTTGAACCCTGTCATGACAAGGCTCCATGCCTTTTTCATCACAATGATCCATGCCCTTTTCATCACAATTATCCAAGTCCCATGTAATCACAATGGTCCATGCCATTGTCATCACTAAGCTCAATAACACATGCCATCAGAATGCTCCTTGGTCTTCTCCTCACAATGCTCCCTGCCCTTGTCTTCACAATGTTCCAAGACCCCTGTAATCACAATGCTCCATTCCCCTTTTAATCAGTATGCTCCATGAGACTTGTCATCACAAGGCTCCATGGTTTTTTCATCACAATGCTCCAGGACCTTGTCATCACAATGCTTCACGACCTTGTCATCAAAATTTTCAATGGCCCTTGTCATCATAATGCTCCAAATCCTAATCATCACAATGCTCCATTATATTTGTCATCACAATCCTCCATTTCATTTGGTATCACAAAGCTCCATGCCATTGTCATCGCCATGGACCATGACATAAGTCATCACAATGCTCCCTGACACCTGTCTTCACAATACTCCATGACCTTATCATCACAATGCTCCATGCCCTTGTCATCACAATGCACCATGCCCACTCTCATCACAATAATCTATGAAATTGTCAGACCAAAGCTCCATGCCACTGTCATCACAATGCTCCATGCCCTTGTCATCACAAGGCTCCATTACCCCTGTCATCACAATGCTCCGTGACTCCAATCATCACAATGCTTCATAACGTTTGTCATCACAATGGTCCATGCCCGCGTCATCACAAGGCTCTGTGACCTTTGTAACCACAATGCTCCATGAACTTTTCATCACAATTTTCTGAGAATCTTGTCATCACAATGCTCCATGTCTTTGTCAAAACAATGCTCCATGACAATTGTCATCACTATGTGCCACGCACATTACATCACAATGTTCCAAACCTTGTCATTGCAATGCTCCATAAACGTTGTAATCACAATGGTCCATGCACTTCTCATCAAAATGCTCTCTCACCAGAGATGTCACAATGTTCCATCACTAGTCATCACAATACACCATCATCCTTGTAATCACAATGTTCCATGGCCCTGTCATCACAATGCTACATCCCCTTATCATCACAATGTTCCATGACCCCTGCCAGCACAATGTTCCATAAGCCCTGTCATCAAAATGCTCCATGACCCTTTCCATCCCAAAGCTCCAAGACCCCTGACATCACAATATTCTATAAACCCTGCCATCAAAATGTTCCATTACACTTTTTATCAAATTGCTGCATGACGCGGTCATCAAAATGCTCCCTGCCCTTCTCATCAAAATGCTCCATGACTTGTCATCACAAAGCTCCAAGACCCTTGGCATCACAATGCTCCATGTCATTGTCATCACAATGCTCCATGAACCCTCTCATCACATTGCTCCATGCGCTTGTCATCACACAGCTCCATGACACTTGTCATCACAATGCTCGATGCCCTTCTCATCACAATGCTCCATGCCCTTGTCATTACAGTCCTGAATGACACATGTATCACAGTGTTCCGTGCCCTTGTCATCTCAATACTCCATGCCCACTCTCATCACAATAATACATGAAACATTTCAGACCAAAGTTCCATACCCTTCTCATCACAATGCTCCATTACCCCTGTCATAACAATGCACCATGACACCTGCTATCACAATGATCCACGGCCTAGTCATCACAAGGTTCCATGATAATTCTCATCACAATGCTCAAGACCCCTGATATCACAATGCTCCATGCCCTTGTCATCACAAAGCTACATGACGCATGTCATCATAATGTTCCATGGCCTTCTCATCACAATGCTCCATGACCCTTGTCATCACAATGCTCCATGCCCCTTTTCATCTCAATGCTCCATGAACCCTGTCATCACAATGCAACATGCCCATCATTATAATGCTTCAGGCTATTGTCATCACAATGAAATCAATATTCTGCATGACCTCTGTCATCATAATGCTCCAAACCCTTGTGATCACAATGCTGCATAACACGTATCATCACAACACCCCATGACGCTCATCATCACAATTATCCATGGTCTTCTCATCACAATGCTCCATGATCTTTGTCATCATAATGCTCACTACACTTGTCATCACAATGCTCCCTGACCCTTGTCGTCAGTATGCTCCTTGAACCCTGTCATGACAAGTTTCCATGCATTTTTCATCACAATGATCCATGACCATTTCATCACAATGCTCCAAGTTCCCTGATATCACAATGCTCCATGCCCTTTTCATCACAAAACTCCATGACGCATGTCATCAGAATGCTCCATGGCCTTCTCATCACAATGCTCTATGCCCTAGTCATAACAATGCTCCAAGACCCCTGTAATCACAATGCTCCATGCCCCTTTTCATCAGAATGCTCCATGAGACATGCCATCACAAGTCTCCATGGTCTTCTCATCACAATGTTCCAGGACCTTGACATCACCATGATCCATTCCCTTGTCATCACAATGCTCCATGACCCCTGTCATCACAATAATCCATGAACATTTTCAGCCCAATGCTCCATGACCTTCTCATCACAATGCTCCATTGCCAATATCATCACAATGCTCCATGACCACTGTCATCCTAACAATCCATGACACCTGACCACACAATGATCCAGGACTCTTGTCATCACAATGCTCCATTCCCTTGTCGTCACAATGCTACATGACACCTGTCATCACAACTCTCCATGAACATTTTCAGCCCAGTGCTCCATGACCCTTGTCATCACAATGATCCATGCCCTTGTTATCACAATGCTCCATGACCCCTGTCATCACAATGCTCCCTGACTCCAGTCATCACAATGCTTCATGACCTTTGTCATCACAGTGGTCCATGCCCTCATCATCAACAGTCTCTGTGACCTTTTTAACCACAATGCTCCATGAACTTTTCATCACAATGCTCTTTGACCCTTGTCATCACAATTCTCTATGCCTTTCTCAGCACAATGCTCCATGACCCTTGTCATCACAATGCTCCATGCGCTTGTCAGCACAATGCTCCATGACACATTTCATCACAATGCACCATGCGCTTGTCATCACAGTGCTCCACAATCTTGTCATCACAACTCCCCATAAAATTTTTCATCACAATGCTCCATGCACTTCTCATCAAAATGCTCTCTCAACACTGATATCACAATGCTACATTACTATTTGTCACAATACTCCCTCACCCCTGTCATCACAATCTTCCATGACTCCTGTCATCACAATGCTACACTCACTTATCATCACAATGATCGATGACCCCTGGCATCACAATGTTCCATAACACCTGTTATCAAAATGTTCCATGAGACTTTTCATCAACTTGCTCAATGACCCTGTCATCACAATGCTTCATGCCCTTCTCATCACACTGAACAACGCCCTTGCCATCAAAATGCTCCATGACCTTTGTCATCACAAAGATCCATGACCCTTGGCATCACAGTGCTCCATGTCATTGTCATCACAATGCTCCATGAACACTCTCATCACATTGCTCCATGCCCTTGTCTTCACATAGCTCCATGACACATGTCATCAGAATGCTCCATGGCCTTCTCATCACAATGCTCCATGCCCTTGCCATCACAATGCTCCATTACCCCTGTCATAACAATGCTCCATGACCCCTGCCATCACGACGATCCATGGCCTTGTCATCACAAGGCTCCATGACCCTTCTCATCTCAATGCTCCAAGAACACTGTAATCACAATGCTCTATGCCCCTATTCATCTCAATGATCCATGAACCCTGTCATCACAATTCTCCATGCCCGTCATCATAATGCTTCATGCTATTGTCATCACAATGAAATCTAATGCTCCATTACCTCTGTCATAACAATGCTCCAAACCCTAGTGATCACAATATTCCATAACACTTGTCATCACAATGCCCAAGGACGCTCGTCATCACAATTATCCATTGTCTTCTCATCACAATGCTCCATGACCTTCGTCATCAAAATGCTCAATACACTTGTCATCAAAATGCTCCCTGACACTTGTTGTCTGTATGCTCCTTGAACACTGTATTGACATGTGTCCATGCCTTTTTCATCACAATGGTCCATGCCCTTTTCATCACAATGCTCCATGCCCTTTTCATCACAATGCTCCAAAACCCATGTAATCACAATGGTCCATGCCCTTGTCATCACAAAGCTCAATGACGCATGCCATCAGAATGCTCCTTGGTCTTCTCCTCACAATGCTCCATGCCCTTGTCATCACACTGTTTGAAGACCCCTGTAATCACAATGCTCCATACCCCTTTTCATCAGTATGCTCCATGAGACTTGTCATCACAAGGCTCCATGGTTTTGTTATCACAATGCTCCAGGACCTTGTCATCACAATGCTTCTTGACCTTTTCAAGAAAATTTTCAATGGCCCTTGTCATCATCATGCTCCAAGCCCTAATCATCACAATGCTGCATTATATTTGTCATCAAAATCCTCCATTACATTTGGCATCACAATGCTCCATGCCATTGTCATCGCAATGGACCATGACATATGTCATAAAAATGCTCCCTGACACCTGTCTTCACAATACTCCACGACTTTATCATTACAATGCTCCATGCTCTTGTCATCACAATGCACCATGCCCACTCTCATCACAATAATCTATGAAACTTGTCACACCATTGCTCCATGCACCTGTCATCACAATGCTCCATGCCCTTGTCATCAAAATGCTCCATGACCCCTGTCATCACAATGCTCCGTGACTCCAGTCATCAAAATGATTCACGACCTTTGTCATTACAGTGGTCCATGCCCTCCTCATCAACAGTCTCTGTGACCTTTTTAACCAAAATGTTCCATGAACTTTTCATCACAATGCTCTTTGACCCTTGGAATAACAATGCTCTATGCTTTTCTCCGCACAATGCTCCATGACCCTTGTCATCACAATGTTCCATGCACTTGTCAGCACAATGTTCCTTGACACATTTCATCACAATGTTCCATGACCACTGACATCACAATGTTCCATAAACCCTGTCATGAAAATGCTCCATGACCCTTTTCATCCCAAAGCTCCAAGACCCCTGACATCACAATGTTTTATAACCCCTTCCATCAAAATATTCCATTACACTTTTCATCAAATTGCTGCATTACCCGGTCATCAAAATGCTCCCTGCCCTTCTCATCACAATGCACCATGCCCTTATAATCAAAATGCTCCATGACTTGTCATCACAAAGCTCCATGACCCTTGGCATCACAATGTTCCATGTCATTGTCATCACAATGCTCCATGAAACATCTCATAACATTGCTCAATGCCCTTGTCATCACAAAGCTCCATGACACTTGTCATCACAAGGTTCCATGCCCACTCTCATCACATAAATCCATGAAACATTTCAGACCAATGTTCCATGCCCTTCTCATCACAATGCTCCATTACCTCTGTCATAACAATGCACCATGACCCCTGCCATCACAATGTACCACGGCCCAGTCATCAAAATGTTCCATGAAACTTGTCATCGCAATTCTGAAGACCACTGAAATCACAATGCTCCATGCCCTTGTTATCACAAAGCTCTATGACGCATGTCATCAGAAAGTTCCATGGCCTTCTCATCACAATGCTCCATGCCATTGTCATCACAATGCTCCAAGACCCCTGTAAACATAATGCTCCATGCCCCTTTTCTTCTCAATGCTCCATGAACCCTGTCATCACAATGCACCATGCCCATCATCATAATGCTTCTTGCTATTGTCATAACAACGAAATCAAAATGTTCCATGACCTCTGTCGTAACAATGCTCCAAACCCTTGTGATCACAATGTTCCATAACACTTATCATCACAACATCCCATTATGCTCATCATCACAGTTAACCATGGACTTCTCATCACAATGCTCCATGATCTTTGTCATCACAATGCTCAATACACTTGTCATCACAATGCTCCCTGACACGTATCGACAATATGCCCCTTGAACCCTGTCATGAGAAGGCTCCATGCCTTTTTCATCACAATAATCCATGACCTTTTCATCACAATGCTCCAAGATCCCTGTAATCACAATTCTCTATGCCCTTCACATCAAAAAGCTGAATGACGCATGTCATCAGAATGTTCCATGGACTTCTCATCACAATGCTCCAAGCCCTTGTCATCACAATGCTCCAAGACCCCTGTAATCACAATGCTCCATGCTCCTTTTCATCAGAATGCTCCATGAGACTTGTCATCACAAGTCGCCATGGCCTTCTCATCACAATGCTCCAGGACCTTGTCATCACCATGCTCCATTCCCTTGTCATCACAATGCTCCATGACCCCTGTCGTCACAATAATCCATGAATATTTTCAGCCCAATGCTCCACGACCTTCTCATCACAATGCTCCATGGCCAATATCGTCACAATGCTCCATGACCACTGTCATCACAACACTCCATGACACCTGACAACACAATGATCCGGGACTCTTGTCATCACAATGCTCCATTCCCTAGTCATCACAATGCTCTATGACCCCTGTCATCACAACATTCCATGAACATTTTCAGCCCAGTGCTCCATGACCCTTGTCATCACAATGATCCATGCCCTTGTCATCCCAATGCTCCATGACCCCTGTATTCACAATGCTCCTTGACGCTTGTCATCACAGTGCTCCATGACACATGTCATCACAATGCTCCATGCCTTTGACAGCAAAATGCTACATGACCTTGTCATGACAATGCTCTATGCGCTTGTCATCACAATACTCCATTTCCATTGTCATCACTATCCTCCATGAAACTTGGGATCACATTGCTTCATTCCATTGTCATCACAATGCTCATGCTCCTTGAAATCAAAATGATCCATGACCTCTGTCATCACAATGCTCCAAACCCTTGTGATCACAATGTTCCATAACACTTGTCATCACAACGCTCCATGATGCCTGTCATCACAATACTCCATGCCCTTTTCATCACAATTCTCCATGACCATTGTCATCAAAATTCTCAATACACTTGTCATCACAATGCTCCCTGGCAGTTGTCATCAGAATGCTCCTTGAAACCTGTCACGAAAAGGCTCCTTGCCTATTTCATCACAATGCCCCATGCCATTTTCATCACAATGCTCCGTGACCCTTGTCATTACAATTCTCCATGCCCTTTTCAGCACAATGCTCCCTGACCCTTGTCATCACAATGCTCCAAGCCATTGTCATCACAATGCTCCATTACCTTTGTCATCAGAATCCTCCATGACACTTGGCATCACAATGCTCCATGCCATCCTCATCACAATGGGCCATTACATATGTCATAACAATGCTCCCTGACACCTGTCTTCACAATACTGCATGACCTGCTCATCACGATGTTCCATGCCCTTGTCATCACAATGCACCATTCCAACTCTCATCGCAATAATCCATGAAACTTATTAGACCAATGTTCCATGCCCTTGTCATCACAATGCTCCATGCCCTTGTTAATACAGTGCTCCATGACCTCTGTCATCACAATGCTCCGTCATTCCAGTCATCACAATTGTTCATACCCTCGTCATCAACAGTCTGTGTGACCTTTTTAACCACAATGCTCCATGAACTTTTCATCACAATGGTCTTTGACCCTTGTCATCACAATGCTCTATGCCTTTCTCAGCACAATGCTCTATGACACTTGTCATCACAATGCACCATGCGCTTGTCATCACAGTGCTCCAGAATCTTGTCATCACAATGCTCCATAAAATTTGTCATCACAATGCTCCATGCACTTCTCATCAAAATTCTCTCTCACCACTGATATCACAATGCTACATCACTATTTGTCACAATACTCCCTCACCCCTGTCATCACAATGTTCCATGACCCCTGTCATCACAATGGTACATGCACTTATCATAACAATGTTCGATGACCCCTGACATCACAATGTTCCATAACACCTGTCATAAAAATATTCCATGACACTTTTCATCAAATTGCTCCATGACCCTGTCATCACAATGCTCCCTGCCCTTCTCATCACAATGCACAACGCTCTTGCCATCAAAATGCCCCATGACATTTGTCATCACAAAGATCCATGACACTTGGCATCACAATGCTCCATGTCATTGTCATCACAATGCTCCATGAACCCTCTCTTCACATTGCTCCATGCCCTTGTCTTCACATAGCTTCATGACACATGTCATCAGAATGCCCCATGGCCTTCTCATCACAATGCTTCATGCCTTTGACATCACAATGCTCCATTACACCTGTCATAACAATGCTCCATGACCCCTGCCATCACAATGTACCATGGCCTTGCCATCACAAGGCTCCATGACCCTTCTCATCACAATGCTCTAAGAACACTGTAATCACAATTCTCTATGCCCCTTTTCATCTCAATGATCCATGAACCATGTCATCAAAATGCACCATGCCCATCATCATAATGCTTCATGCTATTGTCATCACAATGAAATCAAAATGCTCCATGACCTCTGTCATAACAATGTTCCAAACCCTTGTGATCACCATATTCCATAACACTTATCATCACAACACCCCATGACGCTCATCATCACAATTATCCATGGTCTTCTCTTCACAATGCTCCATGATATTGGTCATCACAATTCTAAATACACTTGTCATCACAATGCTCCCTGACACTTGTCGTCAGTATGCTCCTTGAACCATTTCATGTCAAGGCTCCATGCCTTCTTCATCATAATAATCCAGGCCCTTTTCATCACAATGCTCCAAGATCCCTGTAATCACAAAGCTCCATGCCCTTGTCATCTAAAAGCTCCATGACGCTTGTCATCAGAATGCTTCATGGCCTTCTCATCACAATGCTCCATGCCTTTGTCATCACAATGCTCCAAGACCCCTGTAATCACAATGCTCCAAGCCCCTTTTCATCAGAATGCTCCATGAGACTTGTCAAAACACGTGTCCATGGTCTTCTCATCAAAATGCTCCAGGACCTTGTCATCACCATGCTCCAATCCCTTGTCATCACAATGCTCCATGACACCTGTCATCACAATAATCCATGAAAATTTTCAGCCCAATGCTCCACGACCTTCTCATCACAATGCTCCATGGCCAATATCATGACAATGCTCCATGACAACTGTCATCACAACACTCCATGACACCTGACAACACAATGATCCGGGACACTTGTCATCACAATGCTCCATTCCCTAGTCATCACAATGCTCCATGACCCCTGTCATCACAACACTCCATGAATATTTTCAGCCCAGTGCTCCATGACACTTGTCATCACAATGATCCATGCCCTTGTCATCCCAATGCTCCATGAACCCTGTATTCACAATGTTCCGTGACACTTGTCAACACAGTGCTCCATGACACATGTCATCACAATGCTCCATGCCTTTGTCAGCAAAATGCTACATGACCTTGTCATTACAATCCTCTATGCGCTTGTCATCACAATACTCCATTTCCATTGTCATCACGATCCTCCATGAAATTTGGGATCACATTGCTTCATGCCCTTGTCATCACAATGCTCCATGCTCCTTGAAATCGAAATGATCCATGACCTCTGTCATCACAATGCTCCAAACCCTTGTGATCACAATGTTCCATAACACTTGTCATCACAACGCTCCATGATGCCTGTCATCACAATACTCCATGCCCTTGTCATCACAATGCTCCTTGACACCTGTCATCACAATCCTCCGTGACTCCAGTCATCACAATGCTTCATAACGTTTGTCATCACAATGATCCATGCCCACGTCATCACAAGGCTCTGTGACCTTTGTAACCACAATGCTCCATGAACTTTTCATCACAATTCTCTGTGACCCTTGTCATCACAATGCTCCATGTCTTTTTCAGAAGAATTCTCCATGACCATTGTCATCGCAATGTGCCACGCGCATATCATCACAACGGTCCACAACATTTTCATTGCAATGCTCCATAAACCTTGTAATCACAATGGTCCATGCACTTCTCATCAAAATGGTCTCTCACCAGAGATATCACAATGTTCCATCACTAGTCGTCAAAATACTCCCTCACACCAGGAATCACAATGTTCCATGACCCTGTAATCAAAATGCTACATCCCCTTATCATCAAAATATTCCATGACCCCTGCCATCACAATGTTCCATAACCCCTGTCATCAAAATGCTCAATGAACCTTTCCATCCCAAAGCTCCATGACCCCTGACATCACAATGTTCTATAACCCCTGCCATCAAAATATTCCATTACACTTTTTATGAAATTGCTGCATGACCCGGTCATCAAAATGCTCCCTGCCCTTCTCATCACAATGCACCATGCCCTTGTCATCAAAATGCTCCATGGCTTGTCATCACAAAGCTCCATGACCCTTGGAATCACAATTCTCAATGTCATTGTCATCACAATGCTCCATGAACCATCTCATAATATTGCTCAATGCCCTTGTCATCACAAAGCTCCATGACACCTGTCATCACAATGCTCGATGCCCTTCTCATCACAATGCTCCATGCCCTTGTCATTACAGTCCTGAATGACCCATGTATCACAGTGTTCCGTGCCCTTGTCATCACAATGCTCCATGCCCACTCTCATCACAATAATCTATGAAACATTTCAGACCAAAGTTCCATACCCTTCTCATCACAATGCTCCATCACCCCTGTCATAACAATGCACCATGACCGCTGCCATCACAATGTTCCACGGCCTAGTCATCACAAGGTTCCATGACACTTCTCATCACAATGCTCAAGACCCCTGAAATCACAATGCTACATGCCCTTGTCATCAAAAAGCTCCATGACGCATGTAATCAGAATGTTCCATGGCCTTCTCATCACAATGCTCCATGCTCTTATCATCACAATGCTCCAAAACCCTTGTAATTACAATGCTCCATGCCCCTTTTCATCTCAATGCTCCATGAACCCTGTCATCACAATGCACCATGCACATCATCATAATGCTTCAGGCCATTGTCATCACAATGAAATCAATATTTTCCATGACCTCTGTCATCATAATGCTCCAAACCCTTGTGATCACAATGTTGCATAACACTTATCATCACAACACACCAAGATGCTCATCATCACAATTTTCCATGGTCTTCTCATAACAATGCTCCATGATCTTTGTCATCCCAATGCTCAATACACTTGTCATCACAATGCTCCCTGACACTTGTCCTCAGTATGCTCGTTGAACCCTGTCATGACAAGGCTCCATTCCTTTTTCATCACAATGATCCATGACCATTTCATCACAATACACCAAGATCCCTGTAATCACAATGCTCCATGCCCTTGTCATCACAAAACTCCATGACGCATGTCAACAGAATGTTCCATGGCTTTCTCATCACAATTCTCCTTGCCCTAGTCATCACAATGCACTAAGACCCCTGTAAACACAATGCTCCAGGCCCCTTTTCATCAGAATGCTCCATGAGGCTTGTCATCACAACTTTCCATTGGTCTTCTTTTCACAATGCTCCAGGAACTTGTCACCACCATGCTCCATTCCCTTGTCATCACAATGCTCCATGACCCCTGTCATCACAATAATCCATGAACATTTTCAGCCCAATGCTCCACGACTTTCTCATCACAATGCTCCATGGCCAATATCATCACAATGCTCCATGACCACTGTTATTACAACACTCCATGACACCTGACAACACAATGATCTGGGACTCTTGTCATCACAATGCTCCATTCCCTAGTCATCACAATGCTCCATGACTACTGTCATCACAACACTCCATGAATATTTTCAGCCCAGTGCTCCATGACCCTTGTCATCACAAAGATCCATGCCCTTGTCATCCCAATGATCCATGACCCCAGTATTCACAATGGACGGTAACGATTGTCATCACTGTGGCCATGACACATGTCATCAGAATGCTCCATGCCTTTGTCATCAAAATGCTACATGACCTTGTCATGACAATGCTCTATGTGCTTGTCATCACAATACTCCTTTTCCATTGTCATCACAATCCTCCATGAACCTTGGGATCACATTGCTTCATGCCCTTGTCATCACAGTGCTCCATGCTCCTTGAAATCAAAATGATACATGACCTTTGTCATCACAATGCTCCAAACCCTTGTGATCACAATGTACCATAACACTTGTCATCACAACACTCCATGATGCCTGTCATCACAATACTCCATGCCCTTTTCATTACAAAGCTCCATGACCTTTCTCATCACAATTCTCAATACACTTGTCATCACAATGCTCTCTGACACTTGTCATCACAATGCTCCTTGAACCCTGTCACGAAAAGGCTCCATGCCTTTATCATCACAATGCCCCATGCAGTATTCATCACAATGCTCCATGCCATTGTCATCAAAATATTCCAAAAGCTTGTCATCAGAATGCTCCATGACCCTTGTCATCACAATTCTCCATGCACTTGTCAGCACAATGCTCCATTACCTTTGTCATCAGAATCCTCCATGACACTTGGCATCACAATGCTCCATGCCATCGTCATCACAGTGGGCCATTATATATGTCATCACAATGCTCCCTGACACCTGTCTTCACAATACTGCATGACCTTGTCATTGGGATGCTCCATGCCCTTGTCATCACAATGCGCCATTCCAACTGTCATTGCAATAATCCATGAAACTTATTAGACCAATGTTCCATGCCATTGTGATCACAATGTTCCATGCCTTTGTTATCACAATGCTCCATGACCTCTGTCATCACAATGCTCCGTGACTCCAGTCATCACAATGCTTCATGAACTTTTTCATCACAATGATTCATGTCCTCGTCATCAACAGGCTCTGTGACCTTTTTAACCAAAATGCTCCATGAACT
Organism: Mesoplodon densirostris; assembly: GCF_025265405.1. Lineage (NCBI taxonomy): Eukaryota > Metazoa > Chordata > Mammalia > Artiodactyla > Ziphiidae > Mesoplodon > Mesoplodon densirostris. The sequence goes on along the minus strand of NW_026778196.1, from coordinate 6,663,276 downwards.
TTTCATCACAATGCTCTTTGACCCTTGTCATCACAATGCTCCATGCGGTTGTCAGCACAATGCTCCATGACACATGTCATCACAATGCACCATGCGCTTGTCATCACAGTGCTCCACAATCTTGTCATCACAATGCTCCATAAATTTGTCATCACAATGCTCCATGCACTTCTCATCAAAATGCTCTCTCACCACTGATATCACAATGCTACATCACTATTTGTCACAATACTCCCTCACCCCTGTCATCACAATGTTCCATGACTCCTGTCATCACAATGCTACATGCAATTATCATCACAATGTTCGATGACCCCTGACATCATAATGTTCCATAACACCTGTCATCAATATGTTCCATGATACTTTTCATCAAATTGCTCCATGACCCTGTCATCAGAATGCTCCCTGCCCTTCTCATCACAATGCACAACGCCCTTGCCATCAAAATGCTCCATGACCTTTGTCATCACAAAGATCCATGACCCTTGGCATCACAATGCTCCATGTCATTGTCATCACAATGCTCCATGAACGCTCTCATCACATTGCTCCATGCCGTTGTCATCAGAAAGCTCCATGACAGGGCCTCCCTGGTGGCGCAGTGGTTAAGAGTCCGCCTGCCGATGCAGGGGATACGGGTTCGTGCCCCGGTCTGGGAGGATCCCATATGCCGCGGAGCGGCTGGGCCCATGAGCCATGGCCGCTGGGCCTGCGCATCCGGAGCCTGTGCTCCGCAACGGGAGAGGCCACAACAGTGAGAGGCCCGCATACCGCAAAAAGAAAAAAAAAAAAAAAAAAAAAAAGCTCCATGACACATGTCATCAGAATGCTCCATGGGCTTCTCATAACAATGATCCATGCCCTTGCCATCAAAATGCGCCATTCCAACTGTCATCGCAATAACCCATGAAACTTATTAGACCAATGTTCCATGCCCTTGTCATCACAATGCTCTATGCCCTTGTCATCACAATGCTCCATGACCCCTTCCATCACAATGCTCCGTGACTCCAGTCATCTCAATGCTTCATGACCTTTGTCATCACAATGGTCCATGCCCAGGTCATCAACAGTCTCTGTGAACATTTTAACCACAATGCTCCATGAACTTTTCATCACAATGCTCTTTGACCCTTGTCATCACAATGCTCTATGCCTTTCTCAGCACAATGCTTCATGACCCTTGTCATCACAATGCTCCATGCACTTGTCAACACAATGTTCCATGACACATGTCATCAAAATGTTCCATGACCACTGACATCACAATGTTACATAAACCCTGTCATCAAAATGCTCCATGACCCATTTCATCGCAAAGCTCCAAGACCCCTGACATCTCAATGTTCTATAACCCCTGCCATCAAAATGTTCCATTACACTTTTTATCAAATTGCTGCATGACCCGTTCATCAAAATGCTCCCTGCCCTTCTCATCACAATGCACCATGCCCTTGTCATCAAAATGCTCCATGACTTTTCATCACAAACTCCATGAACTTTGGCATCACAATGCTCCATGAACCCTCTCATAACACTGCTCAATGCCCTTGTCATCACAAAGCTCCATGACACTTGTCATCACAATGCTCCATGCCCACTCTCATCACAATAATCCATGAAACATTTCAGACCAATGTTCCATGCCCTTCTCATCACAATGCTCCATTACCTCTGTCATAACAATGCAACATGACCCCTGCCATCACAATATTCCACGGCCTAGTCATCACAATGTTCCATGAAATTGTCATCAAAATGCTGAAGACCCATGAAATCACAATGCTCCATGCCCTTGTCATCACAAAGCTGCATGACGCATGTCATCAGAATGTTCCATGGCCTTCTCATCACAATGCTCCATTCCCTTGTAACACAATGCTCCAAGACCACTGTAAACACAATGTTCCATGCTCCTTTTCATCTCAATGCTCCATGAACCCTGTCATCACAATGCACCATGCCCATCATCATAATGCTTCAGGCTATTGTCATCACAATGAAATCAATATTCTCCATGACCTCTGTCATCATAATGCTCCAAACACTTGTGATCACAATGTTGGATAACACTTATCATCACAACACCCCATGACGCTCATCATCACAATTATCCATGGACTTCTCATCACAATGCTCCATGATCTTTGTCATCACAATTCTCAATACACATGTCATCACAATGCTCCCTGACACTTGTCGTCAGTATGCTCCTTGAACCCTGTCATGACAAGGCTCCATGCAATTTTCATCACAATAATCCATGCCCTTTTCATCACAATTCTCCAAGATCCCTGTAATCAAAATGCTCGATGCACTTGTCATCTAAAAGCTCCATGACGCTTGTCATCAGAATGCTTCATGGCCTTCTCATCACAATGCCCCATGCCCTTGTCATCACAATGCTCCAAGACCCCTGTAATCACAATGCTCCAGGCCCCTTTTCATCAGAATGCTCCATGAGACTTGTCAAAACAAGTGTCCATGGTCTTCTCATCAAAATGCTCCAGGACCTTGTCATCACCATGCTCCAATCCCTTGTCATCACAATGCTCCATGACACATGTCATCACAATAATCCATGAATATTTTCAGCCCAGTGCTCCACGACGTTCTCATCACAATGCTCCATGGCCAATATCATGACAATGCTCCATGACCACTGTCATCACAACACTCCATGACAGCTGACAACACAATGATCCGGGACACTTTTCATCACAATGCTCCATTCCCTAGTCATCACAATGCTCCATGACCCCTGTCATCACAACACTCCATGAATATTTTCAGCCCAGTGCTTCATGACCCTTGTCATCACAATGATCCATGCCCTCGTCATTCCTATGCTCCATGAACCCTGTATACACAATGCTCCGTGACGCTTGTCAACACAGTGCTCCATGACACATGTCATCACAATGCTCCATGCATTTGTCAGCAAAATGCTACATGACCTTGTCATTAAAATCCTCTATGCGCTTGTCATCACAATACTCCATTTCCATTGTCATCACAATCCTCCATGACCCTTGGGTTCACATTGCTTCATGCCCTTGTCATCACAATGCTCCATGCTCCTTGAAATCAAAATGATCCATGACCTCTGTCATCACAATGCTCCAATACCTTGTGATCACAATGTTCCATAACACTTGTCATCACAACGCTCCATGATGCCTGTCATCACAATACTCCATGCCCTTTTCATCACAATGCTCCATGACCTTTGTCACCACAATTCTCAATACACTTGTCATCACAATGCTCCCTGACACTTGTCATCACAATGCTCCTTGAACCCTGTCACGAAAAGGCTCCATGCCTTTATCATCACAATGCCCCATGAAGTATTCATCACAATGCTCCATGCCATTGTCATCAAAATATTCCAAAAGCTTGTCATCAGAATGCTCCATGACCCTTGTCATCACAATTCTCCATGCACTTGTCAGCACAATGCTCCATTACCTTTGTCATCAGAATCCTCCATGACACTTGGCATCACAATGCTCCATGCCATCGTCATCACAGTGGGCCATTATATATGTCATCACAATGCTCCCTGACACCTGTCTTCACAATACTGCATGACCTTGTCATTGGGATGCTCCATGCCCTTGTCATCACAATGCGCCATTCCAACTGTCATTGCAATAATCCATGAAACTTATTAGACCAATGTTCCATGCCATTGTGATCACAATGTTCCATGCCTTTGTTATCACAATGCTCCATGACCTCTGTCATCACAATGCTCCGTGACTCCAGTCATCACAATGCTTCATGAACTTTTTCATCACAATGATTCATGTCCTCGTCATCAACAGGCTCTGTGACCTTTTTAACCAAAATGCTCCATGAACTTTTCATCACAATGCTCTTTGACCCTTGTCATCACAATGCTCCATGCGGTTGTCAGCACAATGCTCCATGACACATGTCATCACAATGCACCATGCGCTTGTCATCACAGTGCTCCACAATCTTGTCATCACAATGCTCCATAAATTTGTCATCACAATGCTCCATGCACTTCTCATCAAAATGCTCTCTCACCACTGATATCACAATGCTACATCACTATTTGTCACAATACTCCCTCACCCCTGTCATCACAATGTTCCATGACTCCTGTCATCACAATGCTACATGCAATTATCATCACAATGTTCGATGACCCCTGACATCATAATGTTCCATAACACCTGTCATCAATATGTTCCATGATACTTTTCATCAAATTGCTCCATGACCCTGTCATCAGAATGCTCCCTGCCCTTCTCATCACAATGCACAACGCCCTTGCCATCAAAATGCTCCATGACCTTTGTCATCACAAAGATCCATGACCCTTGGCATCACAATGCTCCATGTCATTGTCATCACAATGCTCCATGAACGCTCTCATCACATTGCTCCATGCCGTTGTCATCAGAAAGCTCCATGACAGGGCCTCCCTGGTGGCGCAGTGGTTAAGAGTCCGCCTGCCGATGCAGGGGATACGGGTTCGTGCCCCGGTCTGGGAGGATCCCATATGCCGCGGAGCGGCTGGGCCCATGAGCCATGGCCGCTGGGCCTGCGCATCCGGAGCCTGTGCTCCGCAACGGGAGAGACCACAACAGTGAGAGGCCCGCATACCGCAAAAAGAAAAAAAAAAAAAAAAAAAAAAAAAGCTCCATGACACATGTCATCAGAATGCTCCATGGGCTTCTCATAACAATGATCCATGCCCTTGCCATCAAAATGCGCCATTCCAACTGTCATCGCAATAACCCATGAAACTTATTAGACCAATGTTCCATGCCCTTGTCATCACAATGCTCTATGCCCTTGTCATCACAATGCTCCATGACCCCTGCCATCACAATGCTCCGTGACTCCAGTCATCTCAATGCTTCATGACCTTTGTCATCACAATGGTCCATGCCCAGGTCATCAACAGTCTCTGTGAACATTTTAACCACAATGCTCCATGAACTTTTCATCACAATGCTCTTTGACCCTTGTCATCACAATGCTCTATGCCTTTCTCAGCACAATGCTTCATGACCCTTGTCATCACAATGCTCCATGCACTTGTCAACACAATGTTCCATGACACATGTCATCATAATGTTCCATGACCACTGACATCACAATGTTACATAAACCCTGTCATCAAAATGCTCCATGACCCATTTCATCGCAAAGCTCCAAGACCCCTGACATCTCAATGTTCTATAACCCCTGCCATCAAAATGTTCCATTACACTTTTTATCAAATTGCTGCATGACCCGTTCATCAAAATGCTCCCTGCCCTTCTCATCACAATGCACCATGCCCTTGTCATCAAAATGCTCCATGACTTTTCATCACAAACTCCATGAACCTTGGCATCACAATGCTCCATGAACCCTCTCATAACACTGCTCAATGCCCTTGTCATCACAAAGCTCCATGACACTTGTCATCACAATGCTCCATGCCCACTCTCATCACAATAATCCATGAAACATTTCAGACCAATGTTCCATGCCCTTCTCATCACAATGCTCCATTACCTCTGTCATAACAATGCAACATGACCCCTGCCATCACAATATTCCACGGCCTAGTCATCACAATGTTCCATGAAATTGTCATCAAAATGCTGAAGACCCATGAAATCACAATGCTCCATGCCCTTGTCATCACAAAGCTGCATGACGCATGTCATCAGAATGTTCCATGGCCTTCTCATCACAATGCTCCATTCCCTTGTAACACAATGCTCCAAGACCACTGTAAACACAATGTTCCATGCTCCTTTTCATCTCAATGCTCCATGAACCCTGTCATCACAATGCACCATGCCCATCATCATAATGCTTCAGGCTATTGTCATCACAATGAAATCAATATTCTCCATGACCTCTGTCATCATAATGCTCCAAACACTTGTGATCACAATGTTGGATAACACTTATCATCACAACACCCCATGACGCTCATCATCACAATTATCCATGGACTTCTCATCACAATGCTCCATGATCTTTGTCATCACAATTCTCAATACACATGTCATCACAATGCTCTCTGACACTTGTCGTCAGTATGCTCCTTGAACCCTGTCATGACAAGGCTCCATGCAATTTTCATCACAATAATCCATGCCCTTTTCATCACAATTCTCCAAGATCCCTGTAATCAAAATGCTCGATGCACTTGTCATCTAAAAGCTCCATGACGCTTGTCATCAGAATGCTTCATGGCCTTCTCATCACAATGCCCCATGCCCTTGTCATCACAATGCTCCAAGACCCCTGTAATCACAATGCTCCATGCCCCTTTTCATCAGAATGCTCCATGAGACTTGTCAAAACAAGTGTCCATGGTCTTCTCATCAAAATGCTCCAGGACCTTGTCATCACCATGCTCCAATCCCTTGTCATCACAATGCTCCATGACACATGTGATCACAATAATCCATGAATATTTTCAGCCCAGTGCTCCACGACGTTCTCATCACAATGCTCCATGGCCAATATCATGACAATGCTCCATGACCACTGTCATCACAACACTCCATGACAGCTGACAACACAATGATCCGGGACACTTTTCATCACAATGCTCCATTCCCTAGTCATCACAATGCTCCATGACCCCTGTCATCACAACACTCCATGAATATTTTCAGCCCAGTGCTTCATGACCCTTGTCATCACAATGATCCATGCCCTCGTCATTCCTATGCTCCATGAACCCTGTATACACAATGCTCCGTGACGCTTGTCAACACAGTGCTCCATGACACATGTCATCACAATGCTCCATGCATTTGTCAGCAAAATGCTACATGACCTTGTCATTAAAATCCTCTATGCGCTTGTCATCACAATACTCCATTTCCATTGTCATCACAATCCTCCATGAAACTTGGGATCAATTTTCTTAATGCCCTTGTCATCACAATGCTCCATGCTCCTTGAAATCAAAATGATCCATGACCTCTGTCATCACAATGCTCCAATACCTTGTGATCACAATGTTCCATAACACTTGTCATCACAACGCTCCATGATGCCTGTCATCACAATAATCCATGCCCTTTTCATCACAATGCTCCATGACCTTTGTCACCACAATTCTCAATACACTTGTCATCACAATGCTCCCTGACACTTGTCATCAGAATGCTCCTTGAACCCTGTCACGAAAAGGCTCCATGCCTTTTTCATCACAATGACCCATGCCATTTTCATCACAATGTTCCATGCCATTGTCTTCAAAATACTCCACAACTCGTCATCAGAATGCTCCATGACCATTGTCATCACAATTCTCCATGCACTTGTCACCCCAATGCTCCCTGTCCCTTGTCATCACAATGCTCCAAGCCACTGTCATCACAATGCTCCATTACCTTTGTCATCAGAATCCTCCCTGACACTTGGCATCACAATGCTCCATGCCATCCTCATCACAATGGGCCATTACATATGTGATCCCAATGTTCCCTGACACCTGTCTTCACAATACGGCATGACCTGGTCATCACAATGCTCCATGCCCTTGTCATCACAGTGTGCCATTCCAACTGTCATTGCAATACACCATGAAAGGTATTAGACCAATGTTCCATGCCCTTGTCATCACAATGGTCCATGCCCTCGTCATCAACAGTCTCTGTGACCTTTTTAACCACAATGCTCCATGAACTTTTCATCACAATGCTCTTTGACCCTTGTTATCACAATGCTCTATGCTTATATCAGCACAATGCTCCATGACCATTGTCATCACAATGATCCATGCCCTTGTTATCACAATGCTCCATGACCCCTGTCATCACAATGCTCCGTGACTCCAGTCATCACAATGCTTCATGACCTTGTCATCACAGTGGTCCATGCCCTCATCATCAACAGTCTCTGTGACCTTTTTAACCACAATGCTCCATGAACTTTTCATCACAATGCTCTTTGAACCTTGTCATCACAATTCTCTATGCCTTTCTCAGCACAATGCTCCATGACCCTTGTCATCACAATGCTCCATGCGCTTGTCAGCACAATGCTCCATGACACATTTCATCACAATGCACCATGCGCTTGTCATCACAGTGCTCCACAATCTTGTCATCACAATTCCCCATAAAATTTTTCATCACAATGCTCCATGCACTTCTCATCAAAATGCTCTCTCAACACTGATATCACAATGCTACATTACTATTTGTCACAATACTCCCTCACCCCTGTCATCACAATCTTCCATGACTCCTGTCATCACAATGCTACACTCACTTATCATCACAATGATCGATGACCCCTGGCATCACAATGTTCCATAACAACTGTTATCAAAATGTTCCATGAGACTTTTCATCAACTTGCTCAATGACCCTGTCATCACAATGCTTCATGCCCTTCTCATCACAATGAACAACGCCCTTGCCATCAAAATGCTCCATGACCTTTGTCATCACAAAGATCCATGACCCTTGGCATCACAGTGCTCCATGTCATTGTCATCACAATGCTCCATGAACACTCTCATCACATTGCTCCATGCCCTTGTCTTCACATAGCTCCATGACACATGTCATCAGAATGCTCCATGGCCTTCTCATCACAATGCTCCATGCCCTTGCCATCACAATGCTCCATTACACCTGTCATAACAATGCTCCATGACCCCTGCCATCACGACTATCCATGGCCTTGTCATCACAAGGCTCCATGACCCTTCTCATCTCAATGCTCCAAGAACACTGTAATCACAATGCTCTATGCCCCTATTCATCTCAATGATCCATGAACCCTGTCATCACAATTCTCCATGCCCGTCATCATAATGCTTCATGCTATTGTCATCACAATGAAATCTAATGCTCCATTACCTCTGTCATAACAATGCTCCAAACCCTAGTGATCACAATATTCCATAACACTTGTCATCACAATGCCCAAGGACGCTCGTCATCACAATTATCCATTGTCTTCTCATCACAATGCTCCATGACCTTCGTCATCAAAATGCTCAATACACTTGTCATCAAAATGCTCCCTGACACTTGTTGTCTGTATGCTCCTTGAACACTGTATTGACATGTGTCCATGCCTTTTTCATCACAATGGTCCATGCCCTTTTCATCACAATGCTCCATGCCCTTTTCATCACAATGCTCCAAAACCCATGTAATCACAATGGTCCATGCCCTTGTCATCACAAAGCTCAATGACGCATGCCATCAGAATGCTCCTTGGTCTTCTCCTCACAATGCTCCATGCCCTTGTCATCACACTGTTCGAAGACCCCTGTAATCACAATGCTCCATACCCCTTTTCATCAGTATGCTCCATGAGACTTGTCATCACAAGGCTCCATGGTTTTGTTATCACAATGCTCCAGGACCTTGTCATCACAATGCTTCTTGACCTTTTCAAGAAAATTTTCAATGGCCCTTGTCATCATCATGCTCCAAGCCCTAATCATCACAATGCTGCATTATATTTGTCATCAAAATCCTCCATTACATTTGGCATCACAATGCTCCATGCCATTGTCATCGCAATGGACCATGACATATGTCATAAAAATGCTCCCTGACACCTGTCTTCACAATACTCCATGACTTTATCATTACAATGCTCCATGCTCTTGTCATCACAATGCACCATGCCCACTCTCATCACAATAATCTATGAAACTTGTCACACCATTGCTCCATGCACCTGTCATCACAATGCTCCATGCCCTTGTCATCAAAATGCTCCATGACCCCTGTCATCACAATGCTCCGTGACTCCAGTCATCAAAATGATTCATGACCTTTGTCATTACAGTGGTCCATGCCCTCCTCATCAACAGTCTCTGTGACCTTTTTAACCAAAATGTTCCATGAACTTTTCATCACAATGCTCTTTGACCCTTGGCATAACAATGCTCTATGCTTTTCTCCGCACAATGCTCCATGACCCTTGTCATCACAATGTTCCATGCACTTGTCAGCACAATGTTCCTTGACACATTTCATCACAATGTTCCATGACCACTGACATCACAATGTTCCATAAACCCTGTCATGAAAATGCTCCATGACCCTTTTCATCCCAAAGCTCCAAGACCCCTGACATCACAATGTTTTATAACCCCTTCCATCAAAATATTCCATTACACTTTTCATCAAATTGCTGCATTACCCGGTCATCAAAATGCTCCCTGCCCTTCTCATCACAATGCACCATGCCCTTATAATCAAAATGCTCCATGACTTGTCATCACAAAGCTCCATGACCCTTGGCATCACAATGTTCCATGTCATTGTCATCACAATGCTCCATGAAACATCTCATAACATTGCTCAATGCCCTTGTCATCACAAAGCTCCATGACACTTGTCATCACAAGGTTCCATGCCCACTCTCATCACATAAATCCATGAAACATTTCAGACCAATGTTCCATGCCCTTCTCATCACAATGCTCCATTACCTCTGTCATAACAATGCACCATGACCCCTGCCATCACAATGTACCACGGCCCAGTCATCAAAATGTTCCATGAAACTTGTCATCGCAATTCTGAAGACCACTGAAATCACAATGCTCCATGCCCTTGTTATCACAAAGCTCTATGACGCATGTCATCAGAAAGTTCCATGGCCTTCTCATCACAATGCTCCATGCCATTGTCATCACAATGCTCCAAGACCCCTGTAAACATAATGCTCCATGCCCCTTTTCTTCTCAATGCTCCATGAACCCTGTCATCACAATGCACCATGCCCATCATCATAATGCTTCTTGCTATTGTCATAACAACGAAATCAAAATGTTCCATGACCTCTGTCGTAACAATGCTCCAAACCCTTGTGATCACAATGTTCCATAACACTTATCATCACAACATCCCATTATGCTCATCATCACAGTTAACCATGGACTTCTCATCACAATGCTCCATGATCTTTGTCATCACAATGCTCAATACACTTGTCATCACAATGCTCCCTGACACGTATCGACAGTATGCCCCTTGAACCCTGTCATGAGAAGGCTCCATGCCTTTTTCATCACAATAATCCATGACCTTTTCATCACAATGCTCCAAGATCCCTGTAATCACAATTCTCTATGCCCTTCACATCAAAAAGCTGAATGACGCATGTCATCAGAATGTTCCATGGACTTCTCATCACAATGCTCCAAGCCCTTGTCATCACAATGCTCCAAGACCCCTGTAATCACAATGCTCCATGCTCCTTTTCATCAGAATGCTCCATGAGACTTGTCATCACAAGTCGCCATGGCCTTCTCATCACAATGCTCCAGGACCTTGTCATCACCATGCTCCATTCCCTTGTCATCACAATGCTCCATGACCCCTGTCGTCACAATAATCCATGAATATTTTCAGCCCAATGCTCCACGACCTTCTCATCACAATGCTCCATGGCCAATATCGTCACAATGCTCCATGACCACTGTCATCACAACACTCCATGACACCTGACAACACAATGATCCGGGACTCTTGTCATCACAATGCTCCATTCCCTAGTCATCACAATGCTCTATGACCCCTGTCATCACAACATTCCATGAACATTTTCAGCCCAGTGCTCCATGACCCTTGTCATCACAATGATCCATGCCCTTGTCATCCCAATGCTCCATGACCCCTGTATTCACAATGCTCCTTGACGCTTGTCATCACAGTGCTCCATGACACATGTCATCACAATGCTCCATGCCTTTGACAGCAAAATGCTACATGACCTTGTCATGACAATGCTCTATGCGCTTGTCATCACAATACTCCATTTCCATTGTCATCACTATCCTCCATGAAACTTGGGATCACATTGCTTCATTCCATTGTCATCACAATGCTCATGCTCCTTGAAATCAATATGATCCATGACCTCTGTCATCACAATGCTCCAAACCCTTGTGATCACAATGTTCCATAACACTTGTCATCACAACGCTCCATGATGCCTGTCATCACAATACTCCATGCCCTTTTCATCACAATTCTCCATGACCATTGTCATCAAAATTCTCAATACACTTGTCATCACAATGCTCCCTGGCAGTTGTCATCAGAATGCTCCTTGAAACCTGTCACGAAAAGGCTCCTTGCCTATTTCATCACAATGCCCCATGCCATTTTTATCACAATGCTCCGTGATCCTTGTCATTACAATTCTCCATGCCCTTTTCAGCACAATGCTCCCTGACCCTTGTCATCACAATGCTCCAAGCCATTGTCATCACAATGCTCCATTACCTTTGTCATCAGAATCCTCCATGACACTTGGCATCACAATGCTCCATGCCATCCTCATCACAATGGGCCATTACATATGTCATAACAATGCTCCCTGACACCTGTCTTCACAATACTGCATGACCTGCTCATCACGATGTTCCATGCCCTTGTCATCACAATGCACCATTCCAACTCTCATCGCAATAATCCATGAAACTTATTAGACCAATGTTCCATGCCCTTGTCATCACAATGCTCCATGCCCTTGTTAATACAGTGCTCCATGACCTCTGCCATCACAATGCTCCGTCATTCCAGTCATCACAATTGTTCATACCCTCGTCATCAACAGTCTGTGTGACCTTTTTAACCACAATGCTCCATGAACTTTTCATCACAATGGTCTTTGACCCTTGTCATCACAATGCTCTATGCCTTTCTCAGCACAATGCTCTATGACACTTGTCATCACAATGCACCATGCGCTTGTCATCACAGTGCTCCAGAAACTTGTCATCACAATGCTCCATAAAATTTGTCATCACAATGCTCCATGCACTTCTCATCAAAATTCTCTCTCACCACTGATATCACAATGCTACATCACTATTTGTCACAATACTCCCTCACCCCTGTCATCACAATGTTCCATGACCCCTGTCATCACAATGGTACATGCACTTATCATAACAATGATCGATGACCCCTGACATCACAATGTTCCATAACACCTGTCATAAAAATATTCCATGACACTTTTCATCAAATTGCTCCATGACCCTGTCATCACAATGCTCCCTGCCCTTCTCATCACAATGCACAACGCTCTTGCCATCAAAATGCCCCATGACATTTGTCATCACAAAGATCCATGACACTTGGCATCACAATGCTCCATGTCATTGTCATCACAATGCTCCATGAACCCTCTCTTCACATTGCTCCATGCCCTTGTCTTCACATAGCTTCATGACACATGTCATCAGAATGCCCCATGGCCTTCTCATCACAATGCTTCATGCCTTTGACATCACAATGCTCCATTACACCTGTCATAACAATGCTCCATGACCCCTGCCATCACAATGTACCATGGCCTTGCCATCACAAGGCTCCATGACCCTTCTCATCACAATGCTCTAAGAACACTGTAATCACAATTCTCTATGCCCCTTTTCATCTCAATGATCCATGAACCATGTCATCAAAATGCACCATGCCCATCATCATAATGCTTCATGCTATTGTCATCACAATGAAATCAAAATGCTCCATGACCTCTGTCATAACAATGTTCCAAACCCTTGTGATCACCATATTCCATAACACTTATCATCACAACACCCCATGACGCTCATCATCACAATTATCCATGGTCTTCTCTTCACAATGCTCCATGATATTGGTCATCACAATTCTAAATACACTTGTCATCACAATGCTCCCTGACACTTGTCGTCAGTATGCTCCTTGAACCATTTCATGTCAAGGCTCCATGCCTTCTTCATCATAATAATCCAGGCCCTTTTCATCACAATGCTCCAAGATCCCTGTAATCACAAAGCTCCATGCCCTTGTCATCTAAAAGCTCCATGACGCTTGTCATCAGAATGCTTCATGGCCTTCTCATCACAATGCTCCATGCCCTTGTCATCACAATGCTCCAAGACCCCTGTAATCACAATGCTCCAAGCCCCTTTTCATCAGAATGCTCCATGAGACTTGTCAAAACACGTGTCCATGGTCTTCTCATCAAAATGCTCCAGGACCTTGTCATCACCATGCTCCAATCCCTTGTCATCACAATGCTCCATGATACCTGTCATCACAATAATCCATGAAAATTTTCAGCCCAATGCTCCACGACCTTCTCATCACAATGCTCCATGGCCAATATCATGACAATGCTCCATGACAACTGTCATCACAACACTCCATGACACCTGACAACACAATGATCCGGGACACTTGTCATCACAATGCTCCATTCCCTAGTCATCACAATGCTCCATGACCCCTGTCATCACAACACTCCATGAATATTTTCAGCCCAGTGCTCCATGACACTTGTCATCACAATGATCCATGCCCTTGTCATCCCAATGCTCCATGAACCCTGTATTCACAATGTTCCGTGACGCTTGTCAACACAGTGCTCCATGACACATGTCATCACAATGCTCCATGCCTTTGTCAGCAAAATGCTACATGACCTTGTCATTACAATCCTCTATGCGCTTGTCATCACAATACTCCATTTCCATTGTCATCACGATCCTCCATGAACTTTGGGATCACATTGCTTCATGCCCTTGTCATCACAATGCTCCATGCTCCTTGAAATCGAAATGATCCATTACCTCTGTCATCACAATGCTCCAAACCCTTGTGATCACAATGTTCCATAACACTTGTCATCACAACGCTCCATGATGCCTGTCATCACAATACTCCATGCCCTTGTCATCACAATGCTCCTTGACACCTGTCATCACAATCCTCCGTGACTCCAGTCATCACAATGCTTCATAACGTTTGTCATCACAATGATCCATGCCCACGTCATCACAAGGCTCTGTGACCTTTGTAACCACAATGCTCCATGAACTTTTCATCACAATTCTCTGTGACCCTTGTCATCACAATGCTCCATGTCTTTTTCAGAACAATGCTCCATGACCATTGTCATCGCAATGTGCCATGCGCATATCATCACAACGGTCCACAACTTTTTCATTGCAATGCTCCATAAACCTTGTAATCACAATGGTCCATGCACTTCTCATCAAAATGGTCTCTCACCAGAGATATCACAATGTTCCATCACTAGTCGTCAAAATACTCCCTCACACCAGGAATCACAATGTTCCATGACCCTGTAATCAAAATGCTACATCCCCTTATCATCAAAATATTCCATGACCCCTGCCATCACAATGTTCCATAACCCCTGTCATCAAAATGCTCAATGAACCTTTCCATCCCAAAGCTCCATGACCCCTGACATCACAATGTTCTATAACCCCTGCCATCAAAATATTCCATTACACTTTTTATGAAATTGCTGCATGACCCGGTCATCAAAATGCTCCCTGCCCTTCTCATCACAATGCACCATGCCCTTGTCATCAAAATGCTCCATGGCTTGTCATCACAAAGCTCCATGACCCTTGGAATCACAATTCTCAATGTCATTGTCATCACAATGCTCCATGAACCATCTCATAATATTGCTCAATGCCCTTGTCATCACAATGCTCCATGACACCTGTCATCACAATGCTCGATGCCCTTCTCATCACAATGCTCCATGCCCTTGTCATTACAGTCCTGAATGACCCATGTATCACAGTGTTCCGTGCCCTTGTCATCACAATGCTCCATGCCCACTCTCATCACAATAATCTATGAAACATTTCAGACCAAAGTTCCATACCCTTCTCATCACAATGCTCCATCACCCCTGTCATAACAATGCACCATGACCGCTGCCATCACAATGTTCCACGGCCTAGTCATCACAAGGTTCCATGACACTTCTCATCACAATGCTCAAGACCCCTGAAATCACAATGCTACATGCCCTTGTCATCAAAAAGCTCCATGACGCATGTAATCAGAATGTTCCATGGCCTTCTCATCACAATGCTCCATGCTCTTATCATCACAATGCTCCAAAACCCTTGTAATTACAATGCTCCATGCCCCTTATCATCTCAATGCTCCATGAACCCTGTCATCACAATGCACCATGCACATCATCATAATGCTTCAGGCCATTGTCATCACAATGAAATCAATATTTTCCATGACCTCTGTCATCATAATGCTCCAAACCCTTGTGATCACAATGTTGCATAACACTTATCATCACAACACACCAAGATGCTCATCATCACAATTTTCCATGGTCTTCTCATAACAATGCTCCATGATCTTTGTCATCCCAATGCTCAATACACTTGTCATCACAATGCTCCCTGACACTTGTCGTCAGTATGCTCGTTGAACCCTGTCATGACAAGGCTCCATTCCTTTTTCATCACAATGATCCATGTCTTTTTCATCACAATACACCAAGATCCCTGTAATCACAATGCTCCATGCCCTTGTCATCACAAAACTCCATGACGCATGTCAACAGAATGTTCCATGGCTTTCTCATCACAATGCTCCTTGCCCTAGTCATCACAATGCACTAAGACCCCTGTAAACACAATGCTCCAGGCCCCTTTTCTTTAGAATGCTCCATGAGGCTTGTCATCACAACTTTCCATTGGTCTTCTTTTCACAATGCTCCAGGAACTTGTCACCACCATGCTCCATTCCCTTGTCATCACAATGCTCCATGACCCCTGTCATCACAATAATCCATGAACATTTTCAGCCCAATGCTCCACGACTTTCTCATCACAATGCTCCATGGCCAATATCATCACAATGCTCCATGACCACTGTTATTACAACACTCCATGACACCTGACAACACAATGATCTGGGACACTTGTCATCACAATGCTCCATTCCCTAGTCATCACAATGCTCCATGACTACTGTCATCACAACACTCCATGAATATTTTCAGCCCAGTGCTCCATGACCCTTGTCATCACAAAGATCCATGCCCTTGTCATCCCAATGATCCATGACCCCTGTATTCACAATGGACGGTAACGATTGTCATCACTGTGGCCATGACACATGTCATCAGAATGCTCCATGCCTTTGTCATCAAAATGCTACATGACCTTGTCATGACAATGCTCTATGCGCTTGTCATCACAATACTCCTTTTCCATTGTCATCACAATCCTCCATGAACCTTGGGATCACATTGCTTCATGCCCTTGTCATCACAGTGCTCCATGCTCCTTGAAATCAAAATGATCCATGACCTTTGTCATCACAATGCTCCAAACCCTTGTGATCACAATGTACCATAACACTTGTCATCACAACACTCCATGATGCCTGTCATCACAATACTCCATGCCCTTTTCATTACAAAGCTCCATGACCTTTCTCATCACAATTCTCAATACACTTGTCATCACAATGCTCTCTGACACTTGTCATCACAATGCTCCTTGAACCCTGTCACGAAAAGGCTCCATGCCTTTATCATCACAATGCCCCATGCAGTATTCATCACAATGCTCCATGCCATTGTCATCAAAATATTCCAAAAGCTTGTCATCAGAATGCTCCATGACCCTTGTCATCACAATTCTCCATGCACTTGTCAGCACAATGCTCCATTACCTTTGTCATCAGAATCCTCCATGACACTTGGCATCACAATGCTCCATGCCATCGTCATCACAGTGGGCCATTATATATGTCATCACAATGCTCCCTGACACCTGTCTTCACAATACTGCATGACCTTGTCATTGGGATGCTCCATGCCCTTGTCATCACAATGCGCCATTCCAACTGTCATTGCAATAATCCATGAAACTTATTAGACCAATGTTCCATGCCATTGTGATCACAATGTTCCATGCCTTTGTTATCACAATGCTCCATGACCTCTGTCATCACAATGCTCCGTGACTCCAGTCATCACAATGCTTCATGAACTTTTTCATCACAATGATTCATGTCCTCGTCATCAACAGGCTCTGTGACCTTTTTAACCAAAATGCTCCATGAACTTTTCATCACAATGCTCTTTGACCCTTGTCATCACAATGTTCCATGCGGTTGTCAGCACAATGCTCCATGACACATGTCATCACAATGCACCATGCGCTTGTCATCACAGTGCTCCACAATCTTGTCATCACAATGCTCCATAAATTTGTCATCACAATGCTCCATGCACTTCTCATCAAAATGCTCTCTCACCACTGATATCACAATGCTACATCACTATTTGTCACAATACTCCCTCACCCCTGTCATCACAATGTTCCATGACTCCTGTCATCACAATGCTACATGCAATTATCATCACAATGTTCGATGACCCCTGACATCATAATGTTCCATAACACCTGTCATCAATATGTTCCATGATACTTTTCATCAAATTGCTCCATGACCCTGTCATCAGAATGCTCCCTGCCCTTCTCATCACAATGCACAACGCCCTTGCCATCAAAATGCTCCATGACCTTTGTCATCACAAAGATCCATGACCCTTGGCATCACAATGCTCCATGTCATTGTCATCACAATGCTCCATGAACGCTCTCATCACATTGCTCCATGCCGTTGTCATCAGAAAGCTCCATGACAGGGCCTCCCTGGTGGCGCAGTGGTTAAGAGTCCGCCTGCCGATGCAGGGGATACGGGTTCGTGCCCCGGTCTGGGAGGATCCCATATGCCGCGGAGCGGCTGGGCCCATGAGCCATGGCCGCTGGGCCTGCGCATCCGGAGCCTGTGCTCCGCAACCGGAGAGGCCACAACAGTGAGAGGCCCGCATACCGCAAAAAGAAAAAAAAAAAAAAAAAAAAAAGCTCCATGACACATGTCATCAGAATGCTCCATGGGCTTCTCATAACAATGATCCATGCCCTTGCCATCAAAATGCGCCATTCCAACTGTCATCGCAATAACCCATGAAACTTATTAGACCAATGTGCCATGCCCTTGTCATCACAATGCTCTATGCCCTTGTCATCACAATGCTCCATGACCCCTGCCATCACAATGCTCCGTGACTCCAGTCATCTCAATGCTTCATGACCTTTGTCATCACAATGGTCCATGCCCAGGTCATCAACAGTCTCTGTGAACATTTTAACCACAATGCTCCATGAACTTTTCATCACAATGCTCTTTGACCCTTGTCATCACAATGCTCTATGCCTTTCTCAGCACAATGCTTCATGACCCTTGTCATCACAATGCTCCATGCACTTGTCAACACAATGTACCATGACACATGTCATCAAAATGTTCCATGACCACTGACATCACAATGTTACATAAACCCTGTCATCAAAATGCTCCATGACCCATTTCATCGCAAAGCTCCAAGACCCCTGACATCTCAATGTTCTATAACCCCTGCCATCAAAATGTTCCATTACACTTTTTATCAAATTGCTGCATGACCCGTTCATCAAAATGCTCCCTGCCCTTCTCATCACAATGCACCATGCCCTTGTCATCAAAATGCTCCATGACTTTTCATCACAAACTCCATGAACTTTGGCATCACAATGCTCCATGAACCCTCTCATAACACTGCTCAATGCCCTTGTCATCACAAAGCTCCATGACACTTGTCATCACAATGCTCCATGCCCACTCTCATCACAATAATCCATGAAACATTTCAGACCAATGTTCCATGCCCTTCTCATCACAATGCTCCATTACCTCTGTCATAACAATGCAACATGACCCCTGCCATCACAATATTCCACGGCCTAGTCATCACAATGTTCCATGAAATTGTCATCAAAATGCTGAAGACCCATGAAATCACAATGCTCCATGCCCTTGTCATCACAAAGCTGCATGACGCATGTCATCAGAATGTTCCATGGCCTTCTCATCACAATGCTCCATTCCCTTGTAACACAATGCTCCAAGACCACTGTAAACACAATGTTCCATGCTCCTTTTCATCTCAATGCTCCATGAACCCTGTCATCACAATGCACCATGCCCATCATCATAATGCTTCAGGCTATTGTCATCACAATGAAATCAATATTCTCCATGACCTCTGTCACCATAATGCTCCAAACACTTGTGATCACAATGTTGGATAACACTTATCATCACAACACCCCATGACGCTCATCATCACAATTATCCATGGACTTCTCATCACAATGCTCCATGATCTTTGTCATCACAATTCTCAATACACATGTCATCACAATGCTCTCTGACACTTGTCGTCAGTATGCTCCTTGAAACCTGTCATGACAAGGCTCCATGCAATTTTCATCACAATAATCCATGCCCTTTTCATCACAATTCTCCAAGATCCCTGTAATCAAAATGCTCGATGCACTTGTCATCTAAAAGCTCCATGACGCTTGTCATCAGAATGCTTCATGGCCTTCTCATCACAATGCCCCATGCCCTTGTCATCACAATGCTCCAAGACCCCTGTAATCACAATGCTCCATGCCCCTTTTCATCAGAATGCTCCATGAGACTTGTCAAAACAAGTGTCCATGGTCTTCTCATCAAAATGCTCCAGGACCTTGTCATCACCATGCTCCAATCCCTTGTCATCACAATGCTCCATGACACATGTCATCACAATAATCCATGAATATTTTCAGCCCAGTGCTCCACGACGTTCTCATCACAATGCTCCATGGCCAATATCATGACAATGCTCCATGACCACTGTCATCACAACACTCCATGACAGCTGACAACACAATGATCCGGGACACTTTTCATCACAATGCTCCATTCCCTAGTCATCACAATGCTCCATGACCCCTGTCATCACAACACTCCATGAATATTTTCAGCCCAGTGCTTCATGACCCTTGTCATCACAATGATCCATGCCCTCGTCATTCCTATGCTCCATGAACCCTGTATACACAATGCTCCGTGACGCTTGTCAACACAGTGCTCCATGACACATGTCATCACAATGCTCCATGCATTTGTCAGCAAAATGCTACATGACCTTGTCATTAAAATCCTCTATGCGCTTGTCATCACAATACTCCATTTCCATTGTCATCACAATCCTCCATGAAACTTGGGATCACTTTTCTTAATGCCCTTGTCATCACAATGCTCCATGCTCCTTGAAATCAAAATAATCCATGACCTTTTCATCACAATGCTCCAAGATCCCTGTAATCACAATTCTCTATGCCCTTCACATCAAAAATTTGAATGACGCATGTCATCAGAATGTTCCATGGACTTCTCATCACAATGCTCCAAGCCCTTGTCATCACAATGCTCCAAGACCCCTGTAATCACAATGCTCCATGCTCCTTTTCATCAGAATGCTCCATGAGACTTGTCATCACAAGTCGCCATGGCCTTCTCATCACAATGCTCCAGGACCTTGACATCACCATGGTCCATTCCCTTGTCATCACAATGCTCCATGACCCCTGTCGTCACAATAATCCATGAATATTTTCAGCCCAATGCTCCACGACCTTCTCATCACAATGCTCCATGGCCAATATCGTCACAATGCTCCATGACCACTGTCATCACAACACTCCATGACACCTGACAACACAATGATCCGGGACTCTTGTCATCACAATGCTCCATTCCCTAGTCATCACAATGCTCTATGACCCCTGTCATCACAACATTCCATGAACATTTTCAGCCCAGTGCTCCATGACCCTTGTCATCACAATGATCCATGCCCTTGTCATCCCAATGCTCCATGACCCCTGTATTCACAATGCTCCTTGACGCTTGTCATCACAGTGCTCCATGACACATGTCATCACAATGCTCCATGCCTTTGACAGCAAAATGCTACATGACCTTGTCATGACAATGCTCTATGCGCTTGTCATCACAATACTCCATTTCCATTGTCATCACTATCCTCCATGAAACTTGGGATCACATTGCTTCATTCCACTGTCATCACAATGCTCATGCTCCTTGAAATCAAAATGATCCATGACCTCTGTCATCACAATGCTCCAAACCCTTGTGATCACAATGTTCCATAACACTTGTCATCACAACGCTCCATGATGCCTGTCATCACAATACTCCATGCCCTTTTCATCACAATTCTCCATGACCATTGTCATCAAAATTCTCAATACACTTGTCATCACAATGCTCCCTGGCAGTTGTCATCAGAATGCTCCTTGAAACCTGTCACGAAAAGGCTCCTTGCCTATTTCATCACAATGCCCCATGCCATTTTCATCACAATGCTCCGTGACCCTTGTCATTACAATTCTCCATGCCCTTTTCAGCACAATGCTCCCTGACCCTTGTCATCACAATGCTCCAAGCCATTGTCATCACAATGCTCCATTACCTTTGTCATCAGAATCCTCCATGACACTTGGCATCACAATGCTCCATGCCATCCTCATCACAATGGGCCATTACATATGTCATAACAATGCTCCCTGACACCTGTCTTCACAATACTGCATGACCTGCTCATCACGATGTTCCATGCCCTTGTCATCACAATGCACCATTCCAACTCTCATCGCAATAATCCATGAAACTTATTAGACCAATGTTCCATGCCCTTGTCATCACAATGCTCCATGCCCTTGTTAATACAGTGCTCCATGACCTCTGTCATCACAATGCTCCGTCATTCCAGTCATCACAATTGTTCATACCCTCGTCATCAACAGTCTGTGTGACCTTTTTAACCACAATGCTCCATGAACTTTTCATCACAATGGTCTTTGACCCTTGTCATCACAATGCTCTATGCCTTTCTCAGCACAATGCTCTATGACACTTGTCATCACAATGCACCATGCGCTTGTCATCACAGTGCTCCAGAATCTTGTCATCACAATGCTCCATAAAATTTGTCATCACAATGCTCCATGCACTTCTCATCAAAATTCTCTCTCACCACTGATATCACAATGCTACATCACTATTTGTCACAATACTCCCTCACCCCTGTCATCACAATGTTCCATGACCCCTGTCATCACAATGGTACATGCACTTATCATAACAATGATCGATGACCCCTGACATCACAATGTTCCATAACACCTGTCATAAAAATATTCCATGACACTTTTCATCAAATTGCTCCATGACCCTGTCATCACAATGCTCCCTGCCCTTCTCATCACAATGCACAACGCTCTTGCCATCAAAATGCCCCATGACATTTGTCATCACAAAGATCCATGACACTTGGCATCACAATGCTCCATGTCATTGTCATCACAATGTTCCATGAACCCTCTCTTCACATTGCTCCATGCCCTTGTCTTCACATAGCTTCATGACACATGTCATCAGAATGCCCCATGGCCTTCTCATCACAATGCTTCATGCCTTTGACATCACAATGCTCCATTACACCTGTCATAACAATGCTCCATGACCCCTGCCATCACAATGTACCATGGCCTTGCCATCACAAGGCTCCATGACCCTTCTCATCACAATGCTCTAAGAACACTGTAATCACAATTCTCTATGCCCCTTTTCATCTCAATGATCCATGAACCATGTCATCAAAATGCACCATGCCCATCATCATAATGCTTCATGCTATTGTCATCACAATGAAATCAAAATGCTCCATGACCTCTGTCATAACAATGTTCCAAACCCTTGTGATCACCATATTCCATAACACTTATCATCACAACACCCCATGACGCTCATCATCACAATTATCCATGGTCTTCTCTTCACAATGCTCCATGATATTGGTCATCACAATTCTAAATACACTTGTCATCACAATGCTCCCTGACACTTGTCGTCAGTATGCTCCTTGAACCATTTCATGTCAAGGCTCCATGCCTTCTTCATCATAATAATCCAGGCCCTTTTCATCACAATGCTCCAAGATCCCTGTAATCACAAAGCTCCATGCCCTTGTCATCTAAAAGCTCCATGACGCTTGTCATCAGAATGCTTCATGGCCTTCTCATCACAATGCTCCATGCCCTTGTCATCACAATGCTCCAAGACCCCTGTAATCACAATGCTCCAAGCCCCTTTTCATCAGAATGCTCCATGAGACTTGTCAAAACACGTGTCCATGG
Organism: Mesoplodon densirostris; assembly: GCF_025265405.1. Lineage (NCBI taxonomy): Eukaryota > Metazoa > Chordata > Mammalia > Artiodactyla > Ziphiidae > Mesoplodon > Mesoplodon densirostris. The sequence continues at coordinate 6,639,332 of NW_026778196.1, read as the reverse complement.
TCTTCTCATCAAAATGCTCCAGGACCTTGTCATCACCATGCTCCAATCCCTTGTCATCACAATGCTCCATGACACCTGTCATCACAATAATCCATGAAAATTTTCAGCCCAATGCTCCACGACCTTCTCATCACAATGCTCCATGGCCAATATCATGACAATGCTCCATGACAACTGTCATCACAACACTCCATGACACCTGACAACACAATGATCCGGGACACTTGTCATCACAATGCTCCATTCCCTAGTCATCACAATGCTCCATGACCCCTGTCATCACAACACTCCATGAATATTTTCAGCCCAGTGCTCCATGACACTTGTCATCACAATGATCCATGCCCTTGTCATCCCAATGCTCCATGAACCCTGTATTCACAATGTTCCGTGACGCTTGTCAACACAGTGCTCCATGACACATGTCATCACAATGCTCCATGCCTTTGTCAGCAAAATGCTACATGACCTTGTCATTACAATCCTCTATGCGCTTGTCATCACAATACTCCATTTCCATTGTCATCACGATCCTCCATGAACTTTGGGATCACATTGCTTCATGCCCTTGTCATCACAATGCTCCATGCTCCTTGAAATCGAAATGATCCATGACCTCTGTCATCACAATGCTCCAAACCCTTGTGATCACAATGTTCCATAACACTTGTCATCACAACGCTCCATGATGCCTGTCATCACAATACTCCATGCCCTTGTCATCACAATGCTCCTTGACACCTGTCATCACAATCCTCCGTGACTCCAGTCATCACAATGCTTCATAACGTTTGTCATCACAATGATCCATGCCCACGTCATCACAAGGCTCTGTGACCTTTGTAACCACAATGCTCCATGAACTTTTCATCACAATTCTCTGTGACCCTTGTCATCACAATGCTCCATGTCTTTTTCAGAACAATGCTCCATGACCATTGTCATCGCAATGTGCCACGCGCATATCATCACAACGGTCCACAACTTTTTCATTGCAATGCTCCATAAACCTTGTAATCACAATGGTCCATGCACTTCTCATCAAAATGGTCTCTCACCAGAGATATCACAATGTTCCATCACTAGTCGTCAAAATACTCCCTCACACCAGGAATCACAATGTTCCATGACCCTGTAATCAAAATGCTACATCCCCTTATCATCAAAATATTCCATGACCCCTGCCATCACAATGTTCCATAACCCCTGTCATCAAAATGCTCAATGAACCTTTCCATCCCAAAGCTCCATGACCCCTGACATCACAATGTTCTATAACCCCTGCCATCAAAATATTCCATTACACTTTTTATGAAATTGCTGCATGACCCGGTCATCAAAATGCTCCCTGCCCTTCTCATCACAATGCACCATGCCCTTGTCATCAAAATGCTCCATGGCTTGTCATCACAAAGCTCCATGACCCTTGGAATCACAATTCTCAATGTCATTGTCATCACAATGCTCCATGAACCATCTCATAACATTGCTCAATGCCCTTGTCATCACAAAGCTCCATGACACCTGTCATCACAATGCTCGATGCCCTTCTCATCACAATGCTCCATGCCCTTGTCATTACAGTCCTGAATGACCCATGTATCACAGTGTTCCGTGCCCTTGTCATCACAATGCTCCATGCCCACTCTCATCACAATAATCTATGAAACATTTCAGACCAAAGTTCCATACCCTTCTCATCACAATGCTCCATCACCCCTGTCATAACAATGCACCATGACCGCTGCCATCACAATGTTCCACGGCCTAGTCATCACAAGGTTCCATGACACTTCTCATCACAATGCTCAAGACCCCTGAAATCACAATGCTACATGCCCTTGTCATCAAAAAGCTCCATGACGCATGTAATCAGAATGTTCCATGGCCTTCTCATCACAATGCTCCATGCTCTTATCATCACAATGCTCCAAAACCCTTGTAATTACAATGCTCCATGCCCCTTTTCATCTCAATGCTCCATGAACCCTGTCATCACAATGCACCATGCACATCATCATAATGCTTCAGGCCATTGTCATCACAATGAAATCAATATTTTCCATGACCTCTGTCATCATAATGCTCCAAACCCTTGTGATCACAATGTTGCATAACACTTATCATCACAACACACCAAGATGCTCATCATCACAATTTTCCATGGTCTTCTCATAACAATGCTCCATGATCTTTGTCATCCCAATGCTCAATACACTTGTCATCACAATGCTCCCTGACACTTGTCGTCAGTATGCTCGTTGAACCCTGTCATGACAAGGCTCCATTCCTTTTTCATCACAATGATCCATGTCTTTTTCATCACAATACACCAAGATCCCTGTAATCACAATGCTCCATGCCCTTGTCATCACAAAACTCCATGACGCATGTCAACAGAATGTTCCATGGCTTCCTCATCACAATGCTCCTTGCCCTAGTCATCACAATGCACTAAGACCCCTGTAAACACAATGCTCCAGGCCCCTTTTCTTTAGAATGCTCCATGAGGCTTGTCATCACAACTTTCCATTGGTCTTCTTTTCACAATGCTCCAGGAACTTGTCACCACCATGCTCCATTCCCTTGTCATCACAATGCTCCATGACCCCTGTCATCACAATAATCCATGAACATTTTCAGCCCAATGCTCCACGACTTTCTCATCACAATGCTCCATGGCCAATATCATCACAATGCTCCATGACCACTGTTATTACAACACTCCATGACACCTGACAACACAATGATCTGGGACACTTGTCATCACAATGCTCCATTCCCTAGTCATCACAATGCTCCATGACTACTGTCATCACAACACTCCATGAATATTTTCAGCCCAGTGCTCCATGACCCTTGTCATCACAAAGATCCATGCCCTTGTCATCCCAATGATCCATGACCCCTGTATTCACAATGGACGGTAACGATTGTCATCACTGTGGCCATGACACATGTCATCAGAATGCTACATGCCTTTGTCATCAAAATGCTACATGACCTTGTCATGACAATGCTCTATGCGCTTGTCATCACAATACTCCTTTTCCATTGTCATCACAATCCTCCATGAACCTTGGGATCACATTGCTTCATGCCCTTGTCATCACAGTGCTCCATGCACCTTGAAATCAAAATGATCCATGACCTTTGTCATCACAATGCTCCAAACCCTTGTGATCACAATGTACCATAACACTTGTCATCACAACACTCCATGATGCCTGTCATCACAATACTCCATGCCCTTTTCATTACAAAGCTCCATGACCTTTCTCATCACAATTCTCAATACACTTGTCATCACAATGCTCTCTGACACTTGTCATCACAATGCTCCTTGAACCCTGTCACGAAAAGGCTCCATGCCTTTATCATCACAATGCCCCATGCAGTATTCATCACAATGCTCCATGCCATTGTCATCAAAATATTCCAAAAGCTTGTCATCAGAATGCTCCATGACCCTTGTCATCACAATTCTCCATGCACTTGTCAGCACAATGCTCCATTACCTTTGTCATCAGAATCCTCCATGACACTTGGCATCACAATGCTCCATGCCATCGTCATCACAGTGGGCCATTATATATGTCATCACAATGCTCCCTGACACCTGTCTTCACAATACTGCATGACCTTGTCATTGGGATGCTCCATGCCCTTGTCATCACAATGCGCCATTCCAACTGTCATTGCAAAAATCCATGAAACTTATTAGACCAATGTTCCATGCCATTGTGATCACAATGTTCCATGCCTTTGTTATCACAATGCTCCATGACCTCTGTCATCACAATGCTCCGTGACTCCAGTCATCACAATGCTTCATGAACTTTTTCATCACAATGATTCATGTCCTCGTCATCAACAGGCTCTGTGACCTTTTTAACCAAAATGCTCCATGAACTTTTCATCACAATGCTCTTTGACCCTTGTCATCACAATGCTCCATGCGGTTGTCAGCACAATGCTCCATGACACATGTCATCACAATGCACCATGCGCTTGTCATCACAGTGCTCCACAATCTTGTCATCACAATGCTCCATAAATTTGTCATCACAATGCTCCATGCACTTCTCATCAAAATGCTCTCTCACCACTGATATCACAATGCTACATCACTATTTGTCACAATACTCCCTCACCCCTGTCATCACAATGTTCCATGACTCCTGTCATCACAATGCTACATGCAATTATCATCACAATGTTCGATGACCCCTGACATCATAATGTTCCATAACACCTGTCATCAATATGTTCCATGATACTTTTCATCAAATTGCTCCATGACCCTGTCATCAGAATGCTCCCTTCCCTTCTCATCACAATGCACAACGCCCTTGCCATCAAAATGCTCCATGACCTTTGTCATCACAAAGATCCATGACCCTTGGCATCACAATGCTCCATGTCATTGTCATCACAATGCTCCATGAACGCTCTCATCACATTGCTCCATGCCGTTGTCATCAGAAAGCTCCATGACAGGGCCTCCCTGGTGGCGCAGTGGTTAAGAGTCCGCCTGCCGATGCAGGGGATACGGGTTCGTGCCCCAGTCTGGGAGGATCCCATATGCCGCGGAGCGGCTGGGCCCATGAGCCATGGCCGCTGGGCCTGCGCATCCGGAGCCTGTGCTCCGCAACGGGAGAGGCCACAACAGTGAGAGGCCCGCATACCGCAAAAAGAAAAAAAAAAAAAAAAAAAAAAAGCTCCATGACACATGTCATCAGAATGCTCCATGGGCTTCTCATAACAATGATCCATGCCCTTGCCATCAAAATGCGCCATTCCAACTGTCATCGCAATAACCCATGAAACTTATTAGACCAATGTTCCATGCCCTTGTCATCACAGTGCTCTATGCCCTTGTCATCACAATGCTCCATGACCCCTGCCATCACAATGCTCCGTGACTCCAGTCATCTCAATGCTTCATGACCTTTGTCATCACAATGGTCCATGCCCAGGTCATCAACAGTCTCTGTGAACATTTTAACCACAATGCTCCATGAACTTTTCATCACAATGCTCTTTGACCCTTGTCATCACAATGCTCTATGCCTTTCTCAGCACAATGCTTCATGACCCTTGTCATCACAATGCTCCATGCACTTGTCAACACAATGTTCCATGACACATGTCATCAAAATGTTCCATGACCACTGACATCACAATGTTACATAAACCCTGTCATCAAAATGCTCCATGACCCATTTCATCGCAAAGCTCCAAGACCCCTGACATCTCAATGTTCTATAACCCCTGCCATCAAAATGTTCCATTACACTTTTTATCAAATTGCTGCATGACCCGTTCATCAAAATGCTCCCTGCCCTTCTCATCACAATGCACCATGCCCTTGTCATCAAAATGCTCCATGACTTTTCATCACAAACTCCATGAACTTTGGCATCACAATGCTCCATGAACCCTCTCATAACACTGCTCAATGCCCTTGTCATCACAAAGCTCCATGACACTTGTCATCACAATGCTCCATGCCCACTCTCATCACAATAATCCATGAAACATTTCAGACCAATGTTCCATGCCCTTCTCATCACAATGCTCCATTACCTCTGTCATAACAATGCAACATGACCCCTGCCATCACAATATTCCACGGCCTAGTCATCACAATGTTCCATGAAATTGTCATCAAAATGCTGAAGACCCATGAAATCACAATGCTCCATGCCCTTGTCATCACAAAGCTGCATGACGCATGTCATCAGAATGTTCCATGGCCTTCTCATCACAATGCTCCATTCCCTTGTAACACGATGCTCCAAGACCACTGTAAACACAATGTTCCATGCTCCTTTTCATCTCAATGCTCCATGAACCCTGTCATCACAATGCACCATGCCCATCATCATAATGCTTCAGGCTATTGTCATCACAATGAAATCAATATTCTCCATGACCTCTGTCATCATAATGCTCCAAACACTTGTGATCACAATGTTGGATAACACTTATCATCACAACACCCCATGACACTCATCATCACAATTATCCATGGACTTCTCATCACAATGCTCCATGATCTTTGTCATCACAATTCTCAATACACATGTCATCACAATGCTCTCTGACACTTGTTGTCAGTATGCTCCTTGAACCCTGTCATGACAAGGCTCCATGCAATTTTCATCACAATAATCCATGCCCTTTTCATCACAATTCTCCAAGATCCCTGTAATCAAAATGCTCGATGCACTTGTCATCTAAAAGCTCCATGACGCTTGTCATCAGAATGCTTCATGGCCTTCTCATCACAATGTCCCATGCCCTTGTCATCACAATGCTCCAAGACCCCTGTAATCACAATGCTCCATGCCCCTTTTCATCAGAATGCTCCATGAGAATTGTCAAAACAAGTGTCCATGGTCTTCTCATCAAAATGCTCCAGGACCTTGTCATCACCATGCTCCAATCCCTTGTCATCACAATGCTCCATGACACATGTCATCACAATAATCCATGAATATTTTCAGCCCAGTGCTCCACGACGTTCTCATCACAATGCTCCATGGCCAATATCATGACAATGCTCCATGACCACTGTCATCACAACACTCCATGACAGCTGACAACACAATGATCCGGGACACTTTTCATCACAATGCTCCATTCCCTAGTCATCACAATGCTCCATGACCCCTGTCATCACAACACTCCATGAATATTTTCAGCCCAGTGCTTCATGACCCTTGTCATCACAATGATCCATGCCCTCGTCATTCCTATGCTCCATGAACCCTGTATACACAATGCTCCGTGACGCTTGTCAACACAGTGCTCCATGACACATGTCATCACAATGCTCCATGCATTTGTCAGCAAAATGCTACATGACCTTGTCATTAAAATCCTCTATGCGCTTGTCATCACAATACTCCATTTCCATTGTCATCACAATCCTCCATGAAACTTGGGATCACTTTTCTTAATGCCCTTGTCATCACAATGCTCCATGCTCCTTGAAATCAAAATGATCCATGACCTCTGTCATCACAATGCTCCAATACCTTGTGATCACAATGTTCCATAACACTTGTCATCACAACGCTCCATGATACCTGTCATCACAATAATCCATGCCCTTTTCATCACAATGCTCCATGACCTTTGTCACCACAATTCTCAATACACTTATCATCACAATGCTCCCTGACACTTGTCATCAGAATGCTCCTTGAACCCTGTCACGAAAAGGCTCCATGCCTTTTTCATCACAATGACCCATGCCATTTTCATCACAATGTTCCATGCCATTGTCTTCAAAATACTCCACAACTCGTCATCAGAATGCTCCATGACCATTGTCATCACAATTCTCCATGCACTTGTCACCCCAATGCTCCCTGTCCCTTGTCATCACAATGCTCCAAGCCACTGTCATCACAATGCTCCATTACCTTTGTCATCAGAATCCTCCCTGACACTTGGCATCACAATGCTCCATGCCATCCTCATCACAATGGGCCATTACATATGTGATCCCAATGTTCCCTGACACCTGTCTTCACAATAAGGCATGACCTGGTCATCACAATGCTCCATGCCCTTGTCATCACAGTGTGCCATTCCAACTGTCATTGCAATACACCATGAAAGGTATTAGACCAATGTTCCATGCCCTTGTCATCACAATGGTCCATGCCCTCGTCATCAACAGTCTCTGTGACCTTTTTAACCACAATGCTCCATGAACTTTTCATCACAATGCTCTTTGACCCTTGTTATCACAATGCTCTATGCTTATATCAGCACAATGCTCCATGACCATTGTCATCACAATGATCCATGCCCTTGTTATCACAATGCTCCATGACCCCTGTCATCACAATGCTCCGTGACTCCAGTCATCACAATGCTTCATGACCTTGTCATCACAGTGGTCCATGCCCTCATCATCAACAGTCTCTGTGACCTTTTTAACCACAATGCTCCATGAACTTTTCATCACAATGCTCTTTGAACCTTGTCATCACAATTCTCTATGCCTTTCTCAGCACAATGCTCCATGACCCTTGTCATCACAATGCTCCATGCGCTTGTCAGCACAATGCTCCATGACACATTTCATCACAATGCACCATGCGCTTGTCATCACAGTGCTCCACAATCTTGTCATCACAATTCCCCATAAAATTTTCATCACAATGCTCCATGCACTTCTCATCAAAATGCTCTCTCAACACTGATATCACAATGCTACATTACTATTTGTCACAATACTCCCTCACCCCTGTCATCACAATCTTCCATGACTCCTGTCATCACAATGCTACACTCACTTATCATAACAATGATCGATGACCCCTGGCATCACAATGTTCCATAACAACTGTTATCAAAATGTTCCATGAGACTTTTCATCAACTTGCTCAATGACCCTGTCATCACAATGCTTCATGCCCTTCTCATCACAATGAACAACGCCCTTGCCATCAAAATGCTCCATGACCTTTGTCATCACAAAGATCCATGACCCTTGGCATCACAGTGCTCCATGTCATTGTCATCACAATGCTCCATGAACACTCTCATCACATTGCTCCATGCCCTTGTCTTCACATAGCTCCATGACACATGTCATCAGAATGCTCCATGGCCTTCTCATCACAATGCTCCATGCCCTTGCCATCACAATGCTCCATTACACCTGTCATAACAATGCTCCATGACCCCTGCCATCACGACGATCCATGGCCTTGTCATCACAAGGCTCCATGACCCTTCTCATCACAATGCTCCAAGAACACTGTAATCACAATGCTCTATGCCCCTATTCATCTCAATGATCCATGAACCCTGTCATCACAATTCTCCATGCTCATCATCATAATGCTTCAGGCTATTGTCATCACAATGAAATCTAATGCTCCATTACCTCTGTCATAACAATGCTCCAAACCCTAGTGATCACAATATTCCATAACACTTGTCATCACAATGCCCAAGGACGCTCGTCATCACAATTATCCATTGTCTTCTCATCACAATGCTCCATGACCTTCGTCATCAAAATGCTCAATACACTTGTCATCAAAATGCTCCCTGACACTTGTTGTCTGTATGCTCCTTGAACACTGTATTGACATGTGTCCATGCCTTTTTCATCACAATGGTCCATGCCCTTTTCATCACAATGCTCCATGCCCTTTTCATCACAATGCTCCAAAACCCATGTAATCACAATGGTCCATGCCCTTGTCATCACAAAGCTCAATGACGCATGCCATCAGAATGCTCCTTGGTCTTCTCCTCACAATGCTCCATGCCCTTGTCATCACACTGTTCGAAGACCCCTGTAATCACAATGCTCCATACCCCTTTTCATCAGTATGCTCCATGAGACTTGTCATCACAAGGCTCCATGGTTTTGTTATCACAATGCTCCAGGACCTTGTCATCACAATGCTTCTTGACCTTTTCAAGAAAATTTTCAATGGCCCTTGTCATCATCATGCTCCAAGCCCTAATCATCACAATGCTGCATTATATTTGTCATCACAATCCTCCATTACATTTGGCATCACAATGCTCCATGCCATTGTCATCGCAATGGACCATGACATATGTCATCAAAATGCTCCCTGACACCTTTCTTCACAATACTCCATGACTTTATCATTACAATGCTCCATGCTCTTGTCATCACAATGCACCATGCCCACTCTCATCACAATAATCTATGAAACTTGTCACACCATTGCTCCATGCACCTGTCATCACAATGCTCCATGCCCTTGTCATCAAAATGCTCCATGACCCCTGTCATCACAATGCTCCGTGACTCCAGTCATCAAAATGATTCATGACCTTTGTCATTACAGTGGTCCATGCCCTCCTCATCAACAGTCTCTGTGACCTTTTTAACCAAAATGTTCCATGAACTTTTCATCACAATGCTCTTTGACCCTTGGCATAACAATGCTCTATGCTTTTCTCCGCACAATGCTCCATGACCCTTGTCATCACAATGTTCCATGCACTTGTCAGCACAATGTTCCTTGACACATTTCATCACAATGTTCCATGACCACTGACATCACAATGTTCCATAAACCCTGTCATGAAAATGCTCCATGACCCTTTTCATCCCAAAGCTCCAAGACCCCTGACATCACAATGTTTTATAACCCCTTCCATCAAAATATTCCATTACACTTTTCATCAAATTGCTGCATTACCCGGTCATCAAAATGCTCCCTGCCCTTCTCATCACAATGCACCATGCCCTTATAATTAAAATGCTCCATGACTTGTCATCACAAAGCTCCATGACCCTTGGCATCACAATGTTCCATGTCATTGTCATCACAATGCTCCATGAAACATCTCATAACATTGCTCAATGCCCTTGTCATCACAAAGCTCCATGACACTTGTCATCACAAGGTTCCATGCCCACTCTCATCACATAAATCCATGAAACATTTCAGACCAATGTTCCATGCCCTTCTCATCACAATGCTCCATTACCTCTGTCATAACAATGCACCATGACCCCTGCCATCACAATGTACCACGGCCCAGTCATCAAAATGTTCCATGAAACTTGTCATCGCAATTCTGAAGACCACTGAAATCACAATGCTCCATGCCCTTGTTATCACAAAGCTCTATGACGCATGTCATCAGAAAGTTCCATGGCCTTCTCATCACAATGCTCCATGCCATTGTCATCACAATGCTCCAAGACCCCTGTAAACATAATGCTCCATGCCCCTTTTCTTCTCAATGCTCCATGAACCCTGTCATCACAATGCACCATGCCCATCATCATAATGCTTCTTGCTATTGTCATAACAACGAAATCAAAATGTTCCATGACCTCTGTCGTAACAATGCTCCAAACCCTTGTGATCACAATGTTCCATAACACTTATCATCACAACATCCCATTATGCTCATCATCACAGTTAACCATGGACTTCTCATCACAATGCTCCATGATCTTTGTCATCACAATGCTCAATACACTTGTCATCACAATGCTCCCTGACACGTATCGACAGTATGCCCCTTGAACCCTGTCATGAGAAGGCTCCATGCCTTTTTCATCACAATAATCCATGACCTTTTCATCACAATGCTCCAAGATCCCTGTAATCACAATTCTCTATGCCCTTCACATCAAAAAGCTGAATGACGCATGTCATCAGAATGTTCCATGGACTTCTCATCACAATGCTCCAAGCCCTTGTCATCACAATGCTCCCAGACCCCTGTAATCACAATGCTCCATGCTCCTTTTCATCAGAATGCTCCATGAGACTTGTCATCACAAGTCGCCATGGCCTTCTCATCACAATGCTCCAGGACCTTGTCATCACCATGCTCCATTCCCTTGTCATCACAATGCTCCATGACCCCTGTCGTCACAATAATCCATGAATATTTTCAGCCCAATGCTCCACGACCTTCTCATCACAATGCTCCATGGCCAATATCGTCACAATGCTCCATGACCACTGTCATCACAACACTCCATGACACCTGACAACACAATGATCCGGGACTCTTGTCATCACAATGCTCCATTCCCTAGTCATCACAATGCTCTATGACCCCTGTCATCACAACATTCCATGAACATTTTCAGCCCAGTGCTCCATGACCCTTGTCATCACAATGATCCATGCCCTTGTCATCCCAATGCTCCATGACCCCTGTATTCACAATGCTCCTTGACGCTTGTCATCACAGTGCTCCATGACACATGTCATCACAATGCTCCATGCCTTTGACAGCAAAATGCTACATGACCTTGTCATGACAATGCTCTATGTGCTTGTCATCACAATACTCCATTTCCATTGTCATCACTATCCTCCATGAAACTTGGGATCACATTGCTTCATTCCATTGTCATCACAATGCTCATGCTCCTTGAAATCAAAATGATCCATGACCTCTGTCATCACAATGCTCCAAACCCTTGTGATCACAATGTTCCATAACACTTGTCATCACAACGCTCCATGATGCCTGTCATCACAATACTCCATGCCCTTTTCATCACAATTCTCCATGACCATTGTCATCAAAATTCTCAATACACTTGTCATCACAATGCTCCCTGGCAGTTGTCATCAGAATGCTCCTTGAAACCTGTCACGAAAAGGCTCCTTGCCTATTTCATCACAATGCCCCATGCCATTTTCATCACAATGCTCCGTGACCCTTGTCATTACAATTCTCCATGCCCTTTTCAGCACAATGCTCCCTGACCCTTGTCATCACAATGCTCCAAGCCATTGTCATCACAATGCTCCATTACCTTTGTCATCAGAATCCTCCATGACACTTGGCATCACAATGCTCCATGCCATCCTCATCACAATGGGCCATTACATATGTCATAACAATGCTCCCTGACACCTGTCTTCACAATACTGCATGACCTGCTCATCACGATGTTCCATGCCCTTGTCATCACAATGCACCATTCCAACTCTCATCGCAATAATCCATGAAACTTATTAGACCAATGTTCCATGCCCTTGTCATCACAATGCTCCATGCCCTTGTTAACACAATGCTCCATGACCTCTGTCATCACAATGCTCCGTCATTCCAGTCATCACAATTGTTCATACCCTCGTCATCAACAGTCTGTGTGACCTTTTTAACCACAATGCTCCATGAACTTTTCATCACAATGGTCTTTGACCCTTGTCATCACAATGCTCTATGCCTTTCTCAGCACAATGCTCTATGACACTTGTCATCACAATGCACCATGCGCTTGTCATCACAGTGCTCCAGAATCTTGTCATCACAATGCTCCATAAAATTTGTCATCACAATGCTCCATGCACTTCTCATCAAAATTCTCTCTCACCACTGATATCACAATGCTACATCACTATTTGTCACAATACTCCCTCACCCCTGTCATCACAATGTTCCATGACCCCTGTCATCACAATGGTACATGCACTTATCATAACAATGATCGATGACCCCTGACATCACAATGTTCCATAACACCTGTCATAAAAATATTCCATGACACTTTTCATCAAATTGCTCCATGACCCTGTCATCACAATGCTCCCTGCCCTTCTCATCACAATGCACAACGCTCTTGCCATCAAAATGCCCCATGACATTTGTCATCACAAAGATCCATGACACTTGGCATCACAATGCTCCATGTCATTGTCATCACAATGCTCCATGAACCCTCTCTTCACATTGCTCCATGCCCTTGTCTTCACATAGCTTCATGACACATGTCATCAGAATGCCCCATGGCCTTCTCATCACAATGCTTCATGCCTTTGACATCACAATGCTCCATTACACCTGTCATAACAATGCTCCATGACCCCTGCCATCACAATGTACCATGGCCTTGCCATCACAAGGCTCCATGACCCTTCTCATCACAATGCTCTAAGAACACTGTAATCACAATTCTCTATGCCCCTTTTCATCTCAATGATCCATGAACCATGTCATCAAAATGCACCATGCCCATCATCATAATGCTTCATGCTATTGTCATCACAATGAAATCAAAATGCTCCATGACCTCTGTCATAACAATGTTCCAAACCCTTGTGATCACCATATTCCATAACACTTATCATCACAACACCCCATGACGCTCATCATCACAATTATCCATGGTCTTCTCTTCACAATGCTCCATGATATTGGTCATCACAATTCTAAATACACTTGTCATCACAATGCTCCCTGACACTTGTCGTCAGTATGCTCCTTGAACCATTTCATGTCAAGGCTCCATGCCTTCTTCATCATAATAATCCAGGCCCTTTTCATCACAATGCTCCAAGATCCCTGTAATCACAAAGCTCCATGCCCTTGTCATCTAAAAGCTCCATGACGCTTGTCATCAGAATGCTTCATGGCCTTCTCATCACAATGCTCCATGCCCTTGTCATCACAATGCTCCAAGACCCCTGTAATCACAATGCTCCAAGCCCCTTTTCATCAGAATGCTCCATGAGACTTGTCAAAACACGTGTCCATGGTCTTCTCATCAAAATGCTCCAGGACCTTGTCATCACCATGCTCCAATCCCTTGTCATCACAATGCTCCATGACACCTGTCATCACAATAATCCATGAAAATTTTCAGCCCAATGCTCCACGACCTTCTCATCACAATGCTCCATGGCCAATATCATGACAATGCTCCATGACAACTGTCATCAAAACACTCCATGACACCTGACAACACAATGATCCGGGACACTTGTCATCACAATGCTCCATTCCCTAGTCATCACAATGCTCCATGACCCCTGTCATCACAACACTCCATGAATATTTTCAGCCCAGTGCTCCATGACACTTGTCATCACAATGATCCATGCCCTTGTCATCCCAATGCTCCATGAACCCTGTATTCACAATGTTCCGTGACGCTTGTCAACACAGTGCTCCATGACACATGTCATCACAATGCTCCATGCCTTTGTCAGCAAAATGCTACATGACCTTGTCATTACAATCCTCTATGCGCTTGTCATCACAATACTCCATTTCCATTGTCATCACGATCCTCCATGAACTTTGGGATCACATTGCTTCATGCCCTTGTCATCACAATGCTCCATGCTCCTTGAAATCGAAATGATCCATGACCTCTGTCATCACAATGCTCCAAACCCTTGTGATCACAATGTTCCATAACACTTGTCATCACAACGCTCCATGATGCCTGTCATCACAATACTCCATGCCCTTGTCATCACAATGCTCCTTGACACCTGTCATCACAATCCTCCGTGACTCCAGTCATCACAATGCTTCATAACGTTTGTCATCACAATGATCCATGCCCACCTCATCACAAGGCTCTGTGACCTTTGTAACCACAATGCTCCATGAACTTTTCATCACAATTCTCTGTGACCCTTGTCATCACAATGCTCCATGTCTTTTTCAGAACAATGCTCCATGACCATTGTCATCGCAATGTGCCACGCGCATATCATCACAACGGTCCACAACTTTTTCATTGCAATGCTCCATAAACCTTGTAATCACAATGGTCCATGCACTTCTCATCAAAATGGTCTCTCACCAGAGATATCACAATGTTCCATCACTAGTCGTCAAAATACTCCCTCACACCAGGAATCACAATGTTCCATGACCCTGTAATCAAAATGCTACATCCCCTTATCATCAAAATATTCCATGACCCCTGCCATCACAATGTTCCATAACCCCTGTCATCAAAATGCTCAATGAACCTTTCCATCCCAAAGCTCCATGACCCCTGACATCACAATGTTCTATAACCCCTGCCATCAAAATATTCCATTACACTTTTTATGAAATTGCTGCATGACCCGGTCATCAAAATGCTCCCTGCCCTTCTCATCACAATGCACCATGCCCTTGTCATCAAAATGCTCCATGGCTTGTCATCACAAAGCTCCATGACCCTTGGAATCACAATTCTCAATGTCATTGTCATCACAATGCTCCATGAACCATCTCATAACATTGCTCAATGCCCTGGTCATCACAAAGCTCCATGACACCTGTCATCACAATGCTCGATGCCCTTCTCATCACAATGCACCATGCCCTTGTCATTACAGTCCTGAATGACCCATGTATCACAGTGTTCCGTGCCCTTGTCATCACAATGCTCCATGCCCACTCTCATCACAATAATCTATGAAACATTTCAGACCAAAGTTCCATACCCTTCTCATCACAATGCTCCATCACCCCTGTCATAACAATGCACCATGACCGCTGCCATCACAATGTTCCACGGCCTAGTCATCACAAGGTTCCATGACACTTCTCATCACAATGCTCAAGACCCCTGAAATCACAATGCTACATGCCCTTGTCATCAAAAAGCTCCATGACGCATGTAATCAGAATGTTCCATGGCCTTCTCATCACAATGCTCCATGCTCTTATCATCACAATGCTCCAAAACCCTTGTAATTACAATGCTCCATGCCCCTTTTCATCTCAATGCTCCATGAACCCTGTCATCACAATGCACCATGCACATCATCATAATGCTTCAGGCCATTGTCATCACAATGAAATCAATATTTTCCATGACCTCTGTCATCATAATGCTCCAAACCCTTGTGATCACAATGTTGCATAACACTTATCATCACAACACACCAAGATGCTCATCATCACAATTTTCCATGGTCTTCTCATAACAATGCTCCATGATCTTTGTCATCCCAATGCTCAATACACTTGTCATCACAATGCTCCCTGACACTTGTCGTCAGTATGCTCGTTGAACCCTGTCATGACAAGGCTCCATTCCTTTTTCATCACAATGATCCATGTCTTTTTCATCACAATACACCAAGATCCCTGTAATCACAATGCTCCATGCCCTTGTCATCACAAAACTCCATGACGCATGTCAACAGAATGTTCCATGGCTTCCTCATCACAATGCTCCTTGCCCTAGTCATCACAATGCACTAAGACCCCTGTAAACACAATGCTCCAGGCCCCTTTTCTTTAGAATGCTCCATGAGGCTTGTCATCACAACTTTCCATTGGTCTTCTTTTCACAATGCTCCAGGAACTTGTCACCACCATGCTCCATTCCCTTGTCATCACAATGCTCCATGACCCCTGTCATCACAATAATCCATGAACATTTTCAGCCCAATGCTCCACGACTTTCTCATCACAATGCTCCATGGCCAATATCATCACAATGCTCCATGACCACTGTTATTACAACACTCCATGACACCTGACAACACAATGATCTGGGACACTTGTCATCACAATGCTCCATTCCCTAGTCATCACAATGCTCCATGACTACTGTCATCACAACACTCCATGAATATTTTCAGCCCAGTGCTCCATGACCCTTGTCATCACAAAGATTCATGCCCTTGTCATCCCAATGATCCATGACCCCTGTATTCACAATGGACGGTAACGATTGTCATCACTGTGGCCATGACACATGTCATCAGAATGCTCCATGCCTTTGTCATCAAAATGCTACATGACCTTGTCATGACAATGCTCTATGCGCTTGTCATCAAAATACTCCTTTTCCATTGTCATCACAATCCTCCATGAACCTTGGGATCACATTGCTTCATGCCCTTGTCATCACAGTGCTCCATGCTCCTTGAAATCAAAATGATCCATGACCTTTGTCATCACAATGCTCCAAACCCTTGTGATCACAATGTACCATAACACTTGTCATCACAACACTCCATGATGCCTGTCATCACAATACTCCATGCCCTTTTCATTACAAAGCTCCATGACCTTTCTCATCACAATTCTCAATACACTTGTCATCACAATGCTCTCTGACACTTGTCATCACAATGCTCCTTGAACCCTGTCACGAAAAGGCTCCATGCCTTTATCATCACAATGCCCCATGCAGTATTCATCACAATGCTCCATGCCATTGTCATCAAAATATTCCAAAAGCTTGTCATCAGAATGCTCCATGACCCTTGTCATCACAATTCTCCATGCACTTGTCAGCACAATGCTCCATTACCTTTGTCATCAGAATCCTCCATGACACTTGGCATCACAATGCTCCATGCCATCGTCATCACAGTGGGCCATTATATATGTCATCACAATGCTCCCTGACACCTGTCTTCACAATACTGCATGACCTTGTCATTGGGATGCTCCATGCCCTTGTCATCACAATGCGCCATTCCAACTGTCATTGCAATAATCCATGAAACTTATTAGACCAATGTTCCATGCCATTGTGATCACAATGTTCCATGCCTTTGTTATCACAATGCTCCATGACCTCTGTCATCACAATGCTCCGTGACTCCAGTCATCACAACGCTTCATGAACTTTTTCATCACAATGATTCATGTCCTCGTCATCAACAGGCTCTGTGACCTTTTTAACCAAAATGCTCCATGAACTTTTCATCACAATGCTCTTTGACCCTTGTCATCACAATGCTCCATGCGGTTGTCAGCACAATGCTCCATGACACATGTCATCACAATGCACCATGCGCTTGTCATCACAGTGCTCCACAATCTTGTCATCACAATGCTCCATAAATTTGTCATCACAATGCTCCATGCACTTCTCATCAAAATGCTCTCTCACCACTGATATCACAATGCTACATCACTATTTGTCACAATACTCCCTCACCCCTGTCATCACAATGTTCCATGACTCCTGTCATCACAATGCTACATGCAATTATCATCACAATGTTCGATGACCCCTGACATCATAATGTTCCATAACACCTGTCATCAATATGTTCCATGATACTTTTCATCAAATTGCTCCATGACCCTGTCATCAGAATGCTCCCTGCCCTTCTCATCACAATGCACAACGCCCTTGCCATCAAAATGCTCCATGACCTTTGTCATCACAAAGATCCATGACCCTTGGCATCACAATGCTCCATGTCATTGTCATCACAATGCTCCATGAACGCTCTCATCACATTGCTCCATGCCGTTGTCATCAGAAAGCTCCATGACAGGGCCTCCCTGGTGGCGCAGTGGTTAAGAGTCCGCCTGCCGATGCAGGGGATACGGGTTCGTGCCCCAGTCTGGGAGGATCCCATATGCCGCGGAGCGGCTGGGCCCATGAGCCATGGCCGCTGGGCCTGCGCATCCGGAGCCTGTGCTCCGCAACGGGAGAGGCCACAACAGTGAGAGGCCCGCATACCGCAAAAAGAAAAAAAAAAAAAAAAAAAAAAAGCTCCATGACACATGTCATCAGAATGCTCCATGGGCTTCTCATAACAATGATCCATGCCCTTGCCATCAAAATGCGCCATTCCAACTGTCATCGCAATAACCCATGAAACTTATTAGACCAATGTTCCATGCCCTTGTCATCACAGTGCTCTATGCCCTTGTCATCACAATGCTCCATGACCCCTGCCATCACAATGCTCCGTGACTCCAGTCATCTCAATGCTTCATGACCTTTGTCATCACAATGGTCCATGCCCAGGTCATCAACAGTCTCTGTGAACATTTTAACCACAATGCTCCATGAACTTTTCATCACAATGCTCTTTGACCCTTGTCATCACAATGCTCTATGCCTTTCTCAGCACAATGCTTCATGACCCTTGTCATCACAATGCTCCATGCACTTGTCAACACAATGTTCCATGACACATGTCATCAAAATGTTCCATGACCACTGACATCACAATGTTACATAAACCCTGTCATCAAAATGCTCCATGACCCATTTCATCGCAAAGCTCCAAGACCCCTGACATCTCAATGTTCTATAACCCCTGCCATCAAAATGTTCCATTACACTTTTTATCAAATTGCTGCATGACCCGTTCATCAAAATGCTCCCTGCCCTTCTCATCACAATGCACCTTGCCCTTGTCATCAAAATGCTCCATGACTTTTCATCACAAACTCCATGAACTTTGGCATCACAATGCTCCATGAACCCTCTCATAACACTGCTCAATGCCCTTGTCATCACAAAGCTCCATGACACTTGTCATCACAATGCTCCATGCCCACTCTCATCACAATAATCCATGAAACATTTCAGACCAATGTTCCATGCCCTTCTCATCACAATGCTCCATTACCTCTGTCATAACAATGCAACATGACCCCTGCCATCACAATATTCCACGGCCTAGTCATCACAATGTTCCATGAAATTGTCATCAAAATGCTGAAGACCCATGAAATCACAATGCTCCATGCCCTTGTCATCACAAAGCTGCATGACGCATGTCATCAGAATGTTCCATGGCCTTCTCATCACAATGCTCCATTCCCTTGTAACACAATGCTCCAAGACCACTGTAAACACAATGTTCCATGCTCCTTTTCATCTCAATGCTCCATGAACCCTGTCATCACAATGCACCATGCCCATCATCATAATGCTTCAGGCTATTGTCATCACAATGAAATCAATATTCTCCATGACCTCTGTCACCATAATGCTCCAAACACTTGTGATCACAATGTTGGATAACACTTATCATCACAACACCCCATGACGCTCATCATCACAATTATCCATGGACTTCTCATCACAATGCTCCATGATCTTTGTCATCACAATTCTCAATACACATGTCATCACAATGCTCTCTGACACTTGTCGTCAGTATGCTCCTTGAACCCTGTCATGACAAGGCTCCATGCAATTTTCATCACAATAATCCATGCCCTTTTCATCACAGTTCTCCAAGATCCCTGTAATCAAAATGCTCGATGCACTTGTCATCTAAAAGCTCCATGACGCTTGTCATCAGAATGCTTCATGGCCTTCTCATCACAATGCCCCATGCCCTTGTCATCACAATGCTCCAAGACCCCTGTAATCACAATGCTCCATGCCCCTTTTCATCAGAATGCTCCATGAGACTTGTCAAAACAAGTGTCCATGGTCTTCTCATCAAAATGCTCCAGGACCTTGTCATCACCATGCTCCAATCCCTTGTCATCACAATGCTCCATGACACATGTCATCACAATAATCCATGAATATTTTCAGCCCAGTGCTCCACGACGTTCTCATCACAATGCTCCATGGCCAATATCATGACAATGCTCCATGACCACTGTCATCACAACACTCCATGACAGCTGACAACACAATGATCCGGGACACTTTTCATCACAATGCTCAATTCCCTAGTCATCACAATGCTCCATGACCCCTGTCATCACAACACTCCATGAATATTTTCAGCCCAGTGCTTCATGACCCTTGTCATCACAATGATCCATGCCCTCGTCATTCCTATGCTCCATGAACCCTGTATACACAATGCTCCGTGACGCTTGTCAACACAGTGCTCCATGACACATGTCATCACAATGCTCCATGCATTTGTCAGCAAAATGCTACATGACCTTGTCATTAAAATCCTCTATGCGCTTGTCATCACAATACTCCATTTCCATTGTCATCACAATCCTCCATGAAACTTGGGATCACTTTTCTTAATGCCCTTGTCATCACAATGCTCCATGCTCCTTGAAATCAAAATGATCCATGACCTCTGTCATCACAATGCTCCAATACCTTGTGATCACAATGTTCCATAACACTTGTCATCACAACGCTCCATGATACCTGTCATCACAATAATCCATGCCCTTTTCATCACAATGCTCCATGACCTTTGTCACCACAATTCTCAATACACTTATCATCACAATGCTCCCTGACACTTGTCATCAGAATGCTCCTTGAACCCTGTCACGAAAAGGCTCCATGCCTTTTTCATCACAATGACCCATGCCATTTTCATCACAATGTTCCATGCCATTGTCTTCAAAATACTCCACAACTCGTCATCAGAATGCTCCATGACCATTGTCATCACAATTCTCCATGCACTTGTCAACCCAATGCTCCCTGTCCCTTGTCATCACAATGCTCCAAGCCACTGTCATCACAATGCTCCATTACCTTTGTCATCAGAATCCTCCCTGACACTTGGCATCACAATGCTCCATGCCATCCTCATCACAATGGGCCATTACATATGTGATCCCAATGTTCCCTGACACCTGTCTTCACAATACGGCATGACCTGGTCATCACAATGCTCCATGCCCTTGTCATCACAGTGTGCCATTCCAACTGTCATTGCAATACACCATGAAAGGTATTAGACCAATGTTCCATGCCCTTGTCATCACAATGGTCCATGCCCTCGTCATCAACAGTCTCTGTGACCTTTTTAACCACAATGCTCCATGAACTTTTCATCACAATGCTCTTTGACCCTTGTTATCACAATGCTCTATGCTTATATCAGCACAATGCTCCATGACCATTGTCATCACAATGATCCATGCCCTTGTTATCACAATGCTCCATGACCCCTGTCATCACAATGCTCCGTGACTCCAGTCATCACAATGCTTCATGACCTTGTCATCACAGTGGTCCATGCCCTCATCATCAACAGTCTCTGTGACCTTTTTAACCACAATGCTCCATGAACTTTTCATCACAATGCTCTTTGACCCTTGTCATCACAATTCTCTATGCCTTTCTCAGCACAATGCTCCATGACCCTTGTCATCACAATGCTCCATGCGCTTGTCAGCACAATGCTCCATGACACATTTCATCACAATGCACCATGCGCTTGTCATCACAGTGCTCCACAATCTTGTCATCACAATTCCCCATAAAATTTTTCATCACAATGCTCCATGCACTTCTCATCAAAATGCTCTCTCAACACTGATATCACAATGCTACATTACTATTTGTCACAATACTCCCTCACCCCTGTCATCACAATCTTCCATGACTCCTGTCATCACAATGCTACACTCACTTATCATCACAATGATCGATGACCCCTGGCATCACAATGTTCCATAACAACTGTTATCAAAATGTTCCATGAGACTTTTCATCAACTTGCTCAATGACCCTGTCATCACAATGCTTCATGCCCTTCTCATCACAATGAACAACGCCCTTGCCATCAAAATGCTCCATGACCTTTGTCATCACAAAGATCCATGACCCTTGGCATCACAGTGCTCCATGTCATTGTCATCACAATGCTCCATGAACACTCTCATCACATTGCTCCATGCCCTTGTCTTCACATAGCTCCATGACACATGTCATCAGAATGCTCCATGGCCTTCTCATCACAATGCTCCATGCCCTTGCCATCACAATGCTCCATTACACCTGTCATAACAATGCTCCATGACCCCTGCCATCACGACGATCCATGGCCTTGTCATCACAAGGCTCCATGACCCTTCTCATCACAATGCTCCAAGGACACTGTAATCACAATGCTCTATGCCCCTATTCATCTCAATGATCCATGAACCCTGTCATCACAATTCTCCATGCCCATCATCATAATGCTTCAGGCTATTGTCATCACAATGAAATCTAATGCTCCATTACCTCTGTCATAACAATGCTCCAAACCCTAGTGATCACAATATTCCATAACACTTGTCATCACAATGCCCAAGGACGCTCGTCATCACAATTATCCATTGTCTTCTCATCACAATGCTCCATGACCTTCGTCATCAAAATGCTCAATACACTTGTCATCAAAATGCTCCCTGACACTTGTTGTCTGTATGCTCCTTGAACACTGTATTGACATGTGTCCATGCCTTTTTCATCACAATGGTCCATGCCCTTTTCATCACAATGCTCCATGCCCTTTTCATCACAATGCTCCAAAACCCATGTAATCACAATGGTCCATGCCCTTGTCATCACAAAGCTCAATGACGCATGCCATCAGAATGCTCCTTGGTCTTCTCCTCACAATGCTCCATGCCCTTGTCATCACACAGTTCGAAGACCCCTGTAATCACAATGCTCCATACCCCTTTTCATCAGTATGCTCCATGAGACTTGTCATCACAAGGCTCCATGGTTTTGTTATCACAATGCTCCAGGACCTTGTCATCACAATGCTTCTTGACCTTTTCAAGAAAATTTTCAATGGCCCTTGTCATCATCATGCTCCAAGCCCTAATCATCACAATGCTGCATTATATTTGTCATCACAATTCTCCATTACATTTGGCATCACAATGCTCCATGCCATTGTCATCGCAATGGACCATGACATATGTCATAAAAATGCTCCCTGACACCTGTCTTCACAATACTCCATGACCTTATCATCACAATGCTCCATGCCCTTGTCATCACAATGCACCATGCCCACTCTCATCACAATAATCTATGAAACTTGTCACACCATTGCTCCATGCACCTGTCATCACAGTGCTCCATGCCCTTGTCATCAAAATGCTCCATGACCCCTGTCATCACAATGCTCCTTGACTCCAGTCATCAAAATGATTCATGACCTTTGTCATTACAGTGGTCCATGCCCTCCTCATCAACAGTCTCTGTGACCTTTTTAACCAAAATGTTCCATGAACTTTTCATCACAATGCTCTTTGACCCTTGTCATAACAATGCTCTATGCTTTTCTCCGCACAATGCTCCATGACCCTTGTCATCACAATGTTCCATGCACTTGTCAGCACAATGTTCCTTGACACATTTCATCACAATGTTCCATGACCACTGACATCACAATGTTCCATAAACCCTGTCATGAAAATGCTCCATGACCCTTTTCATCCCAACGATCCAAGACCCCTGACATCACAATGTTTTATAACCCCTTCCATCAAAATATTCCATTACACTTTTCATCAAATTGCTGCATTACCCGGTCATCAAAATGCTCCCTGCCCTTCTCATCACAATGCACCATGCCCTTATAATTAAAATGCTCCATGACTTGTCATCACAAAGCTCCATGACCCTTGGCATCACAATGTTCCATGTCATTGTCATCACAATGCTCCATGAAACATCTCATAACATTGCTCAATGCCCTTGTCATCACAAAGCTCCATGACACTTGTCATCACAAGGTTCCATGCCCACTCTCATCACATAAATCCATGAAACATTTCAGACCAATGTTCCATGCCCTTCTCATCACAATGCTCCATTACCTCTGTCATAACAATGCACCATGACCCCTGCCATCACAATGTACCACGGCCCAGTCATCAAAATGTTCCATGAAACTTGTCATCGCAATTCTGAAGACCACTGAAATCACAATGCTCCATGCCCTTGTTATCACAAAGCTCTATGACGCATGTCATCAGAAAGTTCCATGGCCTTCTCATCACAATGCTCCATGCCATTGTCATCACAATGCTCCAAGACCCCTGTAAACATAATGCTCCATGCCCCTTTTCTTCTCAATGCTCCATGAACCCTGTCATCACAATGCACCATGCCCATCATCATAATGCTTCTTGCTATTGTCATAACAACGAAATCAAAATGTTCCATGACCTCTGTCGTAACAATGCTCCAAACCCTTGTGATCACAATGTTCCATAACACTTATCATCACAACATCCCATTATGCTCATCATCACAGTTAACCATGGACTTCTCATCACAATGCTCCATGATCTTTGTCATCACAATGCTCAATACACTTGTCATCACAATGCTCCCTGACACGTATCGACAGTATGCCCCTTGAACCCTGTCATGAGAAGGCTCCATGCCTTTTTCATCACAAAGCCCCATTCCGTTTTCATCACAATGCTCCATGCCATTGTCATCAAAGTACTCCACAAGCTTGTCATCAGAATGCTCCATGACCCTTGTCATCACAATTCTCCTTGCACTTGTCAGCACAATGCTCCCTGACCCTTGTCATCACAATGCTCCAAGCCATTGTAATCACAATGCTCCATTATCTTTGTCATCAGAATCCTCCCTGACACTTGGCATCACAATGCTCCATGCCATCCTCATCACAATGGGCCATTACATATGTCATCACAATGCTCCCTGACACCTGTCTTCACAATACTGCATGACCTGGTAATCACAATGCTCCATGCCCTTGTCATCACAATGCGGCATTCCAACTGTCATCGCAAACATCCATGATACTTATTAGACCAATATTCCATGCCCTTGTCCTCACAATGCTCCATACCCTTGTTATCACAATGCTCCTTGACCCCTGTCATCACAATGCTTCGTGACAACAGTCATCACAATGCTTCATGACCTTTGTCATCACAATGGTCCATGCCCTCATCATCAACAGTCTCTGTGACCTTTTTAACCACAATGCTCTATGAACTTTTCATCACAATGCTCTTTGACCCCTGTCATCACAATGCTCTCTTCCTTTCTCAGCACAATGCTCCATGACCCTTGTCATCACAATGCTCCATGCGCTTGTCAGCACCGTGCTCCATGACACATGTCATCACAATGCACCATGCGCTTGTCATCACAGTGCTCCACAACCTTGTCATCACACTGCTCCATAAATTTTGTCATCACAGTGCTCCATGCACTTCTCATCAAAATGCTCTCTCACCACTGATATCACAATGCTACATCACTATTTGTCAAAATACTCCCTCACCCCTGTCATCACAATGTTCCATGACTCCTGTCATCACAATGCTACATGCACTTATCATCACTATGTTCGATGACCCCTGACATCACAATGTTCCATAACACCTGTCATCAAAATGTTCCATGACACTTTTCATCAACGTGCTCTATGACCCTGTCATCAGAATGCTCCCTGCCCTTCTCATCACAATGCACAACGCCCTTGCCATCAAAATGCTCCATAACCTTTGTCATTACAAAGATCCATGACCCTTGGCATCACAATGCTCCATGTCATTGTCATCACAACGCTCCATGAACGCTCTCATCACATTGCTCCATGCCCTTGTCTTCACATAGCTCCATGACACATGTCTTCAGAATGCTCCATGGCCTTCTCATCACAATGTTCCATGCCCTTGCCATCACAATGCTCCATTACCCCTGTTATAACAATGCTCCATGACCCCAGCCATCATGATGTTCCATGGCCTTGTCATCACAAGGCTCCATGACCCTTCTCATGACAATGCTTCGAGAACACTGTAATCACAATGCTCTATGCCCCTTTTCATCTCAATGATCCATGAACCCTGTCATCACAATGCACCATGCCCATCATCATAATGCTTCATACTATTGTCATAACAATGAAATCAAAATGCTCCATGACCTCTGTCATAACAATGCTCCAAACCATTGTGATCACAATATTCCATAACACCTGTCATCACAATGCCCCATGACGCTCCTCATCACAGTTATCCATGGTCATTTCATCACAATGCTCCATGAACTTCGTCATCACAATGCTCAATACACTTGTCATCAACATGCTCCCTGACACTTGTTGTCTGTATGCTCCTTGAACCCTGTCATGACAAGGCTCCATGCCTTTTTCATCACCATGATCCATGCCCTTTTCATCACAATGCTCCAAGACCCATGTAATCACAATGGTCCATGCCCTTGTCATCACAAAGCTCAAAGATGCATGCCATCAGAATGCTCCTTGGTCTTCTCCTCACAATTCTCCATGCCCTTATCATCACAATGTTGCAACACCCCTGTAATCACAATGCACCATTCCCCTTTTAATCAGTATGCTCCATGAGACTTGTCATCACAAGGCTCCATGGTTTTGTCATCACAATCCTCCAGGACCTTGTCATCACAATGCTTCACGACCTTGTCATCAAAATTTTCAATGGCCCTTGTCATCATAATGATCCAATCCCTAATCATCACAATGCTCCATTATATTTGTCATCACAATCCTCCATTACATTGGGCATCACAATGTTCCATGCCATTGTCATCGCCATGGACCATGACATATGTCTCACAATGCTCCCTGACACCTGTCTTCACAATACTCCATGACCTTAGCATCACAATGCTCCATGCCCTTGTCATTACAATGCACCATGCCCACTCGCATCACAATAATCTATGAAACTTGTCAGACCAATGCTCCATTCCACTGTCATCACAATGCTCCATCCCCCTGTCATCACAATGCTCCATGACTCCAGTCATCACAATGCTTCATAACGTTTGTCATCACAATGGAACATGCCCGCGTCATCACAAGGCTCTGTGACCTTTGTAAGCACAATGCTCCATGAACTTTTCATCACAATTCTCTGAGAAACTTGTCATCACAATGCTCCATGTATTTGTCAGAACAATGCTCCATGACCATTGTCATCACAATGTGCCACGTGCATGTCATCACAACGTTTCAAACCTTGTCATTGCAATGCTCCATAAACCTTGTAATCACAATGCTCCATGCACTTCTCATGAAAATGCTCTCTCACCAGAGATATCACAATATTCCATCACTAGTCATCACAATACACCCTCACCCTTGTAATCACAGTGTTCCATGACCCTGTCATCACCATGCTACATCCCATTATCATCACAATGTTCCATGACCCCTGCCATCACAATGTTCCATAAGACCTGTCATCAAAATGCTCCATGACCCTTTCCATCCCAAAGCTCCAAGACCCCTGACATCACAATGTTCTATAACCACTGCCATCAAAATGTTCCATTACACATTTTATCAAATTGCTGCATGACCCGGTCATCAAAATGATCCCTGACCTTCACATCAAAATGCTCCATGACTTGTCATCACAAAGCTCCAAGACCCTTGGCATCACAATGTTCCATGTGATTGTCATCACAGTGCTGCATGAACGCTCTCATCACATTGCTCCATGCCCTTGTCATCACAAAGCTCCATGACACTTGTCATCACAATGCTCTATGCCCTTCTCATCACAATGCTCCATGCCGTTGTCATTACAGTCATGCCTGAGCCATGTATCACAGTGTTCCGTGCCCTTGTCATCACAATGCTCCATGCCCGCTCTCATCACAATAATCCATGAAACATTTCAGACCAAATTTCCATACCCTTCTCATCACAATGCTCCATTACCCCTGTCATAACAATGCACCATGACCCCTGCCATCACAATGTTCCACGGCCTAGTCATCACAAGGTTCCATGATACTTCTCATCACAATGCTCAAGAACCCTGAAATCACAATGCTCCATGCCCTTGTCATCACAAAGCTCCATGACGCATGTCATCAGAATGTTGCATGGCCTTCTCATCACAATGCTCCATGCCCTTGTCATCCCAATGCTCCAAGACCCTTGTCATCACAATGATCCATGCCCCTTTTCTTCTCAGTACTCCATGAAATCTGTCATCACAATGCTCCAAGACCCTTGTAATCACAATGCTCCATGCCCCTTTTCATCTCAATGCTCCATGAACCCTGTCATCACAATGCACCATGACCATCTTCATAATGCTTCAGGCTATTGTCATCACAATGAAATCAATATTCTGCATGACCTCTGTCATCATAATGCTCCAAACCCTTGTGATCACAATGTTGCATAACACGTATCATCACAACACCCCATGTCGCTCATCATCACAATGATCCATGGTCTTCTCATCACAATGCTCCATGATCTTTGTCATCACAATACTCAATACACTTGTCGTCACAATGCTCCCTGACACTTTTCGTCAGTATGCTCCTTGAACGCTGTCATGACAAGTTTCCATGCATTTTTCATCACAATGTTCCATGACCATTTCATCACAATGCTTCAAGGTCCCTGTAATCACAATGCTCCATGCCCTTGTCATCACAAAATTCCATGACGCATGTTATCAGAATGCTCCATGGCCTTCACATCACAATGCTCTATGCCCTAATCATCACAATGCTCCAAGACGCCTGTAATCACAATGCTCCATGCCCCTTTTCATCAGACTGCTCCATGAGACTTGCCATCACAAGTCTCCATGGTCTTCTCATCACAATGTTCCAGGACCTTGTCATCACCATGATCCATTTCCTTGTCATCACAATGCTACATGATCCCTGTCATCACAATAATCCATGAACATTTTCAGCCCATTGCTCCACGACCTTCTCATCACAGTGCTCCATTGTCAATATCATCACAATGCTCCATGACCACTCTCATCACAACACTCCATGACACCTGACAACACAATGATCCGGAACTCTTGTCATCACAATGATCAATTCCCTTGTCGTCACAATGCTACATGACACCTGTAATCACAACTCTCCATGAACATTTTCAGCCCAGTGCTCCATGACCCTTGTTATCACAATGATCCAAGCCCTTGTCATCCCAATGCTCCATGACCCCTGTATTCACAATGCTCCTTGATGCCTGTCATCACAGTGCTCCATGACCCATGTCATCACAATGCTCCATGCCTTTGTCAGCAAAATGCTACATGACCTTGTCATTATAATGCTCTATGCGCTTGTCATAATACTCCATTTCAATTGTCATCACAATCCTCCATGAACCTTGGAATCACATTTCTTCATGCCCTTGTCATCACAATGCTCCATGCTCCTTGAAATCAAAATGATCCATGACCACTGTCATCACAATGCTCCAAAACCTTGTGATCACAATGTTCCATAACACTTGTCATCACAACGCTCCATGATTCCTGTCATCAAAATACTCCATGCCCTTTTCATCACAATGCTCCATGACCATTGTCACCACAATTCTCAATACAATTGTCATCACAATGCTCCCTGACACTTGTCATCAGAATGCTCCTTGAAACCTGTCACAAAAAGGCTCCATGCCTTTTTCATCACAGTGCCCCTTTCCGTTTTCCTCACAATGCTCCATGCCATTGTCATCAAAATACTCCACAAACTTGTCATCAGAATGCTCCATGACCCTTGTCATCACAATTCTCCATGCACTTGTCAGCAGAATGCTCCCTGACCCTTGTCATCACAATGCTCCAAGCCTTTGTCATCACAATGCTCCATTAACTTTGTCATCAGAATCCTCCCTGACACTTGGCATCACAATGCTCCATGCCATCCTCATCACAATGGGCCATTACATATGTCATCACAATGCTCCCTGACACCTGTCTTCACAATACGGCATGACCCGGTCATCACAATGCTCCATGCCCTTGTCATCACAGTGTGCCATTCCAACTGTCATCGCAATACTCCATGAAAGTTATTATACCAATGTTCCATGTCCTTGTAATCACAATGCTCCATGCCCTTGTTATCACAGTGCTCCATGACGCCTGTCATCACAATGCTCCGTGACTCCAGTCATCACAAAGCTTCATGACCTTTGTCATCACAATGGTCCATGCCCTCGTCATCAACAGTCTCTGTGACCATTTTAACCACAATGCTCCATGAACTTTTCATCACAATGCTCTTTGACCCTTGTCATCACAATGCTCTATGCCTTTCTCAGCACAATTCACCATGACGCTTGTCATCACAATGCTCCATGCGCTTGTCAGCACAATGCTCCATGACACATGTCATCACAATGCACCATGCGCTTGTCATCACAGTGCTCCACAACATTGTCATCACAATGCTCCATAAAATTTGTCATCACAGTGCTCCATGCACTTCTCATCAAAATGCTCTCTCTCCACTGATATCACAATGCTACATCACTATTTTTCACAATACTCCCTCACCCCTGTCATCACAATGTTCCATGAGCCTGTCATCACAATGCTACATGCACTTATCATCACAATGTTCGATGACCCCTGACATCACAATGTTCCATAACACCTGTCATCAAAATGTTCCATGACACTTTTCATCAAATTGCTCCATGACCCTGTCATTACAATGCTCCCTGCCCTTCTCATCACAATGCACAACACCCTTGCAATCAAAATGCTCCATGACCTTTGTCATCACAAAGATCCAGGACCCTTGGCATCACAATGCTCCATGTCATTGTCATCACAATGCTCCCCGAACGCTCTCATCACATTGCTCCATGCCCTTGTCTTCACATAGCTCCTTGACACATGTCATCAGAATGCTCCATGGCCTTCTCATCACAATGCTCCATGCCCTTGCCATCACAATGCTCCATTACACCTGTGATAACAATGCTCCATGACGCCTGCCATCACGATGTTGCATGGCCTTGTCATCACAAGGCTCCATGACCCTTCTCATCACAATGCTCCAAGAACACTGTAATCACAGTGCTCTATGCCCCTTTTCATCTCAATGATCCATGAACCCGCTCATCACAATGCACCATGCCCATCATCATAATGCTTCATGCTATTGTCATAACAATGTAATCAAAATGTTCCATGACCTCTGTCATAACAATGCTCCAAACTCTTGTGATCACAATATTCCATAACACTTGTCATCACAATGCCCCAGGATGCTCGTCATCACAATTATCCATGGTCTTCTCATCACAATGCTCCATGACCTTAGTCATCATAATGCTCAATACACTTGTCATCAACATGCTCCCTGACACTTGTTGTCTGTATGCTCATTGAACCCTGTCATGACAAGGCTCCATGCATTTTTCATGACAATGTTCCATGCTCTTTTCATCACAATGCTCCAAGTCCTATGTAATCACAATGATCCATTCCATTGTCATCACAAAGCTCAGTGACGCATGCCATCAGAATGCTCCTTGGTCTTCTCCTCACAATGCTCCATGCCCTTGTCTTCACAATGTTCCAAGACCCCTGTAATCACAATGCTCCATTCCCCTTTTAATCAGTATGCTCCATGAGACTTGTCATCACAAGGCTCCATGGTTTTGTCATCACAGTGCTCCAGGACCTTGTCATCACAATGTTTCACGACCTTGTCATCAAAATTTTCAATGGCCATTGTCATCATAATGCTCCAAACCCTAATCATCACAATGCTCCATTATATTTGTCATCACAATCCTCCATTACATTTGGTATCACAAAGCTCCATGCCATTGTCATCGCAATGGACCATGACATATGTCATCACAATGCTCCCTGACACCTGTCTTCACAATACTCCATGACCTTATCATCACAATGCTCCATGCCCTTGTCATCACAATGCTCCATGCCCACTCTCATCACAATAATCCATGAAACATTTCAGACCAAAGTTCCATACCCTACTCATCACAATGCTCCATTAACCCTGTCATAACAATGCACCATGACCCCTGCCATCACAATGTTCCACGGCCTATTCATCACAAGGTTCCATGATACTTCTCATCACAATGCTCAAGACCCCGGAAATCACAATGCTCCATGCCCTTGTCATCCCAAAGCTCCATGACGCATGTCATCAGAATGTTCCTTGGCCTATTCATCACAATGCTCCATGCCCCTTTTCATCTCAATGCTCCATGAAATCTGTCATCACAATGCTCCAAGACCCTGGTAATCACAATGCTCCAGGCCCCTTTTCATCTCAATGCTCCATGAACCCTGTCATCACAATGCACCATGCCCATCATCATAATGTTTCAGGCTATTGTCATCACAATGAAATCAATATTCTGCATGACCTCTGTCATCATAATGCTCCAAACCCTTGTGATCACAATGTTGCATAACACGTATCATCACAACACTCCATGACGCTCATCATCACAATTATCCATGGTCTTCTCATCACAATGCTCCATGATCTTTGTCATCACAGTGCTCCATGCACTTCTCATCAAAATGCTCTCTCTCCACTGATATCACAATGCTACATCACTATTTTTCACAATACTCCCTCACCCCTGTCATCACAATGTTCCATGAGCCTGTCATCACAATGCTACATGCACTTATCATCACAATGTTCGATGACCCCTGACATCACAATGTTCCATAACACCTGTCATCAAAATGTTCCATGACACTTTTCATCAAATTGCTCCATGACCCTGTCATTACAATGCTCCCTGCCCTTCTCATCACAATGCACAACACCCTTGCAATCAAAATGCTCCATGACCTTTGTCATCACAAAGATCCAGGACCCTTGGCATCACAATGCTCCATGTCATTGTCATCACAATGCTCCCCGAACGCTCTCATCACATTGCTCCATGCCCTTGTCTTCACATAGCTCCATGACACATGTCATCAGAATGCTCCATGGCCTTCTCATCACAATGCTCCATGCCCTTGCCATCACAATGCTCCATTACACCTGTGATAACAATGCTCCATGACGCCTGCCATCACGATGTTGCATGGCCTTGTCATCACAAGGCTCCATGACCCTTCTCATCACAATGCTCCAAGAACACTGTAATCACAGTGCTCTATGCCCCTTTTCATCTCAATGATCCATGAACCCGCTCATCACAATGCACCATGCCCATCATCATAATGCTTCATGCTATTGTCATAACAATGTAATCAAAATGTTCCATGACCTCTGTCATAACAATGCTCCAAACTCTTGTGATCACAATATTCCATAACACTTGTCATCACAATGCCCCAGGATGCTCGTCATCACAATTATCCATGGTCTTCTCATCACAATGCTCCATGACCTTAGTCATCATAATGCTCAATACACTTGTCATCAACATGCTCCCTGACACTTGTTGTCTGTATGCTCATTGAACCCTGTCATGACAAGGCTCCATGCATTTTTCATGACAATGTTCCATGCTCTTTTCATCACAATGCTCCAAGTCCTATGTAATCACAATGATCCATGCCATTGTCATCACAAAGCTCAGTGACGCATGCCATCAGAATGCTCCTTGGTCTTCTCCTCACAATGCTCCATGCCCTTGTCTTCACAATGTTCCAAGACCCCTGTAATCACAATGCTCCATTCCCCTTTTAATCAGTATGCTCCATGAGACTTGTCATCACAAGGCTCCATGGTTTTGTCATCACAGTGCTCCAGGACCTTGTCATCACAATGTTTCACGACCTTGTCATCAAAATTTTCAATGGCCATTGTCATCATAATGCTCCAAACCCTAATCATCACAATGCTCCATTATATTTGTCATCACAATCCTCCATTACATTTGGTATCACAAAGCTCCATGCCATTGTCATCGCAATGGACCATGACATATGTCATCACAATGCTCCCTGACACCTGTCTTCACAATACTCCATGACCTTATCATCACAATGCTCCATGCCCTTGTCATCACAATGCTCCATGCCCACTCTCATCACAATAATCCATGAAACATTTCAGACCAAAGTTCCATACCCTACTCATCACAATGCTCCATTAACCCTGTCATAACAATGCACCATGACCCCTGCCATCACAATGTTCCACGGCCTATTCATCACAAGGTTCCATGATACTTCTCATCACAATGCTCAAGACCCCGGAAATCACAATGCTCCATGCCCTTGTCATCCCAAAGCTCCATGACGCATGTCATCAGAATGTTCCTTGGCCTATTCATCACAATGCTCCATGCCCCTTTTCATCTCAATGCTCCATGAAATCTGTCATCACAATGCTCCAAGACCCTGGTAATCACAATGCTCCAGGCCCCTTTTCATCTCAATGCTCCATGAACCCTGTCATCACAATGCACCATGCCCATCATCATAATGTTTCAGGCTATTGTCATCACAATGAAATCAATATTCTGCATGACCTCTGTCATCATAATGCTCCAAACCCTTGTGATCACAATGTTGCATAACACGTATCATCACAACACTCCATGACGCTCATCATCACAATTATCCATGGTCTTCTCATCACAATGCTCCATGATCTTTGTCATCACAATGCTCAATACACTTGTCATCACAATGCTCCCTGACCCTTGTCATCAGTATGCTCCTTGAACCCTGTCATGACAAGTTTCCATGCATTTTTCATCACAATGATCCATGACCATTTCATCACAATGCTCCAAGGTCCCTGTAATCACAATGCTCCATGCCCTTGTCATCACAAAACTCCATGACGCATGTCATAAGAATGCTCCATGGCCTTCTCATCACAATGCTCTATGCCCTAGTCATAACAATGCTCCATGACCCCTGTAATCACAATGCTCCATACCCCTTTTCATCAGAATGCTCCATGAGACTTGCCATCACAAGTCTCCATGGTCTTCTCATCACAATGTTCAAGGACCTTGACATCACCATGAACCATTCCCATGTCATCACAATGCTCCATGACCCCTGTCATCACAATAATCCATGAATATCTTCAGCCCAATGCTCCACGACCTTCTCATCACAATGCTCCATTGCCAATATCATCACAATGCTCCATGACCACTGTCATCACAACACTCCATGACATCTGACAACACAATGATCCAGGACTCTTGTCATCACAATGCTACATTCCCTTGTCGTCACAATGCTACATGACACCTGTCATCACAACTCTCCATGAACATTTTCAGCCCAGTGCTCCATGACCCTTGTCATCACAATGATCCATGCCCTTGTCATCCCAATGCTCCATGAGCCCTGTATTCACAATGCTCCTTGACGGTTGTCAACACAGTGCTCCATGACACCTGTCATCACAATGCTCCATGCCTTTGTCAGCAAAATGCTACATGACCTTGTCATTACAATGCTCTCTGTGCTTGTCATAACAATACTCCTTTTCCATTATCATCACTATCCTCCATGAACTTTGGGATCACATTGCTTCATTCCCTTGTCATCACAATGCTCCATGCTCCTTGAAATCAAAATGATCCATGACCTCTGTCATCACAATGCTCCAAACCCGTGTGATCACAATGTTCCATAACACTTGTCATCACAACGCTCCATGATGCCTGTCATCACAATACTCCATGCCCTTTTCATCACAATGCTCCATGACTTTGTCACCACAGTTCTCAATACACTTGTCATCACAATGCTCCCTGACACTTGTCATCAGAATGCTCCTTGAACCCTGTCACGAAAAGGCTCCATGCCTTTTTCATCACAATGACCCATGCCATTTTCATCACAATGTTCCATGCCATTGTCATCAAAATACTACACAAGCTCGTCATCAGAATGCTCCATGACCATTGTCATCACAATTCTCCATGCACTTGTCACCCCAATGCTCCATTACCTTTGTCATCAGAATCCTCCCTGACACTTGGCATCACAATGCTCCATGCCATCCTCATCACAGTGGGCCATTACATATGTGATCACAATGTTCCCTGACACCTGTCTTCACAATACGGCATGACCTGGTCATTTCAATGCTCCATGCCCTTGTCATCACAGTGTGCCATTCCAACTGTCATTGCAATACACCATGAAATGTATTAGACCAATGTTCCATGCCCTTGTCATCACAATGGTCCATGCCCTCGTCATCAACAGTCTCTGTGACCTTTTTAACCACAATGCTCCATGAACTTTTCATCACAATGCTCTTTGACCCTTGTTATCACAATGCTCTATGCTTATATCAGCACAATGCTCCATGACCCTTGTCATCACAATGCTCCATGCGCTTGTCAGCACAATGCTCCCTGACACATGTCATCCCAATGCACCATGCCCTTGTCATCAGAGTGCTCCACAACATTGTCATCACAATGCTCCATAAAATTTGTCATCACAATGCTCCATGCACTTCTCATCAAAATGCCCTCTCACCACTGATATCACAATGCTATATCACTATTTGTCACAATACTCCCTCACCCCTGTCATCACAATGTTCCATGACTCCTGTCATCACAATGCTACATGCACTTATCATCACAATGTTCGATGATCCCTGAAATCACAATGTTCCATAACACCTGTCATGAAAATGTTCCATGACACTTTTCATCAAATTGCTCCATGACCCTGTCATCAGAATGCTCCCTGCCCTTCTCATCACAATGCACAATGCCCTTGCCATCAAAATGCTCCATGACCTTTGTCATCACAAAGATCCATGACCCTTTGCATCACAATGCTCCATGTCATTGTCATCACCATGCTCCATGAACGCTCTCATCACATTGCTCCATGCCCTTGTCTTCACATAGCTCCATGACACATGTCATCAGAATGCTCCATGGCCTTCTCATCACAATGCTCCAAGCCCTTGCCATCTCAATGCTCCATTACACCTGTCATAACAATGCTCCATGACCCCTGCCATCACGATGTTCCATGGCCTTGTCATCACAAGGCTCCATGACCCTTCTCATCACAATGCTCCAAGAACACTGTAATCACAATGCTCTATGCCCCTTTTCATCTCAATGATCCATGAACCCTGTCATCACAATGCATCATGCCCATCATCATAATGCTTCATGCTATTGTCATAACAACGAAATCAAAATGTTCCATGACCTCTGTCGTAACAATACTCCAAACCCTTGTGATCACAATATTCCATCACACTTGTCAACACAATGCCCCTTGACGCTCGTCATCACAATTATCCTTGGTCTTCTCATCACAATGCTCCATGACCTTCGTCATCACAATGCTCAATACACTTGTCATCACAATGCTCCCTGACACTTGTTGTCTGCATGCTCCTTGAACCCTGTCATGACAAGGCTCCATGCCTTTTTCCTCACAATGATCCATGCCCTTTTCATCACAATGCTCCAAGACACATGTAATCACAATGGTCCATGCCTTTGTCATCACAAAGCTCAATGACGCATGCCATCAGAATGCTCCTTGGTCTTCTCCTCACAATTCTTCATGCCCTTATCATCACAATGTTCAAAGAACCCTGTAATCACAATGCTCCATGCCCCTTTTCATCAGTATGCTCCATGAGACTTGTCATCACAAGGCTCCATAGTTTTGTCATCACAATGCTCCAGGACGTTGTCATCACAATGCTTCACGACCTTGTCCTGAAAATTTTCAATGGCCCTTGTCATCATAATGCTCCAAGCCCTAATCATCACAATGCTCCATTATATTTGTGATCACAATCCTCCATTACATTGGGTATCACAGTGCTCCATGCCATTCTCATCGCAATGAACCATGGCATATGTCATCACAATGCTCCCTGACACCTGTCTTCACTATACTCCATGACCTTATCATCACAATGCTCGATGCCCTTGTCATTACAATGCACCATGCCCCCTTTCATCACAATAATCTATGAAACATGTCAGACCAATGCTCCATGCCACTTTCATCACAATGCTCCCTGCCCTTGTCATCACAATGCTCCATGAACCCTGTCATCACAATGCTCCATGACTCCAGTCATCACAATGCATCATAACGATTTTCATCACAATGGTCCATGCCCGCGTCATCATAAGGCTCAGTGACATTTTTAACCACAATGCTACATGAACTTTTCATCACAATTCTCTGTGAAACTTGTCATCACAGTGCTCCATGTCTTTGTCAGAACAGTGCTCCATGTCCATTGTCATCACAATGTGCCACACGCATTTCATCACAACGGTCCACAACCTTATCATTGCAATGCTCCATAAACCTTGTAATCACAATGGTCCTTGCACTTCTCATCAAAATGCTGTGTCACCAGAGATATCACAATGTTCCATCACTAGTCATCACGATACTCCCTCACCCTTGTAATCACAAAGTTCCATGACACTGTCATCACAATGCTACATCCACTTATCATCACAATGTTCCATGACCCCTGCCATCACAATGTTCCATAAGCTCTGTCATCAAAATGCTCAATGACCCTTTCCATCCCAAAGCTCCAAGACCCCTGACATCACAATGTTCTATAACCCCTGCCATCAAAATGTTCCATTACACTTTTTATCAAATTGCTGCATGACCCAGTCATCAAAATGCTCCCTGCCCTTCTCATCAAAATGATCCATGACTTGTCATCACAAAGCTCCAAGACACTTGGCATCACAATGCTCCATGTCATTGTCATCACAGTGCTCCATGAACCCTCTCATCACATTGCTCCATGCCCTTGTCATCACAAAGCTCCATGACACTTGTCATCACAATGCTCGATGCGCTTCTCATCACAATGCTCCATTCCCTTGTCATTACAGTCCTGCACTACCCATGTATCACAGTGTTCCGTGCCCTTGTCTTCACGATGCTCCATGCCCACTCTCATCACAATAATCTATGAAACATTTCAGACCAAAGTTCCATACCCTTCTCATCACAATGCTCCATTACCCCTGTCATAACAATGCACCATGAAATCTGCCATCACAATATTACATGGCCTAGTCATCACAAGATTCCATGATACTTCTCATCACAATGCTCAAGACCCCTGAAATCACAATGCTCCATGACACCTTTCATCACAATAATCCATGAACATATTCAGCCCAGTGCTCCACGACCTTCTCATCACAATGCTCCATTGCCAATATCATCACAATGCTCCATGACCACTGTCATCACAACACTCCATGACATCTGACCACACAATGATCCAGGACTCTTGTCATCACAATGCTCCATTCCCTTGTCGTCACAATGCTACATGACACCTGTCATCACAACTCTCCATGAAGATTTTCAGCCCAGTGCTCCATGACACTTGTCATCACAATGATCCATGCCCTTGTCATCCCAATGCTCCATGACCCCTGTATTTACAATGATCCTTGATGCTTGTCATCACAATGCTCCATGCCTTTGTCAGCAAAATGCTACATGACCTTGTCATTACAATGCTCTATGCGCTTTTCATCACAATACACCATTTCCATTCTCATCACAATCCTCCATGAACTTTGGGATCACATTGCTTCATGCCCTTGTCATCACAATGCTCCATGCTCCTTGAAATCAAAATGATCCATGACCACTGTCATCACAATGCTCCAAACCCTTGTGATCACAATGTTCCATAACACTTGTCATCACAACGCTCCAAGATTCCTGTCATCAAAATACTCCATGCCCTTTTCATCACAATGCTCCATGACCATTGTCACCACAATTCTCAATACAATTGTCATCACAATGCTCCCTGACACTTGTCATCAGAATGCTCCTTGAAACCTGTCACGAAAAGGCTCCATGCCTTTTTCATCACAATGCCCCTTTCCGTTTTCCTCACAATGCTCCATGCCATTGTCATCAAAATACTCCACAAGCTTGTCATCAGAATGCTCCATGACCCTTGTCATCACAATTCTCCATGCACTTGTCAGCAGAATGCTCCCTGACCCTTGTCATCACAATGCTCCAAGCCTTTGTCATCACAATGCTCCATTAACTTTGTCATCAGAATCCTCCCTGACACTTGGCATCACAATGCTCCATGCCATCCTCATCACAATGGGCCATTACATATGTCATCACAATGCTCCCTGACACCTGTCTTCACAATACGGCATGACCCGGTCATCACAATGCTCCATGCCCTTGTCATCACAGTGTGCCATTCCAACTGTCATCGCAATACTCCATGAAAGTTATTAGACCAATGTTCCATGTCCTTGTAATCACAATGCTCCATGCCCTTGTTATCACAATGCTCCATGACGCCTGTCATCACAATGCTCCGTGACTCCAGGCATCACAAAGCTTCATGACCTTTGTCATCACAATGGTCCATGCCCTCGTCATCAACAGTCTCTGTGACCATTTTAACCACAATGTTTCATGAACTTTTCATCACAATGCTCTTTGACCCTTGTCATCACAAAGCTCCATGCGCTTGTCAGCACAATGCTCCATGACACATGTCATCACAATGCACCATGCGCTTGTCATCACAGTGCTCCACAACACTGTCATCACAATGCTCCATAAAATTTGTCATCACAGTGCTCCATGCACTTCTCATCAAAATGCTCTCTCTCCACTGATATCACAATGCTACATCACTATTTTTCACAATACTCCCTCACCCCTGTCATCACAATGTTCCATGAGCCTGTCATCACAATGCTACATGCACTTATCATCACAATGTTCGATGACCCCTGACATCACAATGTTCCATAACACCTGTCATCAAAATGTTCCATGACACTTTTCATCAAATTGCTCCATGACCCTGTCATTACAATGCTCCCTGCCCTTCTCATCACAATGCACAACACCCTTGCAATCAAAATGCTCCATGACCTTTGTCATCACAAAGATCCAGGACCCTTGGCATCACAATGCTCCATGTCATTGTCATCACAATGCTCCCCGAACGCTCTCATCACATTGCTCCATGCCCTTGTCTTCACATAGCTCCATGACACATGTCATCAGAATGCTCCATGGCCTTCTCATCACAATGCTCCATGCCCTTGCCATCACAGTGCTCCATTACACCTGTGATAACAATGCTCCATGACGCCTGCCATCACGATGTTGCATGGCCTTGTCATCACAAGGCTCCATGACCCTTCTCATCACAATGCTCCAAGAACACTGTAATCACAGTGCTCTATGCCCCTTTTCATCTCAATGATCCATGAACCCGCTCATCACAATGCACCATGCCCATCATCATAATGCTTCATGTTATTGTCATAACAATGTAATCAAAATGTTCCATGACCTCTGTCATAACAATGCTCCAAACCCTTGTGATCACAATATTCCATAACACTTGTCATCACATTGCCCCAGGATGCTCGTCATCACAATTATCCATGGTCTTCTCATCACAATGCTCCATGACCTTCGTCATCACAATGCTCAATACACTTGTCATCAACATGCTCCCTGACACTTGTTGTCTGTATGCTCCTTGAACCCTGTCATGACAAGGCTCCATGCCTTTTTCATCACAATGATCCATGTCCTTTTCATCACAATGCTCCAAGTCCCATGTAATCACAATGGTCCATGCCATTGTCATCACAAAGCTCAGTGACGCATGCCATCAGAATGCTCCTTGGTCTTCTCCTCACAATGCTCCATGCCCTTGTCTTCACAATGTTCCAAGACCCCTGTAATCACAATGATCCATTCCCCTTTTAATCAGTATGCTCCATGAGACTTGTCATCACAAGGCTCCATGGTTTTGTCATCACAGTGCTCCAGGACCTTGTCATCACAATGCTTCACGACGTTGTCATCAAAATTTTCAATGTCCACTGTCATCATAATGCTCCAAACCCTAATCATCACAATGCTCCATTATATTTGTCATCACAATCCTCCATTACATTTGGTATCACAAAGCTCCATGCCATTGTCATCGCAATGGACCATGACATATGTCATCACAATGCTCCCTGACACCTGTCTTCACAATACTCCATGACCTTATCATCACAATGCTCCATGCCCTTGTCATCACAATGCACCATGCCCACTCTCATCACAATAATCTATGAAACTTGTCAGACCAATGCTCCATGCCACTGTCATCACAATGCTCCATGCCCTTGTCATCACAATGCTCCATGACCCCTGTCATCACAATGCTCCGTGACTCCAGTCATCACAATGCTTCATAAGGTTTGTCATCACAATGGTCCATGCCCGCGTCATCACAAGGCTCTGTGACTTTTGTAACCACAATGCTCCATGAACTTTTCATCACAATTCTCTGAGAAACTTGTCATCACAATGCTCCATGTCTTTGTCAGAACAATGCTCCATGACCATTGTCATCACAATGTGCCACACGCATTTCATCACAACGTTCCAAACCTTGTCATTGCAATGCTCCATAAAACTTGTAATCACAATGGTCCATGCACTTCTCATCAAAATGCTCTCTCACCAGAGATATCACAATGTTCCATCACTAGTCATCACATTACACCCTCATCCTTGTAATCACAATGTTCCATGACCCCTGCCATCACAATGTTCCATAAGCCCTGTCATCAAAATGCTCCATGACCCTTTTCATCCCAAAGTTCCAAGACGCCTGAGATCACAATGTTCTATAACCCCTGGCATCAAAATATTCCGTTACACTTTTTATCAAATTGCTGCATGACCTGGTCATCAAAATGCTCCCTTCCCTTCTCATCAAAATGCTCGATGACTTGTCAGCACAAAGCTCCAAGACCCTTGGCATCACAATGCTCCATGTCATTGTCATCACAATGCTCCATGAACCCTCTCATCACATTGCTCCATGCCCTTGTCATCACACAGATCCATGACACTTGTCATCACAATGCTCGATGCCCTTCTCATCACAATGCTCCATGCCCTTGTCATTACAGTCCTGCATGACCCATGTATCACAGTATTCCGTGCCCTTGTCATCACAATGCTCCATGCCCACTCTCATCACAATAATCCATGAAACATTTCAGACCAAAGTTCCATACCCTTCTCATCACAATGCTCCATTAACCCTGTCATAACAATGCACCATGACCCCTGCCATCACAATGTTCCACGGCTTACTCATCACAAGGTTCCATGATACTTCTCATCACAATGCTCAAGACCCCGGAAATCACAATGCTCCATGCCCTTGTCATCCCAAAGCTCCATGACGCATGTCATCAGAATGTTCCTTGGCCTTCTCATCGCAATGCTCCATGCCCTTGTCATCACAATGCTCCCAGACCCTTGTCATCACAATTCTACATGCCCCTTTTCATCTCAATGCTCCATGAACCCTGTCATCACAATGCACCATGCCCATCATCATAATGTTTCAGGCTATTGTCATCACAATGAAATCAATATTCTGCATGACCTCTGTCATCATAATGCTCCAAACCCTTGTGATCACAATGTTGCATAACACGTATCATCACAACACTCCATGACGCTCATCATCACAATTATCCATGGTCTTCTCATCACAATGCTCCATGATCTTTGTCATCACAATGCTCAATACACTTGTCATCACAATGCTCCCTGACCCTTGTCATCAGTATGCTCCTTGAACCCTGTCATGACAAGTTTCCATGCATTTTTCATCACAATGATCCATGACCATTTCATCACAATGCTCCAAGGTCCCTGTAATCACAATGCTCCATGCCCTTGTCATCACAAAACTCCATGACGCATGTCATCAGAATGCTCCA
The DNA here is from genome assembly GCF_025265405.1 of Mesoplodon densirostris. NCBI lineage: Eukaryota > Metazoa > Chordata > Mammalia > Artiodactyla > Ziphiidae > Mesoplodon > Mesoplodon densirostris. The sequence goes on along the minus strand of NW_026778196.1, from coordinate 6,595,062 downwards.
TGGCCTTCTCATCACAATGCTCTATGCCCTAGTCATAACAATGCTCCATGACCCCTGTAATCACAATGCTCCATACCCCTTTTCATCAGAATGCTCCATGAGACTTGCCATCACAAGTCTCCATGGTCTTCTCATCACAATGTTCAAGGACCTTGACATCACCATGATCCATTCCCATGTCATCACAATGCTCCATGACCCCTGTCATCACAATAATCCATGAATATCTTCAGCCCAATGCTCCACGACCTTCTCATCACAATGCTCCATTGCCAATATCATCACAATGCTCCATGACCACTGTCATCACAACACACCATGACATCTGACAACACAATGATCCAGGACTCTTGTCATCACAATGCTCCTTTCCCTTGTCGTCACAATGCTACATGACACCTGTCATCACAACTCTCCATGAACATTTTCAGCCCAGTGCTCCATGACCCTTGTCATCACAATGATCCATGCCCTTGTCATCCCAATGCTCCATGAGCCCTGTATTCACAATGCTCCTTGACGGTTGTCAACACAGTGCTCCATGACACCTGTCATCACAATGCTCCATGCCTTTGTCAGCAAAATGTTACATGACCTTGTCATTACAATGCTCTCTGCGCTTGTCATAACAATACTCCTTTTCCATTATCATCACAATCCTCCATGAACTTTGGGATCACATTGCTTCATTCCCTTGTCATCACAATGCTCCATGCTCCTTGAAATCAAAATGATCCATGACCTCTGTCATCACAATGCTCCAAACCCTTGTGATCACAATGTTCCATAACACTTGTCATCACAACGCTCCATGATGCCTGTCATCACTATACTCCATGCCCTTTTCATCACAATGCTCCATGAGTTTGTCACCACAGTTCTCAATACACTTGTTATCACAATGCTCCCTGACACTTGTCATCAGAATGCTCCTTGAACCCTCTCACGAAAAGGCTCCATGCCTTTTTCATCACAATGACCCATGCCATTTTCATCACAATGTTCCATGCCATTGTCATCAAAATACTCCACAAGCTCGTCATCAGAATGCTCCATGACCATTGTCATCACAATTCTCCATGCACTTGTCACCCAAATGCTCCCTGACCCTTGTCATCACAATGCTCCAAGCCACTGTCATCACAGTGCTCCATTACCTTTGTCATAAGAATCCTCCCTGACACTTGGCATCACAATGCTCCATGCCATCCTCATCACAATGGGCCATTACATATGTGATCACAATGTTCCCTGACACCTGTCTTCACAATACGGCATGACCTGGTCATCACAAGTCTCCATGCCCTTGTCATCACGGTGTGCCATTCCAACTGTCATTACAATACACCATGAAAGGTATTAGACCAATGTTCCATGCCCTTGTCATCACAATGGTCCATGCCCTCGTCATCAACAGTCTCTGTGACCATTTTAACCACAATGCTCCATGAACTTTTCATCACAATGCTCTTTGACCCTTGTTATCACAATGCTCTATGCTTATATCAGCACAATGCTCCATGACCCTTGTCATCACAATGCTCCATGCGCTTGTCAGCACAATGCTCCGTGACACAGGTCATCCCAATGCACCATGCGCTTGTCATCACAGTGCTCCACAACATTGTCATCACAATGCTCCATGACCCTTGTCATCACAATGCTCCATGCGCTTGTCAGCACAATGCTCCGTGACACATGTCATCCCAATGCACCATGCGCTTGTCATCACAGTGCTCCACAACATTGTCATCACAATGCTCCATAAAATTTGTCATCACAATGCTCCATGCACTTCTCATCAAAATGCTCTCTCAACACTGATATCACAATGCTACATCACTATTTGTCACAATACTCCCTCACCCCTGTCATCACAATGTTCCATGACTCCTGTCATCACAATGCTACATGCACTTATCATCACAATGTTCGATGACCCCTGAAATCACAATGTTCCATAACACCTCTCATCAAAATGTTCCATGACACTTTTCATCAAATTGATCCATGACCCTGTCATCAGAATGCTCCCTGCCCTTCTCATCACAATGCACAACGCCTTGCCATCAAAATGCTCCATGACCTTTGTCATCACAAAGATCCATGACCCTTGGCATCACAAGGCTCCATGTCATTGTCATCACAATGCTCCATAAACGCTCTCATCACATTGCTCCATGCCCTTGTCTTCACATAGCTCCATGACACATGTCATCAGAATGCTCCATGGCCTTCTCATCACAATGATCCATGCCCTTGCCATCACAATGCACCATTACCCCTGTCATAACAATGCTCCAATGCCCCTGCCATCACGATGTTCCATGGACTTGTCATCACAAGGCTCCATGACCCTTCTCATCACAATGCTCCAAGAACACTGTAATCACAATGCTCTATGCCCCTTTTCATCTCAATGATCCATGAACCCTGTCATCACAATGCACCATGCCCATCATCATAATGCTTCATGCTATTATCATAACAACAAAATCAAAATGTTCCATGACCTCTGTCATAACAATGCTCCAAACCCTTGTGATCACAATATTCCATAACACTTGTCATCACAATGCCCCAGGATGCTCGTCATCACAATTATCCATGGTCTTCTCATCACAATGCTCCATGACCTTCGTCATCACAATGCTCAATACACTTGTCATCAACATGCTCCCTGACACTTGTTGTCTGTATGCTCCTTGAACCCTGTCATGACAAGGCTCCATGCCTTTTTCATCACAATGATCCATGCCATTTACATCACAATGCTCCAAGTCCCATGTAATCACAATGGTCCATGCCATTGTCATCACAAAGCTCAATGACACATGCCATCAGAATGCTCCTTGGGCTTCTCCTCACAATGCTCCATGCCCTTGTCTTCACAATGTTCCAAGAACCCTGTAATCACAATGCTCCATTCCCCTTTTAATCAGTATGCTCCATGAGACTTGTCATCACAAGGCTCCATGGTTTTGTCATCACAATGCTCCAGGACCTTTTCATCACAATGCTTCACGACCTTGTCATCAAAATTTTCAATGGCCCTTGTCATCATAATGCTCCAAAACCTAATCATCACAATGCTCCATTATATTTGTCATCACAATCCTCCATTACATTTGGTATCACAAAGCTCCATGCCATTGTCATCGCCATGGACCATGACATATGTCATCACAATGCTCCCTGACACCTGTCTTCACAATATTCCATGACCTTATCATCACAATGCTCCATGCCCTTGTCATCACAATGCACCATGCCCACTCTCATCACAATAATCTATGAAACTTGTCAGACCAATGCTCCATGCCACTGTCATCACAATGCTCCATGCCCTTGTCATCACAATGCTCCATGACCCCTGTCATCACAATGCTCCGTGACTCCAGTCATCACAATGCTTCATAACGTTTGTCATCACAATGGTCCATGCCCGTGTCATCACAAGGCTCTGTGACCTTTGTAACCACAATGCTCCATGAACTTTTCATCACAATTCTCTGAGAAACTTGTCATCACAATGCTCCATGTATTTGTCAGAACAATGCTCCATGACCATTGTCATCACACTGTGCCACACGCATTTCACCACAACGTTCCAAACCTTGTCATTGCAATGCTCCATAAACCTTGTAATCACAATGGTCCATGCACTTCTCATCAAAATGCTCTCTCACTAGAGATATCACAATGTTCCATCACTAGTCATCACAATACACCCTCATCCTTGTAATCAAAATGTTCCATGACACTGTCATCACAATGCTACATCCCCTTATCATCTCAATGTTCCATGAACCCTGCCATAACAATGTTCCATAAGCCCTGTCATCAAAATGCTCCATGACTCTTTTCATCCCAAAGCTCCAAGACCCCTGACATCACAATGTTCTAAAACCCCTGCCATCAAAATGTTCCATTACACTTTTTATCAAATTGCTGCATGACACGGTCATCAAAATGCTCCCTGCCCTACTCATCAAAATGCTCCATGACTTGTCATCACAAAGCTCCAAGACCCTTGGCATCACAATCCTCCATGTCATTGTCATCACAATGCTCCATGAACCCTCTCATCACATTGCGCCATGCCCTTGTCATCACAAAGCTCCATGACACTTGTCATCACCATGCTCGATGCCCTTCTCATCACAATGCTCCATGCCCTTGTCATTACAGTCCTGCCTGACCCATGTATCACAGTGTTCCGTGCCCTTTTCATCACAATGCTCCATGCCCACTCTCATCACAATAATCCATGAAACATTTCAGACCAAAGTTCCATACCCTTCTCATCACAATGCTCCATTACCCCTGTCATAACAATGCACCATGACCCCTGCCATAACAATGTTCCACGGCCTAGTCATCACAAGGTTCCATGATAATTCTCATCACAATGCTCAAGACCCCTGATATCACAAGGCTCCATGCCCTGGCCATCACAAAGCTCCATGATGCATGTCATCAGAATGTTCCATGGCCTTCTCATCACAATGCTCCATGCCCTTGCCATCACAATGCTCCATTACAGATGTCATAACAATGCTACATGACCCCTGCCATCACGATGTTCCATGGCCTTCTCATCACAATGCTCCAAGAACACTGTAATCACAATACTCTATGCCCCTTTTCATCTCAATGATCCATGAACCCTGTCATCACAATGCACCATGCCCATCATCATAATGCTTCATGCTATTGTCATACCTATGAAATCAAAATGCTCCATGACCTCTGTCATGACAATGCTCCAAACCCTTGTGATCACAATATTCCATAACACTTGTCATCACAACACCCCATGACGCTCATCATCACAATTAACCATGGTCTTCTTATCACAATGTTCCATGATCTTTGTCATCACAATGCTCAATGCACTTGTCATCACAATGCTCCCTGACTCTTGTCGTCAGTATGCGCCTTGAAACCAGTCATGACAAGGCTCCATGCCTTTTTCATCACAATGATCCATGCCCTTTACACAACAATGCTCCAAGACCCATGTAATTACAATGATCCATGCCATTGTCATCACAAAGCTCAATGACGCATGCCATCAAAATGCTCCTTGGTCTTCTCCTCACAATTCTCCATGCCCTTGTCATCACAATGTTCCAAGACCCCTGTAATCACAATGCTCTATGCACCTTTTCGTCAGTATGATCCATGAGAATTGTAATCACAAGGCTCGATAGTTTTGTCATCACAGTGCTCCAGGACCTTATCATCACAATGCTTCACGACCTTGTCCTGAAAATTTTCAATGTTGCTTGTCATCATAATGCTCCAAGTCCTAATCATCACAATGCTCCATTATATTTGTCATCACAATCCTCCATTACATTGGGTATCACAGTGTTCCATGTCATAGTCATCACAATGCTCCATGAAACCTCTCATCAAAATGCTCCATGCCCTTGTCATCACAAAGCTCCATGACACTTATCATCACAATGTTCGATGCCCTTCTCATCACAATGCTCCATGCCCTTGTCATTACAGTCCTGCATGACCCATGTATCACAGTGTTCCGTGCCCTTGTCATCACAATGCTCCATGCCCACTCTCATCACAATAATCCATGAAACATTTCAGACCAAAGTTCCATACCCTTCTCATCACAATGCTCCATTACCCCTGTCATAACAATGCACCATGTCCCCTGCCATCACAATGTTCCACGGCCTAGTCATCACAAGGCTCCATGATACTTCTCATCACAATGCTCAAGACCTCTGAAATCACAATGCTCCATGCCCTTGTCATCACAAAGCTCCATGACTCATGTAATCAGAATGTTCCATGCCCTTGTCATCACAAAGCTCCATGCCACTTTTCATCTCAATGCTCCATGAAATCTGTCATCACAATGCTCCAAAACCCTTGTAATCACAATGCTCCATGCCCCTTTTCATCTCGATGCTCCATGAACCCTGTCATCAAAATGCACCATGCCCATCATCATAATGCTTCAGGCTATTGTCATCACAATGAAATCAATATTCTGCATGACCTCTGTCATCATAATGCACCAAACCCTTGTGATCACAATGTTGCATAACACGTATCATTACATCACCCCATGACGCTCATCATCACAATTATCCATGGTCTTCTCATCACAACGCTCTATGATCTTTGTCATCACAATGCTCAATACACTTGTCATCACAATCCTCCATGAACCTTGGGATCACATTGCTTCATGCCCTTGTCATCACAATGCTCCATGCTTCTTGAAATCAAAATGATCCATGACCTCTGTCATCACAATGCTCCAAACCCTTGTGATCACAATGTTCCATAACACTTGTCATCACAACGCTCCATGATGCCTGTCATCACAATACTCCATGCCCTTTTCATCACAATGCTCCATGACCTTTGTCACCACAATTCTCAATACACTTGTCATCACAATGCTCCCAGACACTTGTCATCAGAATGGTTCTTGAACTCTGTCACAAAAAGTCTCCATGCCTTTTTCATCACAATGCCCCATGCCATTTTCATCACAATGCTCCATGCCATTGTCATCTAAATACTCCACAAGCTTTTCATCAGAATGCTCCATGAACCTTGTCATCACAATTCTCCATGCACTTGTCAGCACAATGCTCCCTGACCCTTGTCATCACAATGCTCAATTACCTTTCTCATCAGAATCCTCCCTGACACTTGGCATTACAATGCTCCATGCCATCCTCATCACAATGGACCATTACATATGTGATCACAATGCTCCCGGACACCTGTCTTCACAATACGGCATTACCTGGTCATCACAATGCTCCATGCCCTCGTCATCACAGTGTGCCATTCCAACTGTCATCACAATACTCCATGAAAGTTATTAGACCAATGTTCCATGACCTTGTCATCACAATGCTCCATGCCCTTGTTATCACAATGCTCCATGACCCCTGTCATCACAATGCTCCGTGACTCCAGTCATTACAATGCTTCATGACCTTTGCCATCACAATGGTCCATGCCCTTGTCATCAACAGTCTCTGTGACCTTTTTAACCACAATGCTCCATGAACTTTTCATCACAATGCTCTTTGACCCTTGTCATCACCATGCTCTATGCCTTTCTCAGCACAATGCTCCACGACCCTTGTTATCACAATGCTCCATGCGCTTGTCAGCACAATGCTCCATGACACATGTCATCACAATGCACCATGCGCTTGTCAACAGAGTGCTCCCCAACACTGTCATCACAATGCTCCATAAAATTTGTCATCACAATGCTCCATGCACATCTCATCAAAATGCTCTCTCACCACTGATATCACAATGCTACATCACTATTTGTCACAATACTCCCTCACCCCTGGAATCACAATGATCCATGACCCTGCCATCACAATGCTACATGCACTTATCATCACAATGTTCGATGACCCCTGACATCACAATGTTCCATAACACCTGTCATGAAAATGTTCCATGACACTTTTCATCAAATTGCTCCATGACCCTGTCATAAGAATGCTCCCTGCCCTTCTCATCACAATGCTCCGTGCCCTTGCCATCACAATGCTCCATTACCACTGTCATAACAATGCTCCATGAACCCTGCCACCACGATGCTCCATGCCCTTGTCATCACAATGCACCATTCCCACTCTCATCACAATAATCTATGAAACTTGTCAGACCAATGCTCCATGCCACTGTCATCACAATGCTCCATGCCCTTGTCATCACAATGCTCCATGACCCCTGTCATCACAATGCTCCGTGACTCCATCATCACAATGCCTCATAACGTTTGTCATCACAATGGTCCATGCCCGTGTCATCACAAGGCTCTTTGACCTTTGTAACCACAATGCTCCATGAACTTTTCATCACAATTCTCTGAGAAACTTGTCATCACAATGCTCCATGTATTTGTCAGAACAATGCTCCATGACCATTGTCATCACAATGTGCACCGCGCATTTCATCACAACGTTCCAAACCTTGTCATTGCAATGCTCCATAAACCTTGTAATCACAATGGTCCATGCACTTCTCATCAAAATGCTCTCTCACCAGAGATATCACAATGTTCCATCACTAGTCATCACATTACACCCTCATCCTTGTAATCACAATGTTCCATGACCCTGTCATCACAATGCTACATCCCCTTATCATCACAATGTTCCATGACCCCTGCCATCACAATGTTCCATAAGCCCTGTCATCAAAATGCTCCATGACCTTTCCATCCCAAAGCTCCAAGACCCCTGACATCACAATGTTCTATAACCCCTGCCATCAAAATGTTCCATTACACTTTTTATCAAATTACTGCATGACCCGGTCATCAAAATGCTCCCTGCCCTTCTCATCAAAATGCTCCATGTCTTGTCATCACAAAGCTCCAAGACACTTGGCATCACAATGCTCCATGACACTTGTCATCAAAATGCTCGATGCACTTCTCATCACAATGCTCCATGGCCTTGTCATTACAGTCCTGCATGACCCATGTATCACAGTGTTCCGTGCCCTTGTCATCACAATGCTCCATGCCCACTCTCATCACAATAATCCATGAAACATTTCAGACCAAAGTTCCATACCCTTCTCATCACAATGCTCCATTACCCCTGTCATAACAATGCACCATGAAATCTGCCATCACAATATTACACGGCCTAGTCATCACAAGGCTCCATGATACTTCTCATCACAATGCTCAAGACCTCTGAAATCACAATGCTCCATGCCCCTTTTCATCAGAATGCTCCATGAGACTTGCCATCACAAGTCTCCATGGTCTTCTCATCACAATGTTCCAGGACTTTGACATCACCATGATCCATTCCCTTGTCATCACAATGCTCCATGACCCCTGTCATCACAATAATCCATGAACATTTTCAGCCCAATGCTCCACGACCTTCTCATCACAATGCTCCATTGCCAATATCATCACAATGCTCCATGACCACTGTCATCACAACACTCCATGACACCTGACCACACAATGATCCAGGACTCTTGTCATCACAATGCTCCATTCCCTTGTCGTCACAATGCTACATGACACCTGTCATCACAACTCTCCATGAATATTTTCAGCCCAGTGCTCCATGACCCTTGTCATCACAATGATCCATGCCCTTGTCATCCCAATGCTCCATGACCCCTGTATTCACAATGCTCCTTGACGCTTGTCATCACAGTGCTCCATGACACATGTCATCACAATGCTCCATGCCTTTGTCAGCAAAATGCTACATGACATTGTCATTACAATGCTCTATGCACTTGTCATCACAATACTCCATTTACATTGTCATCACAATCCTCCATGAACTTTGGGATCACATTGCTTCATGCCCTTGTCATCACAATGCTCCATGCTCCTTGAAATCAAAATGATCCATGACCTCTGTCATCACAAAGCTCCAAACCCTTGTGATCACAATGTTCCATAACACTTGTCATCACAACGCTCCATGATGCCTGTCACCACAATAATCCATGCCCTTTTCATCACAATGCTCCATGACCTTTGTCACCACAATTCTCAATACACTTTTCATCACAATGCTCCCTGACACTTGTCATCAGAATGCTCCTTGAACTCTGTCACGAAAAGCTACATGCCTTTTACATCACAATGCCCCATGCCATTTTCATCACAATGCTCCATGCCATTGTCATCAAAATACTCCACAAGCTTGTCATCAGAATGCTCCATGACACTTGTCATCACAATTCTCCATGCACTTGTCAGCACAATGCTCCCTGACCCTTGTCATCACAATGCTCCAAGCCATTGTCATCACAATGCTCCATTACCTTTGTCATCAGAATCCTCCCTGACACTTGGCATCACAGTGCTCCATGCCATCCTCATCACAATGGGCCATTACATATGTGATCACAATGCTCCCTGACACCTGTCTTCACAATACGGCATCACCTGGTCATCACAATGCTCCATGCCCTTGTCATCACAATGTGCCATTCCAACTCTCATTGCAATACTCCATGAAAGTTATTAGACCAATGTTCCATGCCCTTGTCATCACAATGTACCATGCCCTTGACGTCAATATGCTTCATGACCTTTGTCATCACAAATCTCCATGACCCTTGGCACCACAGTGCTCCATGCCACTGTCATCACACTGCTCCATGAACCCTCTCATCACATTGCTCCATGCCCCTGTCATCACAAGGCTCCATGACGCTTGTCATCACAATGTTCCATGCCCTTCTCATCACAATGCTCCATGCCCTTGTCCTTACATTCCTCCATGACCCATGTATCACAATGTTCCATGCCCTTGTCATCACAATGCTGCATGCACACTCTCATCACAATAATCCATGAAACTTCTCAGACCAATGCTCTATGCCCTTGTTATCACAATGCTCCATTACCCCTGTCATAACAATGCTCCATGACCTCGGTCATCACAATGTTCCACGGCCTTGTCATCACAAGGCTCCGTGACACTTGTCATCTCAATGCTCCAAGATGCCTGCAATTACAATGCCCCATGCCCTTGTCATCACAAAGCTCCATGACACATGTCGTCAGAATGCTCCTTGGCCCTCTCAGCACAGTGCTCCATGCTCTTGTCATCACGATGATCCTAGACACCTGTCATCACAATCCTCCATGACCCCTGGCATCACAGTGCACCATCCCCATCATCATAATGCTTCATGCTATTGTCATCACAATGAAATCAAAATGCACCATGACCTCTGGCATCACAATGCTTCAAACCCTTGTGATCACAATGTTCCATGACACTTGTCATCACAACACCCCATGATGCTCCTCTTCACCATTATCTGTGGACTTCTCTTCACAATGCTCCATGCCCTTTCCATCTCAATGCTCCATGCCATTGTCATCACAATACTCCACAAGATGGTCATCAGAATGCTCCATGACACTTGTCATCACAATGCTAAATGACCCCTGTCCTCACAATGCTCCATGCCCCTTGTCATTACAGTACTCCAAGACACTCGTCATCACAATTATCCAAGGTCTTCGCATCACAATGCTCCACGGTCTTGCCATCACAAAACTCCATGCCCTGATCATCCCAATGCTCCATGTCCATTGTCATAACAATTCTCACCGTCCTTGTCATCACAATGGTCCATGACACGTCACATCATAATGTTACATGCACATGTCAGCACAATTCTCCATTCACTTGTCATTGCAGTGCTCCATGACCCTTGTCATAGCAAGCTCCATGCACTTGTCATCACAGTGCTTCACGACCTTGTCATCAAAATTCTCAATGGCCCTTGTCATCCCAATGCTCCATTCCCTTGTCATCACAAAGCTCCATGACGCATGTCATCAGAATCCTCCATGGCCTTCTCATCACAATGCTCCATTCCCATGTCATCACCATGCTCCAAGACCCCTGTAATCACAATGCTCCATGCCCCTTTTCATCTCAATACTCCATGGACCCTTTCATCACAATGCACCATGAACATCATCATAATGCTTCTTGCTATTGTCATCACAATGAAATCAAAATGCTCCATGACCTCTCTCATCAGAATGCTCCAAACGCTTGTGATCACAATGTTCCATAACACTTGTCATCACAATGCCCAATGACGCTCGTCATCACATTTATCCATGGTCTTCTCATCACAATGCTCCATGACCTTTGTCATCACAATGATCAATACACTTGTCATCACAATGCTCCCTGACACTTGACATAAGTATGCTCCTTGAAGCCTGTCATGACAAGGCTCCATGCCTTTTTCATCACAATGATCCATGCCCTTTTCATCAGAAGGCTCCAAGAACACTGCACTCACAATGCTCCATGCCCTTGTCATCACAAAGTCCATGATGCATGTCATCAGAAAGCTCCATGGGCTTCTCATCACAATGCTCCATGCCCTTGTCATCACAATACTCCAAGACCCTTGTAATCACACTGTTCCATGTCCATTATCATCAGAATGCTCCATGAGATTTGTCATCACAAGGCTCAATGGTCTTCTCATAACAATGCTCCAGAACCTTGTCATCACAGTGCTCCATTCCCTTATCACCACAATGCTCTATGACACCTATCATCACACTACTCCCTGAATATTTTCCCCACAATGCTCCATGCCTTTGTCAGCAAAATGCTACATGACTTTGTCATCACAATGCTCCATGCGCTTGTCTTCACAATCTTCCCTTACCATTGTCATCCCAATCCTCCATAAAACTTGGGATCACATTGCTTCATGCCCTTGTCATCACGATGCTCCACGCTTCTTGAAATCAAAAGGCTCCATGACCTCTCTCATCACAATGCTCCAAACCATTGTGATCACAATGTTCCATAACACTTGTCATCACAATGCCCTATGACGCTCGTCATCACAATTATCCATGGTTTTATCATCACAATGCTCCTTACCTTTGTCATCCAATGCTCAATACAGTTGTCATCACAACGCTCCCGGACCCTTGTCATCACTATGCTCCTTGAACCCCGTCATGACATGGCTCCATGCATTTTTCATCACAATGATCCATGCCCTTTTCATCACAAGTCTCCAAGAACACTTTAATCACAATGCTCCATGCCCCTGTCATCACAAAACTCCATGACGCATGTCACAGGATGCTCCATGGACTTCTCATCACAATGCTCCATGCCTTTGTCATCACAATGCTCCAAGAGCCCTGTAATCACAATGCTCCATGCCCCTTTTCATCAGAATGCTCCATGAGACTTGTCATCACCAGGCTCCTGGTCTACTCATCATAATGCTCCAGGATCTTGTCATCACAATGCTCCTTTCCCTTTTCATCAATATGCTCCATGAAACCTGTCATCACAATACTCCATGAATATTTTAAGCCCAATGCTCTATACCCTTGTTATCCCAATGCTCAATGACCACTGTAATCACCATGCTCCATGCCTTTGTCAGGAAAATCCTACATGAACTTGCCATCACCATGCTCCATGCGCTTGTCATCACAATCCTCCATGAAACTTGGGATCACATTGCCCCATACACTTGTCATCACAATGCTCCATGGTCCTTGAAATCACTGTGCTCCATGACCTCTGTCATCACAATGCTACCAACACTGGTGATAACAATGCTCCATAGCACTTTGCATCACAATGCTCCATGCCATTGTCATCACAATGCTTCATGACTTTGGCATCACAATGCTCAATAAACTTGTCATCACAATGCTCCCTGACACTTGTCATCAGAATGCTCATTGAAACCTGTCATGTAAAGGCTCCATGCCGTTTTCATCACAATGCTCCATGCCCTTTTCATCACAATGCTCCATGCCATTGTCATCACAATACTCCACAAGATGGTGATCAGAATGCTCCATTACACTTGTCATCACAATGCTACATGCCCCTTGTCATTACAGTGCTCCAAGACACTCGTCATCACAATTATCCATGGTCTTCTCATCGCAATGCTCCACGGTCTTGCCATCACAATGCTCCATGCCCTGGTCATCCCAATGTTCCATGTGCATTGTCATCACAATTCTCCACGTCCCTGCCATCACTATGTTCCATGACACTTCTCATCATAATGTTACATGATCGTGTCATCACAATTCTCCATGCACTTGTCATCGCAATGCTCAATGACCCTTTTCATAGCAAGCTCCATGTGCTTGTCATCACAGTGCTTCACGACATTGTCTTCAAAATTCTCTATGGCCCTTGGCATCACAATGCTCCATGTCCTTGTCATCACAATGCTCCATGCCATTGTCATCACAATGGAACCTGGCATACGTCATCACAATGCTCCTTGACACCTGCCTTCACAATACTCCATGACAGTTCCATCACAATGACACTTGACATCAGTATGCTCCTTGAAGCCTGTCATGACAAGGCTCCATGCCTTTTTCATCACAATGATCCATGCCCTTTTCATCACAAGGCTCCAAGAACACTGCACTCACAATGCTCCATGCCCTTGTCATCACAAAGTCCATGATGCATGTCATCAGAAAGCTCCATGGGCTTCTCATCACAATGCTCCATGCCCTTGTCATCACAATACTCCAAGACACTTGTAATCACAGTGTTCCATGTCCATTATCATCAGAATGCCCAATGAGATTTGTCATCACAAGGCTCAATGGACTTTTCATAACAATGCTACAGAACCTTGTCATCACAGTGCTCCATTCCCTTATCATCACAATGCTCCTTGACACCTGCCTTCACAATACTCCATGACAGTGTCATCACAATGATCCATGCCCTTGTCTTCACAATGCTCCATGACCCCTGTCCTCACAATGCTGCATGAGTACTGTCATCTCAACCCTCCATGACCGCTGACAAAACAATGATCCGGGACGCTTCTCATCAAAATTCTCCATGACTATTGTCATCCCAATGCTCCATGAAACCTGTAATCACAATGAACCGTGACGCCTGTCATCACAGTGCTCCATGACACTTGTCATCACGATGCTCCATGCCTTTGTCATCAAAATGCTACATGACCTTGTCATCATAATGCTCCCTGCCTTCCTCATCACAATGTACCATGCCCTTGACCTCAATATGCTTCATGACCTTTGTCATCACAAATCTCCATGACCCTTGGCACCACAGTGCTCCATGCCACTGTCATCACACTGCTCCATGAACCCTCTCATCACAAAGCTCCATGACGCTTGTCATCACAATGTTCCATGCCCTTCTCATCACAATGCTCCATGCCCTTGTCATTACATTCCTCCATGACCCATGTATCACAATGTTCCATGCCCTTGTCATCACAATGCTGCATGCACACTCTCATCACAATAATCCATGAAATTTCTCAGACCAATGCTCTATGCCCTTGTTATCACAATGCTCCATTACCCCTGTCATAACAATGCTCCATGACCTCGGTCATCACAATGTTCCACGGCCTTGTCATCACAAGGCTCCGTGACACTTGTCATCTCAATGCTCCAAGACGCCTGCAATTACAATGCCCCATGCCCTTGTCATCACAAAGCTCCATGACACATGTCGTCAGAATGCTCCTTGGCCCTCTCAGCACAATGCTCCATGCTATTGTCATCACGATGTTCCTAGAACCCTGTCATCACAATCCTCCATGAACCCTGGCATCACAGTGCACCATCCCCATCATCAAAATGCTTCATGCTATTGTCATCACAATGAAATCAAAATGCACCATGACCTCTGGCATCCCAATGCTTCAAACCCTTGTGATCACAATGTTCCATGACACTTGTCATCACAACGCCCCATGACGCTCCTCTTCACCATTATCTGTGGACTTCTCTTCACAATGCTCCATGCCCTTTCCATCACAATGCTCCATGCCATTGTCATCACAATACTCCACAAGATGGTCATCAGAATGCTCCATGACACTTGTCATCACAATGCTAAATGACCCCTGTCCTCACAATGCTCCATGCCCCTTGTCATTACAGTACTCCAAGACACTCGTCATCACAATTATCCAAGGTCTTCGCATCACAATGCTCCACGGTCTTGCCATCACAAAGCTCCATGCCCTGATCATCCCAATGCTCCATGTCCATTGTCATAACAATTCTCAACATCCTTGTCATCACAATGGTCCATGACACTTCACATCATAATGTTACATGCACATGTCAGCACAATTCTCCATTCACTTGTCATTGCAATGCTCCATGACCCTTGTCATAGCAAGCTCCATGCACTTGTCATCACAGTGCTTCCCGACCTTGTCATCAAAATTCTCAATGGCCCATGTCATCCCAATGCTCCATTCCCTTGTCATCACAAAGCTCCATGCCCTTGTCATCACAAAGCTCCATGACGCATGTCATCAGAATCCTCCATGGCCTTCTCATCACAATGCTCCATGCCCATGTCATCACCATGCTCCAAGACCCCTGTAATCACAATGCTCCATGCCCCTTTTCATCTCAATACTCCATGGACCCTTTCATCACAATGCACCATGAACATCATCATAATGCTTCTTGCTATTGTCATCACAATGAAATCAAAATGCTCCATGACCTCTCTCATCAGAATGCTCCAAACGCTTGTGATCACAATTTTCCATAACACTTATCATCACAATGCCCAATGACGCTCGTCATCACATTTATCCATGGTCTTCTCATCACAATGCTCCATGACCTTTGTCATCACAATGCTCAATACACTTGTCATCACAATGCTACCTGACACTTGACATCAGTATGCTCCTTGAAGCCTGTCATGACAAGTCTCCATGCCTTTTTCATCACAATGATCCATGCCCTTTTCATCACAACGCTCCAAGAACACTGCACTCACAATGCTCCATGCCCTTGTCATCACAAAGTCCATGATGCATGTCATCAGAAAGCTCCATGGGCTTCTCATCACAATGCTCCATGCCCTTGTCATCACAATACTCCAAGAACCTTGTAATCACAGTGTTCCATGTCCATTATCATCAGAATGCTCCATGAGATTTGTCATCACAAGGCTCAATGGTCTTCTCATAACAATGCTCCAGAACCTTGTCATCACAGTGCTCCATTCCCTTATCACCATAATGCCCCATGACACCTGTCATCACATTTCTCCATGAATATTTTCCCCACAATGCTTCATGCCTTTGTCAGCAAAATGCTACATGACTTTGTCATCACAATGCTCCATGCGCTTGTCTTCACAATCTTCCCTTACCATTGTCATCCCAATCCTCCATAAAACTTGGGATCACATTGCTTCATGCCCTTTTCATCACAATGCTCCACGCTTCTTGAAATCAAAAGGCTCCATGACCTCTGTCATCACAATGCTCCAAACCCTTGTGATCACAATGTTCCATAACGCTTGTCATCACAATGCCCTATGACGCTTGTCATCACAATTATCCATGGTTTTATCATCACAATGCTCCTGACCTTTGCCATCAAATGCTCAAATCAGTTGTCATCACAACGCTCCCGGACCCTTGTCATCACTATGCTCCTTGAACCCAGTCATGACATGGCTCCATGCCTTTTTCATCACGATGATCCAAGCCCTTTTCATCACAAGGCTCCAAGAACCCTGTAATCACAATGCTCCATGCCCCTGTCATCACAAAACTCCATGACGCATGTCATCAGGATGCTCCATGGACTTCTCATCACAATGCTCCATGCCTTTGTCATCACAATGCTCCAAGAGCCCTGTAATCACAATGCTCCATGCCCCTTTTCATCAGAATGCTCCATGAGACTTGTCATCACCAGGCTCCTGGTCTACTCATCATAATGCTCCAGGATCTTGTCATCACAATGCTCCTTTCCCTTTTCATCAATATGCTCCATGAAACCTGTCATCACAATACTCCATGAATATTTTAAGCCCAATGCTCCATACCCTTGTTATCCCAATGCTCAATGACCACTGTAATCACCATGCTCCATGCCTTTGTCAGGAAAATCCTACATGAACTTGCCATCAGAATGCTCCATGCGCTTGTCATCACAATCCTCCATGAAACTTGGGATCACATTGCCCCATACACTTGTCATCACAATGCTCCATGGTCCTTGAAATCACTGTGCTCCATGACCTCTGTCATCACAATGCTACCAACACTGGTGATCACAATGCTCCATAGCACTTTGCATCACAATGCTCCATGCCATTGTCATCAAAATGCTTCATGACTTTGGCATCACAATGCTCAATAAACTTGTCATCACAATGCTCCCTGACACTTGTCGTCAGAATGCTCATTGAAACCTGTCATGAAAAGGCTCCATGCCATTTTCATCACAATGATCCATGCTCTTTTCATCACAATGCTCCATGCCATTGTCATCACAATACTCCACAAGATGGTGATCAGAATGCTCCATTACAATTGTCATCACAATGCTACATGCCCCTTGTCATTACAGTGCTCCAAGACACTCGTCATCACAATTATCCATGGTCTTCTCATCGCAATGCTCCACGGTCTTGCCATCACAATGCTCCATGCCCCATTTCATCTCAATGCTCCATGAAATCTGTCATCACAATGCTCCAAGACCCTTGTAATCACAATTCTCCATGCCCCGTTTTCATCTCAATGCTCCATGAACCCTGTCATCACAATGCACCATGCCCATTATCATAATGCTTCAGGCTATTGTCATCACAATGAAATCAATATTCTGCATGACCTCTGTCATCATAATGCTCCAAACCCTTGTGATCACAATGTTGCATAACACGTATCATCACAACACTCCATGACGCTCATCATCACAATTATCCATGGTCTTCTCATCACAATGCTCCATGATCTTTGTCATCACAATGCTCAATACACTAGTCATCACAATGCTCCCTGACCCTTGTCATCAGTATGCTCCTTGAACCCTGTCATGACAAGTTTCCATGCATTTTTCATCACAATGATCCATGACCATTTCATCACAATGCTCCAAGGTCCCTGTAATCACAATGCTCCATGCCCTTGTCATCACAAAACTCCATGACGCATGTCATAAGAATGCTCCATGGCCTTCTCATCACAATGCTCTATGCCCTAGTCATAACAATGCTCCATGACCCCTGTAATCACAATGCTCCATACCCCTTTTCATCAGAGTGCTCCATGAGACTTGCCATCACAAGTCTCCATGGTCTTCTCATCACAATGTTCCAGGACCTTGACATCACCATGATCCATTCCCATGTCATCACAATGATCCATGACCCCTCTCATCACAATAATCCATGAATATCTTCAGCCCAATGCTCCACGACCTTCTCATCACAATGCTCCATTGCCAATATCATCACAATGCTCCATAACCACTGTCATCACAACACACCATGACACCTGACAACACAATGATCCAGGACTCTTGTCATCACAATGCTCCATTCCCTTGTCGTCACAATGCTACATGACACCTGTCATCACAACTCTCCATGAACATTTTCAGCCCAGTGCTCCATGACCCTTGTCATCACAATGATCCATGCCCTTGTCATCCCAATGCTCCATGACCCCTGTATTCACAATGCTCCTTGACGCTTGTCATCACAGTGCTCCATGACACCTGTCATCACAATGCTCCATGCCTTTGTCAGCAAAATGCTACATGACCTTGTCATTACAATGCTCTCTGCGCTTGTCATAACAATACTCCTTTTCCATTATCATCACAATCCTCCATGAACTTTGGGATCACATTGCTTCATTCCCTTGTCATCAAAATGCTCCATGCTCCTTGAAATCAAAATGATCCATGACCTCTGTCATCACAGTGCTCCAAACCCTTGTGATCACAATGTTCCATAACACTTGTCATCACAAAGCTCCATGATGCCTGTCATCACAATACTCCATGCCCTTTTCATCACAATGCTCCATGACTTTGTCACCACAGTTCTCAATACACTTGTCATCACAATGCTCCCTGACACTTGTCATCAGATGCTCCTTGAACCCTGTCACGAAAAGGCTCCATGCCTTTTTC
This sequence comes from Mesoplodon densirostris, assembly GCF_025265405.1. Classification (NCBI taxonomy): domain Eukaryota; kingdom Metazoa; phylum Chordata; class Mammalia; order Artiodactyla; family Ziphiidae; genus Mesoplodon; species Mesoplodon densirostris. The sequence continues at coordinate 6,575,546 of NW_026778196.1, read as the reverse complement.
ATCACAATGACCCATGCCATTTTCATCACAATGTTCCATGCCATTGTCATCAAAATACTCCACAAGCTCGTCATCAGAATGCTCCATGACCATTGTCATCACAATTCTCCATGCACTTGTCACCCCAATGCTCCCTGACCCTTGTCATCACAATGCTCCAAGCCACTGTCATCACAGTGCTCCATTACCTTTGTCATCAGAATCCTCCCTGACACTTGGCATCACAATGCTCCATGCCATCCTCATCACAATGGGCCATTACATATGTGATCACAATGTTCCCTGACACCTGTCTTCACAATACGGCATGACCTGGTCATCACAATTCTCCATGCCCTTGTCATCACAGTGTGCCATTCCAACTGTCATTGCAATACACCATGTAAGGTATTAGACCAATGTTCCATGCCCTTGTCATCACAATGGTCCATGCCCTCGTCATCAACAGTCTCTGTGACCATTTTAACCACAATGCTCCATGAACTTTTCATCACAATGCTCTTTGACCCTTGTTATCACAATGCTCTATGCTTATATCAGCACAATGCTCCATGACCCTTGTCATCACAATGCTCCATGCGCTTGTCAGCACAAGGCTCCATGACACATGTCATCCCAATGCACCATGCGCTTGTCATCACAGTGCTCCACAACATTGTCATCACAATGCTCCATGAACCTTGTCATCACAATGCTCCATGCGCTTGTCAGCACAATGCTCCGTGACACATGTCATCCCAATGCACCATGCGCTTGTCATCACAGTGCTCCACAACATTGTCATCACAATGCTCCATAAAATTTGTCATCAAATGCTCCATGCACTTCTCATCAAAATGCTCTCTCACCACTGATATCACAATGCTACATCACTATTTGTCACAATACTCCCTCACCCCTGTCATCACAATGTTCCATGACTCCTGTCATCACAATGCTACATGCACTTATCATCACAATGTTCGATGACCCCTGAAATCACAATGTTCCATAACACCTCTCAACAAAATATTCCATGACAATTTTCATCAAATTGATCCATGACCCTGTCATCAGAATGCTCCCTGCCCTTCTCATCACAATGCACAACGCCCTTGCCATCAAAATGCTCCATGACCTTTGTCATCACAAAGATCCATGACCCTTGGCATCACAAGGCTCCATGTCATTGTCATCACAATGCTCCATAAACGCTCTCATCACATTGCTCCATGCCCTTGTCTTCACATAGCTCCATGACACATGTCATCAGAATGCTCCATGGCTTTCTCATCACAATGCTCCATGCCCTTGCCATCACAATGCACCATTACACCTGTCATAACAATGCTCCATGACCCCTGCCATCACGATGTTCCATGGCCTTGTCATCACAAGGCTCCATGACCCTTCTCATCACAATGCTCCAAGAACACTGTAATCACAATGCTCTATGCCCCTTTTCATCTCAATGATCCATGAACCCTGTCATCACAATGCACCATGCCCATCATCATAATGCTTCATGCTATTGTCATAACAACGAAATCAGAATGTTCCATGACCTCTGTCATAACAATGCTCCAAACCCTTGTGATCACAATATTCCATAACACTTGTCATCACAATGCCCCAGGATGCTCGTCATCACAATTATCCATGGTCTTCTCATCACAATGCTGCATGACCTTCGTCATCACAATGCTCAATACACTTGTCATCAACATGCTCCCTGACACTTGTTGTCTGTATGCTCCTTGAACCCTGTCATGACAAGGCTCCATGCCTTTTTCATCACAATGATCCATGCCCTTTACATCACAATGCTCCAAGTCCCATGTAATCACAATGGTCCATGCCATTGTCATCACAAAGCTCAATGACGCATGCCATCAGAATGCTCCTTGGGCTTCTCCTCACAATGCTCCATGCCCTTGTCTTCACAATGTTCCAAGAACCCTGTAATCACAATGCTCCATTCCCCTTTTAATCAGTATGCTCCATGAGACTTGTCATCACAAGGCTCCATGGTTTTGTCATCACAGTGCTCCAGGACCTTTTCATCACAATGCTTCACGACCTTGTCATCAAAATTTTCAATGGCCCTTGTCATCATAATGCTCCATACCCTAATCATCACAATGCTCCATTATATTTGTCATCACAATCCTCCATTACATTTGGTATCACAAAGCTCCATGCCATTGTCATCGCCATGGACCATGACATATGTCATCACAATGCTCCCTGACACCTGTCTTCACAATATTCCATGACCTTATCATCACAATGCTCCATGCCCTTGTCATCACAATGCACCATGCCCACTCTCATCACAATAATCTATGAAACTTGTCAGACCAATGCTCCATGCCACTGTCATCACAATGCTCCATGCCGTTGTCATCACAATGCTCCATGACCCCTGTCATCACAATGCTCCGTGACTCCAGTCATCACAATGCTTCATAACGTTTGTCATCACAATGGTCCATGCCCGTGTCATCACAAGGCTCTGTGACCTTTGTAACCACAATGCTCCATGAACTTTTCATCACAATTCTCTGAGAAACTTGTCATCACAATGCTCCATGTATTTGTCAGAACAATGCTCCATGACCATTGTCATCACACAGTGCCACACGCATTTCACCACAACGTTCCAAACCTTGTCATTGCAATGCTCCATAAACCTTGTAATCACAATGGTCCATGCACTTCTCATCAAAATGCTCTCTCACTAGAGATATCACAATGTTCCATCACTAGTCATCACAATACACCCTCATCCTTGTAATCAAAATGTTCCATGACAATGTCATCACAATGCTACATCCCCTTATCATCTCAATGTTCCATGAACTCTGCCATAATAATGTTCCATAAGCCCTGTCATCAAAATGCTCCATGACCCTTTTCATCCCAAAGCTCCAAGACCCCTGACATCACAATGTTCTATAACCCCTGCCATCAAAATGTTCCATTACACTTTTTATCAAATTGCTGCATGACACGGTCATCAAAATGCTCCCTGCCCTACTCATCAAAATGCTCCATGACTTGTTATCACAAAGCTCCAAGACCCTTGGCATCACAATCCTCCATGTCATTGTCATCACAATGCTCCATGAACCCTCTCATCACATTGCGCCATGCCCTTGTCATCACAAAGCTCCATGACACTTGTCATCACCATGCTCGATGCCCTTCTCATCACAATGCTCCATGCCCTTGTCATTACAGTCCTGCATGACCCATGTATCACAGTGTTCCGTGCCCTTGTCATTACAATGCTCCATGCCCACACTCATCACAATAATCCATGAAACAATTCAGACCAAAGTTCCATACCCTTCTCATCACAATGCTCCATTACCCCTGACATAACAATGCACCATGACCTCTGCCATAACAATGTTCCACGGCCTAGTCATCACAAGGTTCCATGATAATTCTCATCACAATGCTCAAGACCCCTGATATCACAAGGCTCCATGCCCTGGCCATCACAAAGCTCCATGATGCATGTCATCAGAATGTTCCATGGCCTTCTCATCACAATGCTCCATGCCCTTGCCATCACAATGCTACATTACAGCTGTCATAACAATGCTACATGACCCATGCAATCACGATGTTCCATGGCCTTCTCATCACAATGCTCCAAGAACACTGTAATCACAATACTCTATGCCCCTTTTCATCTCAATGATCCATGAACCCTGTCATCACAATGCACCATGCCCATCATCATAATGCTTCATGCTATTGTCATACCTATGAAATCAAAATGCTCCATGACCTCTGTCATGACAATGCTCCAAACCCTTGTGATCACAATATTCCATAACACTTGTCATCACAACACCCCATGACGCTCATCATCACAATTAACCATGGTCTTCTTATCACAATGTTCCATGATCTTTGTCATCACAATGCTCAATACACTTGTCATCACAATGCTCCCTGACTCTTGTCGTCAGTATGCGCCTTGAACACAGTCATGACAAGGCTCCATGCCTTTTTCATCACAATGATCCATGCCCTTTACACAACAATGCTCCAAGACCCATGTAATTACAATGATCCATGCCATTGTCATCACAAAGCTCAATAACGCATGCCATCAAAATGATCCTTGGTCTTCTCCTCACAATTCTCCATGCCCTTGTCATCACAATGTTCCAAGACCCCTGTAATCACAATGCTCTATGCCCCTTTTCGTCAGTATGATCCATGAGAATTGTAATCACAAGGCTCGATAGTTTTGTCATCACAGTGCTCCAGGACCTTATCATCACAATGCTTCACGACCTTGTCCTGAAAATTTTCAATGTTCCTTGTCATCATAATGCTCCAAGTCCTAATCATCACAATGCTCCATTATATTTGTCATCACAATCCTCCATTACATTGGGTATCACAGTGCTCCATGTCATAGTCATCACAATGCTCCATGAACCCTCTCATCACAATGCTCCATGCCCTTGTCATCACAAAGCTCCATGACACTTATCATCACAATGTTCGATGCCCTTCTCATCACAAAGCTCCATGCCCTTGTCATTACAGTCCTGCATGACCCATGTATCACATTGTTCCGTGCCCTTGTCATCACAATGCTCCATGCCCACTCTCATCACAATAATCCATGAAACATTTCAGACCAAAGTTCCATACCCTTCTCATCACAATGCTCCATTACCCCTGTCATAACAATGCACCATGTCCCCTGCCATCACAATGTTCCACGGCCTAGTCATCACAAGGCTCCATGATACTTCTCATCACAATGCTCAAGACCTCTGAAATCACAATGCTCCATGCCCTTGTCATCACAAAGCTCCATGACTCATGTAATCAGAATGTTCCATGGCCTTGTCATCACAATGCTCCATGCCCTTGTCATCACAAAGCTCCATGCCACTTTTCATCTCAATGCTCCATGAAATCTGTCATCACAATGCTCCAAAACCCTTGTAATCACAATGCTCCATGCCCCTTTTCATCTCGATGCTCCATGAACCCTGTCATCAAAATGCACCATGCCCATCATCATAATGCTTCAGGCTATTGTCATCATAATGAAATCAATATTCTGCATGACCTCTGTCATCATAATGCACCAAACCCTTGTGATCACAATGTTGCATAACACGTATCATTACAACACCCCATGACGCTCATCATCACAATTATCCATGGTCTTCTCATCACAACGCTCCATGAACTTTGTCATCACAATGCTCAATACACTTGTCATCACAATCCTCCATGAACCTTGGGATCACATTGCTTCATGCCCTTGTCATCACAATGCTCCATGCTTCTTGAAATCAAAATGATCCATGACCTCTGTCATCACAATGCTCCAAACCCTTGTGATCACAATGTTCCATAACACTTGTCATCACAACGCTCCATGATGCCTGTCATCACAATACTCCATGCACTTTTCATCACAATGCTCCATGACCTTTGTCACCACAATTCTCAATACACTTGTCATCACAATGCTCCCAGACACTTGTCATCAGAATGGTTCTTGAACTCTGTCACAAAAAGTCTCCATGCCTATTTCATCACAATGCCCCATGCCATTTTCATCACAATGCTCCATGCCATTGTCATCTAAATACTCCACAAGCATTTCATCAGAATGCTCCATGAACCTTGTCATCACAATTCTCCATGCACTTGTCAGCACAATGCTCCCTGACCCTTGTCATCACAATGCTCAATTACCTTTCTCATCAGAATCCTCCCTGACACTTGGCATTACAGTGCTCCATGCCATCCTCATCACAATGGGCCATTACATATGTGATCACAATGCTCCCGGACACCTGTCTTCACAATACGGCATTAGCTGGTCATCACAATGCTCCATGCCCTCGTCATCACAGTGTGCCATTCCAACTGTCATCACAATACTCCATGAAAGTTATTAGACCAATGTTCCATGCCCTTGTCATCACAATGCTCCATGCCCTTGTTATCACAATGCTCCATGACCCCTGTCATCACAATGCTCCGTGACTCCAGTCATTACAATGCTTCATGACCTTTGCCATCACAATGGTCCATGCCCTCGTCATCAACAGTCTCTGTGACCTTTTTAACCACAATGCTCCATGAACTTTTCATCACATTGCTCTTTGACCCTTGTCATCACCATGCTCTATGCCTTCCTCAGCACAATGCTCCATGACCCTTGTTATCACAATGCTCAATGCGCTTGTCAGCACAATGCTCCATGACACATGTCATCACAATGCACCATGCGCTTGTCAACAGAGTGCTCCCCAACATTGTCATCACAATGCTCCATAAAATTTGTCATCACAATGCTCCATGCACATCTCATCAAAATGCTCTCTCACCACTGATATCACAATGCTACATCACTATTTGTCACAATACTCCCTCACCCCTGGAATCACAATGATCCATGACCCTGTCATCACAATGCTACATGCACTTATCATCACAATGTTCGATGACCCCTGACATCACAATGTTCCATAACACCTCTCATGAAAATGTTCCATGACACTTTTCATCAAATTGCTCCATGACCCTGTCATCAGAATGCTCCCTGCCCTTCTCATCACAATGCTCCATGCCCTTGCCATCACAATGCACCATTACACCTGTCATAACAATGCTCCATGACCCCTGCCATCACGATGTTCCATGGCCTTGTCATCACAAGGCTCCATGACCCTTCTCATCACAATGCTCCAAGAACACTGTAATCACAATGCTCTATGCCCCTTTTCATCTCAATGATCCATGAACCCTGTCATCACAATGCACCATGCCCATCATCATAATGCTTCATGCTATTGTCATAACAACGAAATCAGAATGTTCCATGACCTCTGTCATAACAATGCTCCAAACCCTTGTGATCACAATATTCCATAACACTTGTCATCACAATGCCCCAGGATGCTCGTCATCACAATTATCCATGGTCTTCTCATCACAATGCTGCATGACCTTCGTCATCACAATGCTCAATACACTTGTCATCAACATGCTCCCTGACACTTGTTGTCTGTATGCTCCTTGAACCCTGTCATGACAAGGCTCCATGCCTTTTTCATCACAATGATCCATGCCCTTTACATCACAATGCTCCAAGTCCCATGTAATCACAATGGTCCATGCCATTGTCATCACAAAGCTCAATGACGCATGCCATCCGAATGCTCCTTGGGCTTCTCCTCACAATGCTCCATGCCCTTGTCTTCACAAAGTTCCAAGAACCCTGTAATCACAATGCTCCATTCCCCTTTTAATCAGTATGCTCCATGAGACTTGTCATCACAAGGCTCCATGGTTTTGTCATCACAATGCTCCAGGACCTTTTCATCACAATGCTTCACGACCTTGTCATCAAAATTTTCAATGGCCCTTGTCATCATAATGCTCCAAACCCTAATCATCACAATGCTCCATTATATTTGTCATCACAATCCTCCATTACATTTGGTATCACAAAGCTCCATGCCATTGTCATCGCCATGGACCATGACATATGTCATCACAATGCTCCCTGACACCTGTCTTCACAATATTCCATGACCTTATCATCACAATGCTCCATGCCCTTGTCATCACAATGCACCATGCCCACTCTCATCACAATAATCTATGAAACTTGTCAGACCAATGCTCCATGCCACTGTCATCACAATGCTCCATGCCGTTGTCATCACAATGCTCCATGAACCCTGTCATCACAATGCTCCGTGACTCCAGTCATCACAATGCTTCATAACGTTTGTCATCACAATGGTCCATGCCCGTGTCATCACAAGGCTCTGTGACCTTTGTAACCACAATGCTCCATGAACTTTTCATCACAATTCTCTGAGAAACTTGTCATCACAATGCTCCATGTATTTGTCAGAACAATGCTCCATGACCATTGTCATCACACAGTGCCACACGCATTTCACCACAACGTTCCAAACCTTGTCATTGCAATGCTCCATAAACCTTGTAATCACAATGGTCCATGCACTTCTCATCAAAATGCTCTCTCACTAGAGATATCACAATGTTCCATCACTAGTCATCACAATACACCCTCATCCTTGTAATCAAAATGTTCCATGACAATGTCATCACAATGCTACATCCCCTTATCATCTCAATGTTCCATGAACTCTGCCATAATAATGTTCCATAAGCCCTGTCATCAAAATGCTCCATGACCCTTTTCATCCCAAAGCTCCAAGACCCCTGACATCACAATGTTCTATAACCCCTGCCATCAAAATGTTCCATTACACTTTTTATCAAATTGCTGCATGACACGGTCATCAAAATGCTCCCTGCCCTACTCATCAAAATGCTCCATGACTTGTTATCACAAAGCTCCAAGACCCTTGGCATCACAATCCTCCATGTCATTGTCATCACAATGCTCCATGAACCCTCTCATCACATTGCGCCATGCCCTTGTCATCACAAAGCTCCATGACACTTGTCATCACCATGCTCGATGCCCTTCTCATCACAATGCTCCATGCCCTTGTCATTACAGTCCTGCATGACCCATGTATCACAGTGTTCCGTGCCCTTGTCATTACAATGCTCCATGCCCACACTCATCACAATAATCCATGAAACAATTCAGACCAAAGTTCCATACCCTTCTCATCACAATGCTCCATTACCCCTGACATAACAATGCACCATGACCTCTGCCATAACAATGTTCCACGGCCTAGTCATCACAAGGTTCCATGATAATTCTCATCACAATGCTCAAGACCCCTGATATCACAAGGCTCCATGCCCTGGCCATCACAAAGCTCCATGATGCATGTCATCAGAATGTTCCATGGCCTTCTCATCACAATGCTCCATGCCCTTGCCATCACAATGCTACATTACAGCTGTCATAACAATGCTACATGACCCATGCAATCACGATGTTCCATGGCCTTCTCATCACAATGCTCCAAGAACACTGTAATCACAATACTCTATGCCCCTTTTCATCTCAATGATCCATGAACCCTGTCATCACAATGCACCATGCCCATCATCATAATGCTTCATGCTATTGTCATACCTATGAAATCAAAATGCTCCATGACCTCTGTCATGACAATGCTCCAAACCCTTGTGATCACAATATTCCATAACACTTGTCATCACAACACCCCATGACGCTCATCATCACAATTAACCATGGTCTTCTTATCACAATGTTCCATGATCTTTGTCATCACAATGCTCAATACACTTGTCATCACAATGCTCCCTGACTCTTGTCGTCAGTATGCGCCTTGAACACAGTCATGACAAGGCTCCATGCCTTTTTCATCACAATGATCCATGCCCTTTACACAACAATGCTCCAAGACCCATGTAATTACAATGATCCATGCCATTGTCATCACAAAGCTCAATAACGCATGCCATCAAAATGATCCTTGGTCTTCTCCTCACAATTCTCCATGCCCTTGTCATCACAATGTTCCAAGACCCCTGTAATCACAATGCTCTATGCCCCTTTTCGTCAGTATGATCCATGAGAATTGTAATCACAAGGCTCGATAGTTTTGTCATCACAGTGCTCCAGGACCTTATCATCACAATGCTTCACGACCTTGTCCTGAAAATTTTCAATGTTCCTTGTCATCATAATGCTCCAAGTCCTAATCATCACAATGCTCCATTATATTTGTCATCACAATCCTCCATTACATTGGGTATCACAGTGCTCCATGTCATAGTCATCACAATGCTCCATGAACCCTCTCATCACAATGCTCCATGCCCTTGTCATCACAAAGCTCCATGACACTTATCATCACAATGTTCGATGCCCTTCTCATCACAAAGCTCCATGCCCTTGTCATTACAGTCCTGCATGACCCATGTATCACATTGTTCCGTGCCCTTGTCATCACAATGCTCCATGCCCACTCTCATCACAATAATCCATGAAACATTTCAGACCAAAGTTCCATACCCTTCTCATCACAATGCTCCATTACCCCTGTCATAACAATGCACCATGTCCCCTGCCATCACAATGTTCCACGGCCTAGTCATCACAAGGCTCCATGATACTTCTCATCACAATGCTCAAGACCTCTGAAATCACAATGCTCCATGCCCTTGTCATCACAAAGCTCCATGACTCATGTAATCAGAATGTTCCATGGCCTTGTCATCACAATGCTCCATGCCCTTGTCATCACAAAGCTCCATGCCACTTTTCATCTCAATGCTCCATGAAATCTGTCATCACAATGCTCCAAAACCCTTGTAATCACAATGCTCCATGCCCCTTTTCATCTCGATGCTCCATGAACCCTGTCATCAAAATGCACCATGCCCATCATCATAATGCTTCAGGCTATTGTCATCATAATGAAATCAATATTCTGCATGACCTCTGTCATCATAATGCACCAAACCCTTGTGATCACAATGTTGCATAACACGTATCATTACAACACCCCATGACGCTCATCATCACAATTATCCATGGTCTTCTCATCACAACGCTCCATGAACTTTGTCATCACAATGCTCAATACACTTGTCATCACAATCCTCCATGAACCTTGGGATCACATTGCTTCATGCCCTTGTCATCACAATGCTCCATGCTTCTTGAAATCAAAATGATCCATGACCTCTGTCATCACAATGCTCCAAACCCTTGTGATCACAATGTTCCATAACACTTGTCATCACAACGCTCCATGATGCCTGTCATCACAATACTCCATGCAATTTTCATCACAATGCTCCATGACCTTTGTCACCACAATTCTCAATACACTTGTCATCACAATGCTCCCAGACACTTGTCATCAGAATGGTTCTTGAACTCTGTCACAAAAAGGCTCCATGCCTTTTTCATCACAATGCCCCATGCCATTTTCATCACAATGCTCCATGCCATTGTCATCTAAATACTCCACAAGCATTTCATCAGAATGCTCCATGAACCTTGTCATCACAATTCTCCATGCACTTGTCAGCACAATGCTCCCTGACCCTTGTCATCACAATGCTCAATTACCTTTCTCATCAGAATCCTCCCTGACACTTGGCATTACAGTGCTCCATGCCATCCTCATCACAATGGGCCATTACATATGTGATCACAATGCTCCCGGACACCTGTCTTCACAATACGGCATTAGCTGGTCATCACAATGCTCCATGCCCTCGTCATCACAGTGTGCCATTCCAACTGTCATCACAATACTCCATGAAAGTTATTAGACCAATGTTCCATGCCCTTGTCATCACAATGCTCCATGCCCTTGTCATCACAATGCTCCATGACCCCTGTCATCACAATGCTCCGTGACTCCAGTCATTACAATGCTTCATGACCTTTGCCATCACAATGGTCCATGCCCTCGTCATCAACAGTCTCTGTGACCTTTTTAACCACAATGCTCCATGAACTTTTCATCACATTGCTCTTTGACCCTTGTCATCACCATGCTCTATGCCTTCCTCAGCACAATGCTCCATGACCCTTGTTATCACAATGCTCAATGCGCTTGTCAGCACAATGCTCCATGACACATGTCATCACAATGCACCATGCGCTTGTCAACAGAGTGCTCCCCAACATTGTCATCACAATGCTCCATAAAATTTGTCATCACAATGCTCCATGCACATCTCATCAAAATGCTCTCTCACCACTGATATCACAATGCTACATCACTATTTGTCACAATACTCCCTCACCCCTGGAATCACAATGATCCATGACCCTGTCATCACAATGCTACATGCACTTATCATCACAATGTTCGATGACCCCTGACATCACAATGTTCCATAACACCTCTCATGAAAATGTTCCATGACACTTTTCATCAAATTGCTCCATGACCCTGTCATCAGAATGCTCCCTGCCCTTCTCATCACAATGCTCCATGCCCTTGCCATCACAATGCTCCATTACCACTGTCATAGCAATGCTCAATGAACCCTGCCACCACGATGCTCCATGCCCTTGTCATCACAATGCACCATTCCCACTCTCATCACAATAATCTATGAAACTTGTCAGACCAATGCTCCATGCCACTGTCATCACATTGCTCCATGCCCTTGTCATCACAATGCTCCATGACCCCTGTCATCACAATGGTCCGTGACTCCATCATCACAATGTTTCATAACGTTTGTCATCACAATGGTCCATGCCCGTGTCATCACAAGGCTCTTTGACCTTTGTAACCACAATGCTCCATGAACTTTTCATCACAATTCTCTGAGAAACTTGTCATCACAATGCTCCATGTATTTGTCAGAACAATGCTCCATGACCATTGTCATCACAATGTGCCCCGCGCATTTCATCACAACGTTCCAAACCTTGTCATTGCAATGCTCCATAAACCTTGTAATCACAATGGTCCATGCACTTCTCATCAAAATGCTCTCTCACCAGAGATATCACAATGTTCCATCACTAGTCATCACAATACACCCTCATCCTTGTAATCACAAAGTTCCATGACCCTGTCATCACAATGCTACATCCCTTTATCATCACAATGTTCCATGACCCCTGCCATCACAATGTTCCATAAGCCCTGTCATCAAAATGCTCCATGACCTTTCCATCCCAAAGCTCCAAGACCCCTGCCATCACAATGTTCTATAACCCCTGCCATCAAAATGTTCCATTACACTTTTTATCAAATTGCTGCATGACCCGGTCATCAAAATGCTACCTGCCCTTCTCATCAAAATGCTCCATGTCTTGTCATCACAAAGCTCCAAGACACTTGGCATCACAATGCTCCATGACAATTGTCATCAAAATGCTCGATGCACTTCTCATCACAATGCTCCATGGCCTTGTCATTACAGTCCTGCATGACCCATGTATCACAGTGTTCCATGCCCTTGTCATCACAATGCTCCATGCCCACTCTCATCACAATAATCCATGAAACATTTCAGACCAAAGTTCCATACCCTTCTCATCACAATGCTCCATTACCCCTGTCATAACAATGCACCATGAACCCTGCCATCACAATGTTCCACGGCCTAGTCATCACAAGGCTCCATGATACTTCTCATCACAATGCTCAAGACCTCTGAAATCACAATGCTCCATGCCCCTTTTCATCAGAATGCTCCATGAGACATGCCATCACATGTCTCCATGGTCTTCTCATCACAGTGTTCCAGGACTTTGACATCACCATGATCCATTGCCTTGTCATCACAATGCTCCATGACCCATGTCATCACAATAATCCATGAACATTTTCAGCCCAATGCTCCACGAACTTCTCATCACAATGCTCCATTGCCAATATCATCACAATGCTCCATGACCACTGTCATCACAACACTCCATGACACCTGACCACACAATGATCCAGGACTCTTGTCATCACAATGCTCCATTCCCTTGTCGTCACAATGCTACATGACACCTGTCATCACAACTCTCCATGAACATTTTCAGCCCAGTGCTCCATGACCCTTGTCATCACAATGATCCATGCCCTTGTCATCCCAATGCTCCATGACCCCTGTATTCACAATGCTCCTTGACGCTTGTCATCACAGTGCTCCATGACACATGTCATCACAATGCTCCATGCCTTTGTCAGCAAAATGCTACATGACATTGTCATTACAATACTCTATGCACTTGTCATCACAATACTCCATTTACATTGTCATCACAATCCTCCATGAATTTGGGGATCACATTGCTTTATGCCCTTGTCATCACAATGCTCCATGCTCCTTGAAATCAAAATGATCCATGACCTCTGTCATCACAATGCTCCAAACCCTTGTGATCACAATGTTCCATAACACTTGTCATCACAATGCTCCATGATGCCTGTCATCACAATACTCCATGCCGTTTTCATCACAATGCTCCGTGACCTTTGTAACCACAATTCTCAATACACTTGTCATCACAATGCTCCCTGACACTTGTCATCAGAATGCTCCTTGAACCCTGTCACGAAAAGGCTCCATGCCTTTTTCATCACAATGCCCCATGCCATTTTCATCACAATGCTCCATGCCATTGTCATCAAAATACTCCAGAAGCTCGTCATCAGAATGCTCCATGACCCTTGTCATCACAATTCTCCATGCACTTGTCAGCACAATGCTCCCTGACCCTTGTCATCAAAATGCTCCAAGCCATTGTCATCACAATGCTCCATTAACTTTGTCATCAGAATCCTCCCTGACACTTGGCAGCACAATGCTCCATGCCATCCTCATCACAATGGGCCATTACATATATGACCACAATGCTCCCTGACACCTGTCTTCACAATATGGCATGACCTGGTCATCACAATGCTCCATGCCCTTGTCATCACAGTGTGCCATTCCAACTCTCATAGCAATACTCCATGAAAGTTATTAGACCAATGTTCCATGCCCTTTTCATCACAATGCTCCATGCCCTTGTTATCACAATGCTCCATGACCCCTGTCATCACAATGCTCCGTTACTCCAGTCATCACAATGCTTCATGACCTTTGTCATAACAATTGTCCATGCCCTCGTCATCAACAGTCTCTGTGACCTTTTTAACCACAATGCTCAATGAACTTTTCATCACAATGCTCTTTGACCCTTGTCATCACAATGCTCTATGCCTTTCTCAGCACAATGCTCCATGACACTTGTCATCACAATGCTCCATGCACTTCTCATCAAAATGCTCTCTCACCACTGATATCACAATGCTACATCACTATTTGTCACAATACTCCCTCACCCCTGTCATCACAATGTTCCATGACTCCTGTCATCACAATGCTACATGCACTTATCATCACAATGTTCGATCATCCCTGAAATCACAATGTTCCATAACACCTGTCATGAAAATGTTCCATGACACTTTTCATCAAATTGCTCCATGACCCTGTCATCAGAATGCTCCCTGCCCTTCTCATCACAATGCACAACGCCCTTGCCATCAAAATGCTCCATGACTTTGTCATCACAAAAATCCATGACCCTTGGCATCACAATGCTCCATATCATTGTCATCACCATGCTCCATGAACGCTCTCATAACATTGCTCCATGCCCTTGTCTTCACATAGCTCCATGACACATGTCATCAGAATGCTCCATGGCCTTCTCATCACAATGCTCCAAGCCCTTGCCATCTCAATGCTCCATTACACCTGTCATAACAATACTCCATGACCCCTGCCATCACGATGTTCCATGGCCTTGTCATCACAAGGCTCCATGACCCTTCTCATCACAATGCTCCAAGAACACTGTAATCACAATGCTCTGTTCCCCTTTTCATCTCAATGATCCATGAACCCTGTCATCACAATGCACCATGCCCATCATCATAATGCTTCATGCTATTGTCATAACAACGAAATCAAAATGTTCCATGACCTGTGTCGTAACAATACTCCAAACCCTTGTGATCACAATATTCCATCACACTTGTCAACACAATGCCCCTTGACGCTCGTCATCACAATTATCCTTGGTCTTCTCATCACAATGCTCCATGACCTTCGTCATCACAATGCTCAATACACTTGTCATCACAATGCTCCCTGACACTTGTTTTCTGTATGCTCCTTGAACCCTGTCATGACAAGGCTCCATGCCTTTTTCCTCACAATGATCCATGCCCTTTTCATCACAATGCTCCAAGACACATGTAATCACAATGGTCCATGCCTTTGTCATCACAAAGCTCAATGACGCATGCCATCAGAATGCTCCTTGGTCTTCTCCTCACAATTCTTCATGCCCTTATCATCACAATGTTCAAAGACCCCTGTAATCACAATGCTCCATGCCCCTTTTCATCAGTATGCTCCATGAGACTTGTCATCACAAGGCTCCATAGTTTTGTCATCACAATGCTCCAGGACCTTGTCATCACAATGCTTCACGACCTTGTCCTGAAAATTTTCAATGTCCCTTGTCATCATAATGCTCCAAGCCCTAATCATCACAATGCTCCATTATATTTGTCATCACAATCCTCCATTACATTGGGTATCACAGTGCTCCATGCCATTCTCATCGCAATGGACCATGGCATATGTCATCACAATGCTCCCTGACACCTGTCTTCACTATACTCCATGACCTTATCATCACAATGCTCGATGCCCTTGTCATTACAATGCACCATGCCCCCTTTCATCACAATAATCTATGAAACATGTCAGACCAATGCTCCATGCCACTTTCATCACAATGCTCCCTGCCCTTGTCATCACAATGCTCCATGAACCCTGTCATCACAATGCTCCATGACTCCAGTCATCACAATGCATCATAACGTTTGTCATCACAATGGTCCATGCCCGCGTCATCACAAGGCTCTGTGACATTTTTAACCACAATGCTCCATGAACTTTTCATCACAATTCTCTGTGAAACTTGTCATCACAGTGCTCCATGTCTTTGTCGGAACAGTGCTCCATGTCCATTGTCATCACAATGTGCCACACGCATTTCATCACAACGGTCCACAACCTTGTCATTGCAATGCTCCATAAACCTTGTAATCACAATGGTCCTTGCACATCTCATCAAAATGCTGTGTCACCAGAGATATCACAGTGTTCCATCACTAGTCATCACGATACTCCCTCACCCTTGTAATCACAAAGTTCCATGACACTGTCATCACAATGCTACATCCACTTATCATCACAATGTTCCATGACCCCTGCCATCACAATGTTCCATAAGCTCTGTCATCAAAATGCTCAATGACCCTTTCCATCCCAAAGCTCCAAGACCCCTGACATCACAATGTTCTATAACCCCTGCCATCAAAATGTTCCATTACACTTTTTATCAAATTGCTGCATGACCCAGTCATCAAAATGCTCCCTGCCCTTCTCATCAAAATGATCCATGACTTGTCATCACAAAGCTCCAAGACACTTGGCATCACAATGCTCCATGTCATTGTCATCACAATGCTCCATGAACCCTCTCATCACATTGCTCCATTCCCTTGTCATCACAAAGCTCCATGACACTTGTCATCACAATGCTCGATGCCCTTCTCATCACAATGCTCCATGCTCTTGTCATTACAGTCCTGCACTACCCATGTATCACAGTGTTCCGTGCCCTTGTCTTCACGATGCTCCATGCCCACTCTCATCACAATAATCTATGAAACATTTCAGACCAAAGTTCATACCCTTCTCAACACAATGCTCCATTACCCCTGTCATAACAATGCACCATGAAATCTGCCATCACAATATTACACGGCCTAGTCATCACAAGGTTCCATGATACTTCTCATCACAATGCTCAAGACCCCTGAAATCACAATGCTCCATGACACCTTTCACCACAATAATCCATGAACATATTCAGCCCAATGCTCCACGACCTTCTCATCACAATGCTCCATTGCCAATATCATCACAATGCTCCATGACCACTGTCATCACAACACTCCATGACATCTGACCACACAATGATCCAGGACTCTTGTCATCACAATGCTCCATTCCCTTGTCGTCACAATGCTACATGACACCTGTCATCACAACTCTCCATGAAGATTTTCAGCCCAGTGCTCCATGACCCTTGTCATCACAATGATCCATGCCCTTCTCATCCCAATGCTCCATGACCCCTGTATTTACAATGATCCTTGATGCTTGTCATCACAATGATCCATGCCTTTGTCAGCAAAATGCTACATGACCTTGTCATTACAATGCTCTACGCGCTTTTCATCACAATACACCATTTCCATTCTCATCACAATCCTCCATGAACATTGGGATCACATTGCTTCATGCCCTTGTCATCACAATGCTCCATGCTCCTTGAAATCAAAATGATCCATGACCACTGTCATCAAAATGCTCCAAACCCTTGTGATCACAATGTTCCATAACACTTGTCATCACAACGCTCCATGATGCCTGTCATCAAAATACTCCATGCCCTTTTCATCACAATGCTCCATGACCATTGTCACCACAATTCTCTTTACACTTGTCATCACAATGCTCCCTGACACTTGTCATCAGAATGCTCCTTGAAACCTGTCACGAAAAGGCTCCATGCCTTTTTCATCACAATGCCCCATGCCATTTTCATCACAATGTTCCATGCCATTGTCATCAAAATACTCCACAAGGTTGTCATCAGAATGCTCCATGACCCTTGTCATCAACATTCTCCATGCACTTGTCAGCACAATGCTCCCTGACACTTGTCATCACAATGCTCCAAGCCATGGTCATCACAATGCTCCATTACCTTTGTAATCAGAATCCTCCCTGACACTTGGCATCACAATGCTCCATGCCATCCTCATCACAATGGGCCATTACATATGTGATCACAATGCTCCCTGACACCTGTCTTCACAATACGGCATGAGCTGGTCATCACAATGCTCCATGCCCTTGTCATCACAGTGTGCCATTCCAACTCTCATCGCAATACTCCATGAAAGTTATTAGACCAATGTTCCATGCCCTTGTCATCACAATGCTCCATGACCCCTGTCATCACAATGCTCCGTGACTCCAGTCATCACAATGCTTCATGACCTTTGTCATCCCAATGGTCCATGCCCTCGTCATCAACAGTCTCTGTGACCTTTTTAACCACAATGTTCCATGAAATTTTCATCACAATGCTCTTTGACCCTTGTCATCACAATGCTCTATGCCTTTCTCAGCACAATGCTCCATGACCCTTCTCATCACAATGCTCCATGAACACTGTCATCACAATGCTCCATGACTCCAGTCATAACAATGCATCATAACATTTGTCATCACAATGGTCTATGCCCGCGTCATCACAAGGCTCTGTGACCTTTTTAACCACAATGCTCCATGAAATTTCCATCACAATTCTCTGTGAAATTTGTCATCACAGTGCTCCATGTCTTTGTCAGAACAATGCTCCATCTCCATTGTCATCACAATGTGCCACACGAATTTCAACACCACATTCCACAACCTTGTCATTGCAATGCTCCATAAACCTTGTAATCACAATGGTCCATGCACTTCTCATCAAAATGCTGTGTCACCAGAGATATCACAATGTTCCATCACTAGTCATCACAATACTCCCTCACCATTGTAATCACAAAGTTCCATGACACTGTCATCACAATGCTACATCCAGTTATCATCACAATGTTCCATGACCCCTGACATCACAATGTTCCATAAGCTCTGTCATCAAAATGCTCAATGACCCTTTCCATCCCAAATCTCCAAGACCCCTGCCATCACAATGTTCTATAACCCCTGCCATCAAAACTTTCCATTACACTTTTTATCAAATTGCTGCATGACCCGGTCATCAAAATGTTCCCTGCCCTTCTCATCAAAATGCTCCATGACTTGTCATCACAAAGCTCCAAGACCCTTGGCATCAAAATGATCAATGTCATTGTCATCATAATGCTCCATGAACCCTCTCATCACATTGCTCCATGCCCTTGCCATCACAATGCTCCATTACCCCTGTCATAACAATGCTCCATAACCCCTGCCATCACGATGATCCATGGCCTTGTCATCACAAGGCTCCATGACCCTTCTCATCACAATGCTCCAAGTACACTGTAATCACTATGCTCTATACCCCTTTTCATCTCAATGATCCATGAACCTTGTCATCACAATGCGCCATGCCCATCATCATAATGATTCATGCTGTTGTCATCACAAAGAAATAAAAATGCTCCATGACCTCTGTCATAAAAATGCTCCAAACCCTTGTGATCACAATATTCCATAACACTTGTCATCACAAAGCCCCATGACGCTCGTCATCACAATTATCCATGGTCTTCTCATCACAATGCTCCATGACCTTCGTCATCACAATGCTCAATACACTTGTCATCAAAATGCTCCCTGACACTTGTTGTCTGTATGCTCCTTGAACCCTGTCATGACAAGGCTCCATGCCTTTTTCATCACAATGATCCATGCACTTTTCATCACAGTGCTCCTAGACCAATGTAATCACAATGCTCCATGCCCTTGTCATCACAAAGCTCAATGACGCATGCCATCAGAATGCTCCTTGGTCTTCTCCTCACCATGCTCCCTGCCCTTGGCATCACAATGTTCCAAGACCCCTGTAATCACAATGATCCATGCCCCTTTTCATCAGTATGCTCCATGAGACTTGTCATCAAAAGGCTCCACGGTTTTGTCATCACAATGCTCCAGGACCTTGTCATCACAATGCTTCATGACCTTGTCATGAAAATTTTCAATGGCCCTTGTCATCATAATGCTCCAAACCCTAATCATCACAATGCTCCATTATATTTGTCATCACAATCCTCCATTACATTTGGCATCACAATGCTCCATGGCATTGTCATCGCAATGGACCATGACATATGTCATCACAATGCTCCCTGACACCTGTCTTCACAATACTCCATGAGCTTATCATCACAATGCTCCATGCCCTTGTCATCACAATGCACCATGCCCACTCTCATCACAATAATCTATGAAACTTGTCAAACCAATGCACCATGCCCCTGTCATCACAATGCACCATGCCCTTGTCATCAAAGTGCTCCATGACCCCTGTCATCACAATGCACTGTGACTCCAGTCATCACAATGCTTCATAAAGATTGTCATCACAATGGTCCATGCCCGCATCATCACAAGGCTCTGTGACCTTTGTATCCACAATGCTCCATGAACTTTTCATCACAATTCTCTGTGACACTTGTCATCACAATGCTCCTTGTCTTTGTCAGAACAATGCTCCATGACCATTGTCATCACAGTTTGCCACGTGCATTTCATCACAACTGTCCACAACCTTGTCATTGTAATGCTCCATAAACCTTGTAATCACAATGGTCCATGCACTTCTCATCAAAATGCTCTCTCACCAGAGATATCACAATGTTCCATCACTAGTCATCACAATACTCCCTCACCCCTGGAATCACAATGATCCATGACCCTGTCATCACAATGCTACATCCACTTATCATCACAATGTTCCATGACCCCTGCCATCACAATGTTCCATAACCCCTGTCATCAAAATGCTCCAGGACCCTTTCCATCCCAAAGCTCCAAGACCCCTGACATCACAATGTTCTATAACCCCTGCCATCTAAATGTTCCATTACACTTTTTATCAAATTGCTGCAGGACCCGGTCATCAAAATGCTCCCTGCCCTTCTCATCAAAATGCTCCATCACTTGTCATCACAAAGCTCCAAAACCCTTGGCATCACAATGCTCCATGTCATTGTCATCACAATGCTTCATGAACCCTCTCATCACATTGCTCCATGCCTTTGTCACCACAAAGCTCCATGACACTTGTCATCACAATGCTCGATGCCCTTCTCATCACAATGCTCCATGCCCTTGTCATTACAGTCCTGCATGACCCATGTATCCCAATGTTCTGTGCCCTTGTCATCACAATGCTCCATGCCCACTCTCATCACAATAATCCATGAAACATTTCAGACCAAAGTTCCATACCCTTCTCATCACAATGCTCCATTACCCCTGTCATAACAATGCACCATGACACCTGCCATCACAATGATCCACGGCCTAGTCATCCCAAGGTTCCATGATAATTCTCATCACAATGCTCAAGACCCGTGATATCACAATGCTCCATGCCCTTGTCATCACAAAACTCCATGACACATGTCATCAGAATGTTCCATGGCCTTCTCATCACAATGCTCCATGCACTTGTCATCACAATGCTCCAAGACCCTTGTCATCACAATGCTCCATGTCCCATTTCATCTCAATGCTCCATGAAATCTGTCATCACAATGCTCCAAGACCCTTGTAATCACTATGCTCCATGTCACTTTTCATCTCAATGCTCCATGAACCCTGTCATCACAGTGCACCATGCCCATCATCATAATGCTTCAGGCTATTGTCATCACAATGAAATCAATATTCTGCATGACCTCTGTCATCATAATGCTCCAAACCCTTGTGATCACAATGTTGCATAACACGTATCATCACAACACCCCATGACGCTCATCATCACAATTATCCATGGTCTTCTCATCACTATGCTCCATAACCTTTGTCATCACAATGCTCAATAGACTTGTCATCACAATGCTCCCTGACCCTTGTCATCAGTATGCTCCTTGAACCCTGTCATGACAAGTTTCCATGCATTTTTCATCACAATGATCCATGACCATTTCATCACAATGCTCCAAGGTCCCTGTAATCACAATGCTCCATGCCCTTGTCATCACAAAACTCCATGACGCATGTCATCAGAATGCTCCATGGCCTTCTCATCACAATGCTCTATGCCCTAGTCATAACAATGCTCCAAGACCCCTGTAATCACAATGCTCCATGCCCCTTTTCATCAGACTGCTCCATGAGACTTGCCATCACAAGTCTCCATGGTCTTCTCATCACAATGTTCCAGGAACTTGTCATCACCATGATCCATTCCCTTGTCATCACAATGCTCCATGATCCCTGTCATCACAATAATCCATGAACATTTTCAGCCCAATGCTCCACGACCTTCTCATCACAATGCTCCATTGCCAATATCATCACAATGCTCCATGACCACTCTCATCACAACACTCCATGACACCTGACAACACAATGATCCGGAACTCTTGTCATCACAATGCTCAATTCCCTTGTCGTCACAATGCTTCATGACACCTGTAATCACAACTCTCCATGAACATTCTCTGCCCAGTGCTCCATGACCCTTGTTATCACAATGATCCAAGCCCTTGTCATCCCAATGCTCCATGACCCCTGTATTCACAATGCTCCTTGATGCTTGTCATCACAGTGCTCCATGACACATGTCATCACAATGCTCCATGCCTTTGTCAGCAAAATGCTACAAGACCTTGTCATTATAATGCTCTATGCGCTTGTCATCACAATACTCCATTTCCATTGTCATCACAATCCTCCATGAACATTGGGATCACATTGCTTCATGCCCTTGTCATCACAATGCTCCATGCTCCTTGAAATCAAAATGATCCATGACCACTGTCATCACAATGCTCCAAACCCTTGTGATCACAATGTTCCATAACACTTGTCATCACAACGCTCCATGATTCCTGTCATCAAAATACTCCATGCCCTTTTCATCACAATGCTCCATGACCATTGTCACCACAATTCTCAATACAATTGTCATCACAATGCTCCCTGACACTTGTCATCAGAATGCTCCTTGAAACCTGTCACAAAAAGGCTCCATAGCTTTTTCATCACAATGCCCCTTTCCGTTTTCCTCACAATGCTCCATGCCATTGTCATCAAAATACTCCACAAGCTTGTCATCAGAATGCTCCATGACCATTGTCATCACAATTCTCCATGCACTTGTCAGCAGAATGCTCCCTGACACTTGTCATCACAATGCTCCAAGCCTTTGTCATCACAATGCTCCATTAACTTTGTCATCAGAATCCTCCCTGACACTTGGCATCACAATGCTCCATGCCATCCTCATCACAATGGGCCATTACATATGTCATCACAATGCTCCCTGACACCTGTCTTCACAATACGGCATGACCCGGTCATCACAATGCTCCATGCCCTTGTCATCACAGTGTGCCATTCCAACTGTCATCGCAATACTCCATGAAAGTTATTAGACCAATGTTCCATGTCCTTGTAATCACAATGCTCCATGCCCTTGTTATCACAATGCTCCATGACGCCTGTCATCACAATGCTCCGTGACTCCAGTCATCACAAAGCTTCATGACCTTTGTCATCACAATGGTCCATGCCCTCGTCATCAACAGTCTCTGTGACCATTTTAAACACAATGCTCCATGAACTTTTCATCACAATGCTCTTTGACCCTTGTCATCACAATGCTCTATGCCTTTCTCAGCACAATGCTCCATGACGCTTGTCATCACAATGCTCCATGCGCTTGTCAGCACAATGCTCCATGACACATGTCATCACAATGCACCATGCGCTTGTCATCACAGTGCTCCACAACATTGTCATCACAATGCTCCATAAAATTTGTCATCACAGTGCTCCATGCACTTCTCATCAAAATGCTCTCTCTCCACTGATATCACAATGCTACATCACTATTTTTCACAATACTCCCTCACCCCTGTCATCACAATGTTCCATGAGCCTGTCATCACAATGCTACATGCACTTATCATCACAATGTTCGATGACCCCTGACATCACAATGTTCCATAACACCTGTCATCAAAATGTTCCATGACACTTTTCATCAAATTGCTCCATGACCCTGTCATTACAATGCTCCCTGCCCTTCTCATCACAATGCACAACACCCTTGCAATCAAAATGCTCCATGACCTTTGTCATCACAAATATCCATGACCCTTGGCATCACAATGCTCCATGTCATTGTCATCACAATGCTCCCCGAACGCTCTCATCACATTGCTCCATGCCCTTGTCTTCACATAGCTCCATGACACATGTCATCAGAATGCTCCATGGCCTTCTCATCACAATGCTCCATGCCCTTGCCATCACAATGCTCCATTACACCTGTCATAACAATACTCCATGACGCCTGCCATCACGATGTTGCATGGCTTTGTCATCACAAGGCTCCATGACCCTTCTCATCACAATGCTCCAAGAACACTGTAATCACAGTGCTCTATGCCCCTTTTCATCTCAATGATCCATGAACCCTCTCATCACAATGCACCATGCCCATCATCATAATGCTTCATGCTATTGTCATAACAATGTAATCAAAATGTTCCATGACCTCTGTCATAACAATGCTCCAAACCCTTGTGATCACAATATTCCATAACACTTGTCATCACAATGCCCCAGGATGCTCGTCATCACAATTATCCATGGTCTTCTCATCACAATGCTCCATGACCTTCGTCATCACAATGCTCAATACACTTGTCATCAACATGCTCCCTGACACTTGTTGTCTGTATGCTCCTTGAACCCTGTCATGACAAGTCTCCATGCATTTTTCATGACAATGATCCATGCTCTTTTCATCACAATGCTCCAAGTCCCATGTAATCACAATGGTCCATGCCATTGTCATCACAAATCTCAGTGACGCATGCCATCAGAATGCTCCTTGGTCTTCTCCTCACAATGCTCCATGCCCTTGTCTTCACAATGTTCCAAGACCCCTGTAATCACAATGATCCATTCCCCTTTTAATCAGTATGCTCCATGAGACTTGTCATCACAAGTCTCCATGGTTTTGTCATCACAGTGCTCCAGGACCTTGTCATCACAATGCTTCACGACCTTGTCATCAAAATTTTCAATGGCCCTTGTCATCATAATGCTCCAAACCCTAATCATCACAATGCTCCATTATATTTGTCATCACAATCCTCCATTACATTTGGTATCACAAAGCTCCATGCCATTGTCTTCGCAATGGACCATGACATATGTCATCACAATGCTCCCTGACACCTGTCTTCACAATACTCCATGACCTTATCATCACAATGCTCCATGACCTTGTCATCACAATGCACCATGCCCCCTCTCATCACAATAATCTATGATACTTGTCAGACCAATGCTCCATGCCACTGTCATCACAATGCTCCATGCCCTTGTCATCACAATGCTCCATGACCCCTGTCATCAAAATGCTCCGTGACTCCAGTCATCACAATGCTTCATAACGTTTGTCATCACAATGGTCCATGCCCGCGTCATCACAAGGCTCTGTGACCTTTGTAAGCACAATGCTCCATGAACTTTTCATCACAATTCTCTGAGAAACTTGTCATCACAATGCTCCATGTCTTTGTCAGAACAATGCTCCATGACCACTGTCATCACAATGTGCCACACGCATTTCATCACAACGTTCCAAACCTTGTCATTGCAATGCTCCATAAACCTTGTAATCACAATGGTCCATGCACTTCTCATCAAAATGCTGTGTCACCAGAGATATCACAATGTTCCATCACTAGTCATCACAATACTCCCTCACCATTGTAATCACAAAGTTCCATGACACTGTCATCACAATGCTACATCCAGTTATCATCACAATGTTCCATGACCCCTGACATCACAATGTTCCATAAGCTCTGTCATCAAAATGCTCAATGACCCTTTCCATCCCAAAGCTCCAAGACCCCTGCCATCACAATGTTCTATAACCCCTGCCATCAAAACTTTCCATTACACTTTTTATCAAATTGCTGCATGACCCGGTCATCAAAATGTTCCCTGCCCTTCTCATCAAAATGCTCCATGACTTGTCATCAAAAAGCTCCAAGACCCTTGGCATCACAATGATCAATGTCATTGTCATCACAATGCTCCATGAACCCTCTCATCACATTGCTCCATGCCCTTGTCATCACAAAGCTCCATGACACTTGTCATCAGAATGCTCCATGGCCTTCTCATCACAATGCTCCATGCCCTTGCCATCACAATGCTCCATTACCCCTGTCATAACAATGCTCCATAACCCCTGCCATCACGATGATCCATGGCCTTGTCATCACAAGGCTCCATGACCCTTCTCATCACAATGCTCCAAGAACACTGTAATCACTATGCTCTATGCCCCTTTTCATCTCAATGATCCATGAACCTTGTCATCACAATGCGCCATGTCCATCATCATAATGCTTCAAGCTGTTGTCATCACAAAGAAATAAAAATGCTCCATGACCTCTGTCATAAAAATGCTCCAAACCCTTGTGATCACAATATTCCATAACACTTGTCATCACAAAGCCCCATGACGCTCGTCATCACAATTATCCATGGTCTTCTCATCACAATGCTCCATGACCTTCGTCATCACAATGCTCAATACACTTGTCATCAAAATGCTCCCTGACACTT
Organism: Mesoplodon densirostris; assembly: GCF_025265405.1. NCBI lineage: Eukaryota > Metazoa > Chordata > Mammalia > Artiodactyla > Ziphiidae > Mesoplodon > Mesoplodon densirostris. The sequence continues at coordinate 6,548,636 of NW_026778196.1, read as the reverse complement.
GTTGTCTGTATGCTCCTTGAACCCTGTCATGACAAGGCTCCATGCCTTTTTCATCACAATGATCCATGCACTTTTCATCACAGTGCTCCTAGACCAATGTAATCACAATGCTCCATGCCCTTGTCATCACAAAGCTCAATGACGCATGCCATCAGAATGCTCCTTGGTCTTCTCCTCACCATGCTCCCTGCCCTTGGCATCACAATGTTCCAAGACCCCTGTAATCACAATGATCCATGCCCCTTTTCATCAGTATGCTCCATGAGACTTGTCATCAAAAGGCTCCACGGTTTTGTCATCACAATGCTCCAGGACCTTGTCATCACAATGCTTCATGACATTGTCATGAAAATTTTCAATGGCCCTTGTCATCATAATGCTCCAAACCCTAATCATCACAATGCTCCATTATATTTGTCATCACAATCCTCCATTACATTTGGCATCACAATGCTCCATGGCATTGTCATCGCAATGGACCATGACATATGTCATCACAATGCTCCCTGACACCTGTCTTCACAATACTCCATGAGCTTATCATCACAATGCTCCATGCCCACTCTCATCACAATAATCTATGAAACTTGTCAAACCAATGCACCATGCCCCTGTCATCACAATGCACCATGCCCTTGTCATCAAAGTGCTCCATGACCCCTGTCATCACAATGCTCTGTGACTCCAGTCATCACAATGCTTCATAAAGATTGTCATCACAATGGTCCATGCCCGCATCATCACAAGGCTCTGTGACCTTTGTATCCACAATGCTCCATGAACTTTTCATCACAATTCTCTGTGACACTTGTCATCACAATGCTCCTTGTCTTTGTCAGAACAATGCTCCATGACCATTGTCATCACAGTTTGCCACGTGCATTTCATCACAACTGTCCACAACCTTGTCATTGTAATGCTCCATAAACCTTGTAATCACAATGGTCCATGCACTTCTCATCAAAATGCTCTCTCACCAGAGATATCACAATGTTCCATCACTAGTCATCACAATACTCCCTCACCCCTGGAATCACAATGATCCATGACCCTGTCATCACAATGCTACATCCACTTATCATCACAATGTTCCATGACCCCTGCCATCACAATGTTCCATAACCCCTGTCATCAAAATGCTCCAGGACCCTTTCCATCCCAAAGCTCCAAGACCCCTGACATCACAATGTTCTATAACCCCTGCCATCTAAATGTTCCATTACACTTTTTATCAAATTGCTGCAGGACCCGGTCATCAAAATGCTCCCTGCCCTTCTCATCAAAATGCTCCATCACTTGTCATCACAAAGCTCCAAGACCCTTGGCATCACAATGCTCCATGTCATTGTCATCACAATGCTTCATGAACCCTCTCATCACATTGCTCCATGCCTTTGTCACCACAAAGCTCCATGACACTTGTCATCACAATGCTCGATGCCCTTCTCATCACAATGCTCCATGCCCTTGTCATTACAGTCCTGCATGACCCATGTATCCCAATGTTCTGTGCCCTTGTCATCACAATGCTCCATGCCCACTCTCATCACAATAATCCATGAAACATTTCAGACCAAAGTTCCATACCCTTCTCATCACAATGCTCCATTACCCCTGTCATAACAATGCACCATGACACCTGCCATCACAATGATCCACGGCCTAGTCATCCCAAGGTTCCATGATAATTCTCATCACAATGCTCAAGACCCGTGATATCACAATGCTCCATGCCCTTGTCATCACAAAACTCCATGACACATGTCATCAGAATGTTCCATGGCCTTCTCATCACAATGCTCCATGCACTTGTCATCACAATGCTCCAAGACCCTTGTCATCACAATGCTCCATGTCCCATTTCATCTCAATGCTCCATGAAATCTGTCATCACAATGCTCCAAGACCCTTGTAATCACTATGCTCCATGTCACTTTTCATCTCAATGCTCCATGAACCCTGTCATCACAGTGCACCATGCCCATCATCATAATGCTTCAGGCTATTGTCATCACAATGAAATCAATATTCTGCATGACCTCTGTCATCATAATGCTCCAAACCCTTGTGATCACAATGTTGCATAACACGTATCATCACGACACCCCATGACGCTCATCATCACAATTATCCATGGTCTTCTCATCACTATGCTCCATAACCTTTGTCATCACAATGCTCAATAGACTTGTCATCACAATGCTCCCTGACCCTTGTCATCAGTATGCTCCTTGAACCCTGTCATGACAAGTTTCCATGCATTTTTCATCACAATGATCCATGACCATTTCATCACAATGCTCCAAGGTCCCTGTAATCACAATGCTCCATGCCCTTGTCATCACAAAACTCCATGACGCATGTCATCAGAATGCTCCATGGCCTTCTCATCACAATGCTCTATGCCCTAGTCATAACAATGCTCCAAGACCCCTGTAATCACAATGCTCCATGCCCCTTTTCATCAGACTGCTCCATGAGACTTGCCATCACAAGTCTCCATGGTCTTCTCATCACAATGTTCCAGGAACTTGTCATCACCATGATCCATTCCCTTGTCATCACAATGCTCCATGATCCCTGTCATCACAATAATCCATGAACATTTTCAGCCCAATGCTCCACGACCTTCTCATCACAATGCTCCATTGCCAATATCATCACAATGCTCCATGACAACTCTCATCACAACACTCCATGACACCTGACAACACAATGATCCGGAACTCTTGTCATCACAATGCTCAATTCCCTTGTCGTCACAATGCTTCATGACACCTGTAATCACAACTCTCCATGAACATTCTCTGCCCAGTGCTCCATGACCCTTGTTATCACAATGATCCAAGCCCTTGTCATCCCAAAGCTCCATGACCCCTGTATTCACAATGCTCCTTGATGCTTGTCATCACAGTGCTCCATGACACATGTCATCACAATGCTCCATGCCTTTGTCAGCAAAATGCTACAAGACCTTGTCATTATAATGCTCTATGCGCTTGTCATCACAATACTCCATTTCCATTGTCATCACAATCCTCCATGAACATTGGGATCACATTGCTTCATGCCCTTGTCATCACAATGCTCCATGCTCCTTGAAATCAAAATGATCCATGACCACTGTCATCACAATGCTCCAAACCCTTGTGATCACAATGTTCCATAACACTTGTCATCACAACGCTCCATGATTCCTGTCATCAAAATACTCCATGCCCTTTTCATCACAATGCTCCATGACCATTGTCACCACAATTCTCAATACAATTGTCATCACAATGCTCCCTGACACTTGTCATCAGAATGCTCCTTGAAACCTGTCACGAAAAGGCTCCATAGCTTTTTCATCACAATGCCCCTTTCCGTTTTCCTCACAATGCTCCATGCCATTGTCATCAAAATACTCCACAAGCTTGTCATCAGAATGCTCCATGACCATTGTCATCACAATTCTCCATGCACTTGTCAGCAGAATGCTCCCTGACACTTGTCATCACAATGCTCCAAGCCTTTGTCATCACAATGCTCCATTAACTTTGTCATCAGAATCCTCCCTGACACTTGGCATCACAATGCTCCATGCCATCCTCATCACAATGGGCCATTACATATGTCATCACAATGCTCCCTGACACCTGTCTTCACAATACGGCATGACCCGGTCATCACAATGCTCCATGCCCTTGTCATCACAGTGTGCCATTCCAACTGTCATCGCAATACTCCATGAAAGTTATTAGACCAATGTTCCATGTCCTTGTAATCACAATGCTCCATGCCCTTGTTATCACAATGCTCCATGACGCCTGTCATCACAATGCTCCGTGACTCCAGTCATCACAAAGCTTCATGACCTTTGTCATCACAATGGTCCATGCCCTCGTCATCAACAGTCTCTGTGACCATTTTAAACACAATGCTCCATGAACTTTTCATCACAATGCTCTTTGACCCTTGTCATCACAATGCTCTATGCCTTTCTCAGCACAATGCTCCATGACGCTTGTCATCACAATGCTCCATGCGCTTGTCAGCACAATGCTCCATGACACATGTCATCACAATGCACCATGCGCTTGTCATCACAGTGCTCCACAACATTGTCATCACAATGCTCCATAAAATTTGTCATCACAGTGCTCCATGCACTTCTCATCAAAATGCTCTCTCTCCACTGATATCACAATGCTACATCACTATTTTTCACAATACTCCCTCACCCCTGTCATCACAATGTTCCATGAGCCTGTCATCACAATGCTACATGCACTTATCATCACAATGTTCGATGACCCCTGACATCACAATGTTCCATAACACCTGTCATCAAAATGTTCCATGACACTTTTCATCAAATTGCTCCATGACCCTGTCATTACAATGCTCCCTGCCCTTCTCATCACAATGCACAACACCCTTGCAATCAAAATGCTCCATGACCTTTGTCATCACAAAGATCCATGACCCTTGGCATCACAATGCTCCATGTCATTGTCATCACAATGCTCCCCGAACGCTCTCATCACATTGCTCCATGCCCTTGTCTTCACATAGCTCCATGACACATGTCATCAGAATGCTCCATGGCCTTCTCATCACAATGCTCCATGCCCTTGCCATCACAATGCTCCATTACACCTGTCATAACAATACTCCATGACGCCTGCCATCACGATGTTGCATGGCTTTGTCATCACAAGGCTCCATGACCCTTCTCATCACAATGCTCCAAGAACACTGTAATCACAGTGCTCTATGCCCCTTTTCATCTCAATGATCCATGAACCCTCTCATCACAATGCACCATGCCCATCATCATAATGCTTCATGCTATTGTCATAACAATGTAATCAAAATGTTCCATGACCTCTGTCATAACAATGCTCCAAACCCTTGTGATCACAATATTCCATAACACTTGTCATCACAATGCCCCAGGATGCTCGTCATCACAATTATCCATGGTCTTCTCATCACAATGCTCCATGACCTTCGTCATCACAATGCTCAATACACTTGTCATCAACATGCTCCCTGACACTTGTTGTCTGTATGCTCCTTGAACCCTGTCATGACAAGTCTCCATGCATTTTTCATGACAATGATCCATGCTCTTTTCATCACAATGCTCCAAGTCCCATGTAATCACAATGGTCCATGCCATTGTCATCACAAATCTCAGTGACGCATGCCATCAGAATGCTCCTTGGTCTTCTCCTCACAATGCTCCATGCCCTTGTCTTCACAATGTTCCAAGACCCCTGTAATCACAATGATCCATTCCCCTTTTAATCAGTATGCTCCATGAGACTTGTCATCACAAGTCTCCATGGTTTTGTCATCACAGTGCTCCAGGACCTTGTCATCACAATGCTTCACGACCTTGTCATCAAAATTTTCAATGGCCCTTGTCATCATAATGCTCCAAACCCTAATCATCACAATGCTCCATTATATTTGTCATCACAATCCTCCATTACATTTGGTATCACAAAGCTCCATGGCATTGTCATCGCAATGGACCATGACATATGTCATCACAATGCTCCCTGACACCTGTCTTCACAATACTCCATGACCTTATCATCACAATGCTCCATGACCTTGTCATCACAATGCACCATGCCCCCTCTCATCACAATAATCTATGATACTTGTCAGACCAATGCTCCATGCCACTGTCATCACAATGCTCCATGCCCTTGTCATCACAATGCTCCATGACCCCTGTCATCAAAATGCTCCGTGACTCCAGTCATCACAATGCTTCATAACGTTTGTCATCACAATGGTCCATGCCCGCGTCATCACAAGGCTCTGTGACCTTTGTAAGCACAATGCTCCATGAACTTTTCATCACAATTCTCTGAGAAACTTGTCATCACAATGCTCCATGTCTTTGTCAGAACAATGCTCCATGACCACTGTCATCACAATGTGCCACACGCATTTCATCACAACGTTCCAAACCTTGTCATTGCAATGCTCCATAAACCTTGTAATCACAATGGTCCATGCACTTCTCATCAAAATGCTGTGTCACCAGAGATATCACAATGTTCCATCACTAGTCATCACAATACTCCCTCACCATTGTAATCACAAAGTTCCATGACACTGTCATCACAATGCTACATCCAGTTATCATCACAATGTTCCATGACCCCTGACATCACAATGTTCCATAAGCTCTGTCATCAAAATGCTCAATGACCCTTTCCATCCCAAAGCTCCAAGACCCCTGCCATCACAATGTTCTATAACCCCTGCCATCAAAACTTTCCATTACACTTTTTATCAAATTGCTGCATGACCCGGTCATCAAAATGTTCCCTGCCCTTCTCATCAAAATGCTCCATGACTTGTCATCAAAAAGCTCCAAGACCCTTGGCATCACAATGATCAATGTCATTGTCATCACAATGCTCCATGAACACTCTCATCACATTGCTCCATGCCCTTGTCATCACAAAGCTCCATGACACTTGTCATCAGAATGCTCCATGGCCTTCTCATCACAATGCTCCATGCCCTTGCCATCACAATGCTCCATTACCCCTGTCATAACAATGCTCCATAACCCCTGCCATCACGATGATCCATGGCCTTGTCATCACAAGGCTCCATGACCCTTCTCATCACAATGCTCCAAGAACACTGTAATCACTATGCTCTATGCCCCTTTTCATCTCAATGATCCATGAACCTTGTCATCACAATGCGCCATGTCCATCATCATAATGCTTCAAGCTGTTGTCATCACAAAGAAATAAAAATGCTCCATGACCTCTGTCATAAAAATGCTCCAAACCCTTGTGATCACAATATTCCATAACACTTGTCATCACAAAGCCCCATGACGCTCGTCATCACAATTATCCATGGTCTTCTCATCACAATGCTCCATGACCTTCGTCATCACAATGCTCAATACACTTGTCATCAAAATGCTCCCTGACACTTGTTGTCTGTATGCTCCTTGAACCCTGTCTTGACAAGGCTCCATGCCTTTTTCAACACAATGATCCATGCACTTTTCATCACAGTGCTCCTAGACCAATGTAATTCACAATGCTCCATGCCCTTGTCATCACAAAGCTCAATGACGCATGCCATCAGAATGCTCCTTGGTCTTCTCCTCACCATGCTCCCTGCCCTTGGCATCACAATGTTCCAAGACCCCTGTAATCACAATGATCCATGCCCCTTTTCATCAGTATGCTCCATGAGACTTGTCATCAAAAGGCTCCACGGTTTTGTCATCACAATGCTCCAGGACCTTGTCATCACAATGCTTCATGACATTGTCATGAAAATTTTCAATGGCCCTTGTCATCATAATGCTCCAAACCCTAATCATCACAATGCTCCATTATATTTGTCATCACAATCCTCCATTACATTTGGCATCACAATGCTCCATGGCATTGTCATCGCAATGGACCATGACATATGTCATCACAATGCTCCCTGACACCTGTCTTCACAATACTCCATGAGCTTATCATCACAATGCTCCATGCCCACTCTCATCACAATAATCTATGAAACTTGTCAAACCAATGCACCATGCCCCTGTCATCACAATGCACCATGCCCTTGTCATCAAAGTGCTCCATGACCCCTGTCATCACAATGCTCTGTGACTCCAGTCATCACAATGCTTCATAAAGATTGTCATCACAATGGTCCATGCCCGCATCATCACAAGGCTCTGTGACCTTTGTATCCACAATGCTCCATGAACTTTTCATCACAATTCTCTGTGACACTTGTCATCACAATGCTCCTTGTCTTTGTCAGAACAATGCTCCATGACCATTGTCATCACAGTTTGCCACGTGCATTTCATCACAACTGTCCACAAACTTGTCATTGTAATGCTCCATAAACCTTGTAATCACAATGGTCCATGCACTTCTCATCAAAATGCTCTCTCACCAGAGATATCACAATGTTCCATCACTAGTCATCACAATACTCCCTCACCCCTGGAATCACAATGATCCATGACCCTGTCATCACAATGCTACATCCACTTATCATCACAATGTTCCATGACCCCTGCCATCACAATGTTCCATAACCCCTGTCATCAAAATGCTCCAGGACCCTTTCCATCCCAAAGCTCCAAGACCCCTGACATCACAATGTTCTATAACCCCTGCCATCTAAATGTTCCATTACACTTTTTATCAAATTGCTGCAGGACCCGGTCATCAAAATGCTCCCTGCCCTTCTCATCAAAATGCTCCATCACTTGTCATCACAAAGCTCCAAGACCCTTGGCATCACAATGCTCCATGTCATTGTCATCACAATGCTTCATGAACCCTCTCATCACATTGCTCCATGCCTTTGTCACCACAAAGCTCCATGACACTTGTCATCACAATGCTCGATGCCCTTCTCATCACAATGCTCCATGCCCTTGTCATTACAGTCCTGCATGACCCATGTATCCCAATGTTCTGTGCCCTTGTCATCACAATGCTCCATGCCCACTCTCATCACAATAATCCATGAAACATTTCAGACCAAAGTTCCATACCCTTCTCATCACAATGCTCCATTACCCCTGTCATAACAATGCACCATGACACCTGCCATCACAATGATCCACGGCCTAGTCATCCCAAGGTTCCATGATAATTCTCATCACAATGCTCAAGACCCGTGATATCACAATGCTCCATGCCCTTGTCATCACAAAACTCCATGACACATGTCATCAGAATGTTCCATGGCCTTCTCATCACAATGCTCCATGCACTTGTCATCACAATGCTCCAAGACCCTTGTCATCACAATGCTCCATGTCCCATTTCATCTCAATGCTCCATGAAATCTGTCATCACAATGCTCCAAGACCCTTGTAATCACTATGCTCCATGTCACTTTTCATCTCAATGCTCCATGAACCCTGTCATCACAGTGCACCATGCCCATCATCATAATGCTTCAGGCTATTGTCATCACAATGAAATCAATATTCTGCATGACCTCTGTCATCATAATGCTCCAAACCCTTGTGATCACAATGTTGCATAACACGTATCATCACAACACCCCATGACGCTCATCATCACAATTATCCGTGGTCTTCTCATCACTATGCTCCATAACCTTTGTCATCACAATGCTCAATAGACTTGTCATCACAATGCTCCCTGACCCTTGTCATCAGTATGCTCCTTGAACCCTGTCATGACAAGTTTCCATGCATTTTTCATCACAATGATCCATGACCATTTCATCACAATGCTCCAAGGTCCCTGTAATCACAATGCTCCATGCCCTTGTCATCACAAAACTCCATGACGCATGTCATCAGAATGCTCCATGGCCTTCTCATCACAATGCTCTATGCCCTAGTCATAACAATGCTCCAAGACCCCTGTAATCACAATGCTCCATGCCCCTTTTCATCAGACTGCTCCATGAGACTTGCCATCACAAGTCTCCATGGTCTTCTCATCACAATGTTCCAGGAACTTGTCATCACCATGATCCATTCCCTTGTCATCACAATGCTCCATGATCCCTGTCATCACAATAATCCATGAACATTTTCAGCCCAATGCTCCACGACCTTCTCATCACAATGCTCCATTGCCAATATCATCACAATGCTCCATGACAACTCTCATCACAACACTCCATGACACCTGACAACACAATGATCCGGAACTCTTGTCATCACAATGCTCAATTCCCTTGTCGTCACAATGCTTCATGACACCTGTAATCACAACTCTCCATGAACATTCTCTGCCCAGTGCTCCATGACCCTTGTTATCACAATGATCCAAGCCCTTGTCATCCCAATGCTCCATGACCCCTGTATTCACAATGCTCCTTGATGCTTGTCATCACAGTGCTCCATGACTCATGTCATCACAATGCTCCATGCCTTTGTCAGCAAAATGCTACAAGACCTTGTCATTATAATGCTCTATGCGCTTGTCATCACAATACTCCATTTCCATTGTCATCACAATCCTCCATGAACATTGGGATCACATTGCTTCATGCCCTTGTCATCACAATGCTCCATGCTCCTTGAAATCAAAATGATCCATGACCACTGTCATCACAATGCTCCAAACCCTTGTGATCACAATGTTCCATAACACTTGTCATCACAACGCTCCATGATTCCTGTCATCAAAATACTCCATGCCCTTTTCATCACAATGCTCCATGACCATTGTCACCACAATTCTCAATACAATTGTCATCACAATGCTCCCTGACACTTGTCATCAGAATGCTCCTTGAAACCTGTCACGAAAAGGCTCCATAGCTTTTTCATCACAATGCCCCTTTCCGTTTTCCTCACAATGCTCCATGCCATTGTCATCAAAATACTCCACAAGCTTGTCATCAGAATGCTCCATGACCATTGTCATCACAATTCTCCATGCACTTGTCAGCAGAATGCTCCCTGACACTTGTCATCACAATGCTCCAAGCCTTTGTCATCACAATGCTCCATTAACTTTGTCATCAGAATCCTCCCTGACACTTGGCATCACAATGCTCCATGCCATCCTCATCACAATGGGCCATTACATATGTCATCACAATGCTCCCTGACACCTGTCTTCACAATACGGCATGACCCGGTCATCACAATGCTCCATGCCCTTGTCATCACAGTGTGCCATTCCAACTGTCATCGCAATACTCCATGAAAGTTATTAGACCAATGTTCCATGTCCTTGTAATCACAATGCTCCATGCCCTTGTTATCACAATGCTCCATGACGCCTGTCATCACAATGCTCCGTGACTCCAGTCATCACAAAGCTTCATGACCTTTGTCATCACAATGGTCCATGCCCTCGTCATCAACAGTCTCTGTGACCATTTTAAACACAATGCTCCATGAACTTTTCATCACAATGCTCTTTGACCCTTGTCATCACAATGCTCTATGCCTTTCTCAGCACAATGCTCCATGACGCTTGTCATCACAATGCTCCATGCGCTTGTCAGCACAATGCTCCATGACACATGTCATCACAATGCACCATGCGCTTGTCATCACAGTGCTCCACAACATTGTCATCACAATGCTCCATAAAATTTGTCATCACAGTGCTCCATGCACTTCTCATCAAAATGCTCTCTCTCCACTGATATCACAATGCTACATCACTATTTTTCACAATACTCCCTCACCCCTGTCATCACAATGTTCCATGAGCCTGTCATCACAATGCTACATGCACTTATCATCACAATGTTCGATGACCCCTGACATCACAATGTTCCATAACACCTGTCATCAAAATGTTCCATGACACTTTTCATCAAATTGCTCCATGACCCTGTCATTACAATGCTCCCTGCCCTTCTCATCACAATGCACAACACCCTTGCAATCAAAATGCTCCATGACCTTTGTCATCACAAAGATCCATGACCCTTGGCATCACAATGCTCCATGTCATTGTCATCACAATGCTCCCCGAACGCTCTCATCACATTGCTCCATGCCCTTGTCTTCACATAGCTCCATGACACATGTCATCAGAATGCTCCATGGCCTTCTCATCACAATGCTCCATGCCCTTGCCATCACAATGCTCCATTACACCTGTCATAACAATACTCCATGACGCCTGCCATCACGATGTTGCATGGCTTTGTCATCACAAGGCTCCATGACCCTTCTCATCACAATGCTCCAAGAACACTGTAATCACAGTGCTCTATGCCCCTTTTCATCTCAATGATCCATGAACCCTCTCATCACAATGCACCATGCCCATCATCATAATGCTTCATGCTATTGTCATAACAATGTAATCAAAATGTTCCATGACCTCTGTCATAACAATGCTCCAAACCCTTGTGATCACAATATTCCATAACACTTGTCATCACAATGCCCCAGGATGCTCGTCATCACAATTATCCATGGTCTTCTCATCACAATGCTCCATGACCTTCGTCATCACAATGCTCAATACACTTGTCATCAACATGCTCCCTGACACTTGTTGTCTGTATGCTCCTTGAACCCTGTCATGACAAGTCTCCATGCATTTTTCATGACAATGATCCATGCTCTTTTCATCACAATGCTCCAAGTCCCATGTAATCACAATGGTCCATGCCATTGTCATCACAAATCTCAGTGACGCATGCCATCAGAATGCTCCTTGGTCTTCTCCTCACAATGCTCCATGCCCTTGTCTTCACAATGTTCCAAGACCCCTGTAATCACAATGATCCATTCCCCTTTTAATCAGTATGCTCCATGAGACTTGTCATCACAAGTCTCCATGGTTTTGTCATCACAGTGCTCCAGGACCTTGTCATCACAATGCTTCACGACCTTGTCATCAAAATTTTCAATGGCCCTTGTCATCATAATGCTCCAAACCCTAATCATCACAATGCTCCATTATATTTGTCATCACAATCCTCCATTACATTTGGTATCACAAAGCTCCATGCCATTGTCATCGCAATGGACCATGACATATGTCATCACAATGCTCCCTGACACCTGTCTTCACAATACTCCATGACCTTATCATCACAATGCTCCATGACCTTGTCATCACAATGCACCATGCCCCCTCTCATCACAATAATCTATGATACTTGTCAGACCAATGCTCCATGCCACTGTCATCACAATGCTCCATGCCCTTGTCATCACAATGCTCCATGACCCCTGTCATCAAAATGCTCCGTGACTCCAGTCATCACAATGCTTCATAACGTTTGTCATCACAATGGTCCATGCCCGCGTCATCACAAGGCTCTGTGACCTTTGTAAGCACAATGCTCCATGAACTTTTCATCACAATTCTCTGAGAAACTTGTCATCACAATGCTCCATGTCTTTGTCAGAACAATGCTCCATGACCACTGTCATCACAATGTGCCACACGCATTTCATCACAACGTTCCAAACCTTGTCATTGCAATGCTCCATAAACCTTGTAATCACAATGGTCCATGCACTTCTCATCAAAATGCTGTGTCACCAGAGATATCACAATGTTCCATCACTAGTCATCACAATACTCCCTCACCATTGTAATCACAAAGTTCCATGACACTGTCATCACAATGCTACATCCAGTTATCATCACAATGTTCCATGACCCCTGACATCACAATGTTCCATAAGCTCTGTCATCAAAATGCTCAATGACCCTTTCCATCCCAAAGCTCCAAGACCCCTGCCATCACAATGTTCTATAACCCCTGCCATCAAAACTTTCCATTACACTTTTTATCAAATTGCTGCATGACCCGGTCATCAAAATGTTCCCTGCCCTTCTCATCAAAATGCTCCATGACTTGTCATCAAAAAGCTCCAAGACCCTTGGCATCACAATGATCAATGTCATTGTCATCACAATGCTCCATGAACACTCTCATCACATTGCTCCATGCCCTTGTCATCACAAAGCTCCATGACACTTGTCATCAGAATGCTCCATGGCCTTCTCATCACAATGCTCCATGCCCTTGCCATCACAATGCTCCATTACCCCTGTCATAACAATGCTCCATAACCCCTGCCATCACGATGATCCATGGCCTTGTCATCACAAGGCTCCATGACCCTTCTCATCACAATGCTCCAAGAACACTGTAATCACTATGCTCTATGCCCCTTTTCATCTCAATGATCCATGAACCTTGTCATCACAATGCGCCATGTCCATCATCATAATGCTTCAAGCTGTTGTCATCACAAAGAAATAAAAATGCTCCATGACCTCTGTCATAAAAATGCTCCAAACCCTTGTGATCACAATATTCCATAACACTTGTCATCACAAAGCCCCATGACGCTCGTCATCACAATTATCCATGGTCTTCTCATCACAATGCTCCATGACCTTCGTCATCACAATGCTCAATACACTTGTCATCAAAATGCTCCCTGACACTTGTGGTCTGTATGCTCCTTGAACCCTGTCATGACAAGGCTCCATGCCTTTTTCATCACAATGATCCATGCACTTTTCATCACAGTGCTCCTAGACCAATGTAATCACAATGCTCCATGCCCTTGTCATCACAAAGCTCAATGACGCATGCCATCAGAATGCTCCTTGGTCTTCTCCTCACCATGCTCCCTGCCCTTGGCATCACAATGTTCCAAGACCCCTGTAATCACAATGATCCATGCCCCTTTTCATCAGTATGCTCCATGAGACTTGTCATCAAAAGGCTCCACGGTTTTGTCATCACAATGCTCCAGGACCTTGTCATCACAATGCTTCATGACATTGTCATGAAAATTTTCAATGGCCCTTGTCATCATAATGCTCCAAACCCTAATCATCACAATGCTCCATTATATTTGTCATCACAATCCTCCATTACATTTGGCATCACAATGCTCCATGGCATTGTCATCGCAATGGACCATGACATATGTCATCACAATGCTCCCTGACACCTGTCTTCACAATACTCCATGAGCTTATCATCACAATGCTCCATGCCCACTCTCATCACAATAATCTATGAAACTTGTCAAACCAATGCACCATGCCCCTGTCATCACAATGCACCATGCCCTTGTCATCAAAGTGCTCCATGACCCCTGTCATCACAATGCTCTGTGACTCCAGTCATCACAATGCTTCATAAAGATTGTCATCACAATGGTCCATGCCCGCATCATCACAAGGCTCTGTGACCTTTGTATCCACAATGCTCCATGAACTTTTCATCACAATTCTCTGTGACACTTGTCATCACAATGCTCCTTGTCTTTGTCAGAACAATGCTCCATGACCATTGTCATCACAGTTTGCCACGTGCATTTCATCACAACTGTCCACAACCTTGTCATTGTAATGCTCCATAAACCTTGTAATCACAATGGTCCATGCACTTCTCATCAAAATGCTCTCTCACCAGAGATATCACAATGTTCCATCACTAGTCATCACAATACTCCCTCACCCCTGGAATCACAATGATCCATGACCCTGTCATCACAATGCTACATCCACTTATCATCACAATGTTCCATGACCCCTGCCATCACAATGTTCCATAACCCCTGTCATCAAAATGCTCCAGGACCCTTTCCATCCCAAAGCTCCAAGACCCCTGACATCACAATGTTCTATAACCCCTGCCATCTAAATGTTCCATTACACTTTTTATCAAATTGCTGCAGGACCCGGTCATCAAAATACTCCCTGCCCGGAATTATAGGTAAGATGGCGGAAGAGTAAGACGCGGAGATCACCTTCCTCCCCACAGATACACCAGAAATACAGCTACACGTGGAACAACTCCTACAGAACACCTACTGAACGCTGGCAGAAGACCCCAGACCTCCCAAAAGGCAAGAAACTCCCCACATGCCTGGGTAGGGCAAAGCAGAGAGATTCCCGCACAGAGGAGCGGTGCCGAGCGGCACTCACCAGCCCGAGAGGCTTGTCTGCTCCCCAGCCGGGGCGGGCGGCGCTGGAGCTGAGGCTCGGGCTTCAGTCAGAGCGCAGGGAGAGGACTGGGGCTGGCGGCGAGAACTCAGCCTGAAGGGGGCTAATGTGCCACAGCTAGCCGGGAGGGAGTCCGGGAAAACTCTGGAGCTGCCGAAGAGGCAGGAGACTTTTTCTTCCCTCTTGGTTTCCTGGTGCGCGAGGAGAGGGGATTAAGAGCGCCGCGTAAAGGAGCTCCAGAGACGGGCGCGAGTCGCGGCTGAAAGCGCGGAGCCCAGAGACGGGCGTGGGACGCTGGGGCTGCTGCTGCCGCCGCCAAGAAGCCTGTGTGCGAGTGCAGGTCACTGTCCACACCGCCCTTCCGGGAGCCTGTGCAGCCTGCCACTGCCGGGGTCCCAGGATCCAGGGGCGGCTTCCCTGGGAGAACGCACGGCGCGCCTCGGGCTGGTGCAACGTCACGCCGACCTCTGCCGCTGCAGGCTCGCCCCGCACTCCGTGCCCCTCCCTCCCGCGCCCCTCCTCCCGCCCGGCCTGAGTGAGCCGGAGTCCCCGAAGAGGCTGCTCCTTTAACCCTGTCCTGTCTGAGCGAAGAACAGACGCCCTCCGGCGACCTACACGCAGAGGCGGGGCCAAATCCAAAGCTGAGACCCAGGAGCTGTGAGAACAAAGAAGAGAAAGGGAAACCTCTCCCAGCAGCCTCAGAAGCAGCGGATTAAAGCTCCACAATCAACTTCATGTACCCTGCATCTGTGGAATACATGAATAGACAACAAATCATCCCAAATTGAGGAGCCAGGAGTCAGTGCTGTGCCTCTGAGGTGGGAGAGCGAACTTCAGGACACTGGTCCACAAGAGACCTCCCAGCTCCACATAATATCAAACGGCGGAAATCTTCCAGAGATCTCCATCTCAACACCAGCACCCAGCCTCACTCAACGACCAGCAAGCTACAGTGCTGGACACCCTATGCCAAACAACTAGCAAGACAGGAACACAACGCCACCCATTAGCAGAGAGGCTGCCTCAAATCATAAAAAGTCCGCAAACACCCCAAAACACACCACCAGACGTGGACCTGCCCACCAGAAAGACAAGATCCAGCCTCATCCACCAGAACACAGGCAGTAGTCCCCTCCACCAAGAAGCCTACACAACCCACTAAACCAACCTTAGCCACTGGGGACAGACACCAAAAACAACGGGAACTACGAACCTGCAGCCTGCAAAAAGGAGACCCCAAACACAGTAACATAAGCAAAATGAGAAGACAGAAAAACACACAGCAGGAGAAGGAGCAAGATAAAAACCCACCAGACCTAACAAATGAAGAGGTAATAGGCAGTCTATCTGAAAAAGAATTCAGAATAATGATGGTAAAGATGATCCAAAATCTTGGAAATAGAATAGACAAAATGCAAGAAACAGTTAACAAGGACCTAGAAGAACTAAAGACGAATCAAGCATCGATTAAAAACACAATAAATGAAATGAAAAATACTCTAGATGGGATCAATAGCAGAATAACTGAGGCAGAAGAACGGATAAGTGAGGTGGAAGATAAAATAGTGGAAATAACTGCTGCAGAGCAAAATAAAGAAAAAAGAATGAAAAGAACAGAGGACAGTCTCAGAGACCTCTGGGACAACATTAAACGCACCAACATTCGAATTATAGGGGTTCCAGAAGAAGAAGAGAAAAAGAAAGGGACTGAGAAAATATTTGAAGAGATTATAGTTGAAAACTTCCCTAATATGGGAAAGGAAATAGTTAATCAAGTCCAGGAGGCACAGAGAGTCCCATACAGAATAAATCCAAGGAGAAATACACCAAGACACATATTAATCAAACTGTCAAAAATTAAACACAAAGAAATCATATTAAAAGCAGCAAGGCAAAAACAACAAATAACACACAAGGGAATCCCCATCAGGATAACAGCTGATCTCTCAGCAGAAACTCTACAAGCCAGAAGGGAGTGGCAGGACATACTTAAAGTGATGAAGGAGAAAAACCTGCAACCAAGATTACTCTACCCAGCAAGGATCTCATTCAGATTTGATGGAGAAATTAAAACCTTTACAGACAAGCAAAAGCTGAGAGAGTTCAGCACCACCAAACCAGCTTTACAGCAAATGCTAAAGGAACTTCTCTAGGCAAGAAACACAACAGAAGGAAAAGAACTACAATAACGAACCCAAAACAATTAAGAAAATGGGAATAGGAACATACATATCAATAATTACCTTAAATGTAAATGGACTAAATGCTCCCACCAAAAGACAGAGACTGGCTGAATGGATACAAAAACAAGACCCATATATATGCTGTCTACAAGAGACCCACTTCAGACCTAGAGACACATACAGACTGAAAGTAAGGGGATGGAAAAAGATATTCCATGCAAATGGAAATCAAAAGAAAGCTGGAGTAGCAATTCTCATATCAGACAAAATAGACTTTAAAATAAAGACTACTAGAAGAGACAAAGAAGGACACTACATAATGATCAAGGGATCAATCCAAGAAGAAGATATAACAATTGTAAATATTTATGCACCAAACATAGGAGCACCTCAATACATAAGGGAAATATTAACAGCCATAAAAGGAGAAATCGACAGTAACACAATCATAGTAGGGGACTTTAACACCCCACTTTCACCAATGGACAGGTCATCCAAAATGAAAATAAATAAGGAAACACAAGCTTTAAATGATACATTAAACAAGATGGACTTAATTGATATTTATAGGACATTCCATCCAAAAACAACAGAATACACATTTTTCTCAAGTGCTCATGGAACATTCTCCAGGATAGATCATATCTTGGGTCACAAATCAAGCCTTGGTAAATTTAAGAAAATTGAAATTGTATCAAGTATCTTTTCCGACCACAATGCTATGAGACTAGATATCAATTACAGGAAAAGAGCTGTAAAACATACAAACACATGGAGGCTAAACAATACACTACTTAATAACGAAGTGATCACTGAAGAAATCAAAGAGGAAATTAAAAAATACCTAGAAACAAATGACAATGGAGACACGACGACCCAAAACCTATGGGATGCAGCAAAAGCAGTTCTAAGAGGGAAGTTTATGGCAATACAATCCCACCTTAAGAAACAGGAAATATCTCGAATAAACAACCTAACCTTGCACCTAAAGCAATTAGAGAAAGAAGAACAAAAACATCCCAAAGTTAGCAGAAGGAAAGAAATCATAAAAATCAGATCAGAAATAAATGAAAAAGAAATGAAGGAAACGATAGCAAAGATCAATAAAACTAAAAGCTGGTTCTTTGAGAAGATAAACAAAATTGATAAACCATTAGCCAGACTCATCAAGAAAAAAAGGGAGAAGGCTCAAATCAATAGAATTAGAAATGAAAAAGGAGAAGTAACAACTGACACTGCAGAAATACAAAAGATCATGAGAGATTAGTATAAGCAACTCTATGCCAATAAAATGGACAACCTGGAAGAAATGGACAAATTCTTAGAAATGCACAACCTGCCAAGACTGACTCAGGAAGAAATAGAAAATATGAACAGACCAATCACAAGCACTGAAATTGAAACTGTGATTAAAAATCTTCCAACAAACAAAAGCCCAGGACCAGATGGCTTCACAGGCGAATTCTATCAAGCATTTAGAGAAGAGCTAACACCTATCCTTCTCAAACTCTTCCAAAATATAGCAGAGGGAGGAACACTCCCAAACTCATTCTACGAGACCACCATCACCTTGATACCAAAACCAGACAAGGATGTCACAAAGAAAGAAAACTACAGGCCAATATCACTGATGAACATAGATGCAAAAATCCTCAACAAAATACTAGCAAACAGAATCCAACAGCACATTAAAAGGATCATACACCATGATCAAGTGGGGTTTATTCCAGGAATGCAAGGATTCTTCAATATACGCAAATCAATCAATGTGATACACCATATTAACAAACTGAAGGAGAAAAACCATATGATCATCTCAATAGATGCAGAGAAAGCTTTTGACAAAATTCAACACCCATTTATGATAAAAACCCTGCAGAAAGTAGGCATAGAGGGAACTTTCCTCAACATAATAAAGGCCATATATGACAAACCCACAGCCAGCATCGTCCTCAATGGTGAAAAACTGAAACCATTTCCACTAAGATCAGGAACAAGACAAGGTTGCCCACTCTCACCACTCTTATTCAACATAGTTTTGGAAGTTTTAGCCACAGCAATCAGAGAAGAAAAGGAAATAAAAGGAATCCAAATGGGAAAAGAAGAAGTAAAGCTGTCACTGTTTGCAGATGACATGATACTATACATAGAGAATCCTAAAGATGCTACCAGAAAACTGCTAGAGCTAATCAATGAATTTGGTAAAGTTGCAGGATACAAAATTAATGCACAGAAATCTCTGGCATTCCTATATACTAATGATGAAAAATCTGAAAGTGAAATCAAGGAAACACTCCCATTTACCATTGCAACAAAAAGAATAAAATATCTAGGAATAAACCTACCTAAGGAGACAAAAGACCTGTATGCAGAAAATTATAAGACACTGATGAAAGAAATTAAAGATGATACAAATAGATGGAGAGATGTACCATGTTCTTGGATTGGAAGAATCAACATTGTGAAAAGGACTCTACTACCCAAAGCAATCTACAGATTCAATGCAATACCTATCAAACTACCAATGGCATTTTTCACAGAACTAGAACAAAAAATTTCACAATTTGTATGGAAACACAAAAGACCCCGAATAGCCAAAGCAATCTTGAGAACGAAAAACGGAGCTGGAGGAATCAGGCTCCCTGACTTCAGACTATACTACAAAGCTACAGTAATCAAGACAGTATGGTACTGGCACAAAAACAGAAAGATAGATCAATGGAACAGGATAGAAAGCCCAGAGATAAACCCACGGACATATGGTCACCTTATCTTTGATAAAGGAGGCAGGAATGTACAGTGGAGAAAGGACAGTCTCTTTAATAAGTGGTGCTGGGAAAACTGGACAGGGACATGTAAAAGTATGAGATTAGATCACTCCCTAACACCATACACAAAAATTAGCTCAAAATGGATTAAAGACCTAAATGTAAGGCCAGACACTATCAAACTCCTAGAGGAAAACATAGGCAGAACACTCTATGACATAAATCACAGCAAGATCCTTTTTGACCCACCTCCTAGAGAAATGGAAATAAAGACAAAAATAAACACATGGGACCTAATGAAACTTCAAAGCTTTTGCACAGCAAAGGAAACCATAAACAAGACGAAAAGACAACCCTCAGAATGGGAGAAAATATTTGCAAATGAAGCAACTGACAAAGGATTAATCTCCAAAATTTATAAGCAGCTCATGCAGCTCAATAGCAAAAAAACAAACAACCCAATCCAAAAATGGGCAGAAGACCTAAATAGACATTTCCCCACAGAAGATATACAGACAGCCAACAAACACATGAAAGGATGCTCAACATCTTTACTCATTAGAGAAATGCAAATCAAAACTACAATGAGATATCATCTCACACCAGTCAGAATGGCCATCATCAAAAAATCTAGAAACAATAACTGCTGGAGAGGGTGTGGAAAAAAGGGAACACTCTTGCACTGCTGGTGGGAATGTGAATTGGTACAGCCACTATGGAGAACGGTATGGAGGTTCCTTAAAAAACTACAAATAGAACTACCATATGACCCAGCAATCCCACTACTGGGCATATACCCTGAGAAAACCATAATTCAAAAAGAGACATGTACCAAAATGTTCATAGCAGCCCTATTTACAATAGCCCGGAGATGGAAACAACCTAAGTGTCCATCATCGGATGAATGGATAAAGAAGATGTGGCACATATATACAATGGAATATTACTCAGCCATAAAAAGAAATGAAATTGAGCTATTTGTAATGAGGTGGATGGACCTAGAGTCTGTCATACAGAGTGAAGTAAGTCAGAAAGAGAAAGACAAATACTGTATGCTGACACATATATATGGAATTTAAGAAAAAAATGTCATGAAGAACATAGGGGTAAGACAGGAATAAAGACACAGACCTACTAGAGCATGGACTTGAGGATATGGGGAGGGGGAAGGGTAAGCTGTGACAAAGTGAAAGAGCGGTATGGACATATATACACTACCAAACGTAAGGTAGATAGCTAGTGGGAAGCAGCCGCATAGCACAGGGAGATCAGCTCGGTTCTTTGTGACCGCCTGGAGGGGTGGGATAGGGAGGGTGGGAGGGAGACACAAAAGGGAGGGGATATGGGAACATATGTATATGTATAACTGATTAAATTTGTAAAATTAAAAAATAAATTAAAAAAAAAATACTCCCTGCCCTTCTCATCAAAATGCTCCATCACTTGTCATCACAAAGCTCCAAGACCCTTGGCATCACAATGCTCCATGTCATTGTCATCACAATGCTTCATGAACCCTCTCATCACATTGCTCCATGCCTTTGTCACCACAAAGCTCCATGACACTTGTCATCACAATGCTCGATGCCCTTCTCATCACAATGCTCCATGCCCTTGTCATTACAGCCCTGCATGACCCATGTATCCCAATGTTCTGTGCCCTTGTCATCACAATGCTCCATGCCCACTCTCATCACAATAATCCATGAAACATTTCAGACCAAAGTTCCATACCCTTCTCATCACAATGCTCCATTACCCCTGTCATAACAATGCACCATGACACCTGCCATCACAATGATCCACGGCCTAGTCATCACAAGGTTCCATGATAATTCTCATCACAATGCTCAAGACCCGTGATATCACAATGCTCCATGCCCTTGTCATCACAAAGCTCCATGACACATGTCATCAGAATGTTCCATGGCCTTCTCATCACAATGCTCCATGCACTTGTCATCACAATGCTCCAAGACCCTTGTCATCACAATGCTCCATGTCCCATTTCATCTCAATGCTCCATGAAATCTGTCATCACAATGCTCCAAGACCCTTGTAATCACTATGCTCCATGTCACTTTTCATCTCAATGCTCCATGAACCCTGTCATCACAGTGCACCATGCCCATCATCATAATGCTTCAGGCTATTGTCATCACAATGAAATCAATATTCTGCATGACCTCTGTCATCATAATGCTCCAAACCCTTGTGATCACAATGTTGCATAACACGTATCATCACAACACCCCATGACGCTCATCATCACAATTATCCATGGTCTTCTCATCACTATGCTCCATAACCTTTGTCATCACAATGCTCAATAGACTTGTCATCACAATGCTCCCTGACCCTTGTCATCAGTATGCTCCTTGAACCCTGTCATGACAAGTTTCCATGCATTTTTCATCACAATGATCCATGACCATTTCATCACAATGCTCCAAGGTCCCTGTAATCACAATGCTCCATGCCCTTGTCATCACAAAACTCCATGACACATGTCATCAGAATGCTCCATGGCCTTCTCATCACAATGCTCTATGCCCTAGTCATAACAATGCTCCAAGACCCCTGTAATCACAATGCTCCATGCCCCTTTTCATCAGACTGCTCCATGAGACTTGCCATCACAAGTCTCCATGGTCTTCTCATCACAATGTTCCAGGAACTTGTCATCACCATGATCCATTCCCTTGTCATCACAATGCTCCATGATCCCTGTCATCACAATAATCCATGAACATTTTCAGCCCAATGCTCCACGACCTTCTCATCACAATGCTCCATTGCCAATATCATCACAATGCTCCATGACCACTCTCATCACAACACTCCATGACACCTGACAACACAATGATCCGGAACTCTTGTCATCACAATGCTCAATTCCCTTGTCGTCACAATGCTTCATGACACCTGTAATCACAACTCTCCATGAACATTCTCTGCCCAGTGCTCCATGACCCTTGTTATCACAATGATCCAAGCCCTTGTCATCCCAATGCTCCATGACCCCTGTATTCACAATGCTCCTTGATGCTTGTCATCACAGTGCTCCATGACACATGTCATCACAATGCTCCATGCCTTTGTCAGCAAAATGCTACAAGACCTTGTCATTATAATGCTCTATGCGCTTGTCATCACAATACTCCATTTCCATTGTCATCACAATCCTCCATGAACATTGGGATCACATTGCTTCATGCCCTTGTCATCACAATGCTCCATGCTCCTTGAAATCAAAATGATCCATGACCACTGTCATCACAATGCTCCAAACCCTTGTGATCACAATGTTCCATAACACTTGTCATCACAACGCTCCATGATTCCTGTCATCAAAATACTCCATTCCCTTTTCATCACAATGCTCCATGACCATTGTCACCACAATTCTCAATACAATTGTCATCACAATGCTCCCTGACACTTGTCATCAGAATGCTCCTTGAAACCTGTCACGAAAAGGCTCCATAGCTTTTTCATCACAATGCCCCTTTCCGTTTTCCTCACAATGCTCCATGCCATTGTCATCAAAATACTCCACAAGCTTGTCATCAGAATGCTCCATGACCATTGTCATCACAATTCTCCATGCATTTGTCAGCAGAATGCTCCCTGACCCTTGTCATCACAATGCTCCAAGCCTTTGTCATCACAATGCTCCATTAACTTTGTCATCAGAATCCTCCCTGACACTTGGCATCACAATGCTCCATGCCATCCTCATCACAATGGGCCATTACATATGTCATCACAATGCTCCCTGACACCTGTCTTCACAATACGGCATGACCTGGTCATCACAATGTTCCATGCCCTTGTCATCACAGTGTGCCATTCCAACTGTCATCGCAATACTCCATGAAAGTTATTAGACCAATGTTCCATGTCCTTGTAATCACAATGCTCCATGCCCTTGTTATCACAATGCTCCATGACGCCTGTCATCACAATTCTCCGTGACTACAGTCATCACAAAGCTTCATGACCTTTGTCATCACAATGGTCCATGCCCTCGTCATCAACAGTCTCTGTGACCATTTTAACCACAATGCTCCATGAACTTTTCATCACAATGCTCTTTGACCCTTGTCATCACAATGCTCTATGCCTTTCTCAGCACAATGCTCCATGACCCTTGTCATCACAATGCTCCATGCGCTTGTCAGCACAATGCTCCATGACACATGTCATCACAATGCACCATGCGCTTGTCATCACAGTGCTCCACAACATTGTCATCACAATGCTCCATAAAATTTGTCATCACAGTGCTCCATGCACTTCTCATCAAAATGCTCTCTCTCCACTGATATCACAATGCTACATCACTATTTTTCACAATACTCCCTCACCCCTGTCATCACAATGTTCCATGAGCCTGTCATCACAATGCTACATGCACTTATCATCACAATGTTCGATGACCCCTGACATCACAATGTTCCATAACACCTGTCATCAAAATGTTCCATGACACTTTTCATCAAATTGCTCCATGACCCTGTCATTACAATGCTCCCTGCCCTTCTCATCACAATGCACAACACCCTTGCAATCAAAATGCTCCATGACCTTTGTCATCACAAAGATCCATGACCCTTGGCATCACAATGCTCCATGTCATTGTCATCACAATGCTCCCCGAACGCTCTCATCACATTGCTCCATGCCCTTGTCTTCACATAGCTCCATGACACATGTCATCAGAATGCTCCATGGCCTTCTCATCACAATGCTCCATGCCCTTGCCATCACAATGCTCCATTACACCTGTCATAACAATACTCCATGACGCCTGCCATCACGATGTTGCATGGCTTTGTCATCACAAGGCTCCATGACCCTTCTCATCACAATGCTCCAAGAACACTGTAATCACAGTGCTCTATGCCCCTTTTCATCTCAATGATCCATGAACCCTCTCATCACAATGCACCATGCCCATCATCATAATGCTTCATGCTATTGTCATAACAATGTAATCAAAATGTTCCATGACCTCTGTCATAACAATGCTCCAAACCCTTGTGATCACAATATTCCATAACACTTGTCATCACAATGCCCCAGGATGCTCGTCATCACAATTATCCATGGTCTTCTCATCACAATGCTCCATGACCTTCGTCATCACAATGCTCAATACACTTGTCATCAACATGCTCCCTGACACTTGTTGTCTGTATGCTCCTTCAACCCTGTCATGACAAGTCTCCATGCATTTTTCATGACAATGATCCATGCTCTTTTCATCACAATGCTCCAAGTCCCATGTAATCACAATGGTCCATGCCATTGTCATCACAAATCTCAGTGACGCATGCCATCAGAATGCTCCTTGGTCTTCTCCTCACAATGCTCCATGCCCTTGTCTTCACAATGTTCCAAGACCCCTGTAATCACAATGATCCATTCCCCTTTTAATCAGTATGCTCCATGAGACTTGTCATCACAAGGCTCCATGGTTTTGTCATCACAGTGCTCCAGGACCTTGTCATCACAATGCTTCACGACCTTGTCATCAAAATTTTCAATGGCCCTTGTCATCATAATGCTCCAAACCCTAATCATCACAATGCTCCATTATATTTGTCATCACAATCCTCCATTACATTTGGTATCACAAAGCTCCATGCCATTGTCATCGCAATGGACCATGACATATGTCATCACAATGCTCCCTGACACCTGTCTTCACAATACTCCATGACCTTATCATCACAATGCTCCATGACCTTGTCATCACAATGCACCATGCCCCCTCTCATCACAATAATCTATGATACTTGTCAGACCAATGCTCCATGCCACTGTCATCACAATGCTCCATGCCCTTGTCATCACAATGCTCCATGACCCCTGTCATCACAATGCTCCGTGACTCCAGTCATCACAATGCTTCATAACGTTTGTCATCACAATGGTCCATGCCCGCGTCATCACAAGGCTCTGTGACCTTTGTAAGCACAATGCTCCATGAACTTTTCATCACAATTCTCTGAGAAACTTGTCATCACAATGCTCCATGTCTTTGTCAGAACAATGCTCCATGACCATTGTCATCACAATGTGCCACACGCATTTCATCACAACGTTCCAAACCTTGTCATTGCAATGCTCCATAAACCTTGTAATCACAATGGTCCATGCACTTCTCATCAAAATGCTGTGTCACCAGAGATATCACAATGTTCCATCACTAGTCATCACAATACTCCCTCACCATTGTAATCACAAAGTTCCATGACACTGTCATCACAATGCTACATCCAGTTATCATCACAATGTTCCATGACCCCTGACATCACAATGTTCCATAAGCTCTGTCATCAAAATGCTCAATGACCCTTTCCATCCCAAAGCTCCAAGACCCCTGCCATCACAATGTTCTATAACCCCTGCCATCAAAACTTTCCATTACACTTTTTATCAAATTGCTGCATGACCCGGTCATCAAAATGTTCCCTGCCCTTCTCATCAAAATGCTCCATGACTTGTCATCAAAAAGCTCCAAGACCCTTGGCATCACAATGATCAATGTCATTGTCATCACAATGCTCCATGAACCCTCTCATCACATTGCTGCATGCCCTTGTCATCACAAAGCTCCATGACACTTGTCATCAGAATGCTCCATGGCCTTCTCATCACAATGCTCCATGCCCTTGCCATCACAATGCTCCATTACCCCTGTCATAACAATGCTCCATAACCCCTGCCATCACGATGATCCATGGCCTTGTCATCACAAGGCTCCATGACCCTTCTCATCACAATGCTCCAAGAACACTGTAATCACTATGCTCTATGCCCCTTTTCATCTCAATGATCCATGAACCTTGTCATCACAATGCGCCATGCCCATCATCATAATGCTTCATGCTGTTGTCATCACAAAGAAATAAAAATGCTCCATGACCTCTGTCATAAAAATGCTCCAAACCCTTGTGATCACAATATTCCATAACACTTGTCATCACAAAGCCCCATGACGCTCGTCATCACAATTATCCATGGTCTTCTCAGCACAATGCTCCATGACCTTCGTCATCACAATGCTCAATACACTTGTCATCAAAATGCTCCCTGACACTTGTTGTCTGTATGCTCCTTGAACCCTGTCATGACAAGGCTCCATGCCTTTTTCATCACAATGATCCATGCACTTTTCATCACAGTGCTCCTAGACCAATGTAATCACAATGCTCCATGCCCTTGTCATCACAAAGCTCAATGACGCATGCCATCAGAATGCTCCTTGGTCTTCTCCTCACCATGCTCCCTGCCCTTGGCATCACAATGTTCCAAGACCCCTGTAATCACAATGATCCATGCCCCTTTTCATCAGTATGCTCCATGAGACTTGTCATCAAAAGGCTCCACGGTTTTGTCATCACAATGCTCCAGGACCTTGTCATCACAATGCTTCATGACATTGTCATGAAAATTTTCAATGGCCCTTGTCATCATAATGCTCCAAACCCTAATCATCACAATGCTCCATTATATTTGTCATCACAATCCTCCATTACATTTGGCATCACAATGCTCCATGGCATTGTCATCGCAATGGACCATGACATATGTCATCACAATGCTCCCTGACACCTGTCTTCACAATACTCCATGAGCTTATCATCACAATGCTCCATGCCCTTGTCATCACAATGCACCATGCCCACTCTCATCACAATAATCTATGAAACTTGTCAAACCAATGCACCATGCCCCTGTCATCACAATGCACCATGCCCTTGTCATCAAAGTGCTCCATGACCCCTGTCATCACAATGCTCTGTGACTCCAGTCATCACAATGCTTCATAAAGATTGTCATCACAATGGTCCATGCCCGCATCATCACAAGGCTCTGTGACCTTTGTATCCACAATGCTCCATGAACTTTTCATCACAATTCTCTGTGACACTTGTCATCACAATGCTCCTTGTCTTTGTCAGAACAATGCTCCATGACCATTGTCATCACAGTTTGCCACGTGCATTTCATCACAACTGTCCACAACCTTGTCATTGTAATGCTCCATAAACCTTGTAGTCACAATGGTCCATGAACTTCTCATCAAAATGCTCTCTCACCAGAGATATCACAATGTTCCATCACTAGTCATCACAGTACTCCCTCACCCCTGGAATCACAATGATCCATGACCCTGTCATCACAATGCTACATCCACTTATCATCACAATGTTCCATGACCCCTGCCATCACAATGTTCCATAACCCCTGTCATCAAAATGCTCCAGGACCCTTTCCATCCCAAAGCTCCAAGACCCCTGACATCACAATGTTCTATAACCCCTGCCATCTAAATGTTCCATTACACTTTTTATCAAATTGCTGCAGGACCCGGTCATCAAAATGCTCCCTGCCCTTCTCATCAAAATGCTCCATCACTTGTCATCACAAAGCTCCAAGACCCTTGGCATCACAATGCTCCATGTCATTGTCATCACAATGCTTCATGAACCCTCTCATCACATTGCTCCATGCCTTTGTCACCACAAAGCTCCATGACACTTGTCATCACAATGCTCGATGCCCTTCTCATCACAATGCTCCATGCCCTTGTCATTACAGCCCTGCATGACCCATGTATCCCAATGTTCTGTGCCCTTGTCATCACAATGCTCCATGCCCACTCTCATCACAATAATCCATGAAACATTTCAGACCAAAGTTCCATACCCTTCTCATCACAATGCTCCATTACCCCTGTCATAACAATGCACCATGACACCTGCCATCACAATGATCCACGGCCTAGTCATCACAAGGTTCCATGATAATTCTCATCACAATGCTCAAGACCCGTGATATCACAATGCTCCATGCCCTTGTCATCACAAAGCTCCATGACACATGTCATCAGAATGTTCCATGGCCTTCTCATCACAATGCTCCATGCACTTGTCATCACAATGCTCCAAGACCCTTGTCATCACAATGCTCCATGTCCCATTTCATCTCAATGCTCCATGAAATCTGTCATCACAATGCTCCAAGACCCTTGTAATCACTATGCTCCATGTCACTTTTCATCTCAATGCTCCATGAACCCTGTCATCACAGTGCACCATGCCCATCATCATAATGCTTCAGGCTATTGTCATCACAATGAAATCAATATTCTGCATGACCTCTGTCATCATAATGCTCCAAACCCTTGTGATCACAATGTTGCATAACACGTATCATCACAACACCCCATGACGCTCATCATCACAATTATCCATGGTCTTCTCATCACTATGCTCCATAACCTTTGTCATCACAATGCTCAATAGACTTGTCATCACAATGCTCCCTGACCCTTGTCATCAGTATGCTCCTTGAACCCTGTCATGACAAGTTTCCATGCATTTTTCATCACAATGATCCATGACCATTTCATCACAATGCTCCAAGGTCCCTGTAATCACAATGCTCCATGCCCTTGTCATCACAAAACTCCATGACACATGTCATCAGAATGCTCCATGGCCTTCTCATCACAATGCTCTATGCCCTAGTCATAACAATGCTCCAAGACCCCTGTAATCACGATGCTCCATGCCCCTTTTCATCAGACTGCTCCATGAGACTTGCCATCACAAGTCTCCATGGTCTTCTCATCACAATGTTCCAGGAACTTGTCATCACCATGATCCATTCCCTTGTCATCACAATGCGCCATGATCCCTGTCATCATAATAATCCATGAACATTTTCAGCCCAATGCTCCACGACCTTCTCATCACAATGCTCCATTGCCAATATCATCACAATGCTCCATGACCACTCTCATCACAACACTCCATGACACCTGACAACACAATGATCCGGAACTCTTGTCATCACAATGCTCAATTCCCTTTTCGTCACAATGCTTCATGACACCTGTCATCACAACTCTCCATGAACATTCTCTGCCCAGTGCTCCATGACCCTTGTTATCACAATGATCCAAGCCCTTGTCATCCCAATGCTCCATGACCCCTGTATTCACAATGCTCCTTGATGCTTGTCATCACAGTGCTCCATGACACATGTCATCACAATGCTCCATGCCTTTGTCAGCAAAATGCTACAAGACCTTGTCATTATAATGCTCTATGCGCTTGTCATCACAATACTCCATTTCCATTGTCATCACAATCCTCCATGAACATTGGGATCACATTGCTTCATGCCCTTGTCATCACAATGCTCCATGCTCCTTGAAATCAAAATGATCCATGACCACTGTCATCACAATGCTCCAAACCCTTGTGATCACAATGTTCCATAACACTTGTCATCACAACGCTCCATGATTCCTGTCATCAAAATACTCCATGCCCTTTTCATCACAATGCTCCATGACCATTGTCACCACAATTCTCAATACAATTGTCATCACAATGCTCCCTGACACTTGTCATCAGAATGCTCCTTGAAACCTGTCACGAAAAGGCTCCATAGCTTTTTCATCACAAAGCCCCTTTCCGTTTTCCTCACAATGCTCCATGCCATTGTCATCAAAATACTCCACAAGCTTGTCATCAGAATGCTCCATGACCCTTGTCATCACAATTCTCCATGCACTTGTCAGCAGAATGCTCCCTGACCCTTGTCATCACAATGCTCCAAGCCTTTGTCATCACAATGCTCCATTAACTTTGTCATCAGAATCCTCCCTGACACTTGGCATCACAATGCTCCATGCCATCCTCATCACAATGGGCCATTACATATGTCATCACAATGCTCCCTGACACCTGTCTTCACAATACGGCATGACCTGGTAATCACAATGTTCCATGCCCTTGTCATCACAGTGTGCCATTCCAACTGTCATCGCAATACTCCATGAAAGTTATTAGACCAATGTTCCATGTCCTTGTAATCACAATGCTCCATGCCCTTGTTATCACAATGCTCCATGACGCCTGTCATCACAATGCTCCGTGACTCCAGTCATCACAAAGCTTCATGACCTTTATCATCACAATGGTCCATGCCCTCGTCATCAACAGTCTCTGTGACCATTTTAACCACAATGCTCCATGAACTTTTCATCACAATGCTCTTTGACCCTTGTCATCACAATGCTCTATGCCTTTCTCAGCACAATGCTCCATGACGCTTGTCATCACAATGCTCCATGCGCTTGTCAGCACAATGCTCCATGACACATGTCATCACAATGCACCATGCGCTTGTCATCACAGTGCTCCACAACATTGTCATCACAATGCTCCATAAAATTTGTCATCACAGTGCTCCATGCACTTCTCATCAAAATGCTCTCTCTCCACTGATATCACAATGCTACATCACTATTTTTCACAATACTCCCTCACCCCTGTCATCACAATGTTCCATGAGCCTGTCATCACAATGCTACATGCAATTATCATCACAATGTTCGATGACCCCTGACATCACAATGTTCCATAACACCTGTCATCAAAATGTTCCATGACACTTTTCATCAAATTGCTCCATGACCCTGTCATTACAATGCTCCCTGCCCTTCTCATCACAATGCACAACACCCTTGCAATCAAAATGCTCCATGACCTTTGTCATCACAAAGATCCATGACCCGTGGCATCACAATGCTCCATGTCATTGTCATCACAATGCTCCCCGAACGCTCTCATCACATTGCTCCATGCCCTTGTCTTCACATAGCTCCATGACACATGTCATCAGAATGCTCCATGGCCTTCTCATCACAATGCTCCATGCCCTTGCCATCACAATGCTCCATTACACCTGTCATAACAATACTCCATGACGCCTGCCATCACGATGTTGCATGGCTTTGTCATCACAAGGCTCCATGACCCTTCTCATCACAATGCTCCAAGAACACTGTAATCACAGTGCTCTATGCCCCTTTTCATCTCAATGATCCATGAACCCTCTCATCACAATGCACCATGCCCATCATCATAATGCTTCATGCTATTGTCATAACAATGTAATCAAAATGTTCCATGACCTCTGTCATAACAATGCTCCAAATCCTTGTGATCACAATATTCCATAACACTTGTCATCACAATGCCCCAGGATGCTCGTCATCACAATTATCCATGGTCTTCTCATCACAATGCTCCATGACCTTCGTCATCACAATGCTCAATACACTTGTCATCAACATGCTCCCTGACACTTGTTGTCTGTATGCTCCTTCAACCCTGTCATGACAAGTCTCCATGCATTTTTCATGACAATGATCCATGCTCTTTTCATCACAATGCTCCAAGTCCCATGTAATCACAATGGTCCATGCCATTGTCATCACAAATCTCAGTGACGCATGCCATCAGAATGCTCCTTGGTCTTCTCCTCACAATGCTCCATGCCCTTGTCTTCACAATGTTCCAAGACCCCTGTAATCACAATGATCCATTCCCCTTTTAATCAGTATGCTCCATGAGACTTGTCATCACAAGGCTCCATGGTTTTGTCATCACAGTGCTCCAGGACCTTGTCATCACAATGCTTCACGACCTTGTCATCAAAATTTTCAATGGCCCTTGTCATCATAATGCTCCAAACCCTAATCATCACAATGCTCCATTATATTTGTCATCACAATCCTCCATTACATTTGGTATCACAAAGCTCCATGCCATTGTCATCGCAATGGACCATGACATATGTCATCACAATGCTCCCTGACACCTGTCTTCACAATACTCCATGACCTTATCATCACAATGCTCCATGCCCTTGTCATCACAATGCACCATGCCCCCTCTCATCACAATAATCTATGATACTTGTCAGACCAATGCTCCATGCCACTGTCATCACAATGCTCCATGCCCTTGTCATCACAATGCTCCATGACCCCTGTCATCAAAATGCTCCGTGACTCCAGTCATCACAATGCTCATAACGTTTGTCATCACAATGGTCCATGCCCGCGTCATCACAAGGCTCTGTGACCTTTGTAAGCACAATGCTCCATGAACTTTTCATCACAATTCTCTGAGAAACTTGTCATCACAATGCTCCATGTCTTTGTCAGAACAATGCTCCATGACCATTGTCATCACAATGTGCCACACGCATTTCATCACAACGTTCCAAACCTTGTCATTGCAATGCTCCATAAACCTTGTAATCACAATGGTCCATGCACTTCTCATCAAAATGCTGTGTCACCAGAGATATCACAATGTTCCATCACTAGTCATCACAATACTCCCTCACCATTGTAATCACAAACTTCCATGACACTGTCATCACAATGCTACATCCAGTTATCATCACAATGTTCCATGACCCCTGACATCACAATGTTCCATAAGCTCTGTCATCAAAATGCTCAATGACCCTTTCCATCCCAAAGCTCCAAGACCCCTGCCATCACAATGTTCTATAACCCCTGCCATCAAAACTTTCCATTACACTTTTTATCAAATTGCTGCATGACCCGGTCATCAAAATGTTCCCTGCCCTTCTCATCAAAATGCTCCATGACTTGTCATCACAAAGCTCCAAGACCCTTGGCATCACAATGATCAATGTCATTGTCATCACAATGCTCCATGAACCGTCTCATCACATTGCTCCATGCCCTTGTCATCACAAAGCTCCATGACACTTGTCATCAGAATGCTCCATGGCCTTCTCATCACAATGCTCCATGCCCTTGCCATCACAATGCTCCATTACCCCTGTCATAACAATGCTCCATAACCCCTGCCATCACGATGATCCATGGCCTTGTCATCACAAGGCTCCATGACCCTTCTCATCACAATGCTCCAAGAACACTGTAATCACTATGCTCTATGCCCCTTTTCATCTCAATGATCCATGAACCTTGTCATCACAATGCGCCATGCCCATCATCATAATGCTTCATGCTGTTGTCATCACAAAGAAATAAAAATGCTCCATGACCTCTGTCATAAAAATGCTCCAAACCCTTGTGATCACAATATTCCATAACACTTGTCATCACAAAGCCCCATGACGCTCGTCATCACAATTATCCATGGTCTTCTCATCACAATGCTCCATGACCTTCGTCATCACAATGCTCAATACACTTGTCATCAAAATGCTCCCTGACACTTGTTGTCTGTATGCTCCTTGAACCCTGTCATGACAAGGCTCCATGCCTTTTTCATCACAATGATCCATGCACTTTTCATCACAGTGCTCCTAGACCAATGTAATCACAATGCTCCATGCCCTTGTCATCACAAAGCTCAATGACGCATGCCATCAGAATTCTCCTTGGTCTTCTCCTCACCATGCTCCCTGCCCTTGGCATCACAATGTTCCAAGACCCCTGTAATCACAATGATCCATGCCCCTTTTCATCAGTATGCTCCATGAGACTTGTCATCAAAAGGCTCCACGGTTTTGTCATCACAATGCTCCAGGACCTTGTCATCACAATGCTTCATGACCTTGTCATGAAAATTTTCAATGGCCCTTGTCATCATAATGCTCCAAACCCTAATCATCACAATGCTCCATTATATTTGTCATCACAATCCTCCATTACATTTGGCATCACAATGCTCCATGGCATTGTCATCGCAATGGACCATGACATATGTCATCACAATGCTCCCTGACACCTGTCTTCACAATACTCCATGAGCTTATCATCACAATGCTCCATGCCCTTGTCATCACAATGCACCATGCCCACTCTCATCACAATAATCTATGAAACTTGTCAAACCAATGCACCATGCCCCTGTCATCACAATGCACCATGCCCTTGTCATCAAAGTGCTCCATGACCCCTGTCATCACAATGCACTGTGACTCCAGTCATCACAATGCTTCATAAAGATTGTCATCACAATGGTCCATGCCCGCATCATCACAAGGCTCTGTGACCTTTGTATCCACAATGCTCCATGAACTTTTCATCACAATTCTCTGTGACACTTGTCATCACAATGCTCCTTGTCTTTGTCAGAACAATGCTCCATGACCATTGTCATCACAGTTTGCCACGTGCATTTCATCACAACTGTCCACAACCTTGTCATTGTAATGCTCCATAAACCTTGTAATCACAATGGTCCATGCACTTCTCATCAAAATGCTCTCTCACCAGAGATATCACAATGTTCCATCACTAGTCATCACAATACTCCCTCACCCCTGGAATCACAATGATCCATGACCCTGTCATCACAATGCTACATCCACTTATCATCACAATGTTCCATGACCCCTGCCATCACAATGTTCCATAACCCCTGTCATCAAAATGCTCCAGGACCCTTTCCATCCCAAAGCTCCAAGACCCCTGACATCACAATGTTCTATAACCCCTGCCATCTAAATGTTCCATTACACTTTTTATCAAATTGCTGCAGGACCCGGTCATCAAAATGCTCCCTGCCCTTCTCATCAAAATGCTCCATCACTTGTCATCACAAAGCTCCAAAACCCTTGGCATCAAAATGCTCCATGTCATTGTCATCACAATGCTTCATGAACCCTCTCATCACATTGCTCCATGCCTTTGTCACCACAAAGCTCCATGACACTTGTCATCACAATGCTCGATGCCCTTCTCATCACAATGCTCCATGCCCTTGTCATTACAGTCCTGCATGACCCATGTATCCCAATGTTCTGTGCCCTTGTCATCACAATGCTCCATGCCCACTCTCATCACAATAATCCATGAAACATTTCAGACCAAAGTTCCATACCCTTCTCATCACAATGCTCCATTACCCCTGTCATAACAATGCACCATGACACCTGCCATCACAATGATCCACGGCCTAGTCATCCCAAGGTTCCATGATAATTCTCATCACAATGCTCAAGACCCGTGATATCACAATGCTCCATGCCCTTGTCATCACAAAGCTCCATGACACATGTCATCAGAATGTTCCATGGCCTTCTCATCACAATGCTCCATGCACTTGTCATCACAAAGCTCCAAGACCCTTGTCATCACAATGCTCAATGTCCCATTTCATCTCAATGCTCCATGAAATCTGTCATCACAATGCTCCAAGACCCTTGTAATCAGAATGCTCCATGCCCCTTTTCATCTCAATGCTCCATGAACCCTGTCATCACAGTGCACCATGCCCATCATCATAATGCTTCAGGCTATTGTCATCACAATGAAATCAATATTCTGCATGACCTCTGTCATCATAATGCTCCAAACCCTTGTGATCACAATGTTGCATAACACGTATCATCACAACACCCCATGACGCTCATCATCACAATTATCCATGGTCTTCTCATCACTATGCTCCATAACCTTTGTCATCACAATGCTCAATAGACTTGTCATCACAATGCTCCCTGACCCTTGTCATCAGTATGCTCCTTGAACCCTGTCATGACAAGTTTCCATGCATTTTTCATCACAATGATCCATGACCATTTCATCACAATGCTCCAAGGTCCCTGTAATCACAATGCTCCATGCCCTTGTCATCACAAAACTCCATGATGCATGTCATCAGAATGCTCCATGGCCTTCTCATCACAATGCTCTATGCCCTAGTCATAACAATGCTCCAAGACCCCTGTAATCACAATGCTCCATGCCCCTTTTCATCAGACTGCTCCATGAGACTTGCCATCACAAGTCTCCATGGTCTTCTCATCACAATGTTCCAGGAACTTGTCATCACCATGATCCATTCCCTTGTCATCACAATGCTCCATGATCCCTGTCATCACAATAATCCATGAACATTTTCAGCCCAATGCTCCACGACCTTCTCATCACAATGCTCCATTGCCAATATCATCACAATGCTCCATGACCACTCTCATCACAACACTCCATGACACCTGACAACACAATGATCCGGAACACTTGTCATCACAATGCTCAATTCCCTTGTCGTCACAATGCTTCATGACACCTGTAATCACAACTCTCCATGAACATTCTCTACCCAGTGCTCCATGACCCTTGTTATCACAATGATCCAAGCCCTTGTCATCCCAATGCTCCATGACCCCTGTATTCACAATGCTCCTTGATGCTTGTCATCACAGTGCTCCATGACACATGTCATCACAATGCTCCATGCCTTTGTCAGCAAAATGCTACAAGACCTTGTCATTATAATGCTCTATGCGCTTGTCATCACAATACTCCATTTCCATTGTCATCACAATCCTCCATGAACATTGGGATCACATTGCTTCATGCCCTTGTCATCACAATGCTCCATGCTCCTTAAAATCAAAATGATCCATGACCACTGTCATCACAATGCTCCAAACCCTTGTGATCACAATGTTCCATAACACTTGTCATCACAACGCTCCATGATTCCTGTCATCAAAATACTCCATGCCCTTTTCATCACAATGCTCCATGACCATTGGCACCACAATTCTCAATACAATTGTCATCACAATGCTCCCTGACACTTGTCATCAGAATGCTCCTTGAAACCTGTCACGAAAAGGCTCCATAGCTTTTTCATCACAAAGCCCCTTTCCGTTTTCCTCACAATGCTCCATGCCATTGTCATCAAAATACTCCACAAGCTTGTCATCAGAATGCTCCATGACCCTTGTCATCACAATTCTCCATGCACTTGTCAGCAGAATGCTCCCTGACCCTTGTCATCACAATGCTCCAAGCCTTTGTCATCACAATGCTCCATTAACTTTGTCATCAGAATCCTCCCTGACACTTGGCATCACAATGCTCCATGCCATCCTCATCACAATGGGCCATTACATATGTCATCACAATGCTCCCTGACACCTGTCTTCACAATACGGCATGACCTGGTCATCACAATGTTCCATGCCCTTGTCATCACAGTGTGCCATTCCAACTGTCATCGCAATACTCCATGAAAGTTATTAGACCAATGTTCCATGTCCTTGTAATCACAATGCTCCATGCCCTTGTTATCACAATGCTCCATGACGCCTGTCATCACAATGCTCCGTGACTCCAGTCATCACAAAGCTTCATGACCTTTGTCATCACAATGGTCCATGCCCTCGTCATCAACAGTCTCTGTGACCATTTTAACCACAATGCTCCATGAACTTTTCATCACAATGCTCTTTGACCCTTGTCATCAAAATGCTCTATGCCTTTCTCAGCACAATGCTCCATGACGCTTGTCATCACAATGCTCCATGCGCTTGTCAGCACAATGCTCCATGACACATGTCATCACAATGCACCATGCGCTTGTCATCACAGTGCTCCACAACATTGTCATCACAATGCTCCATAAAATTTGTCATCACAGTGCTCCATGCACTTCTCATCAAAATGCTATCTCTCCACTGATATCAAAATGCTACATCACTATTTTTCACAATACTCCCTCACCCCTGTCATCACAATGTTCCATGAGCCTGTCATCACAATGCTACATGCACTTATCATCACAATGTTCGATGACCCCTGACATCACAATGTTCCATAACACCTGTCATCAAAATGTTCCATGACACTTTTCATCAAATTGCTCCATGACCCTGTCATTACAATGCTCCCTGCCCTTCTCATCACAATGCACAACACCCTTGCAATCAAAATGCTCCATGACCTTTGTCATCACAAAGATCCATGACCCTTGGCATCACAATGCTCCATGTCATTGTCATCACAATGCTCCCCGAACGCTCTCATCACATTGCTCCATGCCCTTGTCTTCACATAGCTCCATGACACATGTCATCAGAATGCTCCATGGCCTTCTCATCACAATGCTCCATGCCCTTGCCATCACAATGCTCCATTACACCTGTCATAACAATACTCCATGACGCCTGCCATCACGATGTTGCATGGCTTTGTCATCACAAGGCTCCATGACCCTTCTCATCACAATGCTCCAAGAACACTGTAATCACAGTGCTCTATGCCCCTTTTCATCTCAATGATCCATGAACCCTCTCATCACAATGCACCATGCCCATCATCATAATGCTTCATGCTATTGTCATAACAATGTAATCAAAATGTTCCATGACCTCTGTCATAACAATGCTCCAAACCCTTGTGATCACAATATTCCATAACACTTGTCATCACAATGCCCCAGGATGCTCGTCATCACAATTATCCATGGTCTTCTCATCACAATGCTCCATGACCTTCGTCATCACAATGCTCAATACACTTGTCATCAACATGCTCCCTGACACTTGTTGTCTGTATGCTCCTTGAACCCTGTCATGACAAGTCTCCATGCATTTTTCATGACAATGATCCATGCTCTTTTCATCACAATGCTCCAAGTCCCATGTAATCACAATGGTCCATGCCATTGTCATCACAAATCTCAGTGACGCATGCCATCAGAATGCTCCTTGGTCTTCTCCTCACAATGCTCCATGCCCTTGTCTTCACAATGTTCCAAGACCCCTGTAATCACAATGATCCATTCCCCTTTTAATCAGTATGCTCCATGAGACTTGTCATCACAAGTCTCCATGGTTTTGTCATCACAGTGCTCCAGGACCTTGTCATCACAATGCTTCACGACCTTGTCATCAAAATTTTCAATGGCCCTTGTCATCATAATGCTCCAAACCCTAATCATCACAATGCTCCATTATATTTGTCATCACAATCCTCCATTACATTTGGTATCACAAAGCTCCATGCCATTGTCATCACAATGGACCATGACATATGTCATCACAATGCTCCCTGACACCTGTCTTCACAATACTCCATGACCTTATCATCACAATGCTCCATGACCTTGTCATCACAATGCACCATGCCCCCTCTCATCACAATAATCTATGATACTTGTCAGACCAATGCTCCATGCCACTGTCATCACAATGCTCCATGCCCTTGTCATCACAATGCTCCATGACCCCTGTCATCAAAATGCTCCGTGACTCCAGTCATCACAATGCTTCATAACGTTTGTCATCACAATGGTCCATGCCCGCGTCATCACAAGGCTCTGTGACCTTTGTAAGCACAATGCTCCATGAACTTTTCATCACAATTCTCTGAGAAACTTGTCATCACAATGCTCCATGTCTTTGTCAGAACAATGCTCCATGACCACTGTCATCACAATGTGCCACACGCATTTCATCACAACGTTCCAAACCTTGTCATTGCAATGCTCCATAAACCTTGTAATCACAATGGTCCATGCACTTCTCATCAAAATGCTGTGTCACCAGAGATATCACAATGTTCCATCACTAGTCATCACAATACTCCCTCACCATTGTAATCACAAAGTTCCATGACACTGTCATCACAATGCTACATCCAGTTATCATCACAATGTTCCATGACCCCTGACATCACAATGTTCCATAAGCTCTGTCATCAAAATGCTCAATGACCCTTTCCATCCCAAAGCTCCAAGACCCCT
Organism: Mesoplodon densirostris; assembly: GCF_025265405.1. Taxonomy (NCBI): domain Eukaryota; kingdom Metazoa; phylum Chordata; class Mammalia; order Artiodactyla; family Ziphiidae; genus Mesoplodon; species Mesoplodon densirostris. The sequence goes on along the minus strand of NW_026778196.1, from coordinate 6,507,867 downwards.
GCCATCACAATGTTCTATAACCCCTGCCATCAAAACTTTCCATTACACTTTTTATCAAATTGCTGCATGACCCGGTCATCAAAATGTTCCCTGCCCTTCTCATCAAAATGCTCCATGACTTGTCATCACAAAGCTCCAAGACCCTTGGCATCACAATGATCAATGTCATTGTCATCACAATGCTCCATGAACCCTCTCATCACATTGCTCCATGCCCTTGTCATCACAAAGCTCCATGACACTTGTCATCAGAATGCTCCATGGCCTTCTCATCACAATGCTCCATGCCCTTGCCATCACAATGCTCCATTACCCCTGTCATAACAATGCTCCATAACCCCTGCCATCACGATGATCCATGGCCTTGTCATCACAAGGCTCCATGACCCTTCTCATCACAATGCTCCAAGAACACTGTAATCACTATGCTCTATGCCCCTTTTCATCTCAATGATCCATGAACCTTGTCATCACAATGCGCCATGTCCATCATCATAATGCTTCAAGCTGTTGTCATCACAAAGAAATAAAAATGCTCCATGACCTCTGTCATAAAAATGCTCCAAACCCTTGTGATCACAATATTCCATAACACTTGTCATCACAAAGCCCCATGACGCTCGTCATCACAATTATCCATGGTCTTCTCATCACAATGCTCCATGACCTTCGTCATCACAATGCTCAATACACTTGTCATCAAAATGCTCCCTGACACTTGTTGTCTGTATGCTCCTTGAACCCTGTCATGACAAGGCTCCATGCCTTTTTCATCACAATGATCCATGCACTTTTCATCACAGTGCTCCTAGACCAATGTAATCACAATGCTCCATGCCCTTGTCATCACAAAGCTCAATGACGCATGCCATCAGAATGCTCCTTGGTCTTCTCCTCACCATGCTCCCTGCCCTTGGCATCACAATGTTCCAAGACCCCTGTAATCACAATGATCCATGCCCCTTTTCATCAGTATGCTCCATGAGACTTGTCATCAAAAGGCTCCACGGTTTTGTCATCACAATGCTCCAGGACCTTGTCATCACAATGCTTCATGACATTGTCATGAAAATTTTCAATGGCCCTTGTCATCATAATGCTCCAAACCCTAATCATCACAATGCTCCATTATATTTGTCATCACAATCCTCCATTACATTTGGCATCACAATGCTCCATGGCATTGTCATCGCAATGGACCATGACATATGTCATCACAATGCTCCCTGACACCTGTCTTCACAATACTCCATGAGCTTATCATCACAATGCTCCATGCCCTCTCTCATCACAATAATCTATGAAACTTGTCAAACCAATGCACCATGCCCCTGTCATCACAATGAACCATGCCCTTGTCATCAAAGTGCTCCATGACCCCTGTCATCACAATGCTCTGTGACTCCAGTCATCACAATGCTTCATAAAGATTGTCATCACAATGGTCCATGCCCGCATCATCACAAGGCTCTGTGACCTTTGTATCCACAATGCTCCATGAACTTTTCATCACAATTCTCTGTGACACTTGTCATCACAATGCTCCTTGTCTTTGTCAGAACAATGCTCCATGACCATTGTCATCACAGTTTGCCACGTGCATTTCATCACAACTGTCCACAACCTTGTCATTGTAATGCTCCATAAACCTTGTAATCACAATGGTCCATGCACTTCTCATCAAAATGCTCTCTCACCAGAGATATCACAATGTTCCATCACTAGTCATCACAATACTCCCTCACCCCTGGAATCACAATGATCCATGACCCTGTCATCACAATGCTACATCCACTTATCATCACAATGTTCCATGACCCCTGCCATCACAATGTTCCATAACCCCTGTCATCAAAATGCTCCAGGACCCTTTCCATCCCAAAGCTCCAAGACCCCTGACATCACAATGTTCTATAACCCCTGCCATCTAAATGTTCCATTACACTTTTTATCAAATTGCTGCAGGACCCGGTCATCAAAATGCTCCCTGCCCTTCTCATCAAAATGCTCCATCACTTGTCATCACAAAGCTCCAAGACCCTTGGCATCACAATGCTCCATGTCATTGTCATCACAATGCTTCATGAACCCTCTCATCACATTGCTCCATGCCTTTGTCACCACAAAGCTCCATGACACTTGTCATCACAATGCTCGATGCCCTTCTCATCACAATGCTCCATGCCCTTGTCATTACAGTCCTGCATGACCCATGTATCCCAATGTTCTGTGCCCTTGTCATCACAATGCTCCATGCCCACTCTCATCACAATAATCCATGAAACATTTCAGACCAAAGTTCCATACCCTTCTCATCACAATGCTCCATTACCCCTGTCATAACAATGCACCATGACACCTGCCATCACAATGATCCACGGCCTAGTCATCACAAGGTTCCATGATAATTCTCATCACAATGCTCAAGACCCGTGATATCACAATGCTCCATGCCCTTGTCATCACAAAGCTCCATGACACATGTCATCAGAATGTTCCATGGCCTTCTCATCACAATGCTCCATGCACTTGTCATCACAATGCTCCAAGACCCTTGTCATCACAATGCTCCATGTCCCATTTCATCTCAATGCTCCATGAAATCTGTCATCACAATGCTCCAAGACCCTTGTAATCACTATGCTCCATGTCACTTTTCATCTCAATGCTCCATGAACCCTGTCATCACAGTGCACCATGCCCATCATCATAATGCTTCAGGCTATTGTCATCACAATGAAATCAATATTCTGCATGACCTCTGTCATCATAATGCTCCAAACCCTTGTGATCACAATGTTGCATAACACGTATCATCACAACACCCCATGACGCTCATCATCACAATTATCCATGGTCTTCTCATCACTATGCTCCATAACCTTTGTCATCACAATGCTCAATAGACTTGTCATCACAATGCTCCCTGACCCTTGTCATCAGTATGCTCCTTGAACACTGTCATGACAAGTTTCCATGCATTTTTCATCACAATGATCCATGACCATTTCATCACAATGCTCCAAGGTCCCTGTAATCACAATGCTCCATGCCCTTGTCATCACAAAACTCCATGACACATGTCATCAGAATGCTCCATGGCCTTCTCATCACAATGCTCTATGCCCTAGTCATAACAATGCTCCAAGACCCCTGTAATCACAATGCTCCATGCCCCTTTTCATCAGACTGCTCCATGAGACTTGCCATCACAAGTCTCCATGGTCTTCTCATCACAATGTTCCAGGAACTTGTCATCACCATGATCCATTCCCTTGTCATCACAATGCTCCATGATCCCTGTCATCACAATAATCCATGAACATTTTCAGCCCAATGCTCCACGACCTTCTCATCACAATGCTCCATTGCCAATATCATCACAATGCTCCATGACCACTCTCATCACAACACTCCATGACACCTGACAACACAATGATCCGGAACTCTTGTCATCACAATGCTCAATTCCCTTGTCGTCACAATGCTTCATGACACCTGTAATCACAACTCTCCATGAACATTCTCTGCCCAGTGCTCCATGACCCTTGTTATCACAATGATCCAAGCCCTTGTCATCCCAATGCTCCATGACCCCTGTATTCACAATGCTCCTTGATGCTTGTCATCACAGTGCTCCATGACACATGTCATCACAATGCTCCATGCCTTTGTCAGCAAAATGCTACAAGACCTTGTCATTATAATGCTCTATGCGCTTGTCATCACAATACTCCATTTCCATTGTCATCACAATCCTCCATGAACATTGGGATCACATTGCTTCATGCCCTTGTCATCACAATGCTCCATGCTCCTTGAAATCAAAATGATCCATGACCACTGTCATCACAATGCTCCAAACCCTTGTGATCACAATGTTCCATAACACTTGTCATCACAACGCTCCATGATTCCTGTCATCAAAATACTCCATGCCCTTTTCATCACAATGCTCCATGACCATTGCCACCACAATTCTCAATACAATTGTCATCACAATGCTCCCTGACACTTGTCATCAGAATGCTCCTTGAAACCTGTCACGAAAAGGCTCCATAGCTTTTTCATCACAATGCCCCTTTCCGTTTTCCTCACAATGCTCCATGCCATTGTCATCAAAATACTCCACAAGCTTGTCATCAGAATGCTCCATGACCATTGTCATCACAATTCTCCATGCATTTGTCAGCAGAATGCTCCCTGACCCTTGTCATCACAATGCTCCAAGCCTTTGTCATCACAATGCTCCATTAACTTTGTCATCAGAATCCTCCCTGACACTTGGCATCACAATGCTCCATGCCATCCTCATCACAATGGGCCATTACATATGTCATCACAATGCTCCCTGACACCTGTCTTCACAATACGGCATGACCTGGTCATCACAATGTTCCATGCCCTTGTCATCACAGTGTGCCATTCCAACTGTCATCGCAATACTCCATGAAAGTTATTAGACCAATGTTCCATGTCCTTGTAATCACAATGCTCCATGCCCTTGTTATCACAATGCTCCATGACGCCTGTCATCACAATTCTCCGTGACTACAGTCATCACAAAGCTTCATGACCTTTGTCATCACAATGGTCCATGCCCTCGTCATCAACAGTCTCTGTGACCATTTTAACCACAATGCTCCATGAACTTTTCATCACAATGCTCTTTGACCCTTGTCATCACAATGCTCTATGCCTTTCTCAGCACAATGCTCCATGACCCTTGTCATCACAATGCTCCATGCGCTTGTCAACACAATGCTCCATGACACATGTCATCACAATGCACCATGCGCTTGTCATCACAGTGCTCCACAACATTGTCATCACAATGCTCCATAAAATTTGTCATCACAGTGCTCCATGCACTTCTCATCAAAATGCTCTCTCTCCACTGATATCACAATGCTACATCACTATTTTTCACAATACTCCCTCACCCCTGTCATCACAATGTTCCATGAGCCTGTCATCACAATGCTACATGCACTTATCATCACAATGTTCGATGACCCCTGACATCACAATGTTCCATAACACCTGTCATCAAAATGTTCCATGACACTTTTCATCAAATTGCTCCATGACCCTGTCATTACAATGCTCCCTGCCCTTCTCATCACAATGCACAACACCCTTGCAATCAAAATGCTCCATGACCTTTGTCATCACAAAGATCCATGACCCTTGGCATCACAATGCTCCATGTCATTGTCATCACAATGCTCCCCGAACGCTCTCATCACATTGCTCCATGCCCTTGTCTTCACATAGCTCCATGACACATGTCATCAGAATGCTCCATGGCCTTCTCATCACAATGCTCCATGCCCTTGCCATCACAATGCTCCATTACACCTGTCATAACAATACTCCATGACGCCTGCCATCACGATGTTGCATGGCTTTGTCATCACAAGGCTCCATGACCCTTCTCATCACAATGCTCCAAGAACACTGTAATCACAGTGCTCTATGCCCCTTTTCATCTCAATGATCCATGAACCCTCTCATCACAATGCACCATGCCCATCATCATAATGCTTCATGCTATTGTCATAACAATGTAATCAAAATGTTCCATGACCTCTGTCATAACAATGCTCCAAACCCTTGTGATCACAATATTCCATAACACTTGTCATCACAATGCCCCAGGATGCTCGTCATCACAATTATCCATGGTCTTCTCATCACAATGCTCCATGACCTTCGTCATCACAATGCTCAATACACTTGTCATCAACATGCTCCCTGACACTTGTTGTCTGTATGCTCCTTGAACCCTGTCATGACAAGTCTCCATGCATTTTTCATGACAATGATCCATGCTCTTTTCATCACAATGCTCCAAGTCCCATGTAATCACAATGGTCCATGCCATTGTCATCACAAATCTCAGTGACGCATGCCATCAGAATGCTCCTTGGTCTTCTCCTCACAATGCTCCATGCCCTTGTCTTCACAATGTTCCAAGACCCCTGTAATCACAATGATCCATTCCCCTTTTAATCAGTATGCTCCATGAGACTTGTCATCACAAGGCTCCATGGTTTTGTCATCACAGTGCTCCAGGACCTTGTCATCACAATGCTTCACGACCTTGTCATCAAAATTTTCAATGGCCCTTGTCATCATAATGCTCCAAACCCTAATCATCACAATGCTCCATTATATTTGTCATCACAATCCTCCATTACATTTGGTATCACAAAGCTCCATGCCATTGTCATCGCAATGGACCATGACATATGTCATCACAATGCTCCCTGACACCTGTCTTCACAATACTCCATGACCTTATCATCACAATGCTCCATGACCTTGTCATCACAATGCACCATGCCCCCTCTCATCACAATAATCTATGATACTTGTCAGACCAATGCTCCATGCCACTGTCATCACAATGCTCCATGCCCTTGTCATCACAATGCTCCATGACCCCTGTCATCACAATGCTCCGTGACTCCAGTCATCACAATGCTTCATAACGTTTGTCATCACAATGGTCCATGCCCGCGTCATCACAAGGCTCTGTGACCTTTGTAAGCACAATGCTCCATGAACTTTTCATCACAATTCTCTGAGAAACTTGTCATCACAATGCTCCATGTCTTTGTCAGAACAATGCTCCATGACCATTGTCATCACAATGTGCCACACGCATTTCATCACAACGTTCCAAACCTTGTCATTGCAATGCTCCATAAACCTTGTAATCACAATGGTCCATGCACTTCTCATCAAAATGCTGTGTCACCAGAGATATCACAATGTTCCATCACTAGTCATCACAATACTCCCTCACCATTGTAATCACAAAGTTCCATGACACTGTCATCACAATGCTACATCCAGTTATCATCACAATGTTCCATGACCCCTGACATCACAATGTTCCATAAGCTCTGTCATCAAAATGCTCAATGACCCTTTCCATCCCAAAGCTCCAAGACCCCTGCCATCACAATGTTCTATAACCCCTGCCATCAAAACTTTCCATTACACTTTTTATCAAATTGCTGCATGACCCGGTCATCAAAATGTTCCCTGCCCTTCTCATCAAAATGCTCCATGACTTGTCATCAAAAAGCTCCAAGACCCTTGGCATCACAATGATCAATGTCATTGTCATCACAATGCTCCATGAACCCTCTCATCACATTGCTGCATGCCCTTGTCATCACAAAGCTCCATGACACTTGTCATCAGAATGCTCCATGGCCTTCTCATCACAATGCTCCATGCCCTTGCCATCACAATGCTCCATTACCCCTGTCATAACAATGCTCCATAACCCCTGCCATCACGATGATCCATGGCCTTGTCATCACAAGGCTCCATGACCCTTCTCATCACAATGCTCCAAGAACACTGTAATCACTATGCTCTATGCCCCTTTTCATCTCAATGATCCATGAACCTTGTCATCACAATGCGCCATGCCCATCATCATAATGCTTCATGCTGTTGTCATCACAAAGAAATAAAAATGCTCCATGACCTCTGTCATAAAAATGCTCCAAACCCTTGTGATCACAATATTCCATAACACTTGTCATCACAAAGCCCCATGACGCTCGTCATCACAATTATCCATGGTCTTCTCAGCACAATGCTCCATGACCTTCGTCATCACAATGCTCAATACACTTGTCATCAAAATGCTCCCTGACACTTGTTGTCTGTATGCTCCTTGAACCCTGTCATGACAAGGCTCCATGCCTTTTTCATCACAATGATCCATGCACTTTTCATCACAGTGCTCCTAGACCAATGTAATCACAATGCTCCATGCCCTTGTCATCACAAAGCTCAATGACGCATGCCATCAGAATGCTCCTTGGTCTTCTCCTCACCATGCTCCCTGCCCTTGGCATCACAATGTTCCAAGACCCCTGTAATCACAATGATCCATGCCCCTTTTCATCAGTATGCTCCATGAGACTTGTCATCAAAAGGCTCCACGGTTTTGTCATCACAATGTTCCAGGACCTTGTCATCACAATGCTTCATGACATTGTCATGAAAATTTTCAATGGCCCTTGTCATCATAATGCTCCAAACCCTAATCATCACAATGCTCCATTATATTTGTCATCACAATCCTCCATTACATTTGGCATCACAATGCTCCATGGCATTGTCATCGCAATGGACCATGACATATGTCATCACAATGCTCCCTGACACCTGTCTTCACAATACTCCATGAGCTTATCATCACAATGCTCCATGCCCTTGTCATCACAATGCACCATGCCCACTCTCATCACAATAATCTATGAAACTTGTCAAACCAATGCACCATGCCCCTGTCATCACAATGCACCATGCCCTTGTCATCAAAGTGCTCCATGACCCCTGTCATCACAATGCTCTGTGACTCCAGTCATCACAATGCTTCATAAAGATTGTCATCACAATGGTCCATGCCCGCATCATCACAAGGCTCTGTGACCTTTGTATCCACAATGCTCCATGAACTTTTCTTCACAATTCTCTGTGACACTTGTCATCACAATGCTCCTTGTCTTTGTCAGAACAATGCTCCATGACCATTGTCATCACAGTTTGCCACGTGCATTTCATCACAACTGTCCACAACCTTGTCATTGTAATGCTCCATAAACCTTGTAGTCACAATGGTCCATGCACTTCTCATCAAAATGCTCTCTCACCAGAGATATCACAATGTTCCATCACTAGTCATCACAGTACTCCCTCACCCCTGGAATCACAATGATCCATGACCCTGTCATCACAATGCTACATCCACTTATCATCACAATGTTCCATGACCCCTGCCATCACAATGTTCCATAACCCCTGTCATCAAAATGCTCCAGGACCCTTTCCATCCCAAAGCTCCAAGACCCCTGACATCACAATGTTCTATAACCCCTGCCATCTAAATGTTCCATTACACTTTTTATCAAATTGCTGCAGGACCCGGTCATCAAAATGCTCCCTGCCCTTCTCATCAAAATGCTCCATCACTTGTCATCACAAAGCTCCAAGACCCTTGGCATCACAATGCTCCATGTCATTGTCATCACAATGCTTCATGAACCCTCTCATCACATTGCTCCATGCCTTTGTCACCACAAAGCTCCATGACACTTGTCATCACAATGCTCGATGCCCTTCTCATCACAATGCTCCATGCCCTTGTCATTACAGTCCTGCATGACCCATGTATCCCAATGTTCTGTGCCCTTGTCATCACAATGCTCCATGCCCACTCTCATCACAATAATCCATGAAACATTTCAGACCAAAGTTCCATACCCTTCTCATCACAATGCTCCATTACCCCTGTCATAACAATGCACCATGACACCTGCCATCACAATGATCCACGGCCTAGTCATCACAAGGTTCCATGATAATTCTCATCACAATGCTCAAGACCCGTGATATCACAATGCTCCATGCCCTTGTCATCACAAAGCTCCATGACACATGTCATCAGAATGTTCCATGGCCTTCTCATCACAATGCTCCATGCACTTGTCATCACAATGCTCCAAGACCCTTGTCATCACAATGCTCCATGTCCCATTTCATCTCAATGCTCCATGAAATCTGTCATCACAATGCTCCAAGACCCTTGTAATCACTATGCTCCATGTCACTTTTCATCTCAATGCTCCATGAACCCTGTCATCACAGTGCACCATGCCCATCATCATAATGCTTCAGGCTATTGTCATCACAATGAAATCAATATTCTGCATGACCTCTGTCATCATAATGCTCCAAACCCTTGTGATCACAATGTTGCATAACACGTATCATCACAACACCCCATGACGCTCATCATCACAATTATCCATGGTCTTCTCATCACTATGCTCCATAACCTTTGTCATCACAATGCTCAATAGACTTGTCATCACAATGCTCCCTGACCCTTGTCATCAGTATGCTCCTTGAACCCTGTCATGACAAGTTTCCATGCATTTTTCATCACAATGATCCATGACCATTTCATCACAATGCTCCAAGGTCCCTGTAATCACAATGCTCCATGCCCTTGTCATCACAAAACTCCATGACACATGTCATCAGAATGCTCCATGGCCTTCTCATCACAATGCTCTATGCCCTAGTCATAACAATGCTCCAAGACCCCTGTAATCACGATGCTCCATGCCCCTTTTCATCAGACTGCTCCATGAGACTTGCCATCACAAGTCTCCATGGTCTTCTCATCACAATGTTCCAGGAACTTGTCATCACCATGATCCATTCCCTTGTCATCACAATGCGCCATGATCCCTGTCATCATAATAATCCATGAACATTTTCAGCCCAATGCTCCACGACCTTCTCATCACAATGCTCCATTGCCAATATCATCACAATGCTCCATGACCACTCTCATCACAACACTCCATGACACCTGACAACACAATGATCCGGAACTCTTGTCATCACAATGCTCAATTCCCTTGTCGTCACAATGCTTCATGACACCTGTCATCACAACTCTCCATGAACATTCTCTGCCCAGTGCTCCATGACCCTTGTTATCACAATGATCCAAGCCCTTGTCATCCCAATGCTCCATGACCCCTGTATTCACAATGCTCCTTGATGCTTGTCATCACAGTGCTCCATGACACATGTCATCACAATGCTCCATGCCTTTGTCAGCAAAATGCTACAAGACCTTGTCATTATAATGCTCTATGCGCTTGTCATCACAATACTCCATTTCCATTGTCATCACAATCCTCCATGAACATTGGGATCACATTGCTTCATGCCCTTGTCATCACAATGCTCCATGCTCCTTGAAATCAAAATGATCCATGACCACTGTCATCACAATGCTCCAAACCCTTGTGATCACAATGTTCCATAACACTTGTCATCACAACGCTCCATGATTCCTGTCATCAAAATACTCCATGCCCTTTTCATCACAATGCTCCATGACCATTGTCACCACAATTCTCAATACAATTGTCATCACAATGCTCCCTGACACTTGTCATCAGAATGCTCCTTGAAACCTGTCACGAAAAGGCTCCATAGCTTTTTCATCACAAAGCCCCTTTCCGTTTTCCTCACAATGCTCCATGCCATTGTCATCAAAATACTCCACAAGCTTGTCATCAGAATGCTCCATGACCCTTGTCATCACAATTCTCCATGCACTTGTCAGCAGAATGCTCCCTGACCCTTGTCATCACAATGCTCCAAGCCTTTGTCATCACAATGCTCCATTAACTTTGTCATCAGAATCCTCCCTGACACTTGGCATCACAATGCTCCATGCCATCCTCATCACAATGGGCCATTACATATGTCATCACAATGCTCCCTGACACCTGTCTTCACAATACGGCATGACCTGGTCATCACAATGTTCCATGCCCTTGTCATCACAGTGTGCCATTCCAACTGTGATCGCAATACTCCATGAAAGTTATTAGACCAATGTTCCATGTCCTTGTAATCACAATGCTCCATGCCCTTGTTATCACAATGCTCCATGACGCCTGTCATCACAATGCTCCGTGACTCCAGTCATCACAAAGCTTCATGACCTTTATCATCACAATGGTCCATGCCCTCGTCATCAACAGTCTCTGTGACCATTTTAACCACAATGCTCCATGAACTTTTCATCACAATGCTCTTTGACCCTTGTCATCACAATGCTCTATGCCTTTCTCAGCACAATGCTCCATGACGCTTGTCATCACAATGCTCCATGCGCTTGTCAGCACAATGCTCCATGACACATGTCATCACAATGCACCATGCGCTTGTCATCACAGTGCTCCACAACATTGTCATCACAATGCTCCATAAAATTTGTCATCACAGTGCTCCATGCACTTCTCATCAAAATGCTCTCTCTCCACTGATATCACAATGCTACATCACTATTTTTCACAATACTCCCTCACCCCTGTCATCACAATGTTCCATGAGCCTGTCATCACAATGCTACATGCAATTATCATCACAATGTTCGATGACCCCTGACATCACAATGTTCCATAACACCTGTCATCAAAATGTTCCATGACACTTTTCATCAAATTGCTCCATGACCCTGTCATTACAATGCTCCCTGCCCTTCTCATCACAATGCACAACACCCTTGCAATCAAAATGCTCCATGACCTTTGTCATCACAAAGATCCATGACCCGTGGCATCACAATGCTCCATGTCATTGTCATCACAATGCTCCCCGAACGCTCTCATCACATTGCTCCATGCCCTTGTCTTCACATAGCTCCATGACACATGTCATCAGAATGCTCCATGGCCTTCTCATCACAATGCTCCATGCCCTTGCCATCACAATGCTCCATTACACCTGTCATAACAATACTCCATGACGCCTGCCATCACGATGTTGCATGGCTTTGTCATCACAAGGCTCCATGACCCTTCTCATCACAATGCTCCAAGAACACTGTAATCACAGTGCTCTATGCCCCTTTTCATCTCAATGATCCATGAACCCTCTCATCACAATGCACCATGCCCATCATCATAATGCTTCATGCTATTGTCATAACAATGTAATCAAAATGTTCCATGACCTCTGTCATAACAATGCTCCAAACCCTTGTGATCACAATATTCCATAACACTTGTCATCACAATGCCCCAGGATGCTCGTCATCACAATTATCCATGGTCTTCTCATCACAATGCTCCATGACCTTCGTCATCACAATGCTCAATACACTTGTCATCAACATGCTCCCTGACACTTGTTGTCTGTATGCTCCTTGAACCCTGTCATGACAAGTCTCCATGCATTTTTCATGACAATGATCCATGCTCTTTTCATCACAATGCTCCAAGTCCCATGTAATCACAATGGTCCATGCCATTGTCATCACAAATCTCAGTGACGCATGCCATCAGAATGCTCCTTGGTCTTCTCCTCACAATGCTCCATGCCCTTGTCTTCACAATGTTCCAAGACCCCTGTAATCACAATGATCCATTCCCCTTTTAATCAGTATGCTCCATGAGACTTGTCATCACAAGGCTCCATGGTTTTGTCATCACAGTGCTCCAGGACCTTGTCATCACAATGCTTCACGACCTTGTCATCAAAATTTTCAATGGCCCTTGTCATCATAATGCTCCAAACCCTAATCATCACAATGCTCCATTATATTTGTCATCACAATCCTCCATTACATTTGGTATCACAAAGCTCCATGCCATTGTCATCGCAATGGACCATGACATATGTCATCACAATGCTCCCTGACACCTGTCTTCACAATACTCCATGACCTTATCATCACAATGCTCCATGCCCTTGTCATCACAATGCACCATGCCCCCTCTCATCACAATAATCTATGATACTTGTCAGACCAATGCTCCATGCCACTGTCATCACAATGCTCCATGCCCTTGTCATCACAATGCTCCATGACCCCTGTCATCACAATGCTCCGTGACTCCAGTCATCACAATGCTCATAACGTTTGTCATCACAATGGTCCATGCCCGCGTCATCACAAGGCTCTGTGACCTTTGTAAGCACAATGCTCCATGAACTTTTCATCACAATTCTCTGAGAAACTTGTCATCACAATGCTCCATGTCTTTGTCAGAACAATGCTCCATGACCATTGTCATCACAATGTGCCACACGCATTTCATCACAACGTTCCAAACCTTGTCATTGCAATGCTCCATAAACCTTGTAATCACAATGGTCCATGCACTTCTCATCAAAATGCTGTGTCACCAGAGATATCACAATGTTCCATCACTAGTCATCACAATACTCCCTCACCATTGTAATCACAAAGTTCCATGACACTGTCATCACAATGCTACATCCAGTTATCATCACAATGTTCCATGACCCCTGACATCACAATGTTCCATAAGCTCTGTCATCAAAATGCTCAATGACCCTTTCCATCCCAAAGCTCCAAGACCCCTGCCATCACAATGTTCTATAACCCCTGCCATCAAAACTTTCCATTACACTTTTTATCAAATTGCTGCATGACCCGGTCATCAAAATGTTCCCTGCCCTTCTCATCAAAATGCTCCATGACTTGTCATCACAAAGCTCCAAGACCCTTGGCATCACAATGATCAATGTCATTGTCATCACAATGCTCCATGAACCGTCTCATCACATTGCTGCATGCCCTTGTCATCACAAAGCTCCATGACACTTGTCATCAGAATGCTCCATGGCCTTCTCATCACAATGCTCCATGCCCTTGCCATCACAATGCTCCATTACCCCTGTCATAACAATGCTCCATAACCCCTGCCATCACGATGATCCATGGCCTTGTCATCACAAGGCTCCATGACCCTTCTCATCACAATGCTCCAAGAACACTGTAATCACTATGCTCTATGCCCCTTTTCATCTCAATGATCCATGAACATTGTCATCACAATGCGCCATGCCCATCATCATAATGCTTCATGCTGTTGTCATCACAAAGAAATAAAAATGCTCCATGACCTCTGTCATAAAAATGCTCCAAACCCTTGTGATCACAATATTCCATAACACTTGTCATCACAAAGCCCCATGACGCTCGTCATCACAATTATCCATGGTCTTCTCATCACAATGCTCCATGACCTTCGTCATCACAATGCTCAATACACTTGTCATCAAAATGCTCCCTGACACTTGTTGTCTGTATGCTCCTTGAACCCTGTCATGACAAGGCTCCATGCCTTTTTCATCACAATGATCCATGCACTTTTCATCACAGTGCTCCTAGACCAATGTAATCACAATGCTCCATGCCCTTGTCATCACAAAGCTCAATGACGCATGCCATCAGAATTCTCCTTGGTCTTCTCCTCACCATGCTCCCTGCCCTTGGCATCACAATGTTCCAAGACCCCTGTAATCACAATGATCCATGCCCCTTTTCATCAGTATGCTCCATGAGACTTGTCATCAAAAGGCTCCACGGTTTTGTCATCACAATGCTCCAGGACCTTGTCATCACAATGCTTCATGACCTTGTCATGAAAATTTTCAATGGCCCTTGTCATCATAATGCTCCAAACCCTAATCATCACAATGCTCCATTATATTTGTCATCACAATCCTCCATTACATTTGGCATCACAATGCTCCATGGCATTGTCATCGCAATGGACCATGACATATGTCATCACAATGCTCCCTGACACCTGTCTTCACAATACTCCATGAGCTTATCATCACAATGCTCCATGCCCTTGTCATCACAATGCACCATGCCCACTCTCATCACAATAATCTATGAAACTTGTCAAACCAATGCACCATGCCCCTGTCATCACAATGCACCATGCCCTTGTCATCAAAGTGCTCCATGACCCCTGTCATCACAATGCACTGTGACTCCAGTCATCACAATGCTTCATAAAGATTGTCATCACAATGGTCCATGCCCGCATCATCACAAGGCTCTGTGACCTTTGTATCCACAATGCTCCATGAACTTTTCATCACAATTCTCTGTGACACTTGTCATCACAATGCTCCTTGTCTTTGTCAGAACAATGCTCCATGACCATTGTCATCACAGTTTGCCACGTGCATTTCATCACAACTGTCCACAACCTTGTCATTGTAATGCTCCATAAACCTTGTAATCACAATGGTCCATGCACTTCTCATCAAAATGCTCTCTCACCAGAGATATCACAATGTTCCATCACTAGTCATCACAATACTCCCTCACCCCTGGAATCACAATGATCCATGACCCTGTCATCACAATGCTACATCCACTTATCATCACAATGTTCCATGACCCCTGCCATCACAATGTTCCATAACCCCTGTCATCAAAATGCTCCAGGACCCTTTCCATCCCAAAGCTCCAAGACCCCTGACATCACAATGTTCTATAACCCCTGCCATCTAAATGTTCCATTACACTTTTTATCAAATTGCTGCAGGACCCGGTCATCAAAATGCTCCCTGCCCTTCTCATCAAAATGCTCCATCACTTGTCATCACAAAGCTCCAAAACCCTTGGCATCACAATGCTCCATGTCATTGTCATCACAATGCTTCATGAACCCTCTCATCACATTGCTCCATGCCTTTGTCACCACAAAGCTCCATGACACTTGTCATCACAATGCTCGATGCCCTTCTCATCACAATGCTCCATGCCCTTGTCATTACAGTCCTGCATGACCCATGTATCCCAATGTTCTGTGCCCTTGTCATCACAATGCTCCATGCCCACTCTCATCACAATAATCCATGAAACAATTCAGACCAAAGTTCCATACCCTTCTCATCACAATGCTCCATTACCCCTGTCATAACAATGCACCATGACACCTGCCATCACAATGATCCACGGCCTAGTCATCACAAGGTTCCATGATAATTCTCATCACAATGCTCAAGACCCGTGATATCACAATGCTCCATGCCCTTGTCATCACAAAGCTCCATGACACATGTCATCAGAATGTTCCATGGCCTTCTCATCACAATGCTCCATGCACTTGTCATCACAAAGCTCCAAGACCCTTGTCATCACAATGCTCAATGTCCCATTTCATCTCAATGCTCCATGAAATCTGTCATCACAATGCTCCAAGACCCTTGTAATCAGAATGCTCCATGCCCCTTTTCATCTCAATGCTCCATGAACCCTGTCATCACAGTGCACCATGCCCATCATCATAATGCTTCAGGCTATTGTCATCACAATGAAATCAATATTCTGCATGACCTCTGTCATCATAATGCTCCAAACCCTTGTGATCACAATGTTGCATAACACGTATCATCACAACACCCCATGACGCTCATCATCACAATTATCCATGGTCTTCTCATCACTATGCTCCATAACCTTTGTCATCACAATGCTCAATAGACTTGTCATCACAATGCTCCCTGACCCTTGTCATCAGTATGCTCCTTGAACCCTGTCATGACAAGTTTCCATGCATTTTTCATCACAATGATCCATGACCATTTCATCACAATGCTCCAAGGTCCCTGTAATCACAATGCTCCATGCCCTTGTCATCACAAAACTCCATGATGCATGTCATCAGAATGCTCCATGGCCTTCTCATCACAATGCTCTATGCCCTAGTCATAACAATGCTCCAAGACCCCTGTAATCACAATGCTCCATGCCCCTTTTCATCAGACTGCTCCATGAGACTTGCCATCACAAGTCTCCATGGTCTTCTCATCACAATGTTCCAGGAACTTGTCATCACCATGATCCATTCCCTTGTCATCACAATGCTCCATGATCCCTGTCATCACAATAATCCATGAACATTTTCAGCCCAATGCTCCACGACCTTCTCATCACAATGCTCCATTGCCAATATCATCACAATGCTCCATGACCACTCTCATCACAACACTCCATGACACCTGACAACACAATGATCCGGAACTCTTGTCATCACAATGCTCAATTCCCTTGTCGTCACAATGCTTCATGACACCTGTAATCACAACTCTCCATGAACATTCTCTACCCAGTGCTCCATGACCCTTGTTATCACAATGATCCAAGCCCTTGTCATCCCAATGCTCCATGACCCCTGTATTCACAATGCTCCTTGATGCTTGTCATCACAGTGCTCCATGACACATGTCATCACAATGCTCCATGCCTTTGTCAGCAAAATGCTACAAGACCTTGTCATTATAATGCTCTATGCGCTTGTCATCACAATACTCCATTTCCATTGTCATCACAATCCTCCATGAACATTGGGATCACATTGCTTCATGCCCTTGTCATCACAATGCTCCATGCTCCTTAAAATCAAAATGATCCATGACCACTGTCATCACAATGCTCCAAACCCTTGTGATCACAATGTTCCATAACACTTGTCATCACAACGCTCCATGATTCCTGTCATCAAAATACTCCATGCCCTTTTCATCACAATGCTCCATGACCATTGGCACCACAATTCTCAATACAATTGTCATCACAATGCTCCCTGACACTTGTCATCAGAATGCTCCTTGAAACCTGTCACGAAAAGGCTCCATAGCTTTTTCATCACAAAGCCCCTTTCCGTTTTCCTCACAATGCTCCATGCCATTGTCATCAAAATACTCCACAAGCTTGTCATCAGAATGCTCCATGACCCTTGTCATCACAATTCTCCATGCACTTGTCAGCAGAATGCTCCCTGACCCTTGTCATCACAATGCTCCAAGCCTTTGTCATCACAATGCTCCATTAACTTTGTCATCAGAATCCTCCCTGACACTTGGCATCACAATGCTCCATGCCATCCTCATCACAATGGGCCATTACATATGTCATCACAATGCTCCCTGACACCTGTCTTCACAATACGGCATGACCTGGTCATCACAATGTTCCATGCCCTTGTCATCACAGTGTGCCATTCCAACTGTCATCGCAATACTCCATGAAAGTTATTAGACCAATGTTCCATGTCCTTGTAATCACAATGCTCCATGCCCTTGTTATCACAATGCTCCATGACGCCTGTCATCACAATGCTCCGTGACTCCAGTCATCACAAAGCTTCATGACCTTTGTCATCACAATGGTCCATGCCCTCGTCATCAACAGTCTCTGTGACCATTTTAACCACAATGCTCCATGAACTTTTCATCACAATGCTCTTTGACCCTTGTCATCAAAATGCTCTATGCCTTTCTCAGCACAATGCTCCATGACGCTTGTCATCACAATGCTCCATGCGCTTGTCAGCACAATGCTCCATGACACATGTCATCACAATGCACCATGCGCTTGTCATCACAGTGCTCCACAACATTGTCATCACAATGCTCCATAAAATTTGTCATCACAGTGCTCCATGCACTTCTCATCAAAATGCTATCTCTCCACTGATATCAAAATGCTACATCACTATTTTTCACAATACTCCCTCACCCCTGTCATCACAATGTTCCATGAGCCTGTCATCACAATGCTACATGCACTTATCATCACAATGTTCGATGACCCCTGACATCACAATGTTCCATAACACCTGTCATCAAAATGTTCCATGACACTTTTCATCAAATTGCTCCATGACCCTGTCATTACAATGCTCCCTGCCCTTCACATCACAATGCACAACACCCTTGCAATCAAAATGCTCCATGACCTTTGTCATCACAAAGATCCATGACCCTTGGCATCACAATGCTCCATGTCATTGTCATCACAATGCTCCCCGAACGCTCTCATCACATTGCTCCATGCCCTTGTCTTCACATAGCTCCATGACACATGTCATCAGAATGCTCCATGGCCTTCTCATCACAATGCTCCATGCCCTTGCCATCACAATGCTCCATTACACCTGTCATAACAATACTCCATGACGCCTGCCATCACGATGTTGCATGGCTTTGTCATCACAAGGCTCCATGACCCTTCTCATCACAATGCTCCAAGAACACTGTAATCACAGTGCTCTATGCCCCTTTTCATCTCAATGATCCATGAACCCTCTCATCACAATGCACCATGCCCATCATCATAATGCTTCATGCTATTGTCATAACAATGTAATCAAAATGTTCCATGACCTCTGTCATAACAATGCTCCAAACCCTTGTGATCACAATATTCCATAACACTTGTCATCACAATGCCCCAGGATGCTCGTCATCACAATTATCCATGGTCTTCTCATCACAATGCTCCATGACCTTCGTCATCACAATGCTCAATACACTTGTCATCAACATGCTCCCTGACACTTGTTGTCTGTATGCTCCTTGAACCCTGTCATGACAAGTCTCCATGCATTTTTCATGACAATGATCCATGCTCTTTTCATCACAATGCTCCAAGTCCCATGTAATCACAATAGTCCATGCCATTGTCATTACAAATCTCAGTGACGCATGCCATCAGAATGCTACTTGGTCTTCTCCTCACAATGCTCCATGCCCTTGTCTTCACAATGTTCCAAGACCCCTGTAATCACAATGATCCATTCCCCTTTTAATCAGTATGCTCCATGAGACTTGTCATCACAAGGCTCCATGGTTTTGTCATCACAGTGCTCCAGGACCTTGTCATCACAATGCTTCACGACCTTGTCATCAAAATTTTCAATGGCCCTTGTCATCATAATGCTCCAAACCCTAATCATCACAATGCTCCATTATATTTGTCATCACAATCCTCCATTACATTTGGTATCACAAAGCTCCATGCCATTGTCATCGCAATGGACCATGACATATGTCATCACAATGCTCCCTGACACCTGTCTTCACAATACTCCATGACCTTATCATCACAATGCTCCATGCCCTTGTCATCACAATGCACCATGCCCCCTCTCATCACAATAATCTATGATACTTGTCAGACCAATGCTCCATGCCACTGTCATCACAATGCTCCATGCCCTTGTCATCACAATGCTCCATGACCCCTGTCATCACAATGCTCCGTGACTCCAGTCATCACAATGCTTCATAACGTTTGTCATCACAATGGTCCATGCCCGCGTCATCACAAGGCTCTGTGACCTTTGTAACCACAATGCTCCATGAACTTTTCATCACAATTCTCTGAGAAACTTGTCATCACAATGCTCCATGTCTTTGTCAGAACAATGCTCCATGACCATTGTCATCACAATGTGTCACACGCATTTCATCACAACGTTCCAAACCTTGTCATTGCAATGCTCCATAAACCTTGTAATCACAATGGTCCATGCACTTCTCATCAAAATGCTGTGTCACCAGAGATATCACAATGTTCCATCACTAGTCATCACAATACTCCCTCACCATTGTAATCACAAAGTTCCATGACACTGTCATCACAATGCTACATCCAGTTATCATCACAATGTTCCATGACCCCTGACATCACAATGTTCCATAAGCTCTGTAATCAAAATGCTCAATGACCCTTTCCATCCCAAAGCTCCAAGACCCCTGCCATCACAATGTTCTATAACCCCTGCCATCAAAACTTTCCATTACACTTTTTATCAAATTGCTGCATGACCCGGTCATCAAAATGTTCCCTGCCCTTCTCATCAAAATGCTCCATGACTTGTCATCACAATGCTCCAAGACCCTTGGCATCATAATGATCTATGTCATTGTCATCACAATGCTCCATGAACCCTCTCATCACATTGCTCCATGCCCTTGTCATCACAAAGCTTCATGACACTTGTCATCAGAATGCTCCATGGCCTTCTCATCACAATGCTCCATGCCCTTGCCATCACAATGCTCCATTACACCTGTCATAACAATGCTCAATAACCCCTGCCATCACGATGATCCATGGCCTTGTCATCACAAGGCTCCATGACCCTTCTCATCACAATGCTCCAAGAACACTGTAATCACTATGCTCTATGCCCCTTTTCATCTCAATGATCCATGAACCTTGTCATCACAATGCACCATGCCCATCATCATAATGCTTCATGCTGTTGTCATCACAAAGAAATAAAAATGCTCCATGACCTCTGTCATAAAAATGCTCCAAACCCTTGTGATCACAATATTCCATAACACTTGTCATCACAAAACCCCATGACGCTCGTCATCACAATTATCCATGGTCTTCTCATCACAATGCTCCATGACCTTCGTCATCACAATGCTCAATACACTTGTCATCAAAATGCTCCCTGACACTTGTTGTCTGTATGCTCCTTGAACCCTGTCATGACAAGGCTCCATGCCTTTTTCATCACAATGATCCATGCACTTTTCATCACAGTGCTCCTAGACCAATGTAATCACAATGCTCCATGCCCTTGTCATCACAAAGCTCAATGACGCATGCCATCAGAATGCTCCTTGGTCTTCTCCTCACCATGCTCCCTGCCCTTGGCATCACAATGTTCCAAGACCCCTGTAATCACAATGATCCATGCCCCTTTTCATCAGTATGCTCCATGAGACTTGTCATCAAAAGGCTCCACGGTTTTGTCATCACAATGCTCCAGGACCTTGTCATCACAATGCTTCATGACCTTTTCATGAAAATTTTCAATGGCCCTTGTCATCATAATGCTCCAAACCCTAATCATCACAATGCTCCATTATATTTGTCATCACAATCCTCAATTACATTTGGCATCACAATGCTCCATGGCATTGTCATCGCAATGGACCATGACATATGTCATCACAATGCTCCCTGACACCTGTCTTCACAATACTCCATGAGCTTATCATCACAATGCTCCATGCCCTTGTCATCACAATGCACCATGTCCACTCATCACAATAATCTATGAAACTTGTCAAACCAATGCACCATGCCCCTGTCATCACAATGCACCATGCCCTTGTCATCAAAGTGCTCCATGACCCCTGTCATCACAATGCTCTGTGACTCCAGTCATCACAATGCTTCATAAAGATTGTCATCACAATGGTCCATGCCCGCATCATCACAAGGCTCTGTGACCTTTGTATCCACAATGCTCCATGAACTTTTCATCACAATTCTCTGTGACACTTGTCATCACAATGCTCCTTGTCTTTGTCAGAACAATGCTCCATGACCATTGTCATCACAGTTTGCCATGTGCATTTCATCACAACTGTCCACAACCTTGTCATTGTAATGCTCCATAAAACTTGTAATCACAATGGTCCATGCACTTCTCATCAAAATGCTCTCTCACCAGAGATATCACAATGTTCCATCACTAGTCATCACAATACTCCCTAACCCCTGGAATCACAATGATCCATGACCCTGTCATCACAATGCTACATCCACTTATCATCACAATGTTCCATGACCCCTGCCATCACAATGTTCCATAACCCCTGTCATCAAAATGCTCCAGGACCCTTTCCATCCCAAAGCTCCAAGACCCCTGACATCACAATGTTCTATAACCCCTGCCATCTAAATGTTCCATTACACTTTTTATCAAATTGCTGCAGGACCCGGTCATCAAAATGCTCCCTGCCCTTCTCATCAAAATGCTCCATCACTTGTCATCACAAAGCTCCAAGACCCTTGGCATCACAATGCTCCATGTCATTGTCATCACAATGCTTCATGAACCCTCTCATCACATTGCTCCATGCCTTTGTCACCACAAAGCTCCATGACACTTGTCATCACAATGCTCGATGCCCTTCTCATCACAATGCTCCATGCCCTTGTCATTACAGTCCTGCATGACCCATGTATCCCAATGTTCTGTGCCCTTGTCATCACAATGCTCCATGCCCACTCTCATCACAATAATCCATGAAACAATTCAGACCAAAGTTCTATACCCTTCTCATCACAATGCTCCATTACCCCTGTCATAACAATGCACCATGACACCTGCCATCACAATGATCCACGGCCTAGTCATCACAAGGTTCCATGATAATTCTCATCACAATGCTCAAGACCCGTGATATCACAATGCTCCATGCCCTTGTCATCACAAAGCTCCATGACACATGTCATCAGAATGTTCCATGGCCTTCTCATCACAATGCTCCATGCACTTGTCATCACAATGCTCCAAGACCCTTGTCATCACAATGCTCCATGTCCCATTTCATCTCAATGCTCCATGAAATCTGTCATCACAATGCTCCAAGACCCTTGTAATCACTATGCTCCATGTCACTTTTCATCTCAATGCTCCATGAACCCTGTCATCACAGTGCACCATGCCCATCATCATAATGCTTCAGGCTATTGTCATCACAATGAAATCAATATTCTGCATGACCTCTGTCATCATAATGCTCCAAACCCTTGTGATCACAATGTTGCATAACACGTATCATCACAACACCCCATGACGCTCATCATCACAATTATCCATGGTCTTCTCATCACTATGCTCCATAACCTTTGTCATCACAATGCTCAATAGACTTGTCATCACAATGCTCCCTGACCCTTGTCATCAGTATGCTCCTTGAACCCTGTCATGACAAGTTTCCATGCATTTTTCATCACAATGATCCATGACCATTTCATCACAATGCTCCAAGGTCCCTGTAATCACAATGCTCCATGCCCTTGTCATCACAAAACTCCATGACGCATGTCATCAGAATGCTCCATGGCCTTCTCATCACAATGCTCTATGCCCTAGTCATAACAATGCTCCAAGACCCCTGTAATCACAATGCTCCATGCCCCTTTTCATCAGACTGCTCCATGAGACTTGCCATCACAAGTCTCCATGGTCTTCTCATCACAATGTTCCAGGAACTTGTCATCACCATGATCCATTCCCTTGTCATCACAATGCTCCATGATCCCTGTCATCACAATAATCCATGAACATTTTCAGCCCAATGCTCCACGACCTTCTCATCACAATGCTCCATTGCCAATATCATCACAATGCTCCATGACCACTCTCATCACAACACTCCATGACACCTGACAACACAATGATCCGGAACTCTTGTCATCACAATGCTCAATTCCCTTGTCGTCACAATGCTTCATGACACCTGTAATCACAACTCTCCATGAACATTCTCTGCCCAGTGCTCCATGACCCTTGTTATCACAATGATCCAAGCCCTTGTCATCCCAATGCTCCATGACCCCTGTATTCACAATGCTCCTTGATGCTTGTCATCACAGTGCTCCATGACACATGTCATCACAATGCTCCATGCCTTTGTCAGCAAAATGCTACAAGACCTTGTCATTATAATGCTCTATGCGCTTGTCATCACAATACTCCATTTCCATTGTCATCACAATCCTCCATGAACATTGGGATCACATTGCTTCATGCCCTTGTCATCACAATGCTCCATGCTCCTTGAAATCAAAATGATCCATGACCACTGTCATCACAATGCTCCAAACCCTTGTGATCACAATGTTCCATAACACTTGTCATCACAACGCTCCATGATTCCTGTCATCAAAATACTCCATGCCCTTTTCATCACAATACTCCATGACCATTGTCACCACAATTCTCAATACAATTGTCATCACAATGCTCCCTGACACTTGTCATCAGAATGCTCCTTGAAACCTGTCACGAAAAGGCTCCATAGCTTTTTCATCACAATGCCCCTTTCCGTTTTCCTCACAATGCTCCATGCCATTGTCATCAAAATACTCCACAAGCTTGTCATCAGAATGCTCCATGACCCTTGTCATCACCATTCTCCATGCACTTGTCAGCAGAATGCTCCCTGACCCTTGTCATCACAATGCTCCAAGCCTTTGTCATCACAATGCTCCATTAACTTTGTCATCAGAATCCTCCCTGACACTTGGCATCACAATGATCCATGCCATCCTCATCACAATGGGCCATTACATATGTCATCACAATGCTCCCTGACACCTGTCTTCACAATACGGCATGACCTGGTCATCACAATGTTCCATGCCCTTGTCATCACAGTGTGCCATTCCAACTGTCATCGCAATACTCCATGAAAGTTATTAGACCAATGTTCCATGTCCTTGTAATCACAATGCTCCATGCCCTTGTTATCACAATGCTCCATGACGCCTGTCATCACAATGCTCCGTGACTCCAGTCATCACAAAGCTTCATGACCTTTGTCATCACAATGGTCCATGCCCTCGTCATCAACAGTCTCTGTGACCATTTTAACCACAATGCTCCATGAACTTTTCATCACAATGCTCTTTGACCCTTGTCATCACAATGCTCTATGCCTTTCTCAGCACAATGCTCCATGACGCTTGTCATCACAATGCTCCATGCGCTTGTCAGCACAATGCTCCATGACACATGTCATCACAATGCACCATGCGCTTGTCATCACAGTGCTCCACAACATTGTCATCACAATGCTCCATAAAATTTGTCATCACAGTGCTCCATGCACTTCTCATCAAAATGCTCTCTCTCCACTGATATCACAATGCTACATCACTATTTTTCACAATACTCCCTCACCCCTGTCATCACAATGTTCCATGAGCCTGTCATCACAATGCTACATGCACTTATCATCACAATGTTCGATGACCCCTGACATCACAATGTTCCATAACACCTGTCATCAAAATGTTCCATGACACTTTTCATCAAATTGCTCCATGACCCTGTCATTACAATGCTCCCTGCCCTTCTCATCACAATGCACAACACCCTTGCAATCAAAATGCTCCATGACCTTTGTCATCACAAAGATCCATGACCCTTGGCATCACAATGCTCCATGTCATTGTCATCACAATGCTCCCCGAACGCTCTCATCACATTGCTCCATGCCCTTGTCTTCACATAGCTCCATGACACATGTCATCAGAATGCTCCATGGCCTTCTCATCACAATGCTCCATGCCCTTGCCATCACAATGCTCCATTACACCTGTCATAACAATACTCCATGACGCCTGCCATCACGATGTTGCATGGCTTTGTCATCACAAGGCTCCATGACCCTTCTCATCACAATGCTCCAAGAACACTGTAATCACAGTGCTCTATGCCCCTTTTCATCTCAATGATCCATGAACCCTCTCATCACAATGCACCATGCCCATCATCATAATGCTTCATGCTATTGTCATAACAATGTAATCAAAATGTTCCATGACCTCTGTCATAACAATGCTCCAAACCCTTGTGATCACAATATTCCATAACACTTGTCATCACAATGCCCCAGGATGCTCGTCATCACAATTATCCATGGTCTTCTCATCACAATGCTCCATGACCTTCGTCATCACAATGCTCAATACACTTGTCATCAACATGCTCCCTGACACTTGTTGTCTGTATGCTCCTTGAACCCTGTCATGACAAGTCTCCATGCATTTTTCATGACAATGATCCATGCTCTTTTCATCACAATGCTCCAAGTCCCATGTAATCACAATAGTCCATGCCATTGTCATTACAAATCTCAGTGACGCATGCCATCAGAATGCTGCTTGGTCTTCTCCTCACAATGCTCCATGCCCTTGTCTTCACAATGTTCCAAGACCCCTGTAATCACAATGATCCATTCCCCTTTTAATCAGTATGCTCCATGAGACTTGTCATCACACGGCTCCATGGTTTTGTCATCACAGTGCTCCAGGACCTTGTCATCACAATGCTTCACGACCTTGTCATCAAAATTTTCAATGGCCCTTGTCATCATAATGCTCCAAACCCTAATCATCACAATGCTCCATTATATTTGTCATCACAATCCTCCATTACATTTGGTATCACAAAGCTCCATGCCATTGTCATCGCAATGGACCATGACATATGTCATCACAATGCTCCCTGACACCTGTCTTCACAATACTCCATGACCTTATCATCACAATGCTCCATGCCCTTGTCATCACAATGCACCATGCCCCCTCTCATCACAATAATCTATGATACTTGTCAGACCAATGCTCCATGCCACTGTCATCACAATGCTCCATGCCCTTGTCATCACAATGCTCCATGACCCCTGTCATCACAATGCTCCGTGACTCCAGTCATCACAATGCTTCATAACGTTTGTCATCACAATGGTCCATGCCCGCGTCATCACAAGGCTCTGTGACCTTTGTAACCACAATGCTCCATGAACTTTTCATCACAATTCTCTGAGAAACTTGTCATCACAATGCTCCATGTCTTTGTCAGAACAATGCTCCATGACCATTGTCATCACAATGTGTCACACGCATTTCATCACAACGTTCCAAACCTTGTCATTGCAATGCTCCATAAACCTTGTAATCACAATGGTCCATGCACTTCTCATCAAAATGCTGTGTCACCAGAGATATCACAATGTTCCATCACTAGTCATCACAATACTCCCTCACCATTGTAATCACAAAGTTCCATGACACTGTCATCACAATGCTACATCCAGTTATCATCACAATGTTCCATGACCCCTGACATCACAATGTTCCATAAGCTCTGTCATCAAAATGCTCAATGACCCTTTCCATCCCAAAGCTCCAAGACCCCTGCCATCACAATGTTCTATAACCCCTGCCATCAAAACTTTCCATTACACTTTTTATCAAATTGCTGCATGACCCGGTCATCAAAATGTTCCCTGCCCTTCTCATCAAAATGCTCCATGACTTGTCATCACAATGCTCCAAGACCCTTGGCATCACAATGATCTATGTCATTGTCATCACAATGCTCCATGAACCCTCTCATCACATTGCTCCATGCCCTTGTCATCACAAAGCTTCATGACACTTGTCATCAGAATGCTCCATGGCCTTCTCATCACAATGCTCCATGCCCTTGCCATCACAATGCTCCATTACACCTGTCATAACAATGCTCAATAACCCCTGCCATCACGATGATCCATGGCCTTGTCATCACAAGGCTCCATGACCCTTCTCATCACAATGCTCCAAGAACACTGTAATCACTATGCTCTATGCCCCTTTTCATCTCAATGATCCATGAACCTTGTCATCACAATGCACCATGCCCATCATCATAATGCTTCATGCTGTTGTCATCACAAAGAAATAAAAATGCTCCATGACCTCTGTCATAAAAATGCTCCAAACCCTTGTGATCACAATATTCCATAACACTTGTCATCACAAAGCCCCATGACGCTCGTCATCACAATTATCCATGGTCTTCTCATCACAATGCTCCATGACCTTCGTCATCACAATGCTCAATACACTTGTCATCAAAATGCTCCCTGACACTTGTTGTCTGTATGCTCCTTGAACCCTGTCATGACAAGGCTCCATGCCTTTTTCATCACAATGATCCATGCACTTTTCATCACAGTGCTCCTAGACCAATGTAATCACAATGCTCCATGCCCTTGTCATCACAAAGCTCAATGACGCATGCCATCAGAATGCTCCTTGGTCTTCTCCTCACCATGCTCCCTGCCCTTGGCATCACAATGTTCCAAGACCCCTGTAATCACAATGATCCATGCCCCTTTTCATCAGTATGCTCCATGAGACTTGTCATCAAAAGGCTCCACGGTTTTGTCATCACAATGCTCCAGGACCTTGTCATCACAATGCTTCATGACCTTTTCATGAAAATTTTCAATGGCCCTTGTCATCATAATGCTCCAAACCCTAATCATCACAATGCTCCATTATATTTGTCATCACAATCCTCAATTACATTTGGCATCACAATGCTCCATGGCATTGTCATCGCAATGAACCATGACATATGTCATCACAATGCTCCCTGACACCTGTCTTCACAATACTCCATGAGCTTATCATCACAATGCTCCATGCCCTTGTCATCACAATGCACCATGTCCACTCATCACAATAATCTATGAAACTTGTCAAACCAATGCACCATGCCCCTGTCATCACAATGCACCATGCCCTTGTCATCAAAGTGCTCCATGACCCCTGTCATCACAATGCTCTGTGACTCCAGTCATCACAATGCTTCATAAAGATTGTCATCACAATGGTCCATGCCCGCATCATCACAAGGCTCTGTGACCTTTGTATCCACAATGCTCCATGAACTTTTCATCACAATTCTCTGTGACACTTGTCATCACAATGCTCCTTGTCTTTGTCAGAACAATGCTCCATGACCATTGTCATCACAGTTTGCCATGTGCATTTCATCACAACTGTCCACAACCTTGTCATTGTAATGCTCCATAAAACTTGTAATCACAATGGTCCATGCACTTCTCATCAAAATGCTCTCTCACCAGAGATATCACAATGTTCCATCACTAGTCATCACAATACTCCCTCACCCCTGGAATCACAATGATCCATGACCCTGTCATCACAATGCTACATCCACTTATCATCACAATGTTCCATGACCCCTGCCATCACAATGTTCCATAACCCCTGTCATCAAAATGCTCCAGGACCCTTTCCATCCCAAAGCTCCAAGACCCCTGACATCACAATGTTCTATAACCCCTGCCATCTAAATGTTCCATTACACTTTTTATCAAATTGCTGCAGGACCCGGTCATCAAAATGCTCCCTGCCCTTCTCATCAAAATGCTCCATCACTTGTCATCACAAAGCTCCAAGACCCTTGGCATCACAATGCTCCATGTCATTGTCATCACAATGCTTCATGAACCCTCTCATCACATTGCTCCATGCCTTTGTCACCACAAAGCTCCATGACACTTGTCATCACAATGCTCGATGCCCTTCTCATCACAATGCTCCATGCCCTTGTCATTACAGTCCTGCATGACCCATGTATCCCAATGTTCTGTGCCCTTGTCATCACAATGCTCCATGCCCACTCTCATCACAATAATCCATGAAACAATTCAGACCAAAGTTCTATACCCTTCTCATCACAATGCTCCATTACCCCTGTCATAACAATGCACCATGACACCTGCCATCACAATGATCCACGGCCTAGTCATCACAAGGTTCCATGATAATTCTCATCACAATGCTCAAGACCCGTGATATCACAATGCTCCATGCCCTTGTCATCACAAAGCTCCATGACACATGTCATCAGAATGTTCCATGGCCTTCTCATCACAATGCTCCATGCACTTGTCATCACAATGCTCCAAGACCCTTGTCATCACAATGCTCCATGTCCCATTTCATCTCAATGCTCCATGAAATCTGTCATCACAATGCTCCAAGACCCTTGTAATCACTATGCTCCATGTCACTTTTCATCTCAATGCTCCATGAACCCTGTCATCACAGTGCACCATGCCCATCATCATAATGCTTCAGGCTATTGTCATCACAATGAAATCAATATTCTGCATGACCTCTGTCATCATAATGCTCCAAACCCTTGTGATCACAATGTTGCATAACACGTATCATCACAACACCCCATGACGCTCATCATCACAATTATCCATGGTCTTCTCATCACTATGCTCCATAACCTTTGTCATCACAATGCTCAATAGACTTGTCATCACAATGCTCCCTGACCCTTGTCATCAGTATGCTCCTTGAACACTGTCATGACAAGTTTCCATGCATTTTTCATCACAATGATCCATGACCATTTCATCACAATGCTCCAAGGTCCCTGTAATCACA
Organism: Mesoplodon densirostris; assembly: GCF_025265405.1. NCBI lineage: Eukaryota > Metazoa > Chordata > Mammalia > Artiodactyla > Ziphiidae > Mesoplodon > Mesoplodon densirostris. The sequence continues at coordinate 6,476,870 of NW_026778196.1, read as the reverse complement.
ATGCTCCATGCCCTTGTCATCACAAAACTCCATGACGCATGTCATCAGAATGCTCCATGGCCTTCTCATTACAATGCTCTATGCCCTAGTCATAACAATGCTCCAAGACCCCTGTAATCACAATGCTCCATGCCCCTTTTCATCAGACTGCTCCATGAGACTTGCCATCACAAGTCTCCATGGTCTTCTCATCACAATGTTCCAGGAACTTGTCATCACCATGATCCATTCCCTTGTCATCACAATGCTCCATGATCCCTGTCATCACAATAATCCATGAACATTTTCAGCCCAATGCTCCACGACCTTCTCATCACAATGCTCCATTGCCAATATCATCACAATGCTCCATGACCACTCTCATCACAACACTCCATGACACCTGACAACACAATGATCCGGAACTCTTGTCATCACAATGCTCAATTCCCTTGTCGTCACAATGCTTCATGACACCTGTAATCACAACTCTCCATGAACATTCTCTGCCCAGTGCTCCATGACCCTTGTTATCACAATGATCCAAGCCCTTGTCATCCCAATGCTCCATGACCCCTGTATTCACAATGCTCCTTGATGCTTGTCATCACAGTGCTCCATGACACATGTCATCACAATGCTCCATGCCTTTGTCAGCAAAATGCTACAAGACCTTGTCATTATAATGCTCTATGCGCTTGTCATCACAATACTCCATTTCCATTGTCATCACAATCCTCCATGAACATTGGGATCACATTGCTTCATGCCCTTGTCATCACAATGCTCCATGCTCCTTGAAATCAAAATGATCCATGACCACTGTCATCACAATGCTCCAAACCCTTGTGATCACAATGTTCCATAACACTTGTCATCACAACGCTCCATGATTCCTGTCATCAAAATACTCCATGCCCTTTTCATCACAATACTCCATGACCATTGTCACCACAATTCTCAATACAATTGTCATCACAATGCTCCCTGACACTTGTCATCAGAATGCTCCTTGAAACCTGTCACGAAAAGGCTCCATAGCTTTTTCATCACAATGCCCCTTTCCGTTTTCCTCACAATGCTCCATGCCATTGTCATCAAAATACTCCACAAGCTTGTCATCAGAATGCTCCATGACCCTTGTCATCACCATTCTCCATGCACTTGTCAGCAGAATGCTCCCTGACCCTTGTCATCACAATGCTCCAAGCCTTTGTCATCACAATGCTCCATTAACTTTGTCATCAGAATCCTCCCTGACACTTGGCATCACAATGATCCATGCCATCCTCATCACAATGGGCCATTACATATGTCATCACAATGCTCCCTGACACCTGTCTTCACAATACGGCATGACCTGGTCATCACAATGTTCCATGCCCTTGTCATCACAGTGTGCCATTCCAACTGTCATCGCAATACTCCATGAAAGTTATTAGACCAATGTTCCATGTCCTTGTAATCACAATGCTCCATGCCCTTGTTATCACAATGCTCCATGACGCCTGTCATCACAATGCTCCGTGACTCCAGTCATCACAAAGCTTCATGACCTTTGTCATCACAATGGTCCATGCCCTCGTCATCAACAGTCTCTGTGACCATTTTAACCACAATGCTCCATGAACTTTTCATCACAATGCTCTTTGACCCTTGTCATCACAATGCTCTATGCCTTTCTCAGCACAATGCTCCATGACGCTTGTCATCACAATGCTCCATGCGCTTGTCAGCACAATGCTCCATGACACATGTCATCACAATGCACCATGCGCTTGTCATCACAGTGCTCCACAACATTGTCATCACAATGCTCCATAAAATTTGTCATCACAGTGCTCCATGCACTTCTCATCAAAATGCTCTCTCTCCACTGATATCACAATGCTACATCACTATTTTTCACAATACTCCCTCACCCCTGTCATCACAATGTTCCATGAGCCTGTCATCACAATGCTACATGCACTTATCATCACAATGTTCGATGACCCCTGACATCACAATGTTCCATAACACCTGTCATCAAAATGTTCCATGACACTTTTCATCAAATTGCTCCATGACCCTGTCATTACAATGCTCCCTGCCCTTCTCATCACAATGCACAACACCCTTGCAATCAAAATGCTCCATGACCTTTGTCATCACAAAGATCCATGACCCTTGGCATCACAATGCTCCATGTCATTGTCATCACAATGCTCCCCGAACGCTCTCATCACATTGCTCCATGCCCTTGTCTTCACATAGCTCCATGACACATGTCATCAGAATGCTCCATGGCCTTCTCATCACAATGCTCCATGCCCTTGCCATCACAATGCTCCATTACACCTGTCATAACAATACTCCATGACGCCTGCCATCACGATGTTGCATGGCTTTGTCATCACAAGGCTCCATGACCCTTCTCATCACAATGCTCCAAGAACACTGTAATCACAGTGCTCTATGCCCCTTTTCATCTCAATGATCCATGAACCCTCTCATCACAATGCACCATGCCCATCATCATAATGCTTCATGCTATTGTCATAACAATGTAATCAAAATGTTCCATGACCTCTGTCATAACAATGCTCCAAACCCTTGTGATCACAATATTCCATAACACTTGTCATCACAATGCCCCAGGATGCTCGTCATCACAATTATCCATGGTCTTCTCATCACAATGCTCCATGACCTTCGTCATCACAATGCTCAATACACTTGTCATCAACATGCTCCCTGACACTTGTTGTCTGTATGCTCCTTGAACCCTGTCATGACAAGTCTCCATGCATTTTTCATGACAATGATCCATGCTCTTTTCATCACAATGCTCCAAGTCCCATGTAATCACAATAGTCCATGCCATTGTCATTACAAATCTCAGTGACGCATGCCATCAGAATGCTCCTTGGTCTTCTCCTCACAATGCTCCATGCCCTTGTCTTCACAATGTTCCAAGACCCCTGTAATCACAATGATCCATTCCCCTTTTAATCAGTATGCTCCATGAGACTTGTCATCACAAGGCTCCATGGTTTTGTCATCACAGTGCTCCAGGACCTTGTCATCACAATGCTTCACGACCTTGTCATCAAAATTTTCAATGGCCCTTGTCATCATAATGCTCCAAACCCTAATCATCACAATGCTCCATTATATTTGTCATCACAATCCTCCATTACATTTGGTATCACAAAGCTCCATGCCATTGTCATCGCAATGGACCATGACATATGTCATCACAATGCTCCCTGACACCTGTCTTCACAATACTCCATGACCTTATCATCACAATGCTCCATGCCCTTGTCATCACAATGCACCATGCCCCCTCTCATCACAATAATCTATGATACTTGTCAGACCAATGCTCCATGCCACTGTCATCACAATGCTCCATGCCCTTGTCATCACAATGCTCCATGACCCCTGTCATCACAATGCTCCGTGACTCCAGTCATCACAATGCTTCATAACGTTTGTCATCACAATGGTCCATGCCCGCGTCATCACAAGGCTCTGTGACCTTTGTAACCACAATGCTCCATGAACTTTTCATCACAATTCTCTGAGAAACTTGTCATCACAATGCTCCATGTCTTTGTCAGAACAATGCTCCATGACCATTGTCATCACAATGTGTCACACGCATTTCATCACAACGTTCCAAACCTTGTCATTGCAATGCTCCATAAACCTTGTAATCACAATGGTCCATGCACTTCTCATCAAAATGCTGTGTCACCAGAGATATCACAATGTTCCATCACTAGTCATCACAATACTCCCTCACCATTGTAATCACAAAGTTCCATGACACTGTCATCACAATGCTACATCCAGTTATCATCACAATGTTCCATGACCCCTGACATCACAATGTTCCATAAGCTCTGTCATCAAAATGCTCAATGACCCTTTCCATCCCAAAGCTCCAAGACCCCTGCCATCACAATGTTCTATAACCCCTGCCATCAAAACTTTCCATTACACTTTTTATCAAATTGCTGCATGACCCGGTCATCAAAATGTTCCCTGCCCTTCTCATCAAAATGCTCCATGACTTGTCATCACAATGCTCCAAGACCCTTGGCATCACAATGATCTATGTCATTGTCATCACAATGCTCCATGAACCCTCTCATCACATTGCTCCATGCCCTTGTCATCACAAAGCTTCATGACACTTGTCATCAGAATGCTCCATGGCCTTCTCATCACAATGCTCCATGCCCTTGCCATCACAATGCTCCATTACACCTGTCATAACAATGCTCAATAACCCCTGCCATCACGATGATCCATGGCCTTGTCATCACAAGGCTCCATGACCCTTCTCATCACAATGCTCCAAGAACACTGTAATCACTATGCTCTATGCCCCTTTTCATCTCAATGATCCATGAACCTTGTCATCACAATGCACCATGCCCATCATCATAATGCTTCATGCTGTTGTCATCACAAAGAAATAAAAATGCTCCATGACCTCTGTCATAAAAATGCTCCAAACCCTTGTGATCACAATATTCCATAACACTTGTCATCACAAAGCCCCATGACGCTCGTCATCACAATTATCCATGGTCTTCTCATCACAATGCTCCATGACCTTCGTCATCACAATGCTCAATACACTTGTCATCAAAATGCTCCCTGACACTTGTTGTCTGTATGCTCCTTGAACCCTGTCATGACAAGGCTCCATGCCTTTTTCATCACAATGATCCATGCACTTTTCATCACAGTGCTCCTAGACCAATGTAATCACAATGCTCCATGCCCTTGTCATCACAAAGCTCAATGACGCATGCCATCAGAATGCTCCTTGGTCTTCTCCTCACCATGCTCCCTGCCCTTGGCATCACAATGTTCCAAGACCCCTGTAATCACAATGATCCATGCCCCTTTTCATCAGTATGCTCCATGAGACTTGTCATCAAAAGGCTCCACGGTTTTGTCATCACAATGCTCCAGGACCTTGTCATCACAATGCTTCATGACCTTTTCATGAAAATTTTCAATGGCCCTTGTCATCATAATGCTCCAAACCCTAATCATCACAATGCTCCATTATATTTGTCATCACAATCCTCAATTACATTTGGCATCACAATGCTCCATGGCATTGTCATCGCAATGGACCATGACATATGTCATCACAATGCTCCCTGACACCTGTCTTCACAATACTCCATGAGCTTATCATCACAATGCTCCATGCCCTTGTCATCACAATGCACCATGTCCACTCATCACAATAATCTATGAAACTTGTCAAACCAATGCACCATGCCCCTGTCATCACAATGCACCATGCCCTTGTCATCAAAGTGCTCCATGACCCCTGTCATCACAATGCTCTGTGACTCCAGTCATCACAATGCTTCATAAAGATTGTCATCACAATGATCCATGCCCGCATCATCACAAGGCTCTGTGACCTTTGTATCCACAATCCTCCATGAACTTTTCATCACAATTCTCTGTGACACTTGTCATCACAATGCTCCTTGTCTTTGTCAGAACAATGCTCCATGACCATTGTCATCACAGTTTGCCATGTGCATTTCATCACAACTGTCCACAACCTTGTCATTGTAATGCTCCATAAAACTTGTAATCACAATGGTCCATGCACTTCTCATCAAAATGCTCTCTCACCAGAGATATCACAATGTTCCATCACTAGTCATCACAATACTCCCTCACCCCTGGAATCACAATGATCCATGACCCTGTCATCACAATGCTACATCCACTTATCATCACAATGTTCCATGACCCCTGCCATCACAATGTTCCATAACCCCTGTCATCAAAATGCTCCAGGACCCTTTCCATCCCAAAGCTCCAAGACCCCTGACATCACAATGTTCTATAACCCCTGCCATCTAAATGTTCCATTACACTTTTTATCAAATTGCTGCAGGACCCGGTCATCAAAATGCTCCCTGCCCTTCTCATCAAAATGCTCCATCACTTGTCATCACAAAGCTCCAAGACCCTTGGCATCACAATGCTCCATGTCATTGTCATCACAATGCTTCATGAACCCTCTCATCACATTGCTCCATGCCTTTGTCACCACAAAGCTCCATGACACTTGTCATCACAATGCTCGATGCCCTTCTCATCACAATGCTCCATGCCCTTGTCATTACAGTCCTGCATGACCCATGTATCCCAATGTTCTGTGCCCTTGTCATCACAATGCTCCATGCCCACTCTCATCACAATAATCCATGAAACAATTCAGACCAAAGTTCTATACCCTTCTCATCACAATGCTCCATTACCCCTGTCATAACAATGCACCATGACACCTGCCATCACAATGATCCACGGCCTAGTCATCACAAGGTTCCATGATAATTCTCATCACAATGCTCAAGACCCGTGATATCACAATGCTCCATGCCCTTGTCATCACAAAGCTCCATGACACATGTCATCAGAATGTTCCATGGCCTTCTCATCACAATGCTCCATGCACTTGTCATCACAATGCTCCAAGACCCTTGTCATCACAATGCTCCATGTCCCATTTCATCTCAATGCTCCATGAAATCTGTCATCACAATGCTCCAAGACCCTTGTAATCACTATGCTCCATGTCACTTTTCATCTCAATGCTCCATGAACCCTGTCATCACAGTGCACCATGCCCATCATCATAATGCTTCAGGCTATTGTCATCACAATGAAATCAATATTCTGCATGACCTCTGTCATCATAATGCTCCAAACCCTTGTGATCACAATGTTGCATAACACGTATCATCACAACACCCCATGACGCTCATCATCACAATTATCCATGGTCTTCTCATCACTATGCTCCATAACCTTTGTCATCACAATGCTCAATAGACTTGTCATCACAATGCTCCCTGACCCTTGTCATCAGTATGCTCCTTGAACACTGTCATGACAAGTTTCCATGCATTTTTCATCACAATGATCCATGACCATTTCATCACAATGCTCCAAGGTCCCTGTAATCACAATGCTCCATGCCCTTGTCATCACAAAACTCCATGACGCATGTCATCAGAATGCTCCATGGCCTTCTCATCACAATGCTCTATGCCCTAGTCATAACAATGCTCCAAGACCCCTGTAATCACAATGCTCCATGCCCCTTTTCATCAGACTGCTCCATGAGACTTGCCATCACAAGTCTCCATGGTCTTCTCATCACAATGTTCCAGGAACTTGTCATCACCATGATCCATTCCCTTGTCATCACAATGCTCCATGATCCCTGTCATCACAATAATCCATGAACATTTTCAGCCCAATGCTCCACGACCTTCTCATCACAATGCTCCATTGCCAATATCATCACAATGCTCCATGACCACTCTCATCACAACACTCCATGACACCTGACAACACAATGATCCGGAACTCTTGTCATCACAATGCTCAATTCCCTTGTCGTCACAATGCTTCATGACACCTGTAATCACAACTCTCCATGAACATTCTCTGCCCAGTGCTCCATGACCCTTGTTATCACAATGATCCAAGCCCTTGTCATCCCAATGCTCCATGACCCCTGTATTCACAATGCTCCTTGATGCTTGTCATCACAGTGCTCCATGACACATGTCATCACAATGCTCCATGCCTTTGTCAGCAAAATGCTACAAGACCTTGTCATTATAATGCTCTATGCGCTTGTCATCACAATACTCCATTTCCATTGTCATCACAATCCTCCATGAACATTGGGATCACATTGCTTCATGCCCTTGTCATCACAATGCTCCATGCTCCTTGAAATCAAAATGATCCATGACCACTGTCATCACAATGCTCCAAACCCTTGTGATCACAATGTTCCATAACACTTGTCATCACAACGCTCCATGATTCCTGTCATCAAAATACTCCATGCCCTTTTCATCACAATACTCCATGACCATTGTCACCACAATTCTCAATACAATTGTCATCACAATGCTCCCTGACACTTGTCATCAGAATGCTCCTTGAAACCTGTCACGAAAAGGCTCCATAGCTTTTTCATCACAATGCCCCTTTCCGTTTTCCTCACAATGCTCCATGCCATTGTCATCAAAATACTCCACAAGCTTGTCATCAGAATGCTCCATGACCCTTGTCATCACCATTCTCCATGCACTTGTCAGCAGAATGCTCCCTGACCCTTGTCATCACAATGCTCCAAGCCTTTGTCATCACAATGCTCCATTAACTTTGTCATCAGAATCCTCCCTGACACTTGGCATCACAATGATCCATGCCATCCTCATCACAATGGACCATTACATATGTCATCACAATGCTCCCTGACACCTGTCTTCACAATACGGCATGACCTGGTCATCACAATGTTCCATGCCCTTGTCATCACAGTGTGCCATTCCAACTGTCATCGCAATACTCCATGAAAGTTATTAGACCAATGTTCCATGTCCTTGTAATCACAATGCTCCATGCCCTTGTTATCACAATGCTCCATGACGCCTGTCATCACAATGCTCCGTGACTCCAGTCATCACAAAGCTTCATGACCTTTGTCATCACAATGGTCCATGCCCTCGTCATCAACAGTCTCTGTGACCATTTTAACCACAATGCTCCATGAACTTTTCATCACAATGCTCTTTGACCCTTGTCATCACAATGCTCTATGCCTTTCTCAGCACAATGCTCCATGACGCTTGTCATCACAATGCTCCATGCGCTTGTCAGCACAATGCTCCATGACACATGTCATCACAATGCACCATGCGCTTGTCATCACAGTGCTCCACAACATTGTCATCACAATGCTCCATAAAATTTGTCATCACAGTGCTCCATGCACTTCTCATCAAAATGCTCTCTCTCCACTGATATCACAATGCTACATCACTATTTTTCACAATACTCCCTCACCCCTGTCATCACAATGTTCCATGAGCCTGTCATCACAATGCTACATGCACTTATCATCACAATGTTCGATGACCCCTGACATCACAATGTTCCATAACACCTGTCATCAAAATGTTCCATGACACTTTTCATCAAATTGCTCCATGACCCTGTCATTACAATGCTCCCTGCCCTTCTCATCACAATGCACAACACCCTTGCAATCAAAATGCTCCATGACCTTTGTCATCACAAAGATCCATGACCCTTGGCATCACAATGCTCCATGTCATTGTCATCACAATGCTCCCCGAACGCTCTCATCACATTGCTCCATGCCCTTGTCTTCACATAGCTCCATGACACATGTCATCAGAATGCTCCATGGCCTTCTCATCACAATGCTCCATGCCCTTGCCATCACAATGCTCCATTACACCTGTCATAACAATACTCCATGACGCCTGCCATCACGATGTTGCATGGCTTTGTCATCACAAGGCTCCATGACCCTTCTCATCACAATGCTCCAAGAACACTGTAATCACAGTGCTCTATGCCCCTTTTCATCTCAATGATCCATGAACCCTCTCATCACAATGCACCATGCCCATCATCATAATGCTTCATGCTATTGTCATAACAATGTAATCAAAATGTTCCATGACCTCTGTCATAACAATGCTCCAAACCCTTGTGATCACAATATTCCATAACACTTGTCATCACAATGCCCCAGGATGCTCGTCATCACAATTATCCATGGTCTTCTCATCACAATGCTCCATGACCTTCGTCATCACAATGCTCAATACACTTGTCATCAACATGCTCCCTGACACTTGTTGTCTGTATGCTCCTTGAACCCTGTCATGACAAGTCTCCATGCATTTTTCATGACAATGATCCATGCTCTTTTCATCACAATGCTCCAAGTCCCATGTAATCACAATGGTCCATGCCATTGTCATCACAAAGCTCAGTGACGCATGCCATCAGAATGCTCCTTGGTCTTCTCCTCACAATGCTCCATGCCCTTGTCTTCACAATGTTCCAAGACCCCTGTAATCACAATGATCCATTCCCCTTTTAATCAGTATGCTCCATGAGACTTGTCATCACAAGGCTCCATGGTTTTGTCATCACAGTGCTCCAGGACCTTGTCATCACAATGCTTCACGACCTTGTCATCAAAATTTTCAATGGCCCTTGTCATCATAATGCTCCAAACCCTAATCATCACAATGCTCCATTATATTTGTCATCACAATCCTCCATTACATTTGGTATCACAAAGCTCCATGGCATTGTCATCGCAATGGACCATGACATATGTCATCACAATGCTCCCTGACACCTGTCTTCACAATACTCCATGACCTTATCATCACAATGCTCCATGCCCTTGTCATCACAATGCACCATGCCCCCTCTCATCACAATAATCTATGATACTTGTCAGACCAATGCTCCATGCCACTGTCATCACAATGCTCCATGCCCTTGTCATCACAATGCTCCATGACCCCTGTCATCACAATGCTCCGTGACTCCAGTCATCACAATGCTTCATAACGTTTGTCATCACAATGGTCCATGCCCGCGTCATCACAAGGCTCTGTGACCTTTGTAAGCACAATGCTCCATGAACTTTTCATCACAATTCTCTGAGAAACTTGTCATCACAATGCTCCATGTCTTTGTCAGAACAATGCTCCATGACCATTGTCATCACAATGTGCCACACGCATATCATCACAACGTTCCAAACCTTGTCATTGCAATGCTCCATAAACCTTGTAATCACAATGGTCCATGCACTTCTCATCAAAATGCTGTGTCACCAGAGATATCACAATGTTCCATCACTAGTCATCACAATACTCCCTCACCATTGTAATCACAAAGTTCCATGACACTGTCATCACAATGCTACATCCAGTTATCATCACAATGTTCCATGACCCCTGACATCACAATGTTCCATAAGCTCTGTCATCAAAATGCTCAATGACCCTTTCCATCCCAAAGCTCCAAGACCCCTGCCATCACAATGTTCTATAACCCCTGCCATCAAAACTTTCCATTACACTTTTTATCAAATTGCTGCATGACCCGGTCATCAAAATGTTCCCTGCCCTTCTCATCAAAATGCTCCATGACTTGTCATCACAATGCTCCAAGACCCTTGGCATCACAATGATCAATGTCATTGTCATCACAATGCTCCATGAACCCTCTCATCACATTGCTCCATGCCCTTGTCATCACAAAGCTCCATGACACTTGTCATCAGAATGCTCCATGGCCTTCTCATCACAGTGCTCCATGCCCTTGCCATCACAATGCTCCATTACCCCTGTCATAACAATGCTCCATAACCCCTGCCATCACGATGATCCATGGCCTTGTCATCACAAGGCTCCATGACCCTTCTCATCACAATGCTCCAAGAACACTGTAATCACTATGCTCTATGCCCCTTTTCATCTCAATGATCCATGAACCTTGTCATCACAATGCACCATGCCCATCATCATAATGCTTCATGCTGTTGTCATCACAAAGAAATAAAAATGCTCCATGACCTCTGTCATAAAAATGCTCCAAACCCTTGTGATCACAATATTCCATAACACTTGTCATCACAAAGCCCCATGACGCTCGTCATCACAATTATCCATGGTCTTCTCATCACAATGCTCCATGACCTTCGTCATCACAATGCTCAATACACTTGTCATCAAAATGCTCCCTGACACTTGTTGTCTGTATGCTCCTTGAACCCTGTCATGACAAGGCTCCATGCCTTTTTCATCACAATGATCCATGCACTTTTCATCACAGTGCTCCTAGACCAATGTAATCACAATGCTCCATGCCCTTGTCATCACAAAGCTCAATGACGCATGCCATCAGAATGCTCCTTGGTCTTCTCCTCACCATGCTCCCTGCCCTTGGCATCACAATGTTCCAAGACCCCTGTAATCACAATGATCCATGCCCCTTTTCATCAGTATGCTCCATGAGACTTGTCATCAAAAGGCTCCACGGTTTTGTCATCACAATGCTCCAGGACCTTGTCATCACAATGCTTCATGACATTCTCATGAAAATTTTCAATGGCCCTTGTCATCATAATGCTCCAAACCCTAATCATCACAATGCTCCATTATATTTGTCATCACAATCCTCCATTACATTTGGCATCACAATGCTCCATGGCATTGTCATCGCAATGGACCATGACATATGTCATCACAATGCTCCCTGACACCTGTCTTCACAATACTCCATGAGCTTATCATCACAATGCTCCATGCCCTTGTCATCACAATGCACCATGCCCACTCTCATCACAATAAACTATGAAACTTGTCAAACCAATGCACCATGCCCCTGTCATCACAATGCACCATGCCCTTGTCATCAAAGTGCTCCATGACCCCTGTCATCACAATGCTCTGTGACTCCAGTCATCACAATGCTTCATAAAGATTGTCATCACAATGGTCCATGCCCGCATCATCACAAGGCTCTGTGACCTTTGTATCCACAATGCTCCATGAACTTTTCATCACAATTCTCTGTGACACTTGTCATCACAATGCTCCTTGTCTTTGTCAGAACAATGCTCCATGACCATTGTCATCACAGTTTGCCACGTGCATTTCATCACAACTGTCCACAACCTTGTCATTGTAATGCTCCATAAACCTTGTAATCACAATGGTCCATGCACTTCTCATCAAAATGCTCTCTAACCAGAGATATCACAATGTTCCATCACTAGTCATCACAATACTCCCTCACCCCTGGAATCACAATGATCCATGACCCTGTCATCACAATGCTACATCCACTTATCATCACAATGTTCCATGACCCCTGCCATCACAATGTTCCATAACCCCTGTCATCAAAATGCTCCAGGACCCTTTCCATCCCAAAGCTCCAAGACCCCTGACATCACAATGTTCTATAACCCCTGCCATCTAAATGTTCCATTACACTTTTTATCAAATTGCTGCAGGACCCGGTCATCAAAATGCTCCCTGCCCTTCTCATCAAAATGCTCCATCACTTGTCATCACAAAGCTCCAAGACCCTTGGCATCACAATGTTCCTTGTCATTGTCATCACAATGCTTCATGAACCCTCTCATCACATTGCTCCATGCCTTTGTCACCACAAAGCTCCATGACACTTGTCATCACAATGCTCGATGCCCTTCTCATCACAATGCTCCATGCCCTTGTCATTACAGTCCTGCATGACCCATGTATCCCAATGTTCTGTGCCCTTGTCATCACAATGCTCCATGCCCACTCTCATCACAATAATCCATGAAACATTTCAGACCAAAGTTCCATACCCTTCTCATCACAATGCTCCATTACCCCTGTCATAACAATGCACCATGACACCTGCCATCACAATGATCCACGGCCTAGTCATCACAAGGTTCCATGATAATTCTCATCACAATGCTCAAGACCCGTGATATCACAATGCTCCATGCCCTTGTCATCACAAAGCTCCATGACACATGTCATCAGAATGTTCCATGGCCTTCTCATCACAATGCTCCATGCACTTGTCATCACAATGCTCCAAGACCCTTGTCATCACAATGCTCCATGTCCCATTTCATCTCAATGCTCCATGAAATCTGTCATCACAATGCTCCAAGACCCTTGTAATCACTATGCTCCATGTCACTTTTCATCTCAATGCTCCATGAACCCTGTCATCACAGTGCACCATGCCCATCATCATAATGCTTCAGGCTATTGTCATCACAATGAAATCAATATTCTGCATGACCTCTGTCATCATAATGCTCCAAACCCTTGTGATCACAATGTTGCATAACACGTATCATCACAACACCCCATGACGCTCATCATCACAATTATCCATGGTCTTCTCATCACTATGCTCCATAACTTTTGTCATCACAATGCTCAATAGACTTGTCATCACAGTGCTCCCTGACCCTTGTCATCAGTATGCTCCTTGAACCCTGTCATGACAAGTTTCCATGCATTTTTCATCACAATGATCCATGACCATTTCATCACAATGCTCCAAGGTCCCTGTAATCACAATGCTCCATGCCCTTGTCATCACAAAACTCCATGACGCATGTCATCAGAATGCTCCATGGCCTTCTCATCACAATGCTCTATGCCCTAGTCATAACAATGCTCCAAGACCCCTGTAATCACGATGCTCCATGCCCCTTTTCATCAGACTGCTCCATGAGACTTGCCATCACAAGTCTCCATGGTCTTCTCATCACAATGTTCCAGGAACTTATCATCACCATGATCCATTCCCTTGTCATCACAATGCTCCATGATCCCTGTCATCACAATAATCCATGAACATTTTCAGCCCAATGCTCCACGACCTTCTCATCACAATGCTCCATTGCCAATATCATCACAATGCTCCATGACCACTCTCATCACAACACTCCATGACACCTGACAACACAATGATCCGGAACTCTTGTCATCACAATGCTCAATTCCCTTGTCGTCACAATGCTTCATGACACCTGTAATCACAACTCTCCATGAACATTCTCTGCCCAGTGCTCCATGACCCTTGTTATCACAATGATCCAAGCCCTTGTCATCCCAATGCTCCATGACCCCTGTATTCACAATGCTCCTTGATGCTTGTCATCACAGTGCTCCATGTCACATGTCATCACAATGCTCCATGCCTTTGTCAGCAAAATGCTACAAGACCTTGTCATTATAATGCTCTATGGGCTTGTCATCACAATACTCCATTTCCATTGTCATCACAATCCTCCATGAACATTGGGATCACATTGCTTCATGCCCTTGTCATCACAATGCTCCATGCTCCTTGAAATCAAAATGATCCATGACCACTGTCATCACAATGCTCCAAACCCTTGTGATCACAATGTTCCATAACACTTGTCATCACAACGCTCCATGATTCCTGTCATCAAAATACTCCATGCCCTTTTCATCACAATGCTCCATGACCATTGTCACCACAATTCTCAATACAATTGTCATCACAATGCTCCCTGACACTTGTCATCAGAATGCTCCTTGAAACCTGTCACGAAAAGGCTCCATAGCTTTTTCATCACAATGCCCCTTTCCGTTTTCCTCACAATGCTCCATGCCATTGTCATCAAAATACTCCACAAGCTTGTCATCAGAATGCTCCATGACCCTTGTCATCACAATTCTCCATGCACTTGTCAGCAGAATGCTCCCTGACCCTTGTCATCACAATGCTCCAAGCCTTTGTCATCACAATGCTCCATTAACTTTGTCATCAGAATCCTCCCTGACACGTGGCATCACAATGCTCCATGCCATCCTCATCACAATGGGCCATTACATATGTCATCACAATGCTCCCTGGCACCTGTCTTCACAATACGGCATGACCTGGTCATCACAATGTTCCATGCCCTTGTCATCACAGTGGGCCATTCCAACTGTCATCGCAATACTCCATGAAAGTTATTAGACCAATGTTCCATGTCCTTGTAATCACAATGCTCCATGCCCTTGTTATCACAATGCTCCATGACGCCTGTCATCACAATGCTCCGTGACTCCAGTCATCACAAAGCTTCATGACCTTTGTCATCACAATGGTCCATGCCCTCGTCATCAACAGTCTCTGTGACCTTTTTAACCACAATGCTCCATGAACTTTTCATCACAATGCTCTTTGACCCTTGTCATCACAATGCTCTATGCCTTTCTCAGCACAATGCTCCATGACGCTTGTCATCACAATGCTCCATGCGCTTGTCAGCACAATGCTCCATGACACATGTCATCACAATGCACCATGCGCTTGTCATCACAGTGCTCCACAACATTGTCATCACAATGCTCCATAAAATTTGTCATCACAGTGCTCCATGCACTTCTCATCAAAATGCTCTCTCTCCACTGATATCACAATGCTACATCACTATTTTTCACAATACTCCCTCACCCCTGTCATCACAATGTTCCATGAGCCTGTCATCACAATGCTACATGCACTTATCATCACAATGTTCGATGACCCCTGACATCACAATGTTCCATAACACCTGTCATCAAAATGTTCCATGACACTTTTCATCAAATTGCTCCATGACCCTGTCATTACAATGCTCCCTGCCCTTCTCATCACAATGCACAACACCCTTGCAATCAAAATGCTCCATGACCTTTGTCATCACAAAGATCCATGACCCTTGGCATCACAATGCTCCATGTCATTGTCATCACAATGCTCCCCGAACGCTCTCATCACATTGCTCCATGCCCTTGTCTTCACATAGCTCCATGACACATGTCATCAGAATGCTCCATGGCCTTCTCATCACAATGCTCCATGCCCTTGCCATCACAATGCTCCATTACACCTGTCATAACAATACTCCATGACGCCTGCCATCACGATGTTGCATGGCTTTGTCATCACAAGGCTCCATGACCCTTCTCATCACAATGCTCCAAGAACACTGTAATCACAGTGCTCTATGCCCCTTTTCATCTCAATGATCCATGAACCCTCTCATCACAATGCACCATGCCCATCATCATAATGCTTCATGCTATTGTCATAACAATGTAATCAAAATGTTCCATGACCTCTGTCATAACAATGCTCCAAACCCTTGTGATCACAATATTCCATAACACTTGTCATCACAATGCCCCAGGATGCTCTTCATCACAATTATCCATGGTCTTCTCATCACAATGCTCCATGACCTTCGTCATCACAATGCTCAATACACTTGTCATCAACATGCTCCCTGACACTTGTTGTCTGTATGCTCCTTGAACCCTGTCATGACAAGTCTCCATGCATTTTTCATGACAATGATCCATGCTCTTTTCATCACAATGCTCCAAGTCCCATGTAATCACAATGGTCTATGCCATTGTCATCACAAAGCTCAGTGACACATGCCATCAGAATGCTCCTTGGTCTTCTCCTCACAATGCTCCATGCCCTTGACTTCACAATGTTCCAAGACCCCTGTAATCACAATGATCCATTCCCCTTTTAATCAGTATGCTCCATGAGACTTGTCATCACAAGGCTCCATGGTTTTGTCATCACAGTGCTCCAGGACCTTGTCATCACAATGCTTCACGACCTTGTCATCAAAATTTTCAATGGCCCTTGTCATCATAATGCTCCAAACCCTAATCATCACAATGCTCTATTATATTTGTCATCACAATCCTCCATTACATTAGGTATCACAAAGCTCCATGCCATTGTCATCGCAATGGACCATGACATATGTCATCACAATGCTCCCTGACACCTGTCTTCACAATACTCCATGACCTTATCATCACAATGCTCCATGCCCTTGTCATCACAATGCACCATGCCCCCTCTCATCACAATAATCTATGATACTTGTCAGACCAATGCTCCATGCCACTGTCATCACAATGCTCCATGCCCTTGTCATCACAATGCTCCATGACCCCTGTCATCACAATGCTCCGTGACTCCAGTCATCACAATGCTTCATAACGTTTGTCATCACAATGGTCCATGCCCGCGTCATCACAAGGCTCTGTGACCTTTGTAAGCACAATGCTCCATGAACTTTTCATCACAATTCTCTGAGAAACTTGTCATCACAATGCTCCATGTCTTTGTCAGAACAATGCTCCATGACCATTGTCATCACAATGTGCCACACGCATTTCATCACAACTTTCCAAACCTTGTCATTGCAATGCTCCATAAACCTTGTAATCACAATGGGCCATGCACTTCTCATCAAAATGCTGTGTCACCAGAGATATCACAATGTTCCATCACTAGTCATCACAATACTCCCTCACCATTGTAATCACAATGTTCCATGACACTGTCATCACAATGCTACATCCAGTTATCATCACAATGTTCCATGACCCCTGACATCACAATGTTCCATAAGCTCTGTCATCAAAATGCTCAATGACCCTTTCCATCCCAAAGCTCCAAGACCCCTGCCATCACAATGTTCTATAACCCCTGCCATCAAAACTTTCCATTACACTTTTTATCAAATTGCTGCATGACCCGGTCATCAAAATGTTCCCTGCCCTTCTCATCAAAATGCTCCATGACTTGTCATCACAAAGCTCCAAGACCCTTGGCATCAAAATGATCAATGTCATTGTCATCACAATGCTCCATGAACCCTCTCATCACAATGTTCCATGCCCTTGTCATCACAAAGCTCCATGACACTTGTCATCAGAATGCTCCATGGCCTTCTCATCACAATGCTCCATGCCATTGCCATCACAATGCTCCATTACCCCTGTCATAAAAATGCTCCATAACCCCTGCCATCACGATGATCCATGGCCTTGTTATCACAAGGCTCCATGACCCTTCTCATCACAATGCTCCAAGAACACTGTAATCACTATGCTCTATGCCCCTTTTCATCTCAATGATCCATGAACCTTGTCATCACAATGCACCATGCCCATCATCATAATGCTTCATGCTGTTGTCATCACAAAGAAATAAAAATGCTCCATGACCTCTGTCATAAAAATGCTCCAAACCCTTGTGATCACAATATTCCATAACACTTGTCATCACAAAGCCCCATGACGCTCGTCATCACAATTATCCATGGTCTTCTCATCACAATGCTCCATGACCTTCGTCATCACAATGCTCAATACACTTGTCATCAAAATGCTCCCTGACACTTGTTGTCTGTATGCTCCTTGAACCCTGTCATGACAAGGCTCCATGCCTTTTTCATCACAATGATCCATGCACTTTTCATCACAGTGCTCCTAGACCAATGTAATCACAATGCTCCATGCCCTTGTCATCACAAAGCTCAATGACGCATGCCATCAGAATGCTCCTTGGTCTTCTCCTCACCATGCTCCCTGCCCTTGGCATCACAATGTTCCAAGACCCCTGTAATCACAATGATCCATGCCCCTTTTCATCAGTATGCTCCATGAGACTTGTCATCAAAAGGCTCCACGGTTTTGTCATCACAATGCTCCAGGACCTTGTCATCACAATGCTTCATGACATTGTCATGAAAATTTTCAATGGCCCTTGTCATCATAATGCTCCAAACCCTAATCATCACAATGCTCCATTATATTTGTCATCACAATCCTCCATTACATTTGGCATCACAATGCTCCATGGCATTGTCATCGCAATGGACCATGACATATGTCATCACAATGCTCCCTGACACCTGTCTTCACAATACTCCATGAGCTTATCATCACAATGCTCCATGCCCTTGTCATCACAATGCACCATGCCCACTCTCATCACAATAATCTATGAAACTTGTCAAACCAATGCACCATGCCCCTGTCATCACAATGCACCATGCCCTTGTCATCAAAGTGCTCCATGTCCCCTGTCATCACAATGCTCTGTGACTCCAGTCATCACAATGCTTCATAAAGATTGTCATCACAATGGTCCATGCCCGCATCATCACAAGGCTCTGTGACCTTTGTATCCACAATGCTCCATGAACTTTTCATCACAATTCTCTGTGACACTTGTCATCACAATGCTCCTTGTCTTTGTCAGAACAATGCTCCATGACCATTGTCATCACAGTTTGCCACGTGCATTTCATCACAACTGTCCACAACCTTGTCATTGTAATGCTCCATAAACCTTGTAATCACAATGGTCCATGCACTTCTCATCAAAATGCTCTCTCACCAGAGATATCACAATGTTCCATCACTAGTCATCACAATACTCCCTCACCCCTGGAATCACAATGATCCATGACCCTGTAATCACAATGCTACATCCACTTATCATCACAATGTTCCATGACCCCTGCCATCACAATGTTCCATAACCCCTGTCATCAAAATGCTCCAGGACCCTTTCCATCCCAAAGCTCCAAGACCCCTGACATCACAATGTTCTATAACCCCTGCCATCTAAATGTTCCATTACACTTTTTATCAAATTGCTGCAGGACCCGGTCTTCAAAATGCTCCCTGCCCTTCTCATCAAAATGCTCCATCACTTGTCATCACAAAGCTCCAAGACCCTTGGCATCACAATGCTCCATGTCATTGTCATCACAATGCTTCATGAACCCTCTCATCACATTGCTCCATGCCTTTGTCACCACAAAGCTCCATGACACTTGTCATCACAATGCTCGATGCCCTTCTCATCACAATGCTCCATGCCCTTGTCATTACAGTCCTGCATGACCCATGTATTCCAATGTTCTGTGCCCTTGTCATCACAATGCTCCATGCCCACTCTCATCACAATAATCCATGAAACATTTCAGACCAAAGTTCCATACCCTTCTCATCACAATGCTCCATTACCCATGTCATAACAATGCACCATGACACCTGCCATCACAATGATCCACGGCCTAGTCATCACAAGGTTCCATGATAATTCTCATCACAATGCTCAAGACCCGTGATATCACAATGCTCCATGCCCTTGTCATCACAAAGCTCCATGACACATGTCATCAGAATGTTCCATGGCCTTCTCATCACAATGCTCCATGCACTTGTCATCACAATGCTCCAAGACCCTTGTCATCACAATGCTCCATGTCCCATTTCATCTCAATGCTCCATGAAATCTGTCATCACAATGCTCCAAGACCCTTGTAATCACTATGCTCCATGTCACTTTTCATCTCAATGCTCCATGAACCCTGTCATCACAGTGCACCATGCCCATCATCATAATGCTTCAGGCTATTGTCATCACAATGAAATCAATATTCTGCATGACCTCTGTCATCATAATGCTCCAAACCCTTGTGATCACAATGTTGCATAACACGTATCATCACAACACCCCATGACGCTCATCATCACAATTATCCATGGTCTTCTCATCACTATACTCCATAACCTTTGTCATCACAATGCTCAATAGACTTGTCATCACAATGCTCCCTGACCCTTGTCATCAGTATGCTCCTTGAACCCTGTCATGACAAGTTTCCATGCATTTTTCATCACAATGATCCATGACCATTTCATCACAATGCTCCAAGGTCCCTGTAATCACAATGCTCGATGCCCTTGTCATCACAAAACTCCATGATGCATGTCATCAGAATGCTCCATGGCCTTCTCATCACAATGCTCTATGCCCTAGTCATAACAATGCTCCAAGACCCCTGTAATCACAATGCTCCATGCCCCTTTTCATCAGACTGCTCCATGAGACTTGCCATCACAAGTCTCCATGGTCTGCTCATCACAATGTTCCAGGAACTTGTCATCACCATGATCCATTCCCTTGTCATCACAATGCTCCATGATCCCTGTCATCACAATAATCCATGAACATTTTCAGCCCAATGCTCCACGACCTTCTCATCACAATGCTCCATTGCCAATATCATCACAATGCTCCATGACCACTCTCATCACAACACTCCATGACACCTGACAACACAATGATCCGGAACTCTTGTCATCACAATGCTCAATTCCCTTGTCGTCACAATGCTTCATGACACCTGTAATCACAACTCTCCATGAACATTCTCTTCCCAGTGCTCCATGACCCTTGTTATCACAATGATCCAAGCCCTTGTCATCCCAATGCTCCATGACCCCTGTATTCACAATGCTCCTTGATGCTTGTCATCACAGTGCTCCATGACACATGTCATCACAATGCTCCATGCCTTTGTCAGCAAAATGCTACAAGACCTTGTCATTATAATGCTCTATGCGCTTGTCATCACAATACTCCATTTCCATTGTCATCACAATCCTCCATGAACATTGGGATCACATTGCTTCATGCCCTTGTCATCACAATGCTCCATGCTCCTTGAAATCAAAATGATCCATGACCACTGTCATCACAATGCTCCAAACCCTTGTGATCACAATGTTCCATAACACTTGTCATCACAACGCTCCATGATTCCTGTCATCAAAATACTCCATGCCCTTTTCATCACAATGCTCCATGACCATTGTCACCACAATTCTCAATACAATTGTCATCACAATGCTCCCTGACACTTGTCATCAGAATGCTTCTTGAAACCTGTCACGAAAAGGCTCCATAGCTTTTTCATCACAATGCCCCTTTCCGTTTTCCTCACAATGCTCCATGCCATTGTCATCAAAATACTCCACAAGCTTGTCATCAGAATGCTCCATGACCCTTGTCATCACAATTCTCCATGCACTTGTCAGCAGAATGCTCCCTGACCCTTGTCATCACAATGCTCCAAGCCTTTGTCATCACAATGCTCCATTAACTTTGTCATCAGAATCCTCCCTGACACTTGGCATCACAATGCTCCATGCCATCCTCATCACAATGGGCCATTACATATGTCATCACAATGCTCCCTGACACCTGTCTTCACAATACGGCATGACCTGGTCATCACAATGTTCCATGCCCTTGTCATCACAGTGTGCCATTCCAACTGTCATCGCAATACTCCATGAAAGTTATTAGACCAATGTTCCATGTCCTTGTAATCACAATGCTCCATGCCCTTGTTATCACAATGCTCCATGACGCCTGTCATCACAATGCTCCGTGACTCCAGTCATCACAAAGCTTCATGACCTTTGTCATCACAATGGTCCATGCCCTCATCATCAACAGTCTCTGTGACCATTTTAACCACAATGCTCCATGAACTTTTCATCACAATGCTCTTTGACCCTTGTCATCACAATGCTCTATGCCTTTCTCAGCACAATGCTCCATGACGCTTGTCATCACAATGCTCCATGCGCTTGTCAGCACAATGCTCCATGACACATGTCATCACAATGCACCATGCGCTTGTCATCACAGTGCTCCACAACATTGTCATCACAATGCTCCATAAAATTTGTCATCACAGTGCTCCATGCACTTCTCATCAAAATGCTCTCTCTCCACTGATATCACAATGCTACATCACTATTTTTCACAATACTCCCTCACCCCTGTCATCACAATGTTCCATGAGCCTGTCATCACAATGCTACATGCACTTATCATCACAATGTTCGATGACCCCTGACATCACAATGTTCCATAACACCTGTCATCAAAATGTTCCATGACACTTTTCATCAAATTGCTCCATGACCCTGTCATTACAATGCTCCCTGCCCTTCTCATCACAATGCACAACACCCTTGCAATCAAAATGCTCCATGACCTTTGTCATCACAAAGATCCATGACCCTTGGCATCACAATGCTCCATGTCATTGTCATCACAATGCTCCCCGAACGCTCTCATCACATTGCTCCATGCCCTTGTCTTCACATAGCTCCATGACACATGTCATCAGAATGCTCCATGGCCTTCTCATCACAATGCTCCATGCCCTTGCCATCACAATGCTCCATTACACCTGTCATAACAATACTCCATGACGCCTGCCATCACGATGTTGCATGGCTTTGTCATCACAATGCTCCAAGAACACTGTAATCACAGTGCTCTATGCCCCTTTTCATCTCAATGATCCATGAACCCTCTCATCACAATGCACCATGCCCATCATCATAATGCTTCATGCTATTGTCATAACAATGTAATCAAAATGTTCCATGACCTCTCTCATAACAATGCTCCAAACCCTTGTGATCACAATATTCCATAACACTTGTCATCACAATGCCCCAGGATGCTCGTCATCACAATTATCCATGGTCTTCTCATCACAATGCTCCATGACCTTCGTCATCACAATGCTCAATACACTTGTCATCAACATGCTCCCTGACACTTGTTGTCTGTATGCTCCTTCAACCCTGTCATGACAAGTCTCCATGCATTTTTCATGACAATGATCCATGCTCTTTTCATCACAATGCTCCAAGTCCCATGTAATCACAATGGTCTATGCCATTGTCATCACAAAGCTCAGTGACGCATGCCATCAGAATGCTCCTTGGTCTTCTCCTCACAATGCTCCATGCCCTTGTCTTCACAATGTTCCAAGACCCCTGTAATCACAATGATCCATTCCCCTTTTAATCAGTATGCTCCATGAGACTTGTCATCACAAGGCTCCATGGTTTTGACATCACAGTGCTCCAGGACCTTGTCATCACAATGCTTCACGACCTTGTCATCAAAATTTTCAATGGCCCTTGTCATCATAATGCTCCAAACCCTAATCATCACAATGCTCTATTATATTTGACATCACAATCCTCCATTACATTTGGTATCACAAAGCTCCATGCCATTGTCATCGCAATGGACCATGACATATGTCATCACAATGCTCCCTGACACCTGTCTTCACAATACTCCATGACCTTATCATCACAATGCTCCATGCCCTTGTCATCACAATGCACCATGCCCCCTCTCATCACAATAATCTATGATACTTGTCAGACCAATGCTCCATGCCACTGTCATCACAATGCTCCATGCCTTTGTCATCACAATGCTCCATGACCCCTGTCATCACAATGCTCCGTGACTCCAGTCATCACAATGCTTCATAACGTTTGTCATCACAATGGTCCATGCCCGCGTCATCACAAGGCTCTGTGACCTTTGTAAGCACAATGCTCCATGAACTTTTCATCACAATTCTCTGAGAAACTTGTCATCACAATGCTCCATGTCTTTGTCAGAACAATGCTCCATGACCATTGTCATCACAATGTGCCACACGCATTTCATCACAACTTTCCAAACCTTGTCATTGCAATGCTCCATAAACCTTCTAATCACAATGGTCCATGCACTTCTCATCAAAATGCTGTGTCACCAGAGATATCACAATGTTCCATCACTAGTCATCACAATACTCCCTCACCATTGTAATCACAATGTTCCATGACACTGTCATCACAATGCTACATCCAGTTATCATCACAATGTTCCATGACCCCTGACATCACAATGTTCCATAAGCTCTGTCATCAAAATGCTCAATGACCCTTTCCATCCCAAAGCTCCAAGACCCCTGCCATCACAATGTTCTATAACCCCTGCCATCAAAACTTTCCATTACACTTTTTATCAAATTGCTGCATGACCCGGTCATCAAAATGTTCCCTGCCCTTCTCATCAAAATGCTCCATGACTTGTCATCACAAAGCTCCAAGACCCTTGGCATCACAATGATCAATGTCATTGTCATCACAATGCTCCATGAACCCTCTCATCACATTGCTCCATGCCCTTGTCATCACAAAGCTCCATGACACTTGTCATCAGAATGCTCCATGGCCTTCTCATCACAATGATCCATGCCCCTTTTCATCAGTATGCTCCATGAGACTTGTCATCAAAAGGCTCCACGGTTTTGTCATCACAATGCTCCAGGACCTTGTCATCACAATGCTTCATGACATTCTCATGAAAATTTTCAATGGCCCTTGTCATCATAATGCTCCAAACCCTAATCATCACAATGCTCCATTATATTTGTCATCACAATCCTCCATTACATTTGGCATCACAATGCTCCATGGCATTGTCATCGCAATGGACCATGACATATGTCATCACAATGCTCCCTGACACCTGTCTTCACAATACTCCATGAGCTTATCATCACAATGCTCCATGCCCTTGTCATCACAATGCACCATGCCCACTCTCATCACAATAATCTATGAAACTTGTCAAACCAATGCACCATGCCCCTGTCATCACAATGCACCATGCCCTTGTCATCAAAGTGCTCCATGTCCCCTGTCATCACAATGCTCTGTGACTCCAGTCATCACAATGCTTCATAAAGATTGTCATCACAATGGTCCATGCCCGCATCATCACAAGGCTCTGTGACCTTTGTATCCACAATGCTCCATGAACTTTTCATCACAATTCTCTGTGACACTTGTCATCACAATGCTCCTTGTCTTTGTCAGAACAATGCTCCATGACCATTGTCATCACAGTTTGCCACGTGCATTTCATCACAACTGTCCACAACCTTGTCATTGTAATGCTCCATAAACCTTGTAATCACAATGGTCCATGCACTTCTCATCAAAATGCTCTCTCACCAGAGATATCACAATGTTCCATCACTAGTCATCACAATACTCCCTCACCCCTGGAATCACAATGATCCATGACCCTGTAATCACAATGCTACATCCACTTATCATCACAATGTTCCATGACCCCTGCCATCACAATGTTCCATAACCCCTGTCATCAAAATGCTCCAGGACCCTTTCCATCCCAAAGCTCCAAGACCCCTGACATCACAATGTTCTATAACCCCTGCCATCTAAATGTTCCATTACACTTTTTATCAAATTGCTGCAGGACCCGGTCTTCAAAATGCTCCCTGCCCTTCTCATCAAAATGCTCCATCACTTGTCATCACAAAGCTCCAAGACCCTTGGCATCACAATGCTCCATGTCATTGTCATCACAATGCTTCATGAACCCTCTCATCACATTGCTCCATGCCTTTGTCACCACAAAGCTCCATGACACTTGTCATCACAATGCTCGATGCCCTTCTCATCACAATGCTCCATGCCCTTGTCATTACAGTCCTGCATGACCCATGTATTCCAATGTTCTGTGCCCTTGTCATCACAATGCTCCATGCCCACTCTCATCACAATAATCCATGAAACATTTCAGACCAAAGTTCCATACCCTTCTCATCACAATGCTCCATTACCCATGTCATAACAATGCACCATGACACCTGCCATCACAATGATCCACGGCCTAGTCATCACAAGGTTCCATGATAATTCTCATCACAATGCTCAAGACCCGTGATATCACAATGCTCCATGCCCTTGTCATCACAAAGCTCCATGACACATGTCATCAGAATGTTCCATGGCCTTCTCATCACAATGCTCCATGCACTTGTCATCACAATGCTCCAAGACCCTTGTCATCACAATGCTCCATGTCCCATTTCATCTCAATGCTCCATGAAATCTGTCATCACAATGCTCCAAGACCCTTGTAATCACTATGCTCCATGTCACTTTTCATCTCAATGCTCCATGAACCCTGTCATCACAGTGCACCATGCCCATCATCATAATGCTTCAGGCTATTGTCATCACAATGAAATCAATATTCTGCATGACCTCTGTCATCATAATGCTCCAAACCCTTGTGATCACAATGTTGCATAACACGTATCATCACAACACCCCATGACGCTCATCATCACAATTATCCATGGTCTTCTCATCACTATACTCCATAACCTTTGTCATCACAATGCTCAATAGACTTGTCATCACAATGCTCCCTGACCCTTGTCATCAGTATGCTCCTTGAACCCTGTCATGACAAGTTTCCATGCATTTTTCATCACAATGATCCATGACCATTTCATCACAATGCTCCAAGGTCCCTGTAATCACAATGCTCGATGCCCTTGTCATCACAAAACTCCATGATGCATGTCATCAGAATGCTCCATGGCCTTCTCATCACAATGCTCTATGCCCTAGTCATAACAATGCTCCAAGACCCCTGTAATCACAATGCTCCATGCCCCTTTTCATCAGACTGCTCCATGAGACTTGCCATCACAAGTCTCCATGGTCTGCTCATCACAATGTTCCAGGAACTTGTCATCACCATGATCCATTCCCTTGTCATCACAATGCTCCATGATCCCTGTCATCACAATAATCCATGAACATTTTCAGCCCAATGCTCCACGACCTTCTCATCACAATGCTCCATTGCCAATATCATCACAATGCTCCATGACCACTCTCATCACAACACTCCATGACACCTGACAACACAATGATCCGGAACTCTTGTCATCACAATGCTCAATTCCCTTGTCGTCACAATGCTTCATGACACCTGTAATCACAACTCTCCATGAACATTCTCTTCCCAGTGCTCCATGACCCTTGTTATCACAATGATCCAAGCCCTTGTCATCCCAATGCTCCATGACCCCTGTATTCACAATGCTCCTTGATGCTTGTCATCACAGTGCTCCATGACACATGTCATCACAATGCTCCATGCCTTTGTCAGCAAAATGCTACAAGACCTTGTCATTATAATGCTCTATGCGCTTGTCATCACAATACTCCATTTCCATTGTCATCACAATCCTCCATGAACATTGGGATCACATTGCTTCATGCCCTTGTCATCACAATGCTCCATGCTCCTTGAAATCAAAATGATCCATGACCACTGTCATCACAATGCTCCAAACCCTTGTGATCACAATGTTCCATAACACTTGTCATCACAACGCTCCATGATTCCTGTCATCAAAATACTCCATGCCCTTTTCATCACAATGCTCCATGACCATTGTCACCACAATTCTCAATACAATTGTCATCACAATGCTCCCTGACACTTGTCATCAGAATGCTTCTTGAAACCTGTCACGAAAAGGCTCCATAGCTTTTTCATCACAATGCCCCTTTCCGTTTTCCTCACAATGCTCCATGCCATTGTCATCAAAATACTCCACAAGCTTGTCATCAGAATGCTCCATGACCCTTGTCATCACAATTCTCCATGCACTTGTCAGCAGAATGCTCCCTGACCCTTGTCATCACAATGCTCCAAGCCTTTGTCATCACAATGCTCCATTAACTTTGTCATCAGAATCCTCCCTGACACTTGGCATCACAATGCTCCATGCCATCCTCATCACAATGGGCCATTACATATGTCATCACAATGCTCCCTGACACCTGTCTTCACAATACGGCATGACCTGGTCATCACAATGTTCCATGCCCTTGTCATCACAGTGTGCCATTCCAACTGTCATCGCAATACTCCATGAAAGTTATTAGACCAATGTTCCATGTCCTTGTAATCACAATGCTCCATGCCCTTGTTATCACAATGCTCCATGACGCCTGTCATCACAATGCTCCGTGACTCCAGTCATCACAAAGCTTCATGACCTTTGTCATCACAATGGTCCATGCCCTCATCATCAACAGTCTCTGTGACCATTTTAACCACAATGCTCCATGAACTTTTCATCACAATGCTCTTTGACCCTTGTCATCACAATGCTCTATGCCTTTCTCAGCACAATGCTCCATGACGCTTGTCATCACAATGCTCCATGCGCTTGTCAGCACAATGCTCCATGACACATGTCATCACAATGCACCATGCGCTTGTCATCACAGTGCTCCACAACATTGTCATCACAATGCTCCATAAAATTTGTCATCACAGTGCTCCATGCACTTCTCATCAAAATGCTCTCTCTCCACTGATATCACAATGCTACATCACTATTTTTCACAATACTCCCTCACCCCTGTCATCACAATGTTCCATGAGCCTGTCATCACAATGCTACATGCACTTATCATCACAATGTTCGATGACCCCTGACATCACAATGTTCCATAACACCTGTCATCAAAATGTTCCATGACACTTTTCATCAAATTGCTCCATGACCCTGTCATTACAATGCTCCCTGCCCTTCTCATCACAATGCACAACACCCTTGCAATCAAAATGCTCCATGACCTTTGTCATCACAAAGATCCATGACCCTTGGCATCACAATGCTCCATGTCATTGTCATCACAATGCTCCCCGAACGCTCTCATCACATTGCTCCATGCCCTTGTCTTCACATAGCTCCATGACACATGTCATCAGAATGCTCCATGGCCTTCTCATCACAATGCTCCATGCCCTTGCCATCACAATGCTCCATTACACCTGTCATAACAATACTCCATGACGCCTGCCATCACGATGTTGCATGGCTTTGTCATCACAATGCTCCAAGAACACTGTAATCACAGTGCTCTATGCCCCTTTTCATCTCAATGATCCATGAACCCTCTCATCACAATGCACCATGCCCATCATCATAATGCTTCATGCTATTGTCATAACAATGTAATCAAAATGTTCCATGACCTCTCTCATAACAATGCTCCAAACCCTTGTGATCACAATATTCCATAACACTTGTCATCACAATGCCCCAGGATGCTCGTCATCACAATTATCCATGGTCTTCTCATCACAATGCTCCATGACCTTCGTCATCACAATGCTCAATACACTTGTCATCAACATGCTCCCTGACACTTGTTGTCTGTATGCTCCTTCAACCCTGTCATGACAAGTCTCCATGCATTTTTCATGACAATGATCCATGCTCTTTTCATCACAATGCTCCAAGTCCCATGTAATCACAATGGTCTATGCCATTGTCATCACAAAGCTCAGTGACGCATGCCATCAGAATGCTCCTTGGTCTTCTCCTCACAATGCTCCATGCCCTTGTCTTCACAATGTTCCAAGACCCCTGTAATCACAATGATCCATTCCCCTTTTAATCAGTATGCTCCATGAGACTTGTCATCACAAGGCTCCATGGTTTTGACATCACAGTGCTCCAGGACCTTGTCATCACAATGCTTCACGACCTTGTCATCAAAATTTTCAATGGCCCTTGTCATCATAATGCTCCAAACCCTAATCATCACAATGCTCTATTATATTTGACATCACAATCCTCCATTACATTTGGTATCACAAAGCTCCATGCCATTGTCATCGCAATGGACCATGACATATGTCATCACAATGCTCCCTGACACCTGTCTTCACAATACTCCATGACCTTATCATCACAATGCTCCATGCCCTTGTCATCACAATGCACCATGCCCCCTCTCATCACAATAATCTATGATACTTGTCAGACCAATGCTCCATGCCACTGTCATCACAATGCTCCATGCCTTTGTCATCACAATGCTCCATGACCCCTGTCATCACAATGCTCCGTGACTCCAGTCATCACAATGCTTCATAACGTTTGTCATCACAATGGTCCATGCCCGCGTCATCACAAGGCTCTGTGACCTTTGTAAGCACAATGCTCCATGAACTTTTCATCACAATTCTCTGAGAAACTTGTCATCACAATGCTCCATGTCTTTGTCAGAACAATGCTCCATGACCATTGTCATCACAATGTGCCACACGCATTTCATCACAACTTTCCAAACCTTGTCATTGCAATGCTCCATAAACCTTCTAATCACAATGGTCCATGCACTTCTCATCAAAATGCTGTGTCACCAGAGATATCACAATGTTCCATCACTAGTCATCACAATACTCCCTCACCATTGTAATCACAATGTTCCATGACACTGTCATCACAATGCTACATCCAGTTATCATCACAATGTTCCATGACCCCTGACATCACAATGTTCCATAAGCTCTGTCATCAAAATGCTCAATGACCCTTTCCATCCCAAAGCTCCAAGACCCCTGCCATCACAATGTTCTATAACCCCTGCCATCAAAACTTTCCATTACACTTTTTATCAAATTGCTGCATGACCCGGTCATCAAAATGTTCCCTGCCCTTCTCATCAAAATGCTCCATGACTTGTCATCACAAAGCTCCAAGACCCTTGGCATCACAATGATCAATGTCATTGTCATCACAATGCTCCATGAACCCTCTCATCACATTGCTCCATGCCCTTGTCATCACAAAGCTCCATGACACTTGTCATCAGAATGCTCCATGGCCTTCTCATCACAATGCTCCATGCCCTTGCCATCAAAATGCTCCATTACCCCTGTCATAAAAATGCTCCATAACCCCTGCCATCACGATGATCCACGGCCTTGTTATCACAAGGCTCCATGACCCTTCTCATCACAATGCTCCAAGAACACTGTAATCACTATGCTCTATGCCCCTTTTCATCTCAATGATCCATGAACCTTGTCATCACAATGCACCATGCCCATCATCATAATGCTTCATGCTGTTGTCATCACAAAGAAATAAAAATGCTCCATGACCTCTGTCATAAAAATGCTCCAAACCCTTGTGATCACAATATTCCATAACACTTGTCATCACAAAGCCCCATGACGCTCGTCATCACAATTATCCATGGTCTTCTCATCACAATGCTCCATGACCTTCGTCATCACAATGCTCAATACACTTGTCATCAAAATGCTCCCTGACACTTGTTGTCTGTATGCTCCTTGAACCCTGTCATGACAAGGCTCCATGCCTTTTTCATCACAATGATCCATGCACTTTTCATCACAGTGCTCCTAGACCAATGTAATCACAATGCTCCATGCCCTTGTCATCACAAAGCTCAATGACGCATGCCATCAGAATGCTCCTTGGTCTTCTCCTCACCATGCTCCCTGCCCTTGGCATCACAATGTTCCAAGACCCCTGTAATCACAATGATCCATGCCCCTTTTCATCAGTATGCTCCATGAGACTTGTCATCAAAAGGCTCCACGGTTTTGTCATCACAATGCTCCAGGACCTTGTCATCACAATGCTTCATGACATTGTCATGAAAATTTTCAATGGCCCTTGTCATCATAATGCTCCAAACCCTAATCATCACAATGCTCCATTATATTTGTCATCACAATCCTCCATTACATTTGGCATCACAATGCTCCATGGCATTGTCATCGCAATGGACCATGACATATGTCATCACAATGCTCCCTGACACCTGTCTTCACAATACTCCATGAGCTTATCATCACAATGCTCCATGCCCTTGTCATCACAATGCACCATGCCCACTCTCATCACAATAATCTATGAAACTTGTCAAACCAATGCACCATGCCCCTGTCATGACAATGCACCATGCCCTTGTCATCAAAGTGCTCCATGACCCCTGTCATCACAATGCTCTGTGACTCCAGTCATCACAATGCTTCATAAAGATTGTCATCACAATGGTCCATGCCCGCATCATCACAAGGCTCTGTGACCTTTGTATCCACAATGCTCCATGAACTTTTCATCACAATTCTCTGTGACACTTGTCATCACAATGCTCCTTGTCTTTGTCAGAACAATGCTCCATGACCATTGTCATCACAGTTTGCCACGTGCATTTCATCACAACTGTCCACAACCTTGTCATTGTAATGCTCCATAAACCTTGTAATCACAATGGTCCATGCACTTCTCATCAAAATGCTCTCTCACCAGAGATATCACAATGTTCCATCACTAGTCATCACAATACTCCCTCACCCCTGGAATCACAATGATCCATGACCCTGTCATCACAATGCTACATCCACTTATCATCACAATGTTCCATGACCCCTGCCATCACAATGTTCCATAACCCCTGTCATCAAAATGCTCCAGGACCCTTTCCATCCCAAAGCTCCAAGACTCCTGACATCACAATGTTCTATAACCCATGCCATCTAAATGTTCCATTACACTTTTTATCAAATTGCTGCAGGACCCGGACATCAAAATGCTCCCTGCCCTTCTCATCAAAATGCTCCATCACTTGTCATCACAAAGCTCCAAGACCCTTGGCATCACAATGCTCCATGTCATTGTCATCACAATGCTTCATGAACCCTCTCATCACATTGCTCCATGCCTTTGTCACCACAAAGCTCCATGACACTTGTCATCACAATGCTCGATGCCCTTCTCATCACAATGCTCCATGCCCTTGTCATTACAGTCCTGCATGACCCATGTATTCCAATGTTCTGTGCCCTTGTCATCACAATGCTCCATGCCCACTCTCATCACAATAATCCATGAAACATTTCAGACCAAAGTTCCATACCTTTCTCATCACAATGCTCCATTACCCCTGTCATAACAATGCACCATGACACCTGCCATCACAATGATCCACGGCCTAGTCATCACAAGGTTCCATGATAATTCTCATCACAATGCTCAAGACCCGTGATATCACAATGCTCCATGCCCTTGTCATCACAAAGCTCCATGACACATGTCATCAGAATGTTCCATGGCCTTCTCATCACAATGCTCCATGCACTTGTCATCACAATGCTCCAAGACCCTTGTCATCACAATGCTCCATGTCCCATTTCATCTCAATGATCCATGAAATCTGTCATCACAATGCTCCAAGACCCTTGTAATCACTATGCTCCATGTCACTTTTCATCTCAATGCTCCATGAACCCTGTCATCACAGTGCACCATGCCCATCATCATAATGCTTCAGGCTATTGTCATCACAATGAAATCAATATTCTGCATGACCTCTGTCATCATAATGCTCCAAACCCTTGTGATCACAATGTTGCATAACACGTATCATCACAACACCCCATGACGCTCATCATCACAATTATCCATGGTCTTCTCATCACTATGCTCCATAACCTTTGTCATCACAATGCTCAATAGACTTGTCATCACAATGCTCCCTGACCCTTGTCATCAGTATGCTCCTTGAACCCTGTCATGACAAGTTTCCATGCATTTTTCATCACAATGATCCATGACCATTTCATCACAATGCTCCAAGGTCCCTGTAATCACAATGCTCAATGCCCTTGTCATCACAAAACTCCATGACGCATATCATCAGAATGCTCCATGGCCTTCTCATCACAATGCTCTATGCCCTGTCATAACAATGCTCCAAGACCCCTGTAATCACAATGCTCCATGCCCCTTTTCATCAGACTGCTCCATGAGACTTGCCATCACAAGTCTCCATGGTCTTCTCATCACAATGTTCCAGGAACTTGTCATCACCATGATCCATTCCCTTGTCATCACAATGCTCCATGATCCCTGTCATCACAATAATCCATGAACATTTTCAGCCCAATGCTCCACGACCTTCTCATCACAATGCTCCATTGCCAATATCATCACAATGCTCCATGACCACTCTCATCACAACACTCCATGACACCTGACAACACAATGATCCGGAACTCTTGTCATCACAATGCTCAATTCCCTTGTCGTCACAATGCTTCATGACACCTGTAATCACAACTCTCCATGAACATTCTCTGCCCAGTGCTCCATGACCCTTGTTATCACAATGATCCAAGCCCTTGTCATCCCAATGCTCCATGACCCCTGTATTCACAATGCTCCTTGATGCTTGTCATCACAGTGCTCCATGACACATGTCATCACAATGCTCCATGCCTTTGTCAGCAAAATGCTACAAG
Organism: Mesoplodon densirostris; assembly: GCF_025265405.1. Taxonomy (NCBI): domain Eukaryota; kingdom Metazoa; phylum Chordata; class Mammalia; order Artiodactyla; family Ziphiidae; genus Mesoplodon; species Mesoplodon densirostris. The sequence goes on along the minus strand of NW_026778196.1, from coordinate 6,441,995 downwards.
ACCTTGTCATTATAATGCTCTATGCGCTTGTCATCACAATACTCCATTTCCATTGTCATCACAATCCTCCATGAACCTTGGGATCACATTGCTTCATGCCCTTGTCATCACAATGCTCCATGCTCCTTGAAATCAAAATGATCCATGACCACTGTCATCACAATGCTCCAAACCCTTGTGATCACAATGTTCCATAACACTTGTCATCACAACGCTCCATGATTCCTGTCATCAAAATACTCCATGCCCTTTTCATCACAATGCTCCATGACCATTGGCACCACAATTCTCAATACAATTGTCATCACAATGCTCCCTGACACTTGTCATCAGAATGCTCCTTGAAACCTGTCACGAAAAGGCTCCATGCCTTTTTCATCACAATGCCCCTTTCCGTTTTCCTCACAATGCTCCATGCCATTGTCATCAAAATAATCCACAAGCTTGTCATCAGAATGCTCCATGACCCTTGTCATCACAATTCTCCATGCACTTGTCAGCAGAATGCTCCCTGACCCTTGTCATCACAATGCTCCAAGCCTTTGTCATCACAATGCTCCATTAACTTTGTCATCAGAATCCTCCCTGACACTTGGCATCACAATGCTCCATGCCATCCTCATCACAATGGGCCATTACATATGTCATCACAATGCTCCCTGACACCTGTCTTCACAATACGGCATGACCCGGTCATCACAATGTTCCATGTCCTTGTCATCACAGTGGGCCATTCCAACTGTCATCGCAATACTCCATGAAAGTTATTAGACCAATGTTCCATGTCCTTGTAATCACAATGCTCCATGCCCTTGTTATCACAAAGCTCCATGACGCCTGTCATCACAATGCTCCGTGACTCCAGTCATCACAAAGCTTCATGACCTTTGTCATCACAATGGTCCATGCCCTCGTCATCAACAGTCTCTGTGACCATTTTAACCACAATGCTCCATGAACTTTTCATCACAATGCTCTTTGACCCTTGTCATCACAAGGCTCTATGCCTTTCTCAGCACAATGCTCCATGACGCTTGTCATCACAATGCTCCATGCGCTTGTCAGCACAATGCTCCATGACACATGTCATCACAATGCACCATGCGCTTGTCATCACAGTGCTCCACAACATTGTCATCACAATGTTCCATAAAATTTGTCATCACAGTGCTCCATGCACTTCTCATCAAAATGCTCTCTCTCCACTGATATCACAATGCTACATCACTATTTTTCACAATACTCCCTCACCCCTGTCATCACAATGTTCCATGAGCCTGTCATCACAATGCTACATGCACTTATCATCACAATGTTCGATGACCCCTGACATCACAATGTTCCATAACACCTGTAATCAAAATGTTCCATGACACTTTTCATCAAATTGCTCCATGACCCTGTCATTACAATGCTCCCTGCCCTTCTCATCACAATGCACAACACCCTTGCAATCAAAATGCTCCATGACCTTTGTCATCACAAAGATCCATGACCCTTGGCATCACAATGCTCCATGTCATTGTCATCACAATGCTCCCCGAACGCTCTCATCACATTGCTCCATGCCCTTGTCTTCACATAGCTCCATGACACATGTCATCAGAATGCTCCATGGCCTTCTCATCACAATGCTCCATGCCCTTGCCATCACAATGCTCCATTACACCTGTCATAACAATACTCCATGACGCCTGCCATCACGATGTTGCATGGCTTTGTCATCACAAGGCTCCATGACCCTTCTCATCACAATGCTCCAAGAACACTGTAATCACAGTGCTCTATGCCCCTTTTCATCTCAATGATGCATGAACCCTCTCATCACAATGCACCATGCCCATCATCATAATGCTTCATGCTATTGTCATAACAATGTAATCAAAATGTTCCATGACCTCTGTCATAACAATGCTCCAAACCCTTGTGATCACAATATTCCATAACACTTGTCATCACAATGCCCCAGGATGCTCGTCATCACAATTATCCATGGTCTTCTCATCACAATGCTCCATGACCTTCGTCATCACAATGCTCAATACACTTGTCATCAACATGCTCCCTGACACTTGTTGTCTGTATGCTCCTTCAACCCTGTCATGACAAGTCTCCATGCATTTTTCATGACAATGATCCATGCTCTTTTCATCACAATGCTCCAAGTCCCATGTAATCACAATGGTCCATGCCATTGTCATCACAAAGCTCAGTGACGCATGCCATCAGAATGCTCCTTGGTCTTCTCCTCACAATGCTCCATGCCCTTGTCTTCACAATGTTCCAAGACCCCTGTAATCACAATGATCCATTCCCCTTTTAATCAGTATGCTCCATGAGACTTGTCATCACAAGCCTCCATGGTTTTGTCATCACAGTGCTCCAGGACCTTGTCATCACAATGCTTCACGACCTTGTCATCAAAATTTTCAATGGCCCTTGTCATCATAATGCTCCAAACCCTAATCATCACAATGCTCCATTATATTTGTCATCACAATCCTCCATTACATTTGGTATCACAAAGCTCCATGGCATTGTCATCGCAATGGACCATGACATATGTCATCACAATGCTCCCTGACACCTGTCTTCACAATACTCCATGACCTTATCATCACAATGCTCCATGCCCTTGTCATCACAATGCACCATGCCCCCTCTCATCACAATAATCTATGATACTTGTCAGACCAATGCTCCATGCCACTGTCATCACAATGCTCCATGCCCTTGTCATCACAATGCTCCATGACCCCTGTCATCACAATGCTCCGTGACTCCAGTCATCACAATGCTTCATAACGTTTGTCATCACAGTGGTCCATGCCCGCGTCATCACAAGGCTCTGTGACCTTTGTAAGCACAATGCTCCATGAACTTTTCATCACAATTCTCTGAGAAACTTGTCATCACAATGCTCCATGTCTTTGTCAGAACAATGCTCCATGACCATTGTCATCACAATGTGCCACACGCATTTCATCACAACGTTCCAAACCTTGTCATTGCAATGCTCCATAAACCTTGTAATCACAATGGTCCATGCACTTCTCATCAAAATGCTCTCTCACCAGAGATATCACAATGTTCCATCACTAGTCATCACAATACACCCTCATCCTTGTAATCACAATGTTCCATTACACTGTCATCACAGTGCTACATCCCCTTATCATCACAATGTTCCATGACCCCTGCCATCACAATGTTCCATAAGCCCTGTCATCAAAATGCTCCATGACCCTTTTCATCCCAAAGTTCCAAGACGCCTGAGATCACAATGTTTTACAACCCCTGCCATCAAAATATTCCGTTACACTTTTTATCAAATTGCTGCATGACCCGTTCATCAAAATGCTCCCTGCCCTTCTCATCAAAATGCTCGATGACTTGTCAGCACAAAGCTCCAAGACCCTTGGCATCACAATGCTCCATGTCATTGTCATCGCAATGCTCCATGAACCCTCTCATCACATTGCTCCATGCCCTTGTCATCACACAGATCCATGACACTTGTCATCACAATGCTCGAGGCCCTTCTCATCAAAATGCTCCATGCCCTTGTCATTACAGTCCTGCATGACCCATGTATCACAGTGTTCCGTGCCCTTGTCATCACAATGCTCCATGCCCACTCTCATCACAATAATCCATGAAACATTTCAGACCAAAGTTCCATACCCTTGTCATCACAATGCTCCATTAACCCTGTCATAACAATGCACCATGACCCCTGCCATCACAATGTTCCACGGCCTACTCATCACAAGGTTCCATGATACTTCTCATCACAATGCTCAAGACCCCGGAAATCACAATGCTCCATGCCCTTGTCATCCCAAAGCTCCATGACGCATGTCATCAGAATGTTCCTTGGCCTTCTCATCACAATGCTCCATGCCCTTGTCATCACAATGCTCCAAGACCCTTGTCATCACAATGCTCCATGCCCCTTTTCATCTCAATGTTCCATGAAATCTGTCATCACAATGCTCCAAGACCCTGGTAATCACAATGCTCTATGCCCCTTTTCATCTCAATGCTCCATGAACCCTGTCATCACAATGCACCATGCCCATCATCATAATGTTTCAGGCTATTGTCATCACAATGAAATCAATATTCTGCATGACCTCTGTCATCATAATGCTCCAAAACCTTGTGATCACAATGTTGCATAACACGTATCATCACAACACTCCATGACGCTCATCATCACAATTATCCATGGTCTTCTCATCACAATGCTCCATGATCTTTGTCATCACAATGCTCAATACACTTGTCATCACAATGCTCCCTGACCCTTGTCATCAGTATGCTCCTTGAACCCTGTCATGACAAGTTTCCATGCATTTTTCATCACAATGATCCATGACCATTTCATCACAATGCTCCAAGGTCCCTGTAATCACAATGCTCCATGCCCTTGTCATCACAAAACTCCATGACGCATGTCATCAGAATGCTCCATGGCCTTCTCATCACAATGCTCTATGCCCTAGTCATAACAATGCTCCATGACCCCTGTAATCACAATGCTCCATACCCCTTTTCATCAGAATGCTCCATGAGACTTGCCATCACAAGTCTCCATGGTCTTCTCATCACAATGTTCCAGGACCTTGACATCACCATGATCCATTCCCATGTCATCACAATGCTCCATGACCCTTGTCATCACAATAATCCATGAATATCTTCAGCCCAATGCTCCACGACCTTCTCATCACAATGCTCCATTGCCAATATCATCACAATGCTCCATGACCACTGTCATCACAACACTCCATGACATCTGACAACACAATGATCCAGGACTCTTGTCATCACAATGCTCCATTCCCTTGTCGTCACAATGCTACATGACACCTGTCATCACAACTCTCCATGAACATTTTCAGCCCAGTGCTCCATGACCCTTGTCATCACAATGATCCATGCCCTTGTCATCCCAATGCTCCATGACCCCTGTATTCACAATGCACCTTGACGCTTGTCAACACAGTGCTCCATGACACCTGTCATCACAATGCTCCATGCCTTTGTCAGCAAAATGCTACAAGACCTTGTCATTATAATGCTCTATGCGCTTGTCATCACAATACTCCATTTCCATTGTCATCACAATCCTCCATGAACCTTGGGATCACATTGCTTCATGCCCTTGTCATCACAATGCTCCATGCTCCTTGAAATCAAAATGATCCATGACCACTGTCATCACAATGCTCCAAACCCTTGTGATCACAATGTTCCATAACACTTGTCATCACAACGCTCCATGATTCCTGTCATCAAAATACTCCATGCCCTTTTCATCACAATGCTCCATGACCATTGGCACCACAATTCTCAATACAATTGTCATCACAATGCTCCCTGACACTTGTCATCAGAATGCTCCTTGAAACCTGTCACGAAAAGGCTCCATGCCTTTTTCATCACAATGCCCCTTTCCGTTTTCCTCACAATGCTCCATGCCATTGTCATCAAAATAATCCACAAGCTTGTCATCAGAATGCTCCATGACCCTTGTCATCACAATTCTCCATGCACTTGTCAGCAGAATGCTCCCTGACCCTTGTCATCACAATGCTCCAAGCCTTTGTCATCACAATGCTCCATTAACTTTGTCATCAGAATCCTCCCTGACACTTGGCATCACAATGCTCCATGCCATCCTCATCACAATGGGCCATTACATATGTCATCACAATGCTCCCTGACACCTGTCTTCACAATACGGCATGACCCGGTCATCACAATGTTCCATGCCCTTGTCATCACAGTGGGCCATTCCAACTGTCATCGCAATACTCCATGAAAGTTATTAGACCAATGTTCCATGTCCTTGTAGTCACAATGCTCCATGCCCTTGTTATCACAAAGCTTCATGACGCCTGTCATCACAATGCTCCGTGACTCCAGTCATCACAAAGCTTCATGACCTTTGTCATCACAATGGTCCATGCCCTCGTCATCAACAGTCTCTGTGACCATTTTAACCACAATGCTCCATGAACTTTTCATCACAATGCTCTTTGACACTTGTCATCACAGTGCTCCATGCACTTCTCATCAAAATGCTATCTCTCCACTGATATCACAATGCTACATCACTATTTTTCACAATACTCCCTCACCCCTGTCATCACAATGTTCCATGAGCCTGTCATCACAATGCTACATGCACTTATCATCACAATGTTCGATGACCCCTGACATCACAATGTTCCATAACACCTGTCATCAAAATGTTCCATGACACTTTTCATCAAATTGCTCCATGACCCTGTCATTATAATGCTCCCTGCCCTTCTCATCACAATGCACAACACCCTTGCAATCAAAATGCTCCATGACCTTTGTCATCACAAAGATCCATGACCCTTGGCATCACAATGCTCCATGTCATTGTCATCACAATGCTCCCCGAACGCTCTCATCACATTGCTCCATGCCCTTGTCTTCACATAGCTCCATGACACATGTCATCAGAATCCTCCATGGCCTTCTCATCACAATGCTCCATGCCCTTGCCATCACAATGCTCCATTACACCTGTCATAACAATACTCCATGACGCCTGCCATCACGATGTTGCATGGCTTTGTCATCACAAGGCTCCATGACCCTTCTCATCACAATGCTCCAAGAACACTGTAATCACAGTGCTCTATGCCCCTTTTCATCTCAATGATGCATGAACCCTCTCATCACAATGCACCATGCCCATCATCATAATGCTTCATGCTATTGTCATAACAATGTAATCAAAATGTTCCATGACCTCTGTCATAACAATGCTCCAAACCCTTGTGATCACAATATTCCATAACACTTGTCATCACAATGCCCCAGGATGCTCGTCATCACAATTATCCATGGTCTTCTCATCACAATGCTCCATGACCTTCGTCATCACAATGCTCAATACACTTGTCATCAACATGCTCCCTGACACTTGTTGTCTGTATGCTCCTTCAACCCTGTCATGACAAGTCTCCATGCATTTTTCATGACAATGATCCATGCTCTTTTCATCACAATGCTCCAAGTCCCATGTAATCACAATGGTCCATGCCATTGTCATCACAAAGCTCAGTGACGCATGCCATCAGAATGCTCCTTGGTCTTCTCCTCACAATGCTCCATGCCCTTGTCTTCACAATGTTCCAAGACCCCTGTAATCACAATGATCCATTCCCCTTTTAATCAGTATGCTCCATGAGACTTGTCATCACAAGGCTCCATGGTTTTGTCATCACAGTGCTCCAGGACCTTGTCATCACAATGCTTCACGACCTTGTCATCAAAATTTTCAATGGCCCTTGTCATCATAATGCTCCAAACCCTAATCATCACAATGCTCCATTATATTTGTCATCACAATCCTCCATTACATTTGGTATCACAAAGCTCCATGGCATTGTCATCGCAATGGACCATGACATATGTCATCACAATGCTCCCTGACACCTGTCTTCACAATACTCCATGACCTTATCATCACAATGCTCCATGCCCTTGTCATCACAATGCACCATGCCCCCTCTCATCACAATAATCTATGATACTTGTCAGACCAATGCTCCATGCCACTGTCATCACAATGCTCCATGCCCTTGTCATCACAATGCTCCATGACCCCTGTCATCACAATGCTCCGTGACTCCAGTCATCACAATGCTTCATAACGTTTGTCATCACAATGGTCCATGCCCGCGTCATCACAAGGCTCTGTGACCTTTGTAAGCACAATGCTCCATGAACTTTTCATCACAATTCTCTGAGAAACTTGTCATCACAATGCTCCATGTCTTTGTCAGAACAATGCTCCATGACCATTGTCATCACAATGTGCCACACGCATTTCATCACAACGTTCCAAACCTTGTCATTGCAATGCTCCATAAACCTTGTAATCACAATGGTACATGCACTTCTCATCAAAATGCTCTCTCACCAGAGATATCACAATGTTCCATCACTAGTCATCACAATACACCCTCATCCTTGTAATCACAATGTTCCATTACACTGTCATCACAGTGCTACATCCCCTTATCATCACAATGTTCCATGACCCCTGCCATCACAATGTTCCATAAGCCCTGTCATCAAAATGCTCCATGACCCTTTTCATCCCAAAGTTCCAAGACGCCTGAGATCACAATGTTTTACAACCCCTGCCATCAAAATATTCCGTTACACTTTTTATCAAATTGCTGCTTGACCCGTTCATCAAAATGCTCCCTGCCCTTCTCATCAAAATGCTCGATGACTTGTCAGCACAAAGCTCCAAGACCCTTGGCATCACAATGCTCCATGTCATTGTCATCGCAATGCTCCATGAACCCTCTCATCACATTGCTCCATGCCCTTGTCATCACACAGATCCATGACACTTGTCATCACAATGCTCGAGGCCCTTCTCATCACAATGCTCCATGCCCTTGTCATTACAGTCCTGCATGACCCATGTATCACAGTGTTCCGTGCCCTTGTCATCACAATGCTCCATGCCCACTCTCATCACAATAATCCATGAAACATTTCAGACCAAAGTTCCATACCCTTGTCATCACAATGCTCCATTAACCCTGTCATAACAATGCACCATGACCCCTGCCATCACAATGTTCCACGGCCTACTCATCACAAGGTTCCATGATACTTCTCATCACAATGCTCAAGACCCCGGAAATCACAATGCTCCATGCCCTTGTCATCCCAAAGCTCCATGACGCATGTCATCAGAATGTTCCTTGGCCTTCTCATCACAATGCTCCATGCCCTTGTCATCACAATGCTCCAAGACCCTTGTCATCACAATGCTCCATGCCCCTTTTCATCTCAATGTTCCATGAAATCTGTCATCACAATGCTCCAAGACCCTGGTAATCACAATGCTCTATGCCCCTTTTCATCTCAATGCTCCATGAACCCTGTCATCACAATGCACCATGCCCATCATCATAATGTTTCAGGCTATTGTCATCACAATGAAATCAATATTCTGCATGACCTCTGTCATCATAATGCTCCAAAACCTTGTGATCACAATGTTGCATAACACGTATCATCACAACACTCCATGACGCTCATCATCACAATTATCCATGGTCTTCTCATCACAATGCTCCATGATCTTTGTCATCACAATGCTCAATACACTTGTCATCACAATGCTCCCTGACCCTTGTCATCAGTATGCTCCTTGAACCCTGTCATGACAAGTTTCCATGCATTTTTCATCACAATGATCCATGACCATTTCATCACAATGCTCCAAGGTCCCTGTAATCACAATGCTCCATGCCCTTGTCATCACAAAACTCCATGACGCATGTCATCAGAATGCTCCATGGCCTTCTCATCACAATGCTCTATGCCCTAGTCATAACAATGCTCCATGACCCCTGTAATCACAATGCTCCATACCCCTTTTCATCAGAATGCTCCATGAGACTTGCCATCACAAGTCTCCATGGTCTTCTCATCACAATGTTCCAGGACCTTGACATCACCATGATCCATTCCCATGTCATCACAATGCTCCATGACCCTTGTCATCACAATAATCCATGAATATCTTCAGCCCAATGCTCCACGACCTTCTCATCACAATGCTCCATTGCCAATATCATCACAATGCTCCATGACCACTGTCATCACAACACTCCATGACATCTGACAACACAATGATCCAGGACTCTTGTCATCACAATGCTCCATTCCCTTGTCGTCACAATGTTACATGACACCTGTCATCACAACTCTCCATGAACATTTTCAGCCCAGTGCTCCATGACCCTTGTCATCACAATGATCCATGCCCTTGTCATCCCAATGCTCCATGACCCCTGTATTCACAATGCTCCTTGACGCTTGTCAACACAGTGCTCCATGACACCTGTCATCACAATGCTCCATGCCTTTGTCAGCAAAATGCTACAAGACCTTGTCATTATAATGCTCTATGCGCTTGTCATCACAATACTCCATTTCCATTGTCATCACAATCCTCCATGAACCTTGGGATCACATTGCTTCATGCCCTTGTCATCACAATGCTCCATGCTCCTTGAAATCAAAATGATCCATGACCACTGTCATCACAATGCTCCAAACCCTTGTGATCACAATGTTCCATAACACTTGTCATCACAACGCTCCATGATTCCTGTCATCAAAATACTCCATGCCCTTTTCATCACAATGCTCCATGACCATTGGCACCACAATTCTCAATACAATTGTCATCACAATGCTCCCTGACACTTGTCATCAGAATGCTCCTTGAAACCTGTCACGAAAAGGCTCCATGCCTTTTTCATCACAATGCCCCTTTCCGTTTTCCTCACAATGCTCCATGCCATTGTCATCAAAATAATCCACAAGCTTGTCATCAGAATGCTCCATGACCCTTGTCATCACAATTCTCCATGCACTTGTCAGCAGAATGCTCCCTGACCCTTGTCATCACAATGCTCCAAGCCTTTGTCATCACAATGCTCCATTAACTTTGTCATCAGAATCCTCCCTGACACTTGGCATCACAATGCTCCATGCCATCCTCATCACAATGGGCCATTACATATGTCATCACAATGCTCCCTGACACCTGTCTTCACAATACGGCATGACCCGGTCATCACAATGTTCCATGCCCTTGTCATCACAGTGGGCCATTCCAACTGTCATCGCAATACTCCATGAAAGTTATTAGACCAATGTTCCATGTCCTTGTAATCACAATGCTCCATGCCCTTGTTATCACAAAGCTTCATGACGCCTGTCATCACAATGCTCCGTGACTCCAGTCATCACAAAGCTTCATGACCTTTGTCATCACAATGGTCCATGCCCTCGTCATCAACAGTCTCTGTGACCATTTTAACCACAATGCTCCATGAACTTTTCATCACAATGCTCTTTGACACTTGTCATCACAGTGCTCCATGCACTTCTCATCAAAATGCTATCTCTCCACTGATATCACAATGCTACATCACTATTTTTCACAATACTCCCTCACCCCTGTCATCACAATGTTCCATGAGCCTGTCATCACAATGCTACATGCACTTATCATCACAATGTTCGATGACCCCTGACATCACAATGTTCCATAACACCTGTCATCAAAATGTTCCATGACACTTTTCATCAAATTGCTCCATGACCCTGTCATTATAATGCTCCCTGCCCTTCTCATCACAATGCACAACACCCTTGCAATCAAAATGCTCCATGACCTTTGTCATCACAAAGATCCATGACCCTTGGCATCACAATGCTCCATGTCATTGTCATCACAATGCTCCCCGAACGCTCTCATCACATTGCTCCATGCCCTTGTCTTCACATAGCTCCATGACACATGTCATCAGAATCCTCCATGGCCTTCTCATCACAATGCTCCATGCCCTTGCCATCACAATGCTCCATTACACCTGTCATAACAATACTCCATGACGCCTGCCATCACGATGTTGCATGGCTTTGTCATCACAAGGCTCCATGACCCTTCTCATCACAATGCTCCAAGAACACTGTAATCACAGTGCTCTATGCCCCTTTTCATCTCAATGATGCATGAACCCTCTCATCACAATGCACCATGCCCATCATCATAATGCTTCATGCTATTGTCATAACAATGTAATCAAAATGTTCCATGACCTCTGTCATAACAATGCTCCAAACCCTTGTGATCACAATATTCCATAACACTTGTCATCACAATGCCCCAGGATGCTCGTCATCACAATTATCCATGGTCTTCTCATCACAATGCTCCATGACCTTCGTCATCACAATGCTCAATACACTTGTCATCAACATGCTCCCTGACACTTGTTGTCTGTATGCTCCTTCAACCCTGTCATGACAAGTCTCCATGCATTTTTCATGACAATGATCCATGCTCTTTTCATCACAATGCTCCAAGTCCCATGTAATCACAATGGTCCATGCCATTGTCATCACAAAGCTCAGTGACGCATGCCATCAGAATGCTCCTTGGTCTTCTCCTCACAATGCTCCATGCCCTTGTCTTCACAATGTTCCAAGACCCCTGTAATCACAATGATCCATTCCCCTTTTAATCAGTATGCTCCATGAGACTTGTCATCACAAGGCTCCATGGTTTTGTCATCACAGTGCTCCAGGACCTTGTCATCACAATGCTTCACGACCTTGTCATTCAAAATTTTCAATGGCCCTTGTCATCATAATGCTCCAAACCCTAATCATCACAATGCTCCATTATATTTGTCATCACAATCCTCCATTACATTTGGTATCACAAAGCTCCATGGCATTGTCATCGCAATGGACCATGACATATGTCATCACAATGCTCCCTGACACCTGTCTTCACAATACTCCATGACCTTATCATCACAATGCTCCATGCCCTTGTCATCACAATGCACCATGCCCCCTCTCATCACAATAATCTATGATACTTGTCAGACCAATGCTCCATGCCACTGTCATCACAATGCTCCGTGACTCCAGTCATCACAATGCTTCATAACGTTTGTCATCACAATGGTCCATGCCCGCGTCATCACAAGGCTCTGTGACCTTTGTAAGCACAATGCTCCATGAACTTTTCATCACAATTCTCTGAGAAACTTGTCATCACAATGCTCCATGTCTTTGTCAGAACAATGCTCCATGACCATTGTCATCACAATGTGCCACACGCATTTCATCACAACGTTCCAAACCTTGTCATTGCAATGCTCCATAAACCTTGTAATCACAATGGTCCATGCACTTCTCATCAAAATGCTCTCTCACCAGAGATATCACAATGTTCCATCACTAGTCATCACAATACACCCTCATCCTTGTAATCACAATGTTCCATTACACTGTCATCACAGTGCTACATCCCCTTATCATCACAATGTTCCATGACCCCTGCCATCACAATGTTCCATAAGCCCTGTCATCAAAATGCTCCATGACCCTTTTCATCCCAAAGTTCCAAGACGCCTGAGATCACAATGTTTTACAACCCCTGCCATCAAAATATTCCGTTACACTTTTTATCAAATTGCTGCATGACCCTTTCATCAAAATGCTCCCTGCCCTTCTCATCAAAATGCTCGATGACTTGTCAGCACAAAGCTCCAAGACCCTTGGCATCACAATGCTCCATGTCATTGTCATCGCAATGCTCCATGAAACCTCTCATCACATTGCACCATGCCCTTGTCATCACACAGATCCATGACACTTGTCATCACAATGCTCGAGGCCCTTCTCATCACAATGCTCCATGCCCTTGTCATTACAGTCCTGCATGACCCATGTATCACAGTGTTCCGTGCCCTTGTCATCACAATGCTCCATGCCCACTCTCATCACAATAATCCATGAAACATTTCAGACCAAAGTTCCATACCCTTGTCATCACAATGCTCCATTAACCCTGTCATAACAATGCACCATGACCCCTGCCATCACAATGTTCCACGGCCTACTCATCACAAGGTTCCATGATACTTCTCATCACAATGCTCAAGACCCCAGAAATCACAATGCTCCATGCCCTTGTCATCCCAAAGCTCCATGACGCATGTCATCAGAATGTTCCTTGGCCTTCTCATCACAATGCTCCATGCCCTTGTCATCACAATGCTCCAAGACCCTTGTCATCACAATGCTCCATGCCCCTTTTCATCTCAATGTTCCATGAAATCTGTCATCACAATGCTCCAAGACCCTGGTAATCACAATGCTCTATGCCCCTTTTCATCTCAATGCTCCATGAACCCTGTCATCACAATGCACCATGCCCATCATCATAATGTTTCAGGCTATTGTCATCACAATGAAATCAATATTCTGCATGACCTCTGTCATCATAATGCTCCAAAACCTTGTGATCACAATGTTGCATAACACGTATCATCACAACACTCCATGACGCTCATCATCACAATTATCCATGGTCTTCTCATCACAATGCTCCATGATCTTTGTCATCACAATGCTCAATACACTTGTCATCACAATGCTCCCTGACCCTTGTCATCAGTATGCTCCTTGAACCCTGTCATGACAAGTTTCCATGCATTTTTCATCACAATGATCCATGACCATTTCATCACAATGCTCCAAGGTCCCTGTAATCACAATGCTCCATGCCCTTGTCATCACAAAACTCCATGACGCATGTCATCAGAATGCTCCATGGCCTTCTCATCACAATGCTCTATGCCCTAGTCATAACAATGCTCCATGACCCCTGTAATCACAATGCTCCATACCCCTTTTCATCAGAATGCTCCATGAGACTTGCCATCACAAGTCTCCATGGTCTTCTCATCACAATGTTCCAGGACCTTGACATCACCATGATCCATTCCCATGTCATCACAATGCTCCATGACCCTTGTCATCACAATAATCCATGAATATCTTCAGCCCAATGCTCCACGACCTTCTCATCACAATGCTCCATTGCCAATATCATCACAATGCTCCATGACCACTGTCATCACAACACTCCATGACATCTGACAACACAATGATCCAGGACTCTTGTCATCACAATGCTCCATTCCCTTGTCGTCACAATGCTACATGACACCTGTCATCACAACTCTCCATGAACATTTTCAGCCCAGTGCTCCATGACCCTTGTCATCACAATGATCCATGCCCTTGTCATCCCAATGCTCCATGACCCCTGTATTCACAATGCTCCTTGACGCTTGTCAACACAGTGCTCCATGACACCTGTCATCACAATGCTCCATGCCTTTGTCAGCAAAATGCTACAAGACCTTGTCATTATAATGCTCTATGCGCTTGTCATCACAATACTCCATTTCCATTGTCATCACAATCCTCCATGAACCTTGGGATCACATTGCTTCATGCCCTTGTCATCACAATGCTCCATGCTCCTTGAAATCAAAATGATCCATGACCACTGTCATCACAATGCTCCAAACCCTTGTGATCACAATGTTCCATAACACTTGTCATCACAACGCTCCATGATTCCTGTCATCAAAATACTCCATGCCCTTTTCATCACAATGCTCCATGACCATTGGCACCACAATTCTCAATACAATTGTCATCACAATGCTCCCTGACACTTGTCATCAGAATGCTCCTTGAAACCTGTCACGAAAAGGCTCCATGCCTTTTTCATCACAATGCCCCTTTCCGTTTTCCTCACAATGCTCCATGCCATTGTCATCAAAATAATCCACAAGCTTGTCATCAGAATGCTCCATGACCCTTGTCATCACAATTCTCCATGCACTTGTCAGCAGAATGCTCCCTGACCCTTGTCATCACAATGCTCCAAGCCTTTGTCATCACAATGCTCCATTAACTTTGTCATCAGAATCCTCCCTGACACTTGGCATCACAATGCTCCATGCCATCCTCATCACAATGGGCCATTACATATGTCATCACAATGCTCCCTGACACCTGTCTTCACAATACGGCATGACCCGGTCATCACAATGTTCCATGCCCTTGTCATCACAGTGGGCCATTCCAACTGTCATCGCAATACTCCATGAAAGTTATTAGACCAATGTTCCATGTCCTTGTAGTCACAATGCTCCATGCCCTTGTTATCACAAAGCTTCATGACGCCTGTCATCACAATGCTCCGTGACTCCAGTCATCACAAAGCTTCATGACCTTTGTCATCACAATGGTCCATGCCCTCGTCATCAACAGTCTCTGTGACCATTTTAACCACAATGCTCCATGAACTTTTCATCACAATGCTCTTTGACACTTGTCATCACAGTGCTCCATGCACTTCTCATCAAAATGCTATCTCTCCACTGATATCACAATGCTACATCACTATTTTTCACAATACTCCCTCACCCCTGTCATCACAATGTTCCATGAGCCTGTCATCACAATGCTACATGCACTTATCATCACAATGTTCGATGACCCCTGACATCACAATGTTCCATAACACCTGTCATCAAAATGTTCCATGACACTTTTCATCAAATTGCTCCATGACCCTGTCATTATAATGCTCCCTGCCCTTCTCATCACAATGCACAACACCCTTGCAATCAAAATGCTCCATGACCTTTGTCATCACAAAGATCCATGATCCTTGGCATCACAATGCTCCATGTCATTGTCATCACAATGCTCCCCGAACGCTCTCATCACATTGCTCCATGCCCTTGTCTTCACATAGCTCCATGACACATGTCATCAGAATCCTCCATGGCCTTCTCATCACAATGCTCCATGCCCTTGCCATCACAATGCTCCATTACACCTGTCATAACAATACTCCATGACGCCTGCCATCACGATGTTGCATGGCTTTGTCATCACAAGGCTCCATGACCCTTCTCATCACAATGCTCCAAGAACACTGTAATCACAGTGCTCTATGCCCCTTTTCATCTCAATGATGCATGAACCCTCTCATCACAATGCACCATGCCCATCATCATAATGCTTCATGCTATTGTCATAACAATGTAATCAAAATGTTCCATGACCTCTGTCATAACAATGCTCCAAATCCTTGTGATCACAATATTCCATAACACTTGTCATCACAATGCCCCAGGATGCTCGTCATCACAATTATCCATGGTCTTCTCATCACAATGCTCCATGACCTTCGTCATCACAATGCTCAATACACTTGTCATCAACATGCTCCCTGACACTTGTTGTCTGTATGCTCCTTCAACCCTGTCATGACAAGTCTCCATGCATTTTTCATGACAATGATCCATGCTCTTTTCATCACAATGCTCCAAGTCCCATGTAATCACAATGCTCCATGCCCTTGTCATCACAAAGCTCAGTGACGCATGCCATCAGAATGCTCCTTGGTCTTCTCCTCACAATGCTCCATGCCCTTGTCTTCACAATGTTCCAAGACCCCTGTAATCACAATGATCCATTCCCCTTTTAATCAGTATGCTCCATGAGACTTGTCATCACAAGGCTCCATGGTTTTGTCATCACAGTGCTCCAGGACCTTGTCATCACAATGCTTCACGACCTTGTCATTCAAAATTTTCAATGGCCCTTGTCATCATAATGCTCCAAACCCTAATCATCACAATGCTCCATTATATTTGTCATCACAATCCTCCATTACATTTGGTATCACAAAGCTCCATGGCATTGTCATCGCAATGGACCATGACATATGTCATCACAATGCTCCCTGACACCTGTCTTCACAATACTCCATGACCTTATCATCACAATGCTCCATGCCCTTGTCATCACAATGCACCATGCCCCCTCTCATCACAATAATCTATGATACTTGTCAGACCAATGCTCCATGCCACTGTCATCACAATGCTCCATGCCCTTGTCATCACAATGCTCCATGACCCCTGTCATCACAATGCTCCGTGACTCCAGTCATCACAATGCTTCATAACGTTTGTCATCACAATGGTCCATGCCCGCGTCATCACAAGGCTCTGTGACCTTTGTAAGCACAATGCTCCATGAACTTTTCATCACAATTCTCTGAGAAACTTGTCATCACAATGCTCCATGTCTTTGTCAGAACAATGCTCCATGACCATTGTCATCACAATGTGTCACACGCATTTCATCACAACGTTCCAAACCTTGTCATTGCAATGCTCCATAAACCTTGTAATCACAATGGTCCATGCACTTCTCATCAAAATGCTCTCTCACCAGAGATATCACAATGTTCCATCACTAGTCATCACAATACACCCTCATCCTTGTAATCACAATGTTCCATTACACTGTCATCACAGTGCTACATCCCCTTATCATCACAATGTTCCATGACCCCTGCCATCACAATGTTCCATAAGCCCTGTCATCAAAATGCTCCATGACCCTTTTCATCCCAAAGTTCCAAGACGCCTGAGATCACAATGTTTTACAACCGCTGCCATCAAAATATTCCGTTACACTTTTTATCAAATTGCTGCATGACCCGTTCATCAAAATGCTCCCTGCCCTTCTCATCAAAATGCTCGATGACTTGTCAGCACAAAGCTCCAAGACACTTGGCATCACAATGCTCCATGTCATTGTCATCGCAATGCTCCATGAACCCTCTCATCACATTGCTCCATGCCCTTGTCATCACACAGATCCATGACACTTGTCATCACAATGCTCGAGGCCCTTCTCATCACAATGCTCCATGCCCTTGTCATTACAGTCCTGCATGACCCATGTATCACAGTGTTCCGTGCCCTTGTCATCACAATGCTCCATGCCCACTCTCATCACAATAATCCATGAAACATTTCAGACCAAAGTTCCATACCCTTGTCATCACAATGCTCCATTAACCCTGTCATAACAATGCACCATGACCCCTGCCATCACAATGTTCCACGGCCTACTCATCACAAGGTTCCATGATACTTCTCATCACAATGCTCAAGACCCCGGAAATCACAATGCTCCATGCCCTTGTCATCAAAAACTCCATGACGCATGTCATCAGAATGCTCCATGGCCTTCTCATCACAATGCTCTATGCCCTAGTCATAACAATGCTCCAAGACCCCTGTAATCACAATGCTCCATGCCCCTTTTCATCAGAATGCTCCATGAGACTTGCCATCACAAGTCTCCATGGTCTTCTCATCACAAAGTTCCAAGACCTTGACATCACCATGATCCATTCCCTTGTCATCACAGTGCTCCATGACCCCTGTCATCAAAATAATCCATGAACATTTTCAGCCCAATGCACCACGACCTTCTCATCACAATGCTCCATTGTCAATATCATCACAATGCTCCATTACCACTGTCATCACCACACTCCATGACACCTAACAACACAATGATCCAGGACTCTTGTCATCACAATGCTCCATTCCCTTGTCGTCACAATGCTACATGACACCTGTCATCACAACTCTCCATGAACATTTTCAGCCCAGTGCTCCATGACCCTTGTCATCACAATGATCCATGCCCTTGTCATCCCAGTGCTTCATGACCCCTGTATTCACAATGCTCCTTGACGCTTGTCATCACAGTGCTCCATGACACATGTCATCACAATGCTCCATGCATTTGTCAGCAAAATTCTACATGTCCTTGTCATAACAATGCTCTATGCGCTTGTCATCACATTACTCCATTTCCATTGTCATCACAATCCTCCATGAACCTTGGGATCACATTGCTTCATGCCCTTGTCATCACAATGCTCCATGCTCCTTGAAATCAAAATGATCCATGACCACTGTCATTACAATGCTCCAAACCCTTGTGATCACAATGTTCCATAACACTTGTCATCACAACGCTCCATGATTCCTGTCATCAAAATACTCCATGCCCTTTTCATCACAATGCTCCATGACCATTGGCACCACAATTCTCAATACAATTGTCATCACAATGCTCCCTGACACTTTTCATCAGAATGCTCCTTGAAACCGGTCACGAAAAGGCTCCATGCCTTTTTCATCACAATGCCCCTTTCCGTTTTCCTCACAATGCTCCATGCCATTGTCATCAAAATACTCCACAAGCTTGTCATCAGAATGCTCCATGACCCTTGTCATCACAATTCTCCATGCACTTGTCAGCAGAATGCTCCCTGACCCTTGTCATCACAATGCTCCAAGCCTTTGTCATCACAATGCTCCATTAACTTTGTAATCAGAATCCTCCCTGACACTTGGCATCACAATGCTCCATGCCATCCTCATCACAATGGGCCATTACATATGTCAGCACAATGCTCCCTGACACCTGTCTTCACAATACGGCATGACCCGGTCATCACAATGCTCCATGCCCTTGTCATCACAGTGTGCCATTCCAACTGTCATCGCAATACGCCATGAAAGTTATTAGACCAATGTTCCATGTCCTTGTAATCACAATGCTCCATGCCCTTGTTATCACCATGCTCCATGACGCCTGTCATCACAATGCTCCGTGACTCCAGTCATCACAAAGCTTCATGACCTTTGTCATCACAATGGTCCATGCCCTCGTCATCAACAGTCTCTGTGACCATTTTAACCAAAAGGCTCCATGAACTTTTCATCACAATGCTCTTTGACCCTTGTCATCACAATTCTCTATGCCTTTCTCAGCACAATGCTCCATGACGCTTGTCATCACAATGCTCCATGCGCTTGTCAGCACAATGCTCCATGACACATGTCATCAAAATGCACCATGCGCTTGTCATCACAGTGCTCCACAACATTGTCATCACAATGCTCCATAAAATTTGTCATCACAGTGCTCCATGCACTTCTCATCAAAATGCTCTCTCCACTGATATCACAATGCTACATCACTATTTTTCACAATACTCCCTCACCCCTGTCATCACAATGTTCCATGAGCCTGTCATCACAATGCTACATGCACTTATCATCACAATGTTCGATGACCCCTGACATCACAATGTTCCATAACACCTGTCATCAAAATGTTCCATGACACTTGTCATCAAATTGCTCCATGACCCTGTCATTACAATGCTCCCTGCCCTTCTCATCACAATGCACAACACCCTTGCAATCAAAATGCTCCATGACCTTTGTCATCACAAAGATCCATGACCCTTGGCATCACAATGCTCCATGTCATTGTCATCACAATGCTCCCCGAACGCTCTCATCACATTGCTCCATGCCCTTGTCTTCACATAGCTCCATGACACATGTCATCAGAATGCTCCATGGCCTTCTCATCACAATGCTCCATGCCCTTGCCATCACAATGCTCCATTACACCTGTCATAACAATGCTCCATGACGCCTGCCATCACGATGTTGCATGGCCTTGTCATCACAAGGCTCCATGACCCTTCTCATCACAATGCTCCAAGAACACTGTAATCACAGTGCTCTATGCCCCTTTTCATCTCAATGATCCATGAACCCTCTCATCACAATGCACCATGCCCATCATCATAATGCTTCATGCTATTGTCATAACAATGTAATCAAAATGTTTCATGACCTCTGTCATAACAATGCTCCAAACCCTTGTGATCACAATATTCCATAACACTTGTCATCACAATGCCCCAGGATGCTCGTCATCACAATTATCCATGGTCTTCTCATCACAATGCTCCATGACCTTCGTCATCACAATGCTCAATACACTTGTCATCAACATGCTCCCTGACACTTGTTGTCTGTATGCTCCTTGAACCCTGTCATGACAAGGCTCCATGCATTTTTCATGACAATGATCCATGCTCTTTTCATCACAATGCTCCAAGTCCCATGTAATCACAATGGTCCATGCCATTGTCATCACAAAGCTCAGTGACGCATGCCATCAGAATGCTCCTTGGTCTTCTCCTCACAATGCTCCATGCCCTTGTCTTCACAATGTTCCAATACCCCTGTAATCACAATGATCCATTCCCCTTTTAATCAGTATGCTCCATGAGACTTGTCATCACAAGGCTCCATGGTTTTGTCATCACAGTGCTCCAGGACTATGTCATCACAATGCTTCACGACCTTGTCATCAAAATTTTCAATGGCCCTTGTCATCATAATGCTCCAAACCCTAATCATCACAATGCTCCATTATATTTGTCATCACAATCCTCCATTACATTTGGTATCACAAAGCTCCATGCCATTGTCATCGCAATGGACCATGACATATGTCATCACAATGCTCCCTGACACCTGTCTTCACAATACTCCATGACCTTATCATCACAATGCTCCATGCCCTTGTCATCACAATGCACCATGCCCACTCTCATCACAATAATCTATGAAACTTGTCAGACCAATGCTCCATGCCACTGTCATCACAATGCTCCATGCCCTTGTCATCACAATGCTCCATGACCCCTGTCATCACAATGCTCCGTGACTCCAGTCATCACAATGCTTCATAACGTTTGTCATCACAATGGTCCATGCCCGCGTCATCACAAGGCTCTGTGACCTTTGTAACCACAATGCTCCATGAACTTTTCATCACAATTCTCTGAGAAACTTGTCATCACAATGCTCCATGTCTTTGTCAGAACAATGCTCCATGACCATTGTCATCATAGTTTGCCACACGCATTTCATCACAACGTTCCAAACCTTGTCATTGCAATGCTCCATAAACCTTGTAATCACAATGGTCCATGCACTTCTCATCAAAATGCTCTCTCACCAGAGATATCACAATGTTCCATCACTAGTCATCACATTACACCCTCATCCTTGTAATCACAATGTTCCATGACCCTGTCATCACCATGCTACATCCCGTTATCATCGCAATGTTCCATGACCCCTGCCATCACAATGTTCCATAAGACCTGTCATCAAAATGCTCCATGACCCTTTCCATCCCAAAGCTCCAAGACCCCTGACATCACAATGTTCTATAACCACTGCCATCAAAATGTTCCATTACACATTTTATCAAATTGCTGCTTGACCCGGTCATCAAAATGCTCCCTGCTCTTCACATCAAAATGCTCCATGACTTGTCATCACAAAGCTCCAAGACCCTTGGCATCACAATGTTCCATGTCATTGTCATCACAGTGCTGCATGAACGCTCTCATCACATTGCTCCATGCCCTTGTCATCACAAAGCTCCATGACACTTCTCATCACAATGCTCTATGCCCTTCTCATCACAATGCTCCATGCCGTTGTCATTACAGTCCTGCATGAGCCATGTATCACAGTGTTCCCTTTCCTTGTCATCACAATGCTCAATGCCCACTCTCATCACAATAATCCATGAAACATTTCAGACCAAATTTCCATACCCTTCTCCTCACAATGCTCAATTATCCCTGTCATAACAATGCACCATGACACCTGCCATCACAATGTTCCACGGCTTAGTCATCACAAGGTTCCATAATACTTCTCATCACAATGCTCAAGACCCCTGAAATCACAATGCTCCATGCCCTTGTCATCACAAAGCTCCATGACGCAGGTCATCAGAATGTTCCATGGCCTTCTCATCACAATGCTCCATGCCATTGTCATCACAATGCTCCAAGACCCTTGTCATCACAATGCTCCATGCCCCATTTCATCTCAAAGCTCCATGAAATAGGTCATCACAATGCTCCAAGACCCTTGTAATCACAATGCTCCATGCCCCTTTTCATCTCAATGCTCCATGAACCCTATCATCACAATGCACCATGCCCATCATCATAATGCTTCAGGCTATTGTCATCACAATGAAATCAATATTCTGCATGACCTCTGTCATCATAATGCTCCAAACCCTTATGATCACAGTGTTGCATAACACGTATCATCACAACACCCCATGACGCTCATCATCACAATTATCCATGGTCTTCTCATCACAATGCGCCATGATCTTTGTCATCACAATGCTCAAAACACTTGTCATCACAATGCTCCCTGACACTTGTCGTCAGTATGCTCCTTGAACCCTGTCATGACAAGGTTCCATGCATTTTTCATCACAATGATCCATGACCATTTCATCACAGTCCTCCAAGGTCCCTGTAATCACAATGCTCCATGCCCTTGTCATCACAAAACTCCATGACACATGCCATCAGAATGCTCCATGGCCTTCTCATCACAATGCTCTATGCCCTAGTCATCACAATGCTCCAAGACCCCTGTAATCACAATGCTCCCTGCCCCTTTTCATCAGAATGCTCCATGAGACTTGCTATCACAAGTCTCCATGGTCTTCTCATCACAATGCTCCAGGAACTTTTCATCACCATGATCCATTCCCTTGTCATCACAATGCTCCATGACCCCTGTCATCACAGTAATCCATGAATATTTTCAGCACAATGCACCATGACCTTCTCATCACAATGCTCCATTGCCAATATCATCACAATGCTCCATGACCACGGTCATCACAATACTCCATGACACCTGACAAAACAATGATCCGGGACTCTTGTCATCACAATGCTCCATTCCCTTGTCATCACTATGCTCCATGACACCTGTCATCACAAGTCTCCATGAACATTTTCATCCCAGTGCTCCATGAAACTTGTCATCACAATGATCCATGCCCTTGTCATCCCAATGCTCCATGACCCCTGTATTCACCATGCTCCTTGATGCTTGTCATCACAGTGCTCCATGACACATGTCATCACAATGCTCCATGCCTTTTTCAGCAAAATGCTACATGACCTTGTCATTACAATACTCTATGAGCTTGTCATCACAATACTCCATTTCCATTGTCATCACAATCCTCCATGAACATTGGGATCACATTGCTTCATGCCCTTGTCCTCACAATGCTCCATGCTCCTTGAAATCAAAATGATCCATGACCTCTGTCATCACAATGCTCCAAACCCTTGTGATCACAATGTTCCATAACACTTGTCATCATAACGCTCCATGATGCCTGTCATCACAGTACTCCATGCCCTTTTCATCGCAATGCTCCATGACATTTGTCACCACAATTCTCAATACACTTATCATCAGAATGCTCCCTGACACTTGTCATCAGAATGCTCCTTGAACCCTGTCACGAAAATGCTCCATGCCTTTTTCATCACAATGCCCCATGCCGTTTTCATCACAATGCTCCATGCCATTGTCATCAAAATACTACACAAGCTTGTCATCAGAATGCTCCATGAACCTTGTCATCACAATGCTCCAAGCCATTGTCATCACAATGCTCCATTACCTTTGTCATCAGAATCCTCCCAGACACTTGGAATCACAATACTCCATGCCATCCTCATCACAATGGGCCATTACATATGTGATCACAATGCTCCCTGACCCCTGTCTTCACAATACGGCATGACCTGGTCATCACAATGCTCCATGCCCTTGTCATCACAGTGTGCCATTCCAAATGTCATCGAAATACTGCATGAAACTCATTAGACAAATGTTCCATGCCATTCTCATCACGATGCTCAATGCCCTTGTCATCACAAAGCTCCATGACACTTGTCATCACAATGCTCCATGCCCACTCTCATCACAATAATCCATGAAACATTTCAGACCAATGTTCCATGCCCTTCTCATCACAATGCTCCATTACCTCTGTCATAACAATGCAACATGACCCCTGCCATCACAATATTCCACGGCCTAGTCATCACAATGTTCCATGAAATTGTCATCAAAATGCTGAAGACCCATGAAATCACAATGCTCCATGCCCTTGTCATCACAAAGCTGCATGACGCATGTCATCAGAATGTTCCATGGCCTTCTCATCACAATGCTCCATTCCCTTGTAACACAATGCTCCAAGACCACTGTAAACACAATGTTCCATGCTCCTTTTCATCTCAATGCTCCATGAACCCTGTCATCACAATGCACCATGCCCATCATCATAATGCTTCAGGCTATTGTCATCACAATGAAATCAATATTCTCCATGACCTCTGTCATCATAATGCTCCAAACACTTGTGATCACAATGTTGGATAACACTTATCATCACAACACCCCATGACGCTCATCATCACAATTATCCATGGACTTCTCATCACAATGCTCCATGATCTTTGTCATCACAATTCTCAATACACATGTCATCACAATGCTCTCTGACACTTGTCGTCAGTATGCTCCTTGAACCGTGTCATGACAAGGCTCCATGCAATTTTCATCACAATAATCCATGCCCTTTTCATCACAATTCTCCAAGATACCTGTAATCAAAATGCTCGATGCACTTGTCATCTAAAAGCTCCATGACGCTTGTCATCAGAATGCTTCATGGCCTTCTCATCACAATGCCCCATGCCCTTGTCATCACAATGCTCCAAGACCCCTGTAATCACAATGCTCCATGCCCCTTTTCATCAGAATGCTCCATGAGACTTGTCAAAACAAGTGTCCATGGTCTTCTCATCAAAATGCTCCAGGACCTTGTCATCACCATGCTCCAATCCCTTGTCATCACAATGCTCCATGACACATGTCATCACAATAATCCATGAATATTTTCAGCCCAGTGCTCCACGACGTTCTCATCACAATGCTCCATGGCCAATATCATGACAATGCTCCATGACCACTGTCATCACAACACTCCATGACAACTGACAACACAATGATCCGGGACACTTTTCATCACAATGCTCCATTCCCTAGTCATCACAATGCTCCATGACCCCTGTCATCACAACACTCCATGAATATTTTCAGCCCAGTGCTTCATGACCCTTGTCATCACAATGATCCATGCCCTTGTCATCCCAATGCTCCATGACCCCTGTATTCACAATGCTCCTTGACGCTTGTCAACACAGTGCTCCATGACACATGTCATCACAATGCTCCATGCATTTGTCAGCAAAATGCTACATGACCTTGTCATTAAAATCCTCTATGCGCTTGTCATCACAATACTCCATTTCCATTGTCATCACAATCCTCCATGAACCTTGGGATCACTTTTCTTAATGCCTTTGTCATCACAATGCTCCATGCTCCTTGAAATCAAAATGATCCATGACCTCTGTCATCACAATGCTCCAAAACCTTGTGATCACAATGTTCCATAACACTTGTCATCACAACGCTCCATGATGCCTGTCATCACAATAATCCATGCCCTTTTCATCACAATGCTCCATGACCTTTGTCACCACAATTCTCAAAACACTTGTTATCACAATGCTCCCTGACATTTGTCATTAGAATGCTCCTTGAACCCTGTCACGAAAAGGCTCCATGCCTTTTTCATCACAAAGCCCCATTCCGTTTTCATCACAATGCTCCATGCCATTGTCATCAAAGTACTCCACAAGCTTGTCATCAGAATGCTCCATGACCCTTGTCATCACAATTCTCCTTGCACTTGTCAGCACAATGCTGCCTGACCCTTGTCATCACAATGCTCCAAGCCATTGTAATCACAATGCTCCATTACCTTTGTCATCAGAATCCTCCATGACACTTGGCATCACAATGCTCCATGCCATCCTCATAACAATGGGCCATTACATATGTCATCACAATGCTCCCTGACACCTGTCTTCACAATACTGCATGACCTGGTAATCACAATGCTCCATGCCCTTGTCATCACAATGCGCCATTCCAACTGTCATCGCAAACATCCATGATACTTATTAGACCAATATTCCATGCCCTTGTCCTCACAATGCCCCATACCCTTGTTATCACAATGCTCCTTGACCCCTGTCATCACAATGCTTCGTGACAACAGTCATCACAATGCTTCATGACCTTTGTCATCACAATGGTCCATGCCCTCATCATCAACAGTCTCTGTGACCTTTTTAACCACAATGCTCTATGAACTTCTCATCACAATGCTCTTTGACCCCTGTCATCACAATGATCTCTTCCTTTCTCAGCCCAATGCTCCATGACCCTTGTCATCACAATGCTCCATGCGCTTGTCAGCACCGTGCTCCATGACACATGTCATCACAATGCACCATGCGCTTGTCATCACAGTGCTCCACAACCTTGTCATCACACTGCTCCATAAATTTTGTCATCACAGTGCTCCATGCACTTCTCATCAAAATGCTCTCTCACCACTGATATCACAATGCTACATCACTATTTGTCAAAATACTCCCTCACCCCTGTCATCACAATGTTCCATGACTCCTGTCATCACAATGCTACATGCACTTATCATCATAATGTTCGATGACCCCTGACATCACAATGTTCCATAACACCTGTCATCAAAATGTTCCATGACACTTTTTATCAACGTGCTCTATGACCCTGTCATCAGAACGCTCCCTGCCCTGCTCATCACAATGCACACCGCCCTTGCCATCAAAATGCTCCATAACCTTTGTCATTACAAAGATCCATGACCCTTGGCATCACAATGCTCCATGTCATTGTCATCACAACGCTCCATGAACGCTCTCATCACATTGCTCCATGCCCTTGTTTTCACATAGCTCCATGACACATGTCTTCAGAACGCTCCATGGCCTTCTCATCACAATGTTCCACGCCCTTGCCATCACAATGCTCCATTATCCCTGTTATAACAATGCTCCATGACCCCAGCCATCATGATGTTCCATGGCCTTGTCTTCACAAGGCTCCATGACCCTTCTCATCACAATGCTCCGAGAACACTGTAATCACAATGCTCTATGCCCCTTTTCATCTCAAAGATCCATGAACCCTGTCATCACAATGCACCATGCCCATCATCATAATGCTTCATACTATTGTCATAACAATGAAATCAAAATGCTCCATGACCTCTGTCATAACAATGCTCCAAACCCTTGTGATCACAATATTCCATAACACTTGTCATCACAATGCCCCATTACGCTCCTCATCACAATTATCCATGGTCATTTCATCACAATGCTCCATGACCTTCGTCATCACAATGCTCAATACACTTGTCATCAACATGCTCCCAGACACTTGTTGTCTGTATGCTCCTTGAACCCTGTCATGACAAGGCTCCCTGCCTTTTTCATCACAATGATCCATGCCCTTTTCATCACAATGCTCCAAGTCCCATGTAATCACAATGGTCCATGCCATTGACATCACAAAGCTCAATGACGCATGCCATCAGAATGCTCCTTGGTCTTCTCCTCACAATGCTCCCTGCCCTTGTCTTCACAATGTTCCAAGACCCCTGTAATCACAATGCTCCATTCCCCTTTTAATCAGTATGTTCCATGAGACTTGTCATCACAAGGCTCCATGGTTTTGTCACCACAATGCTCCAAGACCTTGTCATCACAATGCTTCTCGACCTTGTCATCAAAATTTTCAATGGCCCTTGTCATCATAATGCTCCAAACCCTAATCATCACAATGCTCCATTATATTTGTCATCACAAAACTCCATTACATTTGGTATCACAAAGCTCCATGCCATTGTCATCGCCATGGACCATGACATATGTCATCACAATGTTCCCTGACGCCTGTCTTCACAATACTCCATGACCTTATCATCACAATGCTCCATGCCCTTGTCATCACAATGCACCATGCCCACTCTCATCACAATAATCTATGAAACGTGTCAGACTAATGCTCCATGCCACTGACATCACAATGCTCCATGCCCTTGTCATCACAATGCTCCATGACCCCTGTCATCACAATGCTCCGTGACTCCAGTCATCACAATGCTTCATAACGTTTGTCATCACAATGGTCCATGCCCGCGTCATCACAAGGCTCTGTGACCTTTGTAACCACAATGCTCCATGAACTTTTCATCACAATTCTCTGAGAAACTTGTCATCACAATGCTCCATGTCTTTGTCAGAACAATGCTCCATGACCATTGTCATCACAATGTGCCACGCGCATTTCATCACAACGTTCCAAACCTTGTCATTGCAATGCTCCATAAACCTTGTAATCACAATGGTCCATGCACTTCTCATCAAAATGCTCTCTCACCAGAGATATCACAATGTTCCATCACTAGTCATCACAATACTCCATCACCCTTTTAATCACAATGTTCCATGACACTGTCATCACAATGCTACATCCCCTTATCATCACAATGTTCCATGACACCTGCCATCACAATGTTCCATAAGCCCTGTCATCAAAATGCTCCATGAACCTTTCCATCCCAAAGCTCCAAGACCCCTGACATCACAATGTTCTAGAACCCCTGCCATCAAAATGTTCCATTACACTTTTTATCAAATTGCTGCATGACCCGGTCATCAAAATGCTCCCTGCCCTTCTCATCAAAATGCTCAATGACTTGTCATCACAAAGCTCCAAGACACTTGGCATCACAATGCTCCATGTTAAGGTCATCACAATGCTCCATGAACCCTCTCATCACATTGCTCCATGCCCTTGTCATAACACAGCTCCATGACACTTGTCATCACAATGCTCGATGCCCTTCTCATCACAATGTTCCATGCCCTTGTCATTACAGTCCTGCATGACCCATGTATCACAGTGCTCCGTGCCTTTGTCATCACAATGCTCCATGCCCACTCTCATCACAATAATCCATGAAACATTTCAGACCAAAGTTCCATACCCTTCTCATCACAATGCTCCATTACCCCTGTCATAACAATGCACCATGACACCTGCCTTCACAATGATCCACGGCCTAGTCATCACAAGGTTCCTTGATATTTCTCATCACAATGCTCAAGTCCACTGATATCACAATGCTCCATGCCCTTGTCATCACAAATCTCCATGACGCATGTCATCAGAATGTTCCATGGCCTTCTCATCACAATGCTCCATGCCCTTTTCATCACAATGTTCCATGCCCCATTTCATCTCAATGCTCCATGAAATCTGTCATCACAATGCTCCAAGACCCTTGTAATCACAATGCTCCATGCCCCATTTCATCTCAATGCTCCATGAACCCTGTCATCACAATGCACCATGCCCATCATCATAATGCTTCAGGCTATTGTCATCACAAGGAAATGATTATTGTGCATGACCTCTGTCATCATAATGCTCCAAACCCTTGTGATCACAATGTTGCATAACACATATCATCACAGCACCCCATGACGCTCATCATCACAATTATCCATGGTCTTCTCATCACAATGCTCCATGATCTTTGTCATCACAATGCTCAATACACTTGTCATCACAATGCTCCCTGACCCTTGTCGTCAGTATGCTCCTTGAACCCTGTCATGACAAGTTTCCATGAATTTTTCATCACAATGATCCATGACCATTTCATCACAATGATCCAAGGTCCCTGTAATCACAATGTTCCATGCCCTTGTCATCACAAAACTCCATGATGCATGTCATCAGAATGCTCCATGGCCTTCTCATCACAATGCTCTATGCCCTAGTCATAACAATGCTCCAAGACCCCTGTAATCACAATGCTCCATGCCCCTTTTCATCAGAATGCTCCATGGGACTTGCCATCACAAGTCTCCATGATTTTCTCATCACAATGTTCCAGGACCTTGTCATCACCATGATCCATTCCCTTGTCATCACAATGCTCCATGACCACTGTCATCACAATAATCCATGAATATTTTCAGCCCAATGCTCGACGACCTTCTCATCACAATGCTCCATTGCCAATATCATCACAATGCTCCATGACCACTGTCATCACAACACTCCATGACACCTGACAACACAATGATCCAGGACTCTTGTCATCACAATGCTCCATTCCCTTTTCGTCACAATGCTACATGACACCTGTCATCACAACTCTCCATGAACATTTTCAGCCCAGTGCTCCATGACCCTTGTCATCACAATGATCCATGCCCTTGTCATCCCAATGCTCCATGACCCCTGTATTCACAATGCTCCTTGACGCTTGTCATCACAGTGCTCCATGACACATGTCATCCCAATGCTCCATGCTTTGTCAGCAAACTGCTACATGACCTGGTCATTACAATGCTCTATGCACTTGTCATCACAATACTCCATTTCCATTGTCATCACAATCCTCCATGAACTTTGGGATCACATTGCTACATGCACTTGTCATCACAATGCTCCATGCTCCTTGAAATCAAAATGATCCATGACCTCTGTCATCACAATGCTCCAAACCCTTGTGATCACAAAGTTCCATAACACTTGTCATCACAACGCTCCATGATGCCTGTCATCACAATACTCCATGCCCTTTTCATCACAATGCTCCGTGACCTTTGTCACCACAATTCTCAATACACTTGTCATCACAATGCTCCCTGACACTTGTTATCAGAATGCTCCTTGAACACTGTCATGAAAAGGCTCCATGCCTTTTTCATCACAATGCCCCATGCCATTTTCATCACAATGCTCCAGGCCATTGTCATCAAAATACTCCACAAGCTTGTCATCAAAATGCTCCATGAACCTTGTGATCACAATACTCCATGCACTTGTCAGCACAATGCTCCCTGACCATTGTCATCACAATGCTCCAAGCCATTGTCATCACAATGCTCCATTACCTTTTTCATCAGAATCCTCCCTGACACTTGGCATCACAATGCTCCATGCCATCCTCATCACAATGGGCCATTACATATGTGATCACAATGCTCCCTGACACCTATCTTCACAATACGGCATGACCTGGTCATCACAATGCTCCATGCCCTTGTCATCACAGTGTGCCATTCCAACTCTCATCGCAATACTCCATGAAATTTATTAGACCAATGTTCCATGCCCTTGTCATCACAATGCTCCATGCCCTTGTTATCACAATGCTCCATGACCCCTGTCATCACAATGCTCCGTGACTCCAGTCATCACAATGCTTCATAACCTTTGTCATCACAATGGTCCATGCCCTCGTCATCAACAGTCTCTGTGACCTTTTTAACCACAATGCTCTATGAACATTTCATCACAATGCTCTTTGACCCTTGTCATCACAATGCTCTATGCCTTTCTCAGCACAATTCTTCATGACCCTTGTCATCACAATGCTCCATGCGTTTGTCAGCACAATGCTCCATGACACATGTCATCACAATGCACCATGCGCTTGTCATCACAGTGCTCCACAACATTGTCATCACAATGCTCCATAAAATTTGTCATCACAATGCTCCATGCACTTCTCATCAAAATGCTCTCTCACCACTGATATCACAATGCTACATCACTATTTGTCACAATACTCCCTCACCCCTGTCATCACAATGTTCCATGACTCCTGTCATCACAATGCTACACGCACTTATCATCACAATGTTCGATGATCCCTGAAATCACAATGTTCCATAACACCTGTCATCAAAATGTTCCATGACACTTTTCATCAAATTGCTCCATGACCCTGTCATCAGAATGCTCCCTGCCCTTCTCATCACAATGCACAACGCCCTTTTCATTAAAATGCTCCAAGACCTTTGTCATCACAAAGATCCATGACCATTGGCATCACAAAGCTCCATGTCATTGTCATCACCGTGCTCCATGAACGCTCTCATCACATTGCTCCATGCCCTTGTCTTCACATAGCTCCATGACACATGTCATCAGAATGCTCCATGGCCTTCTCATCACAATGCTACAAGCCCTTGCCATCACAATGCTCCATTACCCCTGTCATAACAATGCTCCATGACACCTGCCATCACGATGTTCCATGGCCTTGTCATCACAAGGCTCCATGACCCTTCTCATCACAATCCTCCATGAACACTGTAATCACAATGCTCTATGCCCCTTTTCATCTCAATGATCCATGAACCCTGTCATCACAATGCACCATGCCCATCATCATAATGCTTCATGCTATTGTCATCACAACGAAATCAAAATGTTCCATGACCTCTACCATAACAATGCTCCAAACCCTTGTGATCACAATATTTCATAACACTTGTCATCACAATGCCCCAGGATGCTCGTCATCACAATTATCCAAGGTCTTCTCATCACAATGCTCCATGACCTTGGTCATCACAATGCTCAATACACTTGTCATCAACATGCTCCCTGACACTTGTTGTCTGTATGCTCCTTGAACCCTGTCATGACAAGGCTCCATGCCTTTTTCATCACAATGATCCATGCCCTTTTCATCACAATGCTCCAAGTCCCATGTAATCACAATGGTCCATGCCATTGTCATCACAAAGCTCAATGACGCATGCAATCAGAATGCTCCTTGGTCTTCTCCTCACAATGCTCCCTGCCCTTGTCTTCACAATGATCCAAGACCCCTGTAATCACAATGATCCATTCCCCTTTTAATCAGTATGCTCCATGAGACTTGTCATCACAATGCTCCATGGTTTTTTCATCACAACGCTCCAGGAACTTGTGATCACAATGCTACACGACCTTGTCATCAAAATTTTCAATGGCCCTTGTCATCATAATGCTCCAAACCCTAATCATCACAATGCTCCATTATATTTGTCATCACAATCCTCCATTACATTTGGTATCACAAAGCTCCATGCCATGGTCATCGCCATGGATCATGACATATGTCATCACAATGCTCCCTGACACCTGTCTTCACAATACTCCATGACCTTATCATCACAATGCACCATGTCCACTCTCATCACAATAATGTATGAAACTTGTCAGACCAATGCTCATGCCACTGTCATCACAATGCTCCATGCCCTTGTCATCACAATGCACCATGCCCACTCTCATCACAATACTTTATGAAACTTGTCAGACCAATGCTCATGCCACTGTCATCACAATGCTCCATGCCCTTGTCATCACAATGCTCCATGACCCCTGTCATCACAATGCTCCCTGACTCCAGTCATCACAATGTTTCATAACGTTTGTCATCACAATGGTCCATGCCCACGTCATCACAAAGCTCTGTGACCTTTGTAACCACAGTGCTCCATGAACTTTTCATCACAATTCTCTGAGAAACTTGTCATCACAATGCTCCATGTATTTGTCAGAACAATGCTCCATGACCATTGTCATCACAATGTGCCACACGCATTTCATCACAACGTTCCAAACCTTGTCATTGCAATGCTCCATAAACCTTGTAATCACAATGGTCCATGCACTTCTCATCAAAATGCTCTCTCTCCAGAGATATCACAATGTTCCATCACTAGTCATCACAATACACCCTCATCCTTGTAATCACAATGTTCCATGACACTGTCATCACAATGCTACATCCCCTTATCATCACAATGTTCCATGATCCCTGCCATCACAATGTTCCATAAGCCCTGTCATCAAAATGCTCCATGACCCTTTACATCCCAAAGATCCAAGACCCCTGACATCACAATGTTCTATAACCACTGCCATCAAAATGTTCCATTACACTTTTTATCAAATTGCTGCATGACCCGGTCATCAAAATGCGCCCTGCCCTTCTCATCAAAATGCTCCATGACTTGTCATCACAAAGCTCCAAGACCCTTGGCATCACAATGCTCCATATCATTGTCATCACAATGCTCCATGAACCCTCTCATCACATTGCTCCATGCCCTTGTCATCACACAGCTCCATGACACTTGTCATCACAATGCTCGATGCTCTTCTAATCACAATGCTCCATGCCCTTGTCATTACAGTCCTGCATGACCCATGTATCACAGTGTTCCGTGCCCTTGTCATCACAATGCTCCATTACCCCTGTCATAACAATGCACCATGACATCTGCCATCACAATGATCCACAACCTAGTCATCACAAGCTTCCATGATAATTCTCATCACAATGCTCAAGACCCCTGATATCACAATGCTCCATGCCCAGGTCATCACAAAGCTCCATGGTGCATGTCATCAGAATGTTCCATGGCCTCATCATCACAATGATCCATGCCCTTGTCATCACAATGCTCCAAGACCCAGGTCATCACAATGCTCCATGCCCCATTTCATCTCAATGCTCCATGAAATCTGTCATCACAATGCTCCAAGACCCTTGTAATCACAATGCTCCATGCCCCTTTTCACCTCAATGCTCCATGAACCCTGTCATCACAATGCACCATGCCCATTATCATAATGCTTCAGGCTATTGTCATCACAATGAAATCAATATTCTGCATGACCTCTGTCATCATAATGCTCCAAACCCTTGTGATCACAATGTTGCATAACACGTACCATCACAACACCCCATGACGCTCATCATCACAATTATCCATGGTCTTCTCATAACAATGCTCCATGATCTTTGTCATCACAATGCTCAATACACTTGTCATCACAATGCTCCCTGACCCTTGTCGTCAGTATGCTCCTTGAACCCTGTCATGACAAGTTTCCATGCATTTTTCATCACAATGATCCATGACCATTTCATCACAATGCTCCAAAGTCCCTGTAATCACAATGCTCCATGCCCTTGTCATCACAAAACTCCATGACGCATGTCATCAGAATGCTCCATGGCCTTCTCATCACAATGTTCTATGCTCTAGTCATAACAATGCTCCAAGACCCCTGTAATCACAATGCTCCATGCCCCTTTTCATCAGAATGATCCATGAGACTTGCCATCACAAGTCTCCATGGTATTCTCATCAAAATGCTCCAGGACCTTGTCATCACCATGATCCATTCCCTTATCATCACAATGCTACATGACCCCTGTCATCTCAATAATCCATGAACATTTTCAGCCCAATGCTCCACGACCTTCTCATCACAATGCTCCATGGCCAATATCATCAAAATGCTCCATGACCACTGTCATCACAACACTCCAAGACACCTGACAACACAACGATCCAGGACTCTTGTCATCACAAAGCTCCATTCCCTTGTCGTCACAATGCTACATGACACCTGTCATCACAACTCTCCATGAACATTTTCAGCCCAGTGATCCATGACCCTTGTCATCACAATGATCCATGCCCTTGTCATCCCAATGCTCCATGACCCCTGTATTCACAATGCTCCTTGACGCTTGTCATCACAGCGCTCCATGACACATGTCATCACAATGCTCCATGCCTTTGTCAGCAAAATGCTACATGACCTAGTCATTACAATGCTCTATGCGCTTGTCATCACAATACTCCATTTCCATTGTCATCACAATCCTCCATGAACTTTGGGATCACATTGCTTCATGCCCTTGTCATCACAATGCTCCATGCTCCTTGAAATCAAAATGATCCATGACCACTGTCATCAAAATGCTCCAAACCCTTGTGATCACAATGTTCCATAACACTTGTCATCACAACGCTCCATGATGCTTGTCATCACAATACTCCATGCCCTTTTCATCACAATGCTCCATGACCATTGTCACCACAATTCTCTATACACTTGTCAACACAATGCTCTCTGACACTTGTCATCAGAATGCTCCTTGAAACCTGTCACGAAAAGGCTCCATGCCTTTTTCATCACAATGCCCCATGCCATTTTCATCACAATGCTCCATGCCATTGTCATCAAAATACTCCACAAGCTAGTCATCAGAATGCTCCATGACCCTTGTCATCACCATTCTCCATGCACTTGTCAGCACAATGCTCCCTGACCCTTGTCATCTCAATGCTCCAAGCTATTGTCATCACAATGCTCCATTACCTTTGTCATCAGAATCCTCCCTGACACTTGGCATCACAGTGCTCCATGCCATCCTCATCACAATGGGCCATTACATATGTGATCACAATGCTCCCTGACACCTGTCTTCACAATACGGCATGACCTGGTCATCACAATGCTCCATGCCCTTGTCATCAGAGTGTGCCATACCAACTCTCATCGCAATACTCCATGAAAGTTATTAAACCAATGTTCCATGCCCTTGTCATCACAGTGCTCCATGCCCTTGTTATCACAATGCTCCATGACCCCTGTTATCACAATGCTCCGTGACTCCAGTCATCACAATGCTTAATGACCTTTGTCATCACAATGTTCCATGCCCTCCTCATCAACAGTCTCTGTGACCTTTTTAACCACAATGCTCCATGAACTTTTCACCACAATGCTCTTTGACCCTTGTCATCACAATGCTCTATGCCTTTCTCAGCACAATGCTCCATGACACTTGTCATCACAATGCTCCAAGAACACTGTAATCACAATGCTCTATGCCCCTTTTCATCTCAATGATCCATGAACCCTGTCATCACAATGCACTATGCCCATAATCATAATGCTTCATGCTATTGTCATAACAACGAAATCAAAAGGTTCCGTGACCTCTGTCATAACAATGCTCCAAACCCTTGTGATCACAATATTCCATAACACTTGTCATCACAATGCCCCAGGATGCTCGTCATCACAATTATCCATGGTCTTCTCATCACAATGCTCCATGACCTTCGTCATCACAATGCTCAATACACCTGTCATCAACATGCTCCCTGACACTTGTTGTCTGTATGCTCCTTGAAACCTTTCATGACAAGGCTCCATGCCTTTTTCATCACAATGATCCATGCCATTTTCATCACAATGCTCCAAGTCCCATTTAATCAGAAAGGTCCATGCCATTGTCATCACAAAGCTCAATGACGCATGCCATCAGAATGCTCCTTGGTCTTCTCCTCACAATGCTCCATGCCCTTGTCTTCACAATGTTCCAAGACCCCTGTAATCACAATGCTCCATTCCCCTTTTAATCAGTATGCTCCATGAGACTTGTCATCACAAGGCTCCATGGTTTTGTCATCACAGTGCTCCAGCACCTTGTCATCACAATGCTTCACGACCTTGTCATCAAAATTTTCAATGGCCCTTGTCATCATAATGCTCCAAACCCTAATCATCACAATGCTCCATTATATTTGTCATCACAATCCTCCATTACATATGGTATCACAAAGCTCCATGCCATTGTCATCACCATGGACCATGAAATATGTCATCACAATGCTCCCTGACACCTGTCTTCACAATACTCCATGACCTTATCATCACAATGCACCATGCCCAATCTCATCACAATAATCTATGAAACTTGTCAGACCAATGCTCCATGCCACTATCATCACAATGCTCCATGCCCTTGTCATCACAATGCTCCATGACCCCTGTCATCACAATGCTCCGTGACTCCAGTCATCACAATGCTTCATAACGTTTGTCATCACAATGGTCCATGCCCGCGTCATCACAAGGCTCTGTGACCTTTGTAACTACAATGCTACATGAACTTTTCATCACAATTCTCTGAGAAACTTGTCATCACAATGCTCCATGTCTTTGTCAAAACAATGCTCCATGACCATTGTCATCACAATGTGCCACGCGCATTTCATCACAACGTTCCAAACCTTGTCATTGCAATGCTCCATAAACCTTGTAATCACAATGGTCCATGCACTTCTCATCAAAATGCTCTCTCACCAGAGATATCACAATGTTCCATCACTAGTCATCACAATACACCCTCATCCATGTAATCACATTGTTCCATGACCCTGTCATCACAATGCTACATCCCCTTATCATCACAATGTTCCATGACCCCTGCCATCACAATGTTCCATAAGCCCTGTCATCAAAATGCTCCATGACACTTTCCATCCCAAAGCTCCAAGACCCCTGCCATCACAATGTTCTATAACCACTGACATCAAAATGTTCCATTACACTTTTTATGAAATTGCTGCATGACCCGGTCATCAAAATGCTCCTTGCCCTTCACATCAAAATGCTCCATGACTTGTCATCACGAAGCTCCAAGACACTTGGCATCACAATGCTCCATGTCATTGTCATCACAATGCTCCATGAAAACTCTCATCACATTGCTCCATGCCCCTGTCATCACACAGCTCCATGACACTTGTCATCACAATGCTCGATGCCCTTCTCATCACAGTGCTCCATGCCCTTGTCATTAAAGTCCTGCATGACCCATGTATCACAGTGTTCCGTGCCCTTGTCATCACAATGCTCCATGCCCACTCTCATCACAATAATCCATGAAACATTTCAGACCAAAGTTCCATACCCTTCTCATCACAATGCTCCCTTAACCCTGTCATAACAATGCACCATGACACCTGCCATCACAATGATCCACGGCCTGGTCATCACAAGATTCCATGATAATTCTCATCACAATGCCCAAGACCACTGATACCACAATGCTCCATGTCCTTGTCATCACAAAGCT
Source organism: Mesoplodon densirostris (assembly GCF_025265405.1). Lineage (NCBI taxonomy): Eukaryota > Metazoa > Chordata > Mammalia > Artiodactyla > Ziphiidae > Mesoplodon > Mesoplodon densirostris. The sequence continues at coordinate 6,402,416 of NW_026778196.1, read as the reverse complement.
CCATGATGCATGTCATCAGAATGTTCCATGGCCTTCTCATCACAATGCTCCATGCCCTTGTCATCACAGTGCTCCAAGACCCTTGTCATCACAATGCTCCATGCCCCATTTCATCTCAATGCTCCATGAAATCTGTCATCACAATGCTCCAAGACCCTTGTCATCACAATGCTCCATGCCCCTTTTCATCTCAATGCTCCATGAACCCTGTCATCACAATGCACCATGCCCATTATCATAATGCTTCAGGCTATTGTCATCACAATGAAATCAATATTCTGCATGACCTCTGTCATCATAATGCTCCAAACCCTTGTGATCACAATGTTGCATAACACGTATCATCACAACACCCCATGACGCTCATCATCACAATTATCCATGGTCTTCTCATCACAATGCTCCATGATCTTTGTCATCACAATGCTCAATACACTTGTTATCACAATGCTCCCTGACCCTTGTCGTCAGTATGCTCCTTGAACCCTGTCATGACAAGTTTCCATGCATTTTTCATCACAATGATCCATGACCATTTCATCACAATGCTCCAAGGTCCCTGTAATCACAATGCTCCATGCCCTTGTCATCACAAAACTCCATGACGCATGTCATCAGAATGCTCCATGGCCTTCTCATCACAGTGCTCTATGCCCTAGTCATAACACTGCTCCAAGACCCCTGTAATCACAATGCTCCATGCCCCTTTTCATCAGAATGCTCCATGAGACTTGCCATCACAAGTCTCCATGGTCTTCTCATCACAATGTTCCAGGACCTTGACATTACCATGATCCATTCCCTTGTCATCACAATGCTCCATGACCCCTGTCATCACAATAATCCATGAACATTTTCAGCCCAATGCTCCACGACCTTCTCATCACAATGCTCCATTGCCAATATCATCACAATGCTCCATGACCACTGTCATCACAACACTCCATGACACCTGACAACACAATGATCCAGGACTTTTGTCATCACAATGCTCCATTCCCTTGTCGTCACAATGCTACATGACACCTGTCATCACAACTCTCCATGAACATTTTCAGCCCAGTGCTCCATGAAACTTGTCATCACAATGATCCATGCCCTTGTCATCCCAATGCTCCATGACCCCTGTATTCACAATGCTCCTTGACGCTTCTCATCACAGTGCTCCATGACACCTGTCATCACAATGCTCCATGCCTTTGTCAGCAAAATGCTACATGACCTTGTCATTACAATGCTCTATGCGCTTGTCATCACAATACTCCATTACCATTGTCATCACAATTCTCCATGAACTTTGGGATCACATTGCTTCATGCCCTTGTCATCACAATGCTCCATGCTCCTTGAAATCAAAATGATCCATGACCTCTGTCATCACAATGCTCAAAACCCTTGTGATCACTGTGTTCCATAACACTTGTCATCACAACGCTCCATGATGCCTGTCATCACAATACTCCATGCCCTTTTCATAACGATGCTCCATGACCTTTGTCACCACAATTCTCAATACACTTGTCATCACAATGCTACCTGACACTTGTCATCAGAATGCTCCTTGAAACCTGTCACGAAAAGGCTCCATGCCTTTTTCATCACAATGCCCCATGCCATTTTCATCACAATGCTCCATGCCATTGTCATCAAAATACTCCACAAGCTTGTCATCAGAATGCTCCATGAACCTTGTCATCACAATTCTCCATGCACTTGTCAGCAGAATGCTCCCTGACCCTTGTCATCCCAATGCTCCAAGCCATTGTCATCACAATGCTCCATTACCTTTGTCATCAGAATCCTCCCTGACATTTGGCATCACAATGCTCCATGCCATCCTCATCACAATGGGCCATTACATATGTGATCACAATGCTCCCTGACACCTGTCTTCACAATACGGCATGACCTGGTCATCACAATGCTCCATGCCCTTGTCATCACAGTGTGCCATTCCAACTCTCATCGCAATACTCCATGAAAGTTATTAGACCAAAGTTCCATGCCCTTGTCATCACAATGCTCCATGCCCTTGTTATCACAGTGCTCCATGACCCCTGTCATCACAATGCTCCGTGACTCCAGTCATCACAATGCTTCATGACCTTTGTCATCACAATGGTCCATGCCCTCGTCATCAACAGTCTCTGTGACCTTTTTAACCACAATGCTCCATGAACTTTTCATCACAATGCTCTTTGACCCTTGTCATCACAATGCTCTATGCCTTTCTCAGCACAATGCTCCATGACCCTTGTCATCACAATGCTCCATGCGCTTGTCAGCACAATGCCCATGACACATGTCATCACAATGCACCATGCGCTTGTCATCACAGTGCTCCACAACATTGTCATCACAATACTCCATAAAATTTGTCATCACAATGCTCCATGCACTTCTCATCAAAATGCTCTCTCACCACTGATATCACAATGCTACATCACTATTTGTCACAATACTCCCTCACCCCTGTCATCACAATGTTCCATGACTCCTGTCATCACAATGCTACATGCACTTATCATCACAATGTTCGATGATCCCTGAAATCACAATGTTCCATAACACCTGTCATCAAAATGTTCCATGACACTTTTCATCAAATTGCTCCATGACCTTGTCAACAGAATGATCCCTGCCCTTCTCATCACAATGCACAACACCCTTGCCATCAAAATGCTCCATGACCTTTGTCATCACAAAGATCCATGACCCTTGGCATCACAATGCTCCATGTCATTGTCATCACCATGCTCCATGAACGCTCTCATCACATTGCTCCATGCCCTTGTCTTCACATAGCTCCATGACACATGTCATCAGAATGCTCCATGGCTTTCTCATCACAATGATCCAAGCCCTTGCCATCACAATGCTCCATTACCCCTGTCATAACAATGCTCCATGACCACTGCCATCACGATGTTCCATGGCCTTGTCATCACAAGGCTCCATGACCCTTCTCATCACAATGCTCCAAGAACACTGTAATCACAATGCTCTATGCCCCTTTTCATCTCAATGGTCCATGAACCCTGTCATCACAATGCACCATGCACATCATCATAATGCTTCATGCTATTTTCATCACAATGAAATCAAAATGTTCCATGACCTCTGTCATAACAATGCTCCAAACCCTTGTGATCACAATATTCCATAACTCTTGTCATCACAATGCCCCAGGATGCTCGTCATCACAATTATCCATGGTCTTCTCATCACAATGCTCCATGACCTTCCTCGTCACAATGCTCAATACACTTGTCATTAACATGCTCCCTGACACTTGTTGTCTGTATGCTCCTTGAACCCTGTCATGACAAGGCTCCATGCCTTTTTCATCACAATGCCCCATGCCATTTTCATCACAATGCTCCATGCCATTGTCATCAAACTACTCCACAAGCTTGTCATCAGAATGCTCTATGACCCTTGTCATCTCAATTCTCCATGCACTTGTCAGCACAATGCTCCCTGACCCTTGTCATCACAATGCTCCAAGCCATTGTCATCACAATGCTCCATTACCTTTGTCATCAGAATCCTCCCTGACACTTGGCATCAAAATGCTCCATGCCATCTTCATCACAATGGGCCATTGCATATGTGATCACAATGCTCCCTGACACCTGTCTTCACAATACGGCATGGCCTGGTCATCACAATGCTCCATGCCCTTGTCATCACAGTGTGCCATTCCAACTCTCATCGCAATACTGCATGAAAGTTATTAGACCAATGTTCCATGCCCTTTTCATCACAATGCTCCATGCCCTTGTTATCACAATGCTCCATGACCCCTGTCATTACAATGCTCCGTGACTCCAGTCATCACAATGCTTCATAACCTTTGTCATCACAATGGTCCATGCCCTCGTCATCAACAGTCTCTGTGACGTTTTTAACCACAATGCTCCATGAACTTTTCATCACAATGCTCTTTGACCCTTGTCATCACAATGCTCTATGCCTTTCTCAGCACAATGCTCCATGACCCTTGTCATCACAATGCTCCATGGGCTTGTCAGCACAATGCTCCATGACACATGTCATCACAATGCACCATGCGCTTGTCATCACAGTGCTCCACAACATTGTCATCACAATGCTCCATAAAATTTGTCATCACAATGCTCCATGCACTTCTCATCAAAATGCTCTCTTACCACTGATATCACAATGCTACATCACTATTTGTCACAATACTCACTCACCCCTGTCATCACAATGTTCCATGACTCCTGTCATCACAATGCTACATGCACTTATCATCACAATGTTGGATGACCCCTGAAATCACAATGTTCCATAACACCTGTCATCAAAATGTTCCATGACACTTTTCATCAAATTGCTCCATGACCCTGTCATCAGAATGCTCCCTGCCCTTCTCATCACAATGCACAACGCCGTTGCATTCAAAATGCTCCATGACCTTTGTCATCACAAATATCCATGACCGTTGGCATCACAATGCTCCATGTCATTGTCATCACCATGATCCATGAACGCTCTCATCACATTGCTCCATGCCCTTGTCTTCACATAGCTCCATGACACATGTCATCAGAAGGCTCCATGGCCTTCTCATCACAATGCTCCAAGCCCTGGCCATCACAATGCTCCATTACCCTGTCATAACAATGATCCATGACCCCTGCCATCACGATGTTCCATGGCCTTGTCATCACAAGGCTCCATGACCCTTCTCATCACAATGCTCCAAGAACACTGTAATCACAATGCTCTATGCCCCTTTTCATCTCAATGATCCATGAACCCTGTCATCACAATGCACTATGCCCATAATCATAATGCTTCATGCTATTGTCATAACAACGAAATCAAAATGTTCCATGACCTCTGTCATAACAATGCTCCAAACCTTTGTGATCACAATATTCCATAACACTTGTCATCACAATGCCCCAGGATGCTCGTCATCACAATTATCCATGGTCTTCTCATCACAATGCTCCATGACCTTCGTCATCACAATGCTCAATACACTTGTCATCAACATGCTCCCTGACACTTGTTGTCTGTATGCTCCTTGAACCCTGTCATGACAAGGCTCCATGCCTTTTTCATCACAATGATCCATGCCCTTTTCATCACAATGCTCCAAGTCCCATGTAATCACAATGGTCCATGCCATTGTCATCACAAAGCTCAATGACGCATGCCATCAGAATGCTCCTTGGTCTTCTCCTCACAATGCTCCATGCCCTTGTCTTCACAATGTTCCAAGACCCCTGTAATCACAATGCTCCATTCCCCTTTTAATCAGTATGCTCCATGAGACTTGTCATCACAAGGCTCCATGGTTTTGTCATCACAGTGCTCCAGGACCTTGTCATCACAATGCTTCACGACCTTGTCATCAAAATTTTCAATGGCCCTTGTCATCATAATGTTCCAAACCCTAATCATCATAATGCTCCATTATATTTGTCATCACAATCCTCCATTACATATGGTATCACAAAGCTCCATGCCATTGTCATCACCATGGACCATGAAATATGTCATCACAATGCTCCCTGACACCTGTCTCCACAATACTCCATGACCTTATCATCACAATGCTCCATGCCCTTGTCATCACAATGCACCATGCCCACTCTCATCACAATAATCTATGAAACTTGTCAGACCAATGCTCCATGCCACTGTCATCACAATGCTCCAAGACACCCGTAATCACAAGGCTCCATGCCCCTTTTCATCAGAATGCTCCATTAGACTTGTCATCACAAGTCTCCATGGTCATCTCATCATAGTGCTCCAGGACCTTGTCATCACCATGCTCCATGCTCTTGTCATCACAATGCTCCATTACCTCTGTCATAACAATGCTCCATGACCCCTGCCATGTCAATGCTCCATGCCCTTGTCATCACAATGCTCCAAGACCTTCGTAATCACAAGTTTCCATGCCCCTTTTCATCAGAATGCTCCATTAGACTTGTCATCACAATTCTCCATAGTCATCTCATCACAATGCTCCAGGACCTTGTCATCTCCATTCTCCATTCCCTTGTCATCAGAATGCTCCATGACCCCTGTCATCACAATACTCCATGAAAATTTTCAGCCCAATGCTCCATGACCTTCTCATCACAATGCTCCATGACCAATATCATCACAATGCTCCATGACCACTGTCATCCCAATACTCCATGACACATGACAACACAATGATCAGGGACTCCTGTCATCACAATGCTCCAAGACCCCTGTAATCACAATGCTCCATGAACCCTGTCATCACAATACTCCATGAACATTTTCAGCCGAATGCTCCATGACCCTTGTCATCACAATGATCCATGCCCTTGTCATCCCAAAGTTCCATAACCACTGTATTCACAATGCTCCATGACGCTTGTCATCACAATGCTCCATGCCTTTGTGAGCAAAATGCTACATGACCGTGTCATTACAATGCTCTATGAGCTTGTCATCACAATACTCCATTACCATTGTCATCACAATCCGCCATGAACCTTGGGATCACATTGCTTCATGCCCTTGTCATCACAATGCTCCATGTCCCCTGTCATCACAATGCTTCATAAAGTTTGTCATCACAACGGTCCATGCCCACGTCATCACAAGGCTCTGTGACCTTTGTAAACACAATGCTCCATGAACTTTTAATCACAATGCTCCGTGACCCTTGTCCTCACAATGATCCATGCGTTTGTCAGAACAATGCTCCATGACCCTGGTCTTCACAATGTGCCATGCGCTTTTCATCACAATGATCCACTACTTTGTCAACACTATGCTCCATAAACCTTGTAATCACAATGCTCCATGCACTTCTCATCCAAATGCTCTCTCACATGAGATATCACAATGTTCCATCACTAGTCATCACAATCCTCCCTCACCCCTGTTATCACAATGTTCCATGACCCCTGTCATCAAAATGCTTTATCCCCTTATCAGCACAATGTTCCGTGACCCGTGACATCACAATGTTCCATAACCCCTGTCATCATAATGTTCCATTACACTTTTCATCAAATTGCTGCATGACCCTGTCATCAAAATGCTCCCTGCCCTTCTCATCACAATGCACCACACCCTTGTCATCAAAATGCTCCATGACCATTGTCATCACTAAGATCCATGACCCTTGGAATCACAATGCTCCATGACATTGTCATAACAATGCTCCATGATCACCCTCATCATTTTGCTCCATGCCCTTGTCATCACAAAGTTCCATGACACATGTCATCACAATGCTCGATGCCATTCTCATCACAATGCTCCATGCCCTTGTCATTACAATCCTCCATGACCCATGTATCACAGTGTACCATGCCCTTGTCTTCACAATGCTCCCATGCTCACTCTCATCACAATAATCCATGAAACATTTCAGACCAATGCTCAATGCCCTTCTCATCACAATGATCCATTACCTCTGTCATAACAATGCTCCATGACCCCTGCCATCACAATGTTCCACGGCCTTGTCATCACAAGGCTCCATGCCCCTTGTCATCACAATGCTCCAAGACCCATGTAATCACAATGCTCCATGCCCTTGTCATCACAAAGCTCCATGATGCATGCCATCAGAATGTTCCATGGCCTTCTCCTCACAATGCTCCATGCCCTTGTCATCACTATGCTCCAAGACACCCGTAATCACAAGGCTCCATGCCCCTTTTCATCAGAATGCTCCATTAGACTTGTCATCACAAGTCTCCATGGTCATCTCATCATAGTGCTCCAGGACCTTGTCATCACCATGCTCCATTCCCTTGTCATCACAATGCTCCATGACCACTGTCATCACAATACTCCATGAACATTTTCAGCCCAATGCTCCATGACCCTAGTCATCACAGTTCTCCATGACACCTGTCATCACAATGCTCCATGCTCTTGTCATCACAATGCTCCATTACCTCTCTCATAACAATGCTCCATGAACCCTGCCATGTCAGTGCTCCATGCCCTTGTCATCACAATGCTCCAAGACCTTCGTAATCACAAGTTTCCATGCCCCTTTTCATCAGAATGCTCCATTAGACTTGTCATCACAATTCTCCATAGTCATCTCATCACAATGCTCCAGCACCTTGTCATCTCCTTTCTCCATTCCCTTGTCATCACAATGCTCCATGACCCCTGTCATCACAATACTCCATGAAAATTTTCAGCCCAATGCTCCATGACCTTCTCATCACAATGCTCCATGACCAATATCATCACAATGTTCCATGACCACTGTCATCCCAACACTCCATGACACATGACAACACAATGATCAGGGACTCCTGTCATCACAATGCTCCAAGACCCCTGTAATCACAATGCTCCATGAATCCTGTCATCACAATACTCCATGAACATTTTCAGCCGAATGCTCCATGACCCTTGTCATCACAATGATCCATGCCCTTGTCATCCCAAAGTTCCATAACCACTGTATTCACAATGCTCCGTGACGCTTGTCATCACAGAGCTCCATGACACCTGTCATCACAATGCTCCATGCCTTTGTCAGCAAAATGCTACATGACCGTGTCATTACAATGCTCTATGCGCTTGTCATCACAATACTCCATTACCATTGTCATCACAATCCGCCATGAACCTTGGGATCACATTGCTTCATGCCCTTGTCATCACAATGCTCCATGCTCCTTGAAATCAACATGATCCATTACCTCTGTCATCACAATGCTCCAAACACTTGTGATCACAATGTTCCATAACAGTTGTCCTCACAACGCTCCATGATGCCTGTCATCACAATACTCCATGCCCTTTTCATCACAATGCTCCACGACCTTTGTCATCACAATTCTCAATACACTTGTCATCACAATGCTCCCTGACACTTGTCGTCAGAATGCTCCTTGAACCGTGTCACGAAAAGGCTCCATGCTTTTTAATCACAGAGACCCATGCCGTTTTCATCCCAATGCTCCATGCCATTGTCATCAAAATACTCTACAAGCTTGTCATCAGAATGCTCCATGACACTTGTCATCACAATTCTCCATGCACTTGTCAGCACAATGCTCCCTGACTCTTGTCATCACAATGCACCAAGCCATTGTCATCACAATGCTCCATTACCTTTGTCATCAGAATCCTCCATGACACTTGGCACCACAATGCTCCAAGCCATTGTCCTCACAATGGGCCATTACATATGTCATCACAATGCTACCTGACACCTCTCTTCACAATAATGCATGCCCTTGTCATCACAATGTGCCATTCCAACTGTCATCACAATAATCCATGAAAATTATTAGACCAATGCTCCATGCCCTTGTCATCACAATGCTCCATGCCCTTGTTATCACAATGTTCCAAGACCCCTGTAATCAGAATGCTCCATGCCCCTTTTCATCAGTATGCTCCATGAGATTTGTCATCACAAGGCTCCATGGTTTTCTCATCACAATGTTCCAGGACATTGTCATCACAATGCTTCACAACATTGTCATGAATATTCTCAATGGCCCTTGTCATCATAATGCTCCAAGCCCTAGTCATCACAATGCTCCATGATATTTGTCATCACAATCCTCCCGTACTTTTGGCATCACAATGCTCCATGCCATTGTCATCGCAATGGACCATGACATATGTCATCACAATGCCCCTGACACCTGTCTTCACAATACTCCATGCCCTTGTCATCACAATGCTCCATGCCCTTGTCATTACAATACACCATGCCCAGTCTCATCACAATAATCTATGAAACTTGTCAGACCAATGCTCCATGCCACTGTCATCACAATGCTCCATGCCCTTGTCATCACAATGCTCCATGACCCCTGTCATCACAATGCTCCGTGACTCCAGTCATCACAATGCTTCATAAAGTTTGTCATCACAGCGGTCCATTCCCACTTCATCACAAGGCTCTGTGACCTTTGTAACCACAATGCTCCATGAAGTTTTCATCACAATGCTCCATGACCCTTGTCATCACAATGCTCCATGCCTTTGTCAGAACAATTCTCGATGACCCTTGTCATCACAATGTGCCATGCGCTTTTCATCACAATGATCCACAACCTTGTCATCACTATGCTCCATAAACCTTGTAATCACAATGCTCCATGCACTTTTCCTCCAAATGCTCTCTCACATGAGATATCACAATGTTCCATCACTAGTCATCACAATCCTCCCTCACCCCAGTTATCACAATGTATCATGACTCCTGTCATCACAATGCTACATCCCCTTATCAACACAATATTCCATGACACCAGACATCACAATGTTCCATAACCCCTGTCATCAAAATGTTCCATGACCATTTTCATCCCAAAGCTCCATGAACTCTGGCCTCACAATGTTCAATAACACCTTTTATCAAAATATTCCATTACACTTTTCATCAAATTGCTGCATGAACCTGTCATCAAAATGCTCCCTGCCCTTCTCATCACAATGCACCACACCCTTGTCATCAAAATGCTCCATGACATTTGTCATCCCAAAGCTCCATGACAAGTGGCATCACAATGCTCCATGTCATTTTCATCACAATGCTCCATGAACCCAGTCATCACATTGCTCCATGCCCTTGTCATCACAAAGCTCCTTGACACTTGTCATCACAATGCTCGATGCACTTCTCATCACAATGCGGCATGCCCCTGTCATTACAATCCTCCATGACCCATGTATCACAGTGTTCCGTGCCCTTGTTATCACAATGCTCCTTGCCCCATCTCATCACAATAATCCATGAAATATTTCAGACCAATGCTCAATGCCCTTCTCATCACAATGCTCCATTACCTCTGTCATAACAATGCTCCATGACCCCTGCCATCACAATGTTCCACGGCCTTGTCATCACAAGGCTCCATGTCCCTTGTCATCACAATGCTTCATGCCCTAGTCATAACAAACCTCGATGACGCATGTCATCAGAAAGTTCCATGGCCTTCTCCTCAAAATGCTCCATGCCCTTGTCATCACAATGCTCGAAGACCCCAGTAATCACAATGCTCCATGCCCCTTTTCATCAGAATGCTCCATGAGACTTGTCATCACAAGTCTCCATGGTAATCTCATAACAATATTCCAGGATATTGTGATCACCATGCTCCAATCCCTTGTCATCACAATGCTCCATGACCCCTGTCATCACAATACTCCATGAAAATTTTCAGTCCAATGCTCCATGAAATTCTCAACACAATGCTCCATGACCAATATCATCACAATGCTCCAAGACCACTGTCATCACAACACTGCATCACACCAGACAACACAATGATCCAGGACACTTGTCATCACAATGCTCCAAGATCGCTGTAATCACAATGCTCCTTGACCCCTGTCATCACAACACTTCATGAACATTTTCAGCCCAATGCTCCATGACACTTGTCATCACAATGATCTATTCCCTTCTCATCCCAATGCTCCATGACCCCTGTATTCACAATGCTCTATGACGCTTGTCATCACAGTGCTCCATGACACCTGTCATCACAATGCTCCATGCCTTTGTCAGCAAAATGCTACATGCCCTTGTCATTACAATGCTCTATGTGCTTATCATCACAATACTCCATTACCATTGTCATCACAATCCTCCATGAACCTTTGGATCACATTGCTTCATGCCCTTGTCATCACAATGCTCCATGCTCCTTGAAATGAAAATGATCCATGACCTCTGTCATCACAATGCTCCGTGACTCCAGTCATCACAATGCTTCATAACGTTTGTCATCACAACGGTCCATGTCCGCGTCATCACAAGGCTCTGTGACCTTTGTAACCACAATGTTCCATGAACTTTTCATCACAATGCTCCGTGACCCTTGTCATCACAATGCTACATGCCTTTGTCAGAACAATGCTCCATGACACTTGTCATCACAATGTGCCATGCGCTTTTCATCACAGTGATCCACAACCTTGTCATCGCTATGCTCCATAAACCTTGTAATCACAATGCTCCATGCACTTCTCATCCAAATGCTCTCTCACATGAGATATCACAATGTTCCATCACTAGTCATCACAATCCTCCCTCACCCCTGTTATCACAATGTTCTATGACCCCTGTCATCACAATGCTACATCCCGTTATCAGCACAATGTTCCATGACACCTGACATCAAAATGTTCCATAAGTCCTGTCATCAAAATGCTCCATGACCCTTTTCATCCCAAAGCTCCATGACCCTTGGCATCACAATGTTCTATAACCCATGTCATCAAAATGTTCCATTACAATTTTCATCAAATTGCTGAATGACTCTGTCATCAAAATGCTCCCTGCCCTTCACATCACAATGCACCACACCCTTATCATCAAAATTCTCCATGACCTTTGTCATCACTTAGCTCCATGACACTTGGCATCACAATGTTCCATATCATTGTCATCACAATGCTCCATGAAACCTATCATCACATTGCTCCATGCCCTTGTTATCACAAAGCTCCATGACATTTGTCATCACAATGCTCAAAGCCCTTCTCATCACAATGCTCCATGCCCTTGTCATTACAATCCTCCATGACCCATGTATCACAGTGTACCGTGCCCTTGTCATCACAATGCTCCATGCCCACTTTCATCACAATAATCCATGAAACTTTTCAGACCAATGCTCAATGCCCTTCTCATCACAATGCTCCATTACCTCTGTCATAACAATGCTCCATGACCCCTGCCATCACAATGTTCCACGGACTTGTCATCACAAGGCTCCATCACCCTTCTCATCACAATGCTCCAAGACCCATTTAATCCCAATGTTCCATGTCCTTGTCATCACAAAGCTCCATGAAGCATGTCATCAGAATATTCCATGGCCTTCTTCTCACAATGCTCCATGCCGTTGTCATCACAATGCTCCAAGACCCCCATAATCACAATGATCCATGCCCCTTTTCATCAGAATGCTCCATTAGACTTGTCATCACAAGTCTCCATGGTCATCCCATCACAATGCTCCAAGATCATGTCATCACCATGCTCCATTCCCTTTTCATCCCAAAGCTCCACGACCCCTGGCATCACAATGTACTATAACCCCGGTCATCAAAATGTTCCATTACCCTTTTCAACAAATTGCTGCATGACGTGTCATCAAAATGCTCCCTGCTTTTTTCATCACAATGCACCACACCCTTGTCATAAAAATGCTCCATGACCTTTGTCATCACAAAGCTCCATGACCCTTGGCATCACAATGCTCCCTGTCATTTTCATCACAATGCTCCCTGTCATTTTCATCACAATGCTCCATGAACCCTCTCATCAAATTGCTCCATGCCCTTGTCATCAAAAAGCTCCATTACGCATGTCATCAGAATTCCTCAACGCCTACTCATCACAATGCTCCAGGATATTGTCATCACCATGCTCCATTCCTTTGTCATCACAATGCTCCATGACCACTGTCATCACAATTATCAATGAACATTTTCAGCCCAATGCTCCACGACTTACTCATCAGAATGCTCCAAGGCCAATACCATGACAATGCTCCATGACCACTGTGATCAGAACACGCCATGACACCTGATAACACAATGATCCTGGACTCTTGTCATAACAATGCTCCATTCCCTAGTCATCACAATGCTCCATGACCCTTGTCCTCACAACACTATATGAACATTTTCAGCCCAGTGCTCCATGACCCTTGTCATAACAATGACGCATGGCCTTGTCATCCCAACGCTCCATGACCCCTGTATTCACAATGCTCCGTGACGCTTGTCATCACAGTGCTCCATAACACATGTCATCACAATGGTCCATGCCTTTGTCAGCAAAATGCTACATGACCTTGTCATTACAATCCTCTATGCACTTGTCATCACAATACTCCATTACCATTGTCATCACAATCCTCCATGAACCTTGGGATCACATTGCTTCATGCCCTTGTCATCACAATGCTCCATGCTCCTTGAAATCAAAATGATCCATGACCACTGTCATCACAATCCTCCAAAACCTTGTGATCACAATGTTCCATAACACTTGTCATCACAAAGCTCCATGACGTCTATCAACAAAAGACTCCATGCCCTTTTCATCACAATGCTCCATGACCTTGGTCATCACAATTCTCAATATACTTGTCATCACGATGCTCCCTGACACTTGTCATCAGAATGCTCCTTGAACCCTCTCATGAAAAGGTTCCATGACTGCTTCATCACAATACCCCATGCCATTTTCATCACAGTGCTCCATGCCATTGTCATCAAAATACTCCACAAGCTTGTCATCAGAATGCTCCATGACACTTGTCATCACAATTCTCCATGCACTTGTCAGCACAATGCTCCCTGACCCTTGTCATCACAATGCTCCAAGCCATTGTCATCACAATGCTCTATTACCTTTGTCATCAGAATCCTTCATGACACTTGACATCACAATGCTCCATGCCATCCTCATCACAATGGGCCATTACATTTGTGATCACAATGCTCCCTGACCACTGTCTTCACAGTACTGCATGACCTGGTCATCACAATGCTCCATGCCCTTGTCATCACAATGCGCCATTCCCACTCTCATCACAATAAAACAGGAAACTTATTAGACCAATGTTCCATGCCCTTGTCATCACAATGCTCCATGCCCTTGTTATCACAATGGTCCATGACCCCTGTCATCACAATGCTCCGAGACTCCAGTCATCTCAGTGATTCATTACCTTTGTCATCACAATGGTCCATGCCCTCGTCATCAACAGTCTCTGTGACCTTTTTAACCACAATTCTCCATGAACTTTTCATCACAATACTCTTTGACCCTTGTCATCACAATGCTCTATGCCTTTCTCAGCACAATGCTTCATGACACATGTCATCACAATGCACCATGCGCTTGTCATAACAGTGCTCCACAATCTTGTCATCACAATGCTGTATAAAATTTGTCATCACAATGCACCATGCACTTCTCATCAAAATGCTCTCTCACCACTGATATCACAATGCCTCATCATTATTTGTCACAATACTCCCTCACCCCTGTCATCACAATGTTCCATGACTCCTGTCATCACAATGCTACATGCACTTATCTTCACAATGTTCGATGACCCCTGACATCACAATGTTCCATAACACCTGTCATCAAAATGTTCCATGACACTTTTCATCAAATTGCTCCATGACCCTGTCATCAGAATGCTCCCTGCCCTTCTCATCACAATGCACAACGCCCTTGCCATCAAAATGCTCCATGACTTTTGTCATCACAAAGATCCATGACCCTTGGCATCACAATGCTCCATGTCATTGTCATCACAGTGTTCCATGAACGCTTTCATCACATTGCTCCATGCCCTTGTCTTCACATAGCTCCATGACACATGTCATCAGAATGCTCCATGGTCTTCTCATCACAATGCTCCATGCCCTTGCCATCACAATGCTCCATTACACCTGTCATAACAATGCTCCATGACCCCTGCCATCACGATGATCCATGGCCTTGTCATCACAAGGCTCCATGACCCTTTTCATCACAATGCTCCAAAAACACTGTAATCACAATGCTCCATGCCCCTATTCATCTCAATGCTCCATGAACCCTGTCATCACAATGCACCATGCCCATCATCATAATGCTTCAGGCTATTGTCATCACAATGAAATCAATATTCTCCATGACCTCTGTCATAATAATGCTCCAAACCCTTGTAATCACAACGTTGCATAACACTTTTCATCACAAAAACCCATGACGCTCATCATCACAATTATCCATGGTCTTCTCATCACAATGCTCCATGATCTTTGTCATCACAATGCTCAATACACTTGCCATCACAATGCTCCCTGACACATGTCGTCAGTATGCTCCTTGAACCCTGTCATGACAAGGCTCCATGCCTTTTTCATCACAATGATCCATGACCCTTTCATCAAAATGCTCCAAGATCCCTGTAATCACAGTGTCCCATGCCCTTGTCATGACTACACTCCATGATGCATGTCATCAGAATGCTCCATGGACTTCTCATCACAATGCTCCAAGCCCTTGTCATCACAATGCTCCAAGACCCCTGTAATCACAATGCTCCATGCCCCTTTTCATCAGAATGCTCCATGAGACTTGTCATCAAAAGTCGCCATGGTCTTCTCATCACAAGTCTCCATTGTCTTCTCATCACAATGCTCCAGGACCTTGTCATCACCATGCTCCATTCCCTTGTCATCACAATGCTCCATGACCACTGCCATCACAATAATCCATGAACATTTTCAGCCCAATGCTCCACGACGTTCTCATCACAATGCTCCATGGCCAATATCATCACAATGCTCCATGACCACAGTCATCACAACACTCCATGACACCTGACAACACAATGATCCGGGCCTCTTGTCATCACAATGTTCCATTCCCTAGTAATCACCATGCTCCATGACCCCTGTCATCACAACACTCCGTGAACATTTTCAGCCTAGTGCTCCATGACACTTATCATCACAATGATCCATGCCCTTGTCATCCCAATGCTCCATGACCCCTGTATTCACAATGCTCCGTGACGCTTGTCATCACTGTGCTCCATAACACATGTCATCACAATGGTACATGCCTTTGTCAGCAAAATGCTACATGACATTGTCATTACAATCCTCTATGCACTTGTCATCACAATACTCCATTACCATTGTCATCACAATCCTCCATGAACCTTGGGATCACATTGCTTCATGCCCTTGTCATCACAATGCTCCATGCTCCTTGAAATCAAAATGATCCATGACCACTGTCATCACAATCCTCCAAAACCTTGTGATCACAATGTTCCATAACACTTGTCATCACAAAGCTCCATGATGTCTATCATCAAAAGACTCCATGCCCTTTTCATCACAATGCTCCATGACCTTGGTCATCACAATTCTCAATATACTTGTCATCACGATGCTCCCTGACACTTGTCATCAGAATGCTCCTTGAACCCTCTCATGAAAAGGCTCCATGACTGTTTAATCACAATACCCCATGCCATTTTCATCACAGTGCTCCATGCCATTGTCATCAAAATACTCCACAAGCTTGTCATCAGAATGCTCCATGACACTTGTCATCACAATTCTCCATGCACTTGTCAGCACAATGCTCCCTGACCCTTGTCATCACAATGCTCCAAGCCATTGTCATCACAATGCTCTATTACATTTGTCATCAGAATCCTCCATGACAATTGGCATCACAATGCTCCATGCCATCCTCATCACAATGGGCCATTACATATGTGATCACATTGCTCCCTGACAACTGTCTTCACAATACTGCATGACTTGGTCATCACAATGCTCCATGCCCTTGTCATCACAATGTGCCATTCCCACTCTCATCACAATAAAACAGGAAACTTATTAGACCAATGTTCCATGCCCTTGTCATCACAATGCTCCATGCCCTTGTTATCACAATGGTCCATGACCCCTGTCATCACAATACTCCGAGACTCCAGTCATCTCAGTGATTCATTACCTTTGTCATAACAATGGTCCATGCCCTCGTCATCAACAGTCTCTGTGACCTTTTTAACCACAATGCTCCATGAACTTTTCATCACAATACTCTTTGACCCTTGTTATCACAATGCTCTATGCCTTTCTCAGCACAAAGCTTCATGACACATGTCATCACAATGCACCATGCGCTTGTCATAACAGTGCTCCACAATCTTGTCATCACAATGCTGTATAAAATTTGTCATCACAATGCACCATGCACTTCTCATCAAAATGCTCTCTCACCACTGATATCACAATGCTACATCTCTATTTGTCACAATACTCCCTCACCCCTGTCATCACAATGTTCCATGACTCCTGTCATCACAATGCTACATGCACTTATCTTCACAATGTTCGATGACCCCTGACATCACAATGTTCCATAACACCTGTCATCAAAATGTTCCATGACACTTTTCATCAAATTGCTCCATGACCCTGTCATCAGAATGCTCCCTGCCCTTCTCATCACAATGCACAACGCCCTTGCCATCAAAATGCTCCATGACTTTTGTCATCACAAAGATCCATGACCCTTGGCATCACAATGCTCCATGTCATTGTCATCACAATGTTCCATGAACGCTTTCATCACATTGCTCCATTCCCTTGTCTTCACATAGCTCCATGACACATGTCATCAGAATGCTCCATGGACTTCTCATCACAATGCCCCATGCCCTTGCCATCACAATGCTCCATTACCCCTTTCATAACAATGCTCCATGACCCCTGCCATCACGATGATCCATGGCCTTGTCATCACAAGGCTCCATGACCCTTCTCATCACAATGCTCCAAAAACACTGTAATCACAATGCTCCATGCCCCTATTCATCTCAATGCTCCATGAACCCTGTCATCACAATGCACCATGCCCATCATCATAATGCTTCAGGCTATTGTCATCACAATGAAATCAATATTCTCCATGACCTCTGTCATCATAATGCTCCAAACCCTTGTGATCACAACGTTGCATAACACTTTTCATCACGAAACCCCATGACGCTCATCATCACAATTATCCATGGTCTTCTCATCACAATGCTCCATGATCTTTGTCATCACAATGATCAATACACTTGTCATCACAATGCTCCCTGACACTTGTCGTCAGTATGCTCCTTGAACCCTGTCATGACAAGGCTCCATGCCTTTTTCATCACAATGATCCATGACCCTTTCATCACAATGCTCCAAGATCCCTGTAATCACAGTGCCCCATGCCCTTGTCATGACTAGACTCCATGATGCATGTCATCAGAATGCTCCATGGCCTTCTCATCACAATGCTCCATGCCCTTGTCATCACAATGCTCCAAAACTCCTGTAATCACAATGCTCCATGCCCCTTTTCATCAGAATGCTCCATGAGACTTGTCATCAAAAGTCGCCATGGTCTTCTCATCACAAGTCTCCATGGTCTTCTCATCACAATGCTCCAGGACCTTGTCATCACCATGCTCCATTCCCTTGTCATCACAATGCTCCATGACCACTGCCATCACAATAATCCATGAACATTTTCAGCCCAATGCTCCACGACGTTCTCATCACAATGCTCCATGGCCAATATCATCAAAATGCTCCATGACCACAGTCATCACAACACTCCATGACACCTGACAACACAATGATCCGGGACTCTTGTCATCACAATGTTCCATTCCCTAGTAATCACCATGCTCCATGACCCCTGTCATCACAACACTCCGTGAACATTTTCAGCCTAGTGCTCCATGACCCTTGTCATCACAATGATCCATGCCCTTGTCATCCCAATGCTCCATGACCCCTGTATTCACAATGCTCCGTGACGCTTGTCATCACAGTGCTCCATGACACATGTCATCACAATGCTCCATGCCTTTGTCAGCAAAGTGCTTCATGCCCTTGTCATCACAATGCTCCATGCTCCTTGAAATCAAAATGATCCATGACCTCTGTCATCACAATGCTCCAAACCCTTGTGATCACAATGTTCCATAACACTTGTCATCACAAAGCTCCATGATGCCTGTCATCACAATACTCCATGCCCTTTTCATCACAATGCTCCATGACCTTTGTCATCACAATTCTCAATACACTTGTCATCACAATGCTCCCTGGCACTTGTCATCAGAATGCTCCTTGAATCCTGTCACGAAAAGTCTCCATGCATTTTTAATCACAAAGCCCCATGCCGTTTTCCTCACAATGCTCCATGCTATTGTCATCAAAATAATCCAGAAGCTTGTCATCAGAATGCTCCATGACCCTTGTCATCACAATTCTCCATGCACTTG
The DNA here is from genome assembly GCF_025265405.1 of Mesoplodon densirostris. Taxonomy (NCBI): domain Eukaryota; kingdom Metazoa; phylum Chordata; class Mammalia; order Artiodactyla; family Ziphiidae; genus Mesoplodon; species Mesoplodon densirostris. The sequence goes on along the minus strand of NW_026778196.1, from coordinate 6,382,575 downwards.
TCAGCACAATGCTCCCTGACCTTTGTCATCACAATGCTCCAAGCCATTGTCATCACTATGCTCCATTACCTTTGTCATCAGAATCCTCCATGACACTTGGCATCACAATGTTCCATGCCATTGGCATCACAATGGGCCATTACATATGTCATCACAATGCTCCCTGACATCTGTCTTCACAATACTGCATTAACTTGTCATCACAATGCTCCATGCCCTTGTCATCACAACGCGCCTTTCCAAATGTCATCGCAATAATCCATGAAACTTATTAGACCAATGTTCCATGCCCTTGTCATCACAATGCTCCATGACCCATGACATCACAATGCTCCGTGACTCCAGTCATCACAATGCTTCATGACCTTTGTCATCACAATGGTCCATGCCCTCGTCATCAACAGTCTCTGTGACCTGGTTAACCACAATGCTCCATGAACCTTTCATAACAATGCTCCTTGACCCCTGTTATCACAATGCTCTATGCCTTTCTCAGCACAATGCTCCATGACCCTTGTCATCACAATGCTCCATGCACTTGTCATCACAATGCTCAATACACTTGTCATCACAATGCTCCCTGACACTTGGCGTCAGTATGCTCATTGAACCCTGTCATGACAAGGCTCCATGCCTTTTTCATCACAATGATCCATGACCTTTTCTTCACAATGCTCCAAGATCCCTGTAATCACAATGCTCCATGCCCTTGTCATCACAAAAATCCATGACACATGTCATCAGAATGCTCCATGGCCTTCTCATCAGAATGCTCCATGCCATTGTCATCACAATGCTCCAAGACCCTTGTAATCACAATGCTCCATGCCCCTTTTAATCAGAATGCTCCATGAGACTTGACATCACAATTCTTCATGGTCTTCTCATCACAATGCTCCAGGACCTTGTCATCACCATGCTCCATTCACTTGTCATCACAATGCTCCATGACCACGGCCACCACGATGTTCCATGGCCTTGTCATCACAAGGATCCATGACCCTTCTCATCACAATGCTCCAAGAACACTGTCATCACAATGCTCTATGCCCCTTTTCATCTCAATGATCCATGAACACTGTCATCACAATGCACCATGACCATCATCATACTGCTTCATGCTATTGTCATCACAATGAAATCAAAATGCCCATGACACTGTCATAACAATGCTCCAAACCCTTGTGATCACAATATTCCATAACACTTGTCATCACAATGCCCCATGACGCTCGTCATCACAGTTATCCATGGTCTTCTCATCACAATGCTCCAAGACCTTCGTCATCACAATGCTCAATACACTTGTCATCAAATTGCTCCCTGACACTTGTTGTCTGTAAGCTCCTTGAACCCTGTGATGACAAGGCTCCATGCCTTTTTCATCACACTGATCCATGCCCTTTTCATCACAGTGCTCCAAGACCCATGTAATCACAATGCTCCATGCCCTTGTCATCGCAAAGCTTAATGATGCATGCCATCATAATGCTCCTTGGTCTTCTCCTCACTATGCTCCATGCCCTTGTCATCACAATGTTCCAAGACCCCTGTAATCACAATGCTCCATGCCCCTTTTCTCCAGTATGCTCCATGAGACTTGTCATCAAAAGGCTCCATGGTTTTGTCATCACAATGCTCCAGGACCTTGTCATCACAATGCTTCACGACCTTGTCATGACAATTTTCAATGGCCCTTGTCATCATGATGCTCCAAGCCTTAATCATCACAATGCTCCATTATATTTGTCATCACAATCCTCCATTACATTTGGCATCACAATGATCCATGCCATTGTCATCGCCATGTACCATGACATATGTCCTCACAATGATCCCTAACACCTGTCTTCACAATACTCCATGACCATATCATCACAATGCTCCATGACCCCTGTCATCACAATAATCCATGAATATTTTCAGCCCAATGCTCCACGACCTTCTCATCACAATGCTCCATGGCCAATATCATCACCATGCTCCATGACCACTGTCATCACAACACTCCATGACACCTGACAACACAATGATCCGGGACGCTTCTCATCATAATGCTCCATTCCCTAGTCATCACAATGCTCCATGACCCCTGTCATCACAACACTCCATGAACATTTTCATCTCAGTGCTCTATGAACCTTGTCATCACAATGATCCATGCCCTTGTCATCCCAATGCTCCATGACCCCTGTATTCACAATACTCCGTGAAGCTTGTCATCACAGTGCTCCATGACACATGTCATCACAATGCTCCATGCCTTTGTCAGCAAAATGTTACAAGAACTTGTCATTACATTCCTCTATACGCTTGTCATCACAATACTCCATTTCCATTGTCATCACAATCCTCCATGAACCTTGGGATCACATTGCTTCATGCTCTTGTCATCACAATGCTCCATGCTCCTTGAAGTCAAAATGATCCAAACCTCTGTCATCACAATGCTCCAAACACTTGTGATCACAATGTTCTATAACACTTGTCATCACAACGCTTCATGATGCCTGTCATCACAATACTCCATGCCCTTTTCATTACAAAGCTCCATGACCTTTGTCATCACAATTCTCAATACACATGTCATCACAATGCTCCCTGACACTTGTCATCAGAATGCTCCTTGAACCCTGTCACGAAAAGGCTCCATGACTTTTTCATCACAATGCCCCATGCCATTTTCATCACAATGCTCCATGCCATTGTCATCAAAATACTCCACAAGCTTGTCATCAGAATGCTCCATGACCCTTGTCATCACAATTCTCCATGCACTTGTCAGCACAATGCTCCCTGACCCTTGTCATCACAATGCTCCAAGCCATTGTCATCACAATGCTCCATTACCTTTGTCATCAGAATCCTCCCTGACACTTGGCATCACAATGCTCCATGCCATCCTCATCACAATGGGCCATTACATATGTGATCACAATGCTCCCTGACACCTGTCTTCACAATACGGCATGACCTGGTCATCACAATGCTCCATGCCCTTGTCATCACAGTGTGCCATTCCAACTCTCATCGCAATACTCCATGAAAGTTATTAGACCAAAGTTCCATGCCCTTGTCATCACAATGCACCATGCCCACTCTCATCATAATAATCTATGAAACATGTCAGACCAATGCTCCATTCCCGTGTCATCACAATGCACCATGCCCTTGTAATCACAATGCTCATGACTCCTGTCATCACAATGCTCCGTGACTCCAGTCATCACAATGCTTCATAAAGTGTGTCATTACAATGGTCCATGCCCGCGTCATCACAAGGCTCTGTGACCTTTGCAACCACAATGCTCCATGAACTTTTCATCACAATTCTCTGAGAAACTTGTCATCACAATGCTCCATGTCTTTTTCAGAGCAATGCTCCATGACCATTGTCATCACAATGTGCCACGCCCATCTCACCACAACTGTCCACAACCTTGTAACTGCAATGCTCCATAAACCTTGTAATCACAATGGTCCATGCACTTCTCATCAAAAGGCTCTCTCACCAGAGATATCACAATGTTCCATCATTAGTCATCACAATACACCCTCACCCGTGGAATCACAATGATCCATGACCCTGTCATCACAATGCTACATCCACTTATCATCACAATGTTCCATGACCCCTGCCATCACAATGTTCCATAACCCCTGTCATCAAAATGCTCCATGACCATTTCCATCCCAAAGCTCCAAACCCCTGACATCACAATGTTCTATTACCCCTGCCTTCTAAATGTTCCATTACACTTTTTATCAAATTGCTGCAGGACCCGGTCATCAAAATGCTCCCTGCCCTTCTCATCACAATACACCATGCCCTTGTCATCAAAATGCTCCATGACTTGTCATCACAAAGCTCCATGACCCTTGGCATCACAATGCTCCATGTCATTGTCATCACAATGTTCCATGAACCCTCTCATAACATTGTTCAATGCCATTGTCATCAGAAAGCTCCTTGATACTTGTCATCACAATGCTCGATGCCCTTCTCATCACAATGCTCCATGCCCTTGTCATTACAGTCCTGCATGACCCATGTATCACAGTGTTCCGTGCCCTTGTCATCACAATGATCCAAGCCCACTCTCATCACAATAATCCATGAAACATTTCAGACCAAAGTTCCATACCCTTCTCATCACAATTCTCCATTAACCCTGTCATAACAATGCACCATGACCCCTGCCATCACAATGTTCCATGGCCTAGTCATCACAAGGTTCTATGATACTTCTCATCACAATGCTCAAGACCCCTGAAATTACAATGCTACATTCCCTTGTCCTCACAATGCTCCATGACGCATGTCATCAGAATGTTCCATGGCCTTCTCATCACAATGCTCCATACCCTTGTCATCACAATGCTCCAAGACCCCTGTAATCACAAGGCTCCATGCCCCTTTTCATCTCAATGCTTCATGAACCCTGTCATCACAATGAACCATGCCCATCATCATAATGCTTCAGGCTATTGTCATCACAATGAAATCAATATTCTCCATGACCTCTGTCATCATAATGCTCCAAACCCTTGTGATCACAATGTTGGATAACACTTATCATCACAACACCCCATGACGCTAATCACCACAATTATCCGTGGTCTTCTCATCACAATGCTCCATGATCTTTGTCATCACAATGCTTAATACACTTATCATCACAATGCTCCTTGACACTTGTCGTCAGTATGCTCCTTGCACCCTGTCATGACAAGGCTCCATGCCTTGTTCATCAAAATGATCCATGACCTTTTCATCACAATCCTCCAAGATCCCTGTAATCACAATGCTCCAAGCCCCTGTCATCACAAAACTCCATGACGCATGTCATCATAATGCTCCATAGCCTTCTCATCACAATGATCCATGCCCTTGTCATCACAATGCTCCAAGACCCCTGTAATCACAATGCTCCATGCCCCTTTTCAGAAGAATGCTCCATGAGTCTTGTCATCACAAGTCTCCATGGTCTTCTCATCACAATGGTCCAGGACCTTGTCATCACCATGCTCCATTCCCTTGTCATCACAATGCTCCATGACCCCTGTGATCACAATAATCCATGAAAATTTTCAGCCCAATGCTCCACGACGTTCTCATCACAATGCTCCATGGCCAATATCATCACAATGCTCTATGACCACTGTCATCACAACACTCCATGACAGCTGACAACACAATGATCCGGGACAGTTGTCATCACAATGCTCCATTCCCTAGTCATCACAGTGCTCCATGACCCCTGTCATCACAACACTCCATGAATATTTTCAGCCCAGTGCTCCATGGCCCTTGTCATCTCAATGATCCATGCCCTTGTCATCCCAATGCTCCATGACCCCTGTATTCACAATGCTCCGTTAAGCTTGTCATCACAGTGATCCATGACACATGTGATCACAATGCTCCATGCCTTTGTCAGCAAAATGCTACAAGACCTTGTCATTACAGTCCTCTATGCGCTTGTCATCACAATACTCCATTTCCATTGTCATCACAATCCTCCATGAACCTTGGGATCACATTGCTTCATGCCCTTGTTAACACAATGCTCCATGCTCCTTGAAGTCAAAATGATCCAAACCTCTGTCATCACAATGCTCCAAACACTTGTGATCACAATGTTCTATAACACTTGTCATCACAACGCTCCATGATGCCTGTCATCACAATACTCCATGCCCTTTTCATTACAAAGCTCCATGACCTTTGTCATCACAATTCTCAATACACTTGTCATCACAATGCTCCCTGACACTTGTCATCAGAATGCTCCTTGAACCCTTTCACGAAAAGGCTTCATGCATTTTTCACCAAAATGCCCCATTCCATTTTCATCACAATACTCCATGCCATTGTCATCAAAATACTCCACAAGCTTGTCATCAGAATGCTCCATGAGCCTTCTCATCACAATGCTACATGCCCTTGTCATTACAGTCCTGCATGACCCATGTATCACAGTGTTCCGTGCCCTTGTCATCACAATGCTCCCTGCCCACTCTCATCACAATATTCCATGAAACATTTCAGACCAAACTTCCATACCCTTCTCATCACAATTCTCCATTACCCCTGTCATAACAATGCACCATGATCACTGCTATCACAATGTTCCACGGCCTAGTCATTACAAGGTTCTATGACACTTCTAATCACAATGCTCGAGACCTCTGAAATCACAATGTTACATTCCCTTGTCATCACAAAGCTCCATGACGCATGTCATCAGAATGTTCCATGGCCTTCTCATCACAATGCTCCATACCCTTGTCATCACAATGCTCCAAGACCCCTGTATCGCAATGCTCCATGCCGCTTTTCATCTCAATGCTTCATGAACCCTGTCATCACAATGAACCATGCCCATCATCATAATGCTTCAGGCTATTGTCATCACAATTAAATCAATATTCTCCATGACCTCTGTCATCATAATGCTCCAAACCCTTCTGATCACAATGTTTGATAACACTTATCATCACAACACCCCATGACGCTAATCATCACAATTATCCATGGTCTTCTCATCACAATGCTCCATTATCTTTGTCATCACAATGCTTAATACACTTATCATCACAGTGCTCCCTGACACTTGTCGTCAGTATGCTCCTTGCACCCTGTCATGACAAGGCTCCATGCCTTTTTCATCACAATGATCCAAGACCTTCTCATCACAATCGTCCAAGATCCCTGTAATCACAATGCTCCATGCCCTTGTCATCACAAAACTCCATGACGCATGTCATCAGAATGCTCCATGGCCTTCTCATCACAATGATCCATGCCCTTGTCATCACAATGCTCCAAGACCCCTGTAATCACAATGCTCCATGCCCCTTTTCATCAGAATGCTCCATGAGACTTGTCATCACAAGTCTCCATGGTCTTCTCATCACAATGGTCCAGGAACTTGTCATCACCATGCTCCACTCCCTTGTCATCACAATGCTCCATGACCCCTGTCATCACAATAATCCATGAATATTTTCAGCCCAATGCTACACGACATTCTCATCACAATGCTCCATGGCCAATATCATCACAATGCTCCATGACCACTGTCATCACAACACTCCATGACAGCTGACAACACAATGATCCGGGACACTTGTCATCACAATGTTCCATTCCCTAGTCCTCACAATGCTCCATGACCCTTGTCATCAAAACACTCCATGAATATTTTCAGCCCAGTGCTCCATGACCCTTGTCATCACAATGATCCATGCCCTTGTCATCCCAATGCTCCATGACCCCTGTATTCACAATGATCCGTGAAGCTTGTAATCACAGTGATCCATGACACATGTCATCACAATGCTCCATGCCTTTGTCAGCAAAATGCTACAAGACATTTTCATTACAGTCCTCTATGCGCTTGTCATCACAATACTCCATTTCCATTGTCATCACAATCCTCCATGAACCTTGGGATCACATTGCTTCATGCCCTTGTCATCACAATGCTCCATGCTCCTTGAAGTCAAAATGATCCAAACCTCTGTCATCACAATGCTCCAAACACTTGTGATCACAATGTTCCATAACACTTGTCATCACAACGCTCCATGATGCCTGTCATCACAATACTCCATGCCCTTTTCATTACAAAGCTCCATGATATTTGTCATCACAATTCTCAATACACTTGTCATCACAATGCTCCCTGACACTTGTCATCAGAATGCTCCTTGAACCCTGTCACGAAAAGGCTTCATGCATTCTTCATCACAATGCCCCATTCCATTTTCATCACAATACTCCATGCCATTGTCATCAAAATACTCCACAAGCTTGTCATCAGAATGCTCCATGACCCTTGTCATCAGAATTCTCCATGCACTTCTCAGCACAATGCTCCCTGACCGTTGTCATCACAATGCTCCAAGCCATTGTCATCACAATGCTCCATTACCTTTCTCATCAGAATCCTCCATGACACTTGGCATCGCAATGCTCCGTGCCGTTGTCATCACAATGGGCCATTACATATGTCATCACAATGCTCCCTGACACCTGGCTTCACAATACTGCATGACCTGGTCATCAGGATGCTCCATGCCCTTGTCATCACAATGTGCCATTCCAACTGTCATCACAATAATCCATGAAACTTATTAGACCAATGTTCCATGCCCTTGTCATCACAATGCTCCATGACCCCTGTCATCACAATGCTCCGTGACTCCAGTCATCACAATGCTTCATGACCTTTGTCATCACAATGGTCCATGCCCTCGTCATCAACAGTCGCTGTGACATTTTTAACCACAATGCTCCATGAACTTTTCATCACAATGCTCTTTGACCCTTGTCATCACAATGCTCTATGCCTTTCTCAACACAATGCTCCATGACCCTTGTCATCACAATGCTCCATGCGCTTGTCAGCACAATGCTCCATGACACATTTCATCACAATGCACCATGCACTTGTCATCACAGTGCTCCACAATCTTGTCATCACAATTCCCCGTAAAATTTGTCATCTCAATGCTCCATGCACTTCTTATCAAAGTGCTCTCTCACCACTGATATCACAATGCTACATTACTATTTGTCAAAATACTCCCTCACCCCTGTCATCACAATGCTACATGCACTTATCATCACAATGTTCGATGAGCCCTGACATCACAATGTTCCATAACACCTGTCATCAAAATGTTCCATGACACTTTTCATCAACTTGCTCCATAACCCTGTCATCACAATGCTCCATGCCCTTCTCATCACAATGAACAACGCTCTTGCCATCAAAATGATCCATGACCTTTCTCATCACAAAGATCCATGACCATTGGCATCACAGTGCTCCATGTCATTGTCATCACAATGCTCCATGAACACTCTCATCACATTGCTCCATGCCCTTGTCTTCACATAGCTCCATGACACATGTCAACAGAATGCTCCATGGCCTTCTCATCACAATGCTCCATGCCCTTGCCATCACAATGCTCCATTACCACTGTCATTACAATGCTCCATGACCCCTGTCATCACGAAGTTCCATGGCCTTGTCATCACAAGGCTCCATGACCCTTCTCATCACAATGCTCCAAGAACACTGTAATCACAATGCTCTATGCCCCTATTCATCTCAATGATCCATGAACCCTGTCATCACAATGCACCATGCCCATCATCATAATGCTTCATGCTATTGTCATCACAATGAAATCAAAAAGTTCCATGACTTCTGTCATAACAATGCTCCAAACCCTAGTGATCACAATATTCCTAACACATGTCATCACAGTGCCCCAGGATGCTCGTCCTCACAATTATCCATGGTCTTCTCATCACAATGCTCCATGACCTTCGTCATCAAAATGCTCAATACAGTTGTCATCAAAATGCTCCCTGACACTTGTTGTCTGTATGCTCCTTGAACCCTGTCATGACAAGGCTCCATGCCTTTTTCATCACAATGATCCATGCACTTTTCATCACAATGCTCCATGCCCTTTTCATCACAGTGCTCCAAATCCCATGTAATCACCATGCTCCATGCCCTTGTCATCACAAATCTCAATGACGCATGCCATCAGAATGCTCCTTCGTCTTCTCCTCACTATGCTCCATGCCCTTGTCAACACATTGTTCCAAGACCCCTGTAATCACAATGCTCCATACCCCTTTTCATCAGTATGCTCCATAAGACATGTCATCACAAGGCTCCATGGTTTTGTAATCACAATGCTCCAGGACCTTGTCCTCACAATGCTTCATGACTTTTTCAAGAAATTTTCAATGGCCCTTGTCATCATAATGCTCCAAGCCCTAATCATCACAATGCTGCATTATATTTGTCATCAAAGTCCTCCATTACATTTGGCATCACAATGCTCCATGCCATTGTCATCGCAATGGACCATGACATATGTCATCAAAATGCTCCCTGACACCTGTCTTCACAATACTGCATGACCTTATCATTACAATGCTCTATGCTCTTGTCATCACAATGCACCATGCCCACTCTCATCACAATAATCTATGAAACTTATCAGACCAATGCTCCATGTACCTGTCATCACAATGCTCCGTGCCCTTGTCATCACAATGGTCCATGACCCCTGTCATCACAATGCTCCGTGACTCCCGTCATCAAAATGCTTCATGACCTTTGTCATCACTGTGGTCCATGCCCTCCTCATCAACAGTCTCTGTGACCTTTTTAAGCAAAATGTTCCATGAACTTTTCATCACAATGCTCTTTGACCCTTGTCATAACAATGCTCTATGCTTTTCTCCGCACAATGCCCCATGACCCTTGTCATCACAATGTTCCATGCACTTGTCAGCACAATGTTCCTTGACACATGTCATCACAATGTTCCATGACCACTGACATCACAATGTTCCAAAAACCCTGTAATGAAAATGCTCCATGACCCTTTTCATCCCAACGATCCAAGACCCCTGACATCACAATGTTTTATAACCCCTTCCATCAAAATATTCCATTACACTTTTCATTAAATTGCTGCATTACCCGGTCATCAAAATGCTCCCTGCCCTTCTCATCACAATGCACCATGCCCTTATAATCAAAATGCTCCAAGACTTGTCATCACAAATCTCCATGACCCTTGGCATCACAATGTTCCATGTCATTGTCATCACAATGCTCCATGAAATATCTCATAACATTGCTCAATGCCCTTGTCATCACAAAGCTCCATGACACTTGTCATCACAAGGTTCCATGCCCACTCTCATCACATAAATCCATGAAAAATTTCTGACCAATGTTCCACGCCATTCTCATCACAATGCTCCATTACCTCTGTCATAACAATGCACCATGACCCCTGCCATCACAATGTTCCACGGCCTAGTCATCAAAATGTTCCATGAAACTTGTCATCGCAATGCTGAAGACCACTGAAATCACAATGCTGCATGCCCTTGTTATCATAAAGCTCCATGACGCATGTCATCAGAAAGTTCCATGGCCTTCTCATCACAATTCTCCATGCCATTGTCATCACAATGCTCCAAGACCGCTGTAAACATAATGCTCCATGCCACTTTTCATCTCAATGCTCCATGAACCCTGTCATCACAATGCACCAGGCCCATCATCATAATGCTTCAGGCTATTGTCATCACAATGAAATCAATATTCTCCATGACCTCTTTCATCATAATGCTCCACACCCTTGTGATCACAATGTTGCATAACACTTATCATCACAACATCCCATGACGCTCATCATCACAGTTTTCCATGGACTTCTCATCACAATGCTCCATGACCTTTGTCATCACAATGCTCAATACACTTGTCATCACAATGCTCCCTGACACTTGTCGTCAGTATGCCCCTTGAACAGTGTCATGAGAAGGCTCCATGCCTTTTTCATCACAATACTCCATGCCCTTGTCATCACAATGCTCCTTGACACCTGTCAGCACAATGCTCCGTGACTCCAGTCATCACAATGCTTCATAACGTTTGTCATCACAATGATCCATGCCCGCATCATCACAAGGCTTGTGACCTTTGTAACCACAATGCTCCATGAAATTTTCATCACAATTCTCTGTGACCCTTGTCATCACAATGCTCCATATCTTTGTCAGAACAATGCTCCATGACCATTGTCATCACAGTGTGCAACGCGCATTTCATCACAACGGTCCACAACTTTTTCATTGCAATGCTCCATAAACCTTGTAATCACAATGATCCATGCACTTCTCATCAAAATGCTCTCTCACCAGAGATATCACAATGTTCCATCACTAGTCGTCAAAATACTCCCTAACCCTTGGAATCACAGTGTTCCATGACCCTGTAATCAAAATGCTACATCCCCTTATCATCAAAATGTTCCATGACCCTTGCCATCACAATGTTCCATAACCCCTGTCATCAAAATGCTAAATGAACCTTTCCATCCCAAAGCTCCAAGACCCCTGACATCACAATGTTCTATAACCCCTGCCATCAAAATATTCCATTACACTTTTTATCAAATTGCTGCATGACCCGGTCATCAAAATGCTCCCTGCACTTCTCATCACAATGCACCATGCCCTTGTCATTAAAATGCTCCATGACTTGTCATCACAAAGCTCCATGACCATTGTCATCACAGTTTGCCACATGCATTTCATCACAAATGTCCACAACCTTGTCATTGTAATGCTCCATAAACCTTGTAATCACAATGGTCCATGCACTTCTCATCAAAATGCTCTCTCACCAGAGATATCACAATGTTCCATCACTAGTCATCACAATACTCCCTCACCCCTGGAATCACAATGATCCATGACCCTGTCATCACAATGCTACATCCACTTATCATCACAATGTTCCATGACCCCTGCCATCACAATGTTCCATAACCCCTGTCATCAAAATGCTCCAGGACCCTTTCCATCCCAAAGCTCCAAGACCCCTGACATCACAATGTTCTATAACCCCTGCCATCTAAATGTTCCATTACACTTTTTATCAAATTGCTGCAGGACCTGGTCATCAAAATGCTCCCTGCCCTTCTCATCAAAATGCTCCATCACTTGTCATCACAAAGCTCCAAGACCCTTGGCATCACAATGCTCCATGGCATTGTCATCACAATGCTTCATGAACCCTCTAATCACATTGCTCCATGCCTTTGTCACCACAATGCTTCACGACCTTGTCATCAAAATTTTCAATGGCCCTTGTCATCATAATGCTCCAAACCCTAATCATCACAATGCTCTATTATATTTGTCATCACAATCCTCCATTACATTTGGCATCACAATGCTCCATGGCATTGTCATCGCAATGGACCATGACATATGTCATCACAATGCTCCCTGACACCTGTCTTCACAATACTCCATGAGCTTATCATCACAATGCTCCATGCCCTTGTCATCACAATGCACCATGCCCACTCTCATGACAATAATCTATGAAACTTGTCAAACCAATGCACCATTCCCCTGTCATCACAATGCACCATGCCCTTGTCATCAAAGTGCTCCATGACCCCTGTCATGACAATGCTCTGTGACTCCAGTCATCACAATGCTTCATAAAGATTGTCATCACAATGGTCCATGCCCGCATCATCACAAGGCTCTGTGACCTTTGTATCCACAATGCTCCATGAACTTTTCATCACAATTCTCTGTGACACTTGTCATCACAACGCTCCTTGTCTTTGTCATCACAAAGCTCCATGACCATTGTCATCACAGTTTGCCACATGCATTTCATCACAAATGTCCACAACCTTGTCATTGTAATGCTCCATAAACCTTGTAATCACAATGGTCCATGCACTTCTCATCAAAATGCTCTCTCACCAGAGATATCACAATGTTCCATCACTAGTCATCACAATACTCCCTCACCCCTGGAATCACAATGATCCATGACCCTGTCATCACAATGCTACATCCACTTATCATCACAATGTTCCATGACCCCTGCCATCACAATGTTCCATAACCCCTGTCATCAAAATGCTCCAGGACCCTTTCCATCCCAAAGCTCCAAGACCCCTGACATCACAATGTTCTATAACCCCTGCCATCTAAATGTTCCATTACACTTTTTATCAAATTGCTGCAGGACCTGGTCATCAAAATGCTCCCTGCCCTTCTCATCAAAATGCTCCATCACTTGTCATCACAAAGCTCCAAGACCCTTGGCATCACAATGCTCCATGGCATTGTCATCACAATGCTTCATGAACCCTCTAATCACATTGCTCCATGCCTTTGTCACCACAATGCTTCACGACCTTGTCATCAAAATTTTCAATGGCCCTTGTCATCATAATGCTCCAAACCCTAATCATCACAATGCTCTATTATATTTGTCATCACAATCCTCCATTACATTTGGCATCACAATGCTCCATGGCATTGTCATCGCAATGGACCATGACATATGTCATCACAATGCTCCCTGACACCTGTCTTCACAATACTCCATGAGCTTATCATCACAATGCTCCATGCCCTTGTCATCACAATGCACCATGCCCACTCTCATGACAATAATCTATGAAACTTGTCAAACCAATGCACCATTCCCCTGTCATCACAATGCACCATGCCCTTGTCATCAAAGTGCTCCATGACCCCTGTCATGACAATGCTCTGTGACTCCAGTCATCACAATGCTTCATAAAGATTGTCATCACAATGGTCCATGCCCGCATCATCACAAGGCTCTGTGACCTTTGTATCCACAATGCTCCATGAACTTTTCATCACAATTCTCTGTGACACTTGTCATCACAACGCTCCTTGTCTTTGTCAGAACAATGCTCCATGACCATTGTCATCACAGTTTGCCACGTGCATTTCATCACAACTGTCCACAACCTTGTCATTGTAATGCTCCATAAACCTTGTAATCACAATGGTCCATGCACTTCTCATCAAAATGCTCTCTCACCAGAGATATCACAATGTTCCATCACTAGTCATCACAATACTCCCTCACCCCTGGAATCACAATGATCCATGACCCTGTCATCACAATGCTACATCCACTTATCATCACAATGTTCCATGACCCCTGCCATCACAATGTTCCATAACCCCTGTCATCAAAATGCTCCAGGACCCTTTCCATCCCAAAGCTCCAAGACCCCTGACATCACAATGTTCTATAACCCCTGCCATCTAAATGTTCCATTACACTTTTTATCAAATTGCTGCAGGACCTGGTCATCAAAATGCTCCCTGCCCTTCTCATCAAAATGCTCCATCACTTGTCATCACAAAGCTCCAAGACCCTTGGCATCACAATGCTCCATGTCATTGTCATCACAATGCTTCATGAACCCTCTCATCACATTGCTCCATGCCTTTGTCACCACAAAGCTCCATGACACTTGTCATCACAATGCTCGATGCCCTTCTCATCACAATGCTCCATGCCCTTGTCATTACAGTCCTGCATGACCCATGTATCCCAATGTTCTGTGCCCTTATCATCACAATGCTCCATACCCACTCTCATCACAATAATCCATGAAACATTTCAGACCAAAGTTCCATACCCTTCTCATCACAATGCTCCATTACCCCTGTCATAACAATGCACCATGACACCTGCCATCACAATGATCCACGGCCTAGTCATCACAAGGTTCCATGATAATTCTCATCACAATGCTCAAGACCCGTGATATCACAATGCTCCATGCCCTTGTCATCACAAAGCTCCATGACGCATGTAATCAGAATGTTCCATGGACTTCTCATCAAAATGCTCCATGTCGTTGTCATCACAATGCTCCAAAACCCTTGTAATTACAATGCTCCATGCCCCTTTTCATCTAAATGATCCATGAACCCTGTCATTACAATGCACCATGCACATCATCATAATGCTTCAGGCTATTGTCATCACAATGAAATCAATATTTTCCATGACCTCTGTCATCATAATGCTCCAAACCCTTGTGATCACAATGTTGCATAACACTTATTATCACAACACACCATGATGCTCATCATCACAATTTTCCATGGTCTTTTCATAACAATGCTCCATGATTTTTGTCATCCCAATGCTCAATACACTTGTCATCACAATGCTCCCTGACACTTGTCGTCAGTATGCTCCTTGAACCCTGTCATGACAAGGCTCCATGCCTTTTTCATCACAATGATCCATGACTTTTTCATCACAATACTCCAAGATCCCTGTAATCACAATGCTCCATGCCCTTGTCATCACAAAACTCCATGACGCATGTCAACAGAATGCTCCATGGATTTCTTATCACAATGCTCCATGCCCTAGTCATCACAATGCACCAAGACCACTGTAAACACAATGCTCCAGGCCACTTTTCTTCAGAATGCTCCATGAGGCTTGTCATCACAACTCTCCATGGTCTTCTCATCACAATGCCCCAGGACCTTGACATCACCATGCTCCATTCCCTTGTCATCACAATGCTCCATGCTCCTTGAAATCAAAATGATCCATGACCTCTGTCATCACAATGCTCCAAACCCTTGTGATCACAATGTACCATAACTCTTCTCATGACAACACTCCATGATGCCTGTCATCACAATGCTCCATGCCCTTTTCACTACAAAGCTCCATGACCTTTCTCATCACAATTCTCAATACACTTGTCATCAAAATGCTCCCTGACACTTGTTGTCTGTATGCTCCTTGAACACTGTCTTGACATGTGTCCATGCCTTTTTCATCACAATGATCCATGCCCTTTTCATCACAATGCTCCATGCCCTTTTCCTCACAATGCTCCAAAACCCATGTAATCACAATGCTCCATGCCCTTGTCATCACAAAGCTCAATGACGCATCCCATCAGAATGCTCCTTGGTCTTCTCCTCACTATGCTCCATGCCCTTGTCATCAGATTGTTCGAAGACCCCTGTAATCACAATGCTCCATACCCCTTTTCATCAGTATGCTCCATGAGACTTGTCATCACAAGGCTCCATGTGTTTGTTATCACAATGCTCCAGGATTTGTCCTCACAATGCTTCATGACCTTTTCAAGAAAATTTTCAATGGCCCTAGTCATCATAATGCTCCAAGCCCTAATCATCACAATGCTGCATTATATTTGTCATCACAGTCCTCCATTACATTCGGCATCACAATGCTCCATGCCATTGTCATCGCAATGGACCATAACATATGTCATCAAAATGCTCCCTGACACCTGTCTTCACAATACTCCATGACCTTATCATGCTCTTGTCATCACAATGCACCATGCCCACTCTCATTACAATAATCTATGAAACTTGTCAGACCATTGCTCTATGCACCTGTCATCACAATGCTCCATGCCCTTGTCATCACAATGGTCCATGACCCCTGTCATCACAATGCTCGGTGACTCCAGTCATCAAAATGATTCATGACCTTTGTCATTACAGTGGTCCATGCCCTCCTCAGCAACCGTCTCTGTGACCTTTTTAACCAAAATGTTCCATGAACTTTTCATCACAATGCTCTTTGACCCTTGGCATAACAATGCTCTATGCTTTTCTCCGCACAATGCTCCATGACCCTTGTCATCACAATGTTCCATGCACTTGTCAGCACAATGTTCCTTGACACATTTCATCACAATGTTCCATGACCACTGACATCACAATGTTCCATATACCCTGTCATGAAAATGCTCCATGACCCTTTTCATCCCAAAGCTCCAAGACCCCTGACATCACAATGTTTTATAACCCCTTCCATCAAAATATTCCATTACACTTTTCATCAAATTGCTGCATTACCCGGTCATCAAAATGCTCCCTGCCCTTCTCATCACAATGCACCATGCCCTTATAATCAAAATGCTCCATGACTTGTCATCACAAAGCTCCATGACCCTTGGCATCACACTGCTCCATGTCATTGTCATCACAATGCTCCATGAAATATCTCATAACATTGCTCAATGCCCTTGTCATCACAAAGCTCCATGACACTTGTCATCACAAGGTTCCATGCCCACTCTCATCACATAAATCCATGAAACATTTCAGACCAATGTTCCATGACCTTCTCATCACAATGCTCCATTACCTCTGTCATAACAATGCACCATGACCCCTACCATCACAATGTACCACGGCCCAGTCATCAAAATGTTCCATGAAACTTGTCATCGCAATGCTGAAGACCACTGAAATCACAATGCTCCTTGCCCTTGTTATCACAAAGCTATATGACGCATGACATCAGAAAGTTCCATGGCCTTCTCATCACAATGCTCCATGCCATTGTCATCACAATGCTCCAAGACCCCTGTAAACATAATGCTCCATGCCCCTTTTCATCTCAATGCTCCATGAACCCTGTCATCACAATGCACCATGCCCATCATCATAATGCTTCATGCTATTATCATAACAACGAAATCAAAATGTTCCATGAACTCTGTCGTAACAATGCTCCAAACCCTTGTGATCACAATGTTCCATAACATTTATCATCACAACATCCCTTGACGCTCATCATCACAGTTATCCATGGACTTCTCATCACAATGCTCCATGATCTTTGTCATCACAATGCTTATACACTTGTCATCACAATGCTCCCTGACACTTGTCGTCAGTATTCCCCTTGAACCCTGTCATGAGAAGGCTCCATGCCTTTTTCATCACAATAATCCATGACCTTTTCATCACAATGCTCCAAGATCCCTGTAATCACAATGCTCCATGCCCTTCACATCAAAAAGCTGAATGACGCATGTCATCAGAATGTTCCATGGACTTCTCATCACAATGCTCCATGCTCTTCTCATCACTATGCTCCAAGACCCCTGTAATCACAATGCTCCATGCTCCTTTTCATCAGAATGCTCCATGAGACTTGTCATCACAAGTCACCATGGCCTGCTCATCACAATGCTCCAGGACGTTGTCATCACCATGCTCCATTCCCTTGTCATCACAATGCTCCATGACCCTTTTCATCACAATAATCCATGAACATTTTCAGCCCAATGCTCCACGACCTTCTCATCACAATGCTCCATGGCCAATATCGTCACAATGCTCCATGACCACTGTCATCACAACACTCCATGACACATGACAACAAAATGATCCGGGACTCTTGTCATCACAATGCTCCATGACCCCTGTCATCACAACACTCCATTAACATTTTCAGCCCAGTGCTCCATGACCCTTGTCATCAGAGTGATCCATGCCCTTGTCATCCCAATGCTCCATGACCCCTGAATTCACAATGCTCCATGACGCTTGTCATCACAGTGCTCCATGAATCATGTCATCACAATGCTCCATGCCTTTGTCAGCAAAATGCTACATGACCTTGTCATTACAATCCTCTATGCGCTTGTCATCACAATACTCCATTTCCATTGTCATCACAATCCTCCATGAACCTTGGGATCACATTGCTTCATGCCCTTGTCATCACAATGCTCATGCTCCTTGAAATCAAAATGATCCATGACCTCTGTCTTCACAATGCTCCAAAACCTTGTGATCACAATGTTGCATAACACTTGTCATCACAACGCTCCATGATGCCTGTCATCACAATACTCCATGCACTGTTCCTCACAATTCTCCATGAACTTTGTCATCAAAATTCTCAATACACTTGTCATCACAATGCTCCCTGGCAGTTGTCATCAGAATGCTCCTTGAAACCTGTCAAGAAAAGGCTCCATGCCTATTTCATCACAATGCCCCATGCCGTTTTCATCACAATGCTCCGTGACACTTGTTATTACAATTCTCCATGCACTTTTCAGCACAATGCTCCCTGACCCTTGTCATCACAATGCTCCAAGCCATTGTCATCACAATGCTCCATTACCTTTGTCATCAGAATCCTACATGACACTTGGCATTACAATGCTCCATGCCATCCTCATCACAATGGGCCATTACATATGTCATGACAATGCTCCCTGACATCTGTCTTCACAATACAGCATGACCTGCTCATCACGATGTTCCATGCCCTTGTCATCACAATGCACCATTCCAAATCTCATCGCAATAATCCATGAAACTTATTAGACCAATGTTCCATGCCCTTGTCATCACAATGCTCCATGCCCTTGTTAACACAATGCTCCATGACCTCTGTCATCACAATGCTCCGTCATTCCAGTCATCACAATTGTTCATACCCACGTCATCAACAGTCTCTGTGACATTTTTAACCACAATGCTCCATGAACTTTTCATCACAATGGTCTTTGAACCTTGTCATCACAATGCTCTATGCCTTTCTCAGCACAATGCTCTATGACACTTGTCATCACAATGCACCATGCGCTTGTCATCACAGTGCTCCACAATCTTGTCATCACAATGCTCCATAAAATTTGTCATCACAATGCTCCATGCACTTCTCATCAAAATGGTCTCTCACCACTGATATCACAATGCTACATCACTATTTGTCACAATACTCCCTCACCCCTGTCATCACAATGTTCCATGACCCCTGACATCACAATGCTACATGCACTTATCATCACAATGATCGATGACCCCTGACATCAGAATGTTCCATAACACCTGTCATAAAAATATTCCATGACACTTTTCATCAAATTGCTCCATGACCCTGTCATCACAATGCTCCCTGCCCTTCTCATCACAATGCACAACGCTCTTGCCATCAAAATGCTCCATGACATTTGTCATCACAAACATCCATGACACTTGGCATCACAATGCTCCATGTCATTGTCATCACAATGCTCCATGAACCCTCTCTTCACATTGCTCCATGCCCTTGTCTTCACATAGCTCCATGACACATGTCATCAGAATGCCCCATGGCTTTCTCATCACAATGCTCCATGCCTTTGCCATCACAATGCTCCATTACCCCTGTCATAACAATGCTCCATGACACCTGCCATCACGATGTTCCATGGCTTTGCCATCACAAGGCTCCATGACCCTTCTCATCACAATGCTCTAAGAACACTGTAATCACAATTCTCGATGCCCCTTTTCATCTCAATGATCCATGAACCATGTCATCAAAATGCTCCATGCCCATCATCATAATGCTTCATGCTATTGTCATCACAATGAAATCAAAACGCTCCATGACCTCTGTCATAACAATGTTCCAAACCCTTGTGATCACCATATTCCATAACACTTATCATCACAACACCCCATGACGCTCATTATCACAATTATCCATGGTGTTCTCTTCACAATGCTCCATGATCTTTGTCATCACAATTCTCAATACACTTGTCATCACAATGCTCCCTGACACTTGTCGTCAGTATGCTCCTTGAACCCTTTCATGACAAGGCTCCATGCCATCTTCATCATAATAATCCATCCCCTTTTCATCACAATGCTCCAAGATCCCTGTAATCACAATGCTCCATGCACTTGTCATCTAAAAGCTCCATGACGCTTGTCATCAGAATGCTTCATGGCCTTCTCATCACAATGCTCCATGCCCTTGTCATCACAATGCTCCAAGACCCCAGTAATCACAATGCTCCAAGCCCCCTTTCATCAGAATGCTCCATGAGACTTGTCAAAACAAGTCTCCATGGTCTTCTAATCAAAATGCTCCAGGACATTGTCATCACCATGCTCCAATCCCTTGTCATCACAATGCTCCATGACACCTGTCATCACAATAATCCATGAACATTTTCAGCCCAATGCTCCACGACGTTCTCATCACAATGCTCCATGGCCAATATCATGACAATGCTCCATGACAACTGTCATCACAACACTCCATGACACCTGACAACACAATGATCCGGGACACTTGTCATCACAATGCTCCATTCCCTAGTCATCACAACACTCCATGAATATTTTCAGTCCAGTGCTCCATGACCCTTGTCATCCCAATGATCCATGCCCTTGTCATCCCAATGCTCGATGAACCCTGTATTCACAATGTTCCGTGACGCTTGTCAACACAGTGCTCCATGACACATGTCATCACAATGCTCCATGCCTTTGTCAGCAAAATGCTACATGACCTTGTCATTACAATCCTCTATGCGCTTGTCATCACAATACTCCATTTCCATTGTCATCACGATCCTCCATGAACTTTGGGATCACATTGCTTTATGCCATTATCATCACAATGCTCCATGCTCCTTGAAATCGAAATGATCCATGACCTCTGTCATCACAATGCTCCAAACCCTTGTGATCACAATGTTCCATAACACTTGTCATCACAACGCTCCATGATGCCTGTCATCAAAATAATCCATGCCCTTGTCATCACAATGCTCCTTGACACCTGTCATCACAATGCTCCGTGACTCCAGTCATCACAATGCTTCATAACGTTTGTCATCACAATGATCCATGCCCACGTCGTCACATGGCTCTGTGACCTTTGTAACCACAATGCTCCATGAACTTTTCATCACAATTCTCTGTGACCCTTGTCATCACAATGCTCCATGTCTTTGTCAGAAAAATTCTCCATGACCATTGTCATCACAATGTGCCACGCACATTTCATCATAACGGTCCACAACTTTTTCATTGCAATGCTCCATAAACCTTGTAATCACAATGGTTCATGCACTTCTCATCAAAATGGTCTCTCACCAGAGATATCACAATGTTCCATCACTAGTCGTCAAAATACTCCCTCACCCCAGGAATCACAATGTTCCATGACCCTGTAATCAAAATGCTACATCCCCTTATCATCAAAATATTCCATGACCCCTGCCATCACAATGTTCCATAACCCCTGTCATCAAAATGCTCAATGAACCTTTCCATCCCAAAGCTCCATGACCCCTGACATCACAATGTTCTATAACCCCTGCCATCTAAATATTCCATTACACTTTTTATGAAATTGCTGCATGACCCGGTCATCAAAATGCTCCCTGCCCTTCTCATCACAATGCACCATGCCCTTGTCATCAAAATGCTCCATGACTTGTCATCACAAAGTTCCATGACCATTGGAATCACAATGCTCAATGTCATTGTCATCACAATGCTCGATGCCCTTCTCATCACAATGCTCCATGCCCTTGTCATTACAGTCCTGCGTGACCAATGTATCACAGTGTTCCTTGCCCTTGTCATCACAATGCTCCATGCCCACTCTCATCACAATAATCAATGAAACATTTCAGAGCAAAGTTCCATACCATTCTCATCACAATGCTCCATTACCCCTGTCATAACAATGCACCATGACCGCTGCCATCACAATGTTCCACGGCCTAGTCATCACAAGGTTCCATGACACTTCTCATCACAATGCTCAAGACCCCTGAAATCACAATGCTCCATGCCCTTGTCATCAAAAAGCTCCATGACGCATGTAATCAGAATGTTCCATGGCCTTCTCATCACAATGCTCCATGCCCTTGTCATCACAATGCTCCAAAACCCTTGTAATTACAATGCTCCATGCCCCTTTTCATCTCAATGCTCCATGAACCCTGTCATCACAATGCATCATGCACATCATCATAATGCTTCAGGCCATTGTCATCACAATGAAATAAATATTTTCCATGACCTCTGTCATCATAATGCTCCAAACCCTTGTGATCACAATGTTGCATAACACTTATCATCACAACACACCATGATGCTCATCATCACAATTTTCCATGGTCTTCTCATAACAATGCTCCATGATCTTTGTCATCCCAATGCTCAATACACTTGTCATCACAATGCTCCCTGACACTTGTCGTCAGTATGCTCCTTGAACCCTGTCATGACAAAGCTCCATGCCTTTTTCATCACAATGATCCATGTCTTTTTCATCACAATACTGCAAGATCCGTGTAATCACAATGTTCCATGCCCTTGTCATCACAAAACTCCATGACGCATGTCAACAAAATGCTCCATGGCTTTCTCATCACAATGCTCCATGCCCTAGTCATCACAATGCACTAAGACCCCTGTAAACACAATGCTCCAGGCCCCTTTTCTTCAGAATGCTCCATGAGGCTTGTCATCACAACTCTCCATGGTCTTCTTTTCACAATGCTCCAGGACCTTGCCACCACCATGCTCCATTCCCTTGTCATCACAATGCTCCATGACCACTGTCATCACAATAATCCATGAATATTTTCAGCCCAATGCTCTACGATATTTTCATCACAATGCTCCATGGCCAATATCATCACAATGCTCCATGACCACTGTCATCACAGCATTCCATGACACCTGACAACACAATGATCCGGGACTCTTGTCATCACAATGCTCCATTCCCTAGTCATCACAATGCTCCATGACTCCTGTCACCACAACTCTCCATGAACATTTTCAGCCCAGTGCTCCATGACCCTTGTCATCACAATGATCCATGCCCTTGTCATCCCAATGCTCCATGACCCCTGTATTCACAATGCTCCTTGATGCTTGTCATCACAGTGCTCCATGACACATGTCATCACAATGCTCCATGCCTTTGTCAGCAAAATGCTACATGACCTTGTCATTTCAATGCTCTATGTGCTTGTCATCAAAATACTCCTTTTCCATTGTCATCACAATCCTCCATGAACTTTGGGATCACATTGCTTCATGCCCTTGTCATCACAGTACTCCATGCTCCTTGAAATCAAAATGATCCATGACCTCTCTCATCACAATGCTCCAAACCCTTGTGATCACAATGTTCCATAACACTTGTCATCACAACGCTCCATGATGCCTCTCATCACAATACTCCATGCCCTTTTCATCACAATGCTCCATGACCTTTGTCACCACAATTCTCAATACACTTGTCATCACAATGCTCCCTGACACTTTTCATCAGAATGCTCCTTGAACCCTGTCACGAAAAGGCTCCATGCCTTTTTCATCACAATACCCCATGCCTTTTTCATCACAATGCTCCATGCCATTGTCATCAAAATACTCCACAAGCTTGTCAACAGAATGCTCCATGACCCTTGTCATCACAATTCTCTATGCACTTGTCAGCACAATGCTCCCTGACCCTTGTCATCACAATGCTCCAAGCCACTGTCATCACAATGCTCCATTACCTTTGTCATCAGAATCCTCCCTGACACTTGGCATCACAATGCTCCATGCCATCCTCATCACAATGGGCCATTACATATGTCATCACAATGCTCCCTGACACCTGTCTTCACAATACGGCATGACCTGGTCATCAAAATGCTCCATGCCCTTGTCATCACAGTGTGCCATTCCAACTCTCATCGCAATACTCCATGAAAGTTATTAGACCAATGTTCAATGCCCGTGTCATCACAATGCTCCATGCCCTTGTCATCACAATGCTCCATGACCCCTGTCATCACAATTCTCCATGACTCCAGTCATCACAATGCTTCATAACGTTTGTCATCACAATGGTCTATGCCCGCAACATCAAAGGCTCTGTGACCTTTGTAACCACAATGCTCCATGAGCTTTTCATCACAATTCTCTGTGACCCTTGTCATCACAATGCTCCATGTCTTTGTCAGAACAATGCTCCATGACCATTTTCATCACAAGGTGCCACGTGCATTTCATCACAATGGTCCACAAGCTTGTCACTGCAATGCTCCATAAACCTTGTAATCACAATGGTCCATGCACTTCTCATCACAATACTCTCTCACATGAGATATCACAATGTTCCATCACTAGTCATCACAATACTCCCTCACCCCTGGAATCACAATGTTCCATGACCCTGTAATCCCAATGCTACATACGCTTATCATCACAATGTTCCATGACCCTTTCATCACACTGCTACATCCCCTTATCTGCACAATGTTCCATGACCCCTGACATCACAATGTTCCATAACCCCTGTCATCAAAATGCTCCATGACCATTTTCATCCCAAAGCTCCAAGACCCCTGACATCACAATGTTCTATAACCCCTGCCATAAAAATGTTCTATTACACTTTTCATCAAATTGCTGCATAACCCGGTCATCAAAACGTTCCCTGCCCTTCTCATCACAATGCACCATGTCCTTGTCATCAAAATGCTCCATGACTGGTCAGCACAAAGCTCCATGACCCCTGGCATCACAATGCTAAATGTCATCGTCATCACAGTGCTCCATGAACCCTCTCATAACATTGCTCTATGCCCTTGTCATCACAAAGCTCCATTTCACTTGTCATCACAATGCTCGATGCCCTTCTCATCACAATGCTCCATGCACTTTTCATTACAATCCTGCATGACGAATGTATCATAGTGTTCCGTACCCTTGTCATCAAAATGCTCCATGCCCACTCTCATCACAAAAATCCATGAAACATTTCAGACCAATATTCCATGCCGTTCTCATCACAATGCTCCATTACCTCTGTCATAACAATGCACCATGACCCCTGCCATCACAATGTTCCACGGCCTAGTTTTCACAAGGTTCCATGACACTTGTCATCACAATGCTGAAGACCAATGTAATCACAATGCTCCATGCCCTTCTCATCACAAAGCTCCATGACGCATGTCATCAGAATGTTCCATGGCCTTCTCATCACAGTGCTCCATGCCCTTGTCATCACAATGCTCCAAGACCCTTGTAAACACAATGCTCCATGCCGTTTATCATCTCAATGCTCCATGAACCCTGTCATCACAGTGCACGATGCCCATCATCATAATACTTCAGTCTATTGTCATCACAATGAAATAAATATTCTCCATGACCTCTGACATCATAATGCTCCAAACCCTTGTGATCACAATGTTCCATTAAACTAATCATAACAGCACCCCATGACGCTCATCATCACAATTATCCATGGACTTCTCATCTTAATGCTCCAAGATCTTTGTCATCACGATGCTCAATACACTGGTCATCACAATTCTCCCTGACACTTGTCGTCAGTATGCTCCTTGAACCCTGTCATGACAAGGCTCCATGCCTTTTTCATCACAATAATCCATGCCCTTTTCATCACAATGCTCCAAGACCCCTGTAATCACAATGCTCCTTGCCCCATTTTATCAGAATGCTCCATGAGAATTTTCATCACAAGTCTCCATGGTCTTCTCATCACAATGCTCCAGGACCTTGTCATCACAATGCTCCAAGGCCCCGTAATCACAATGCTCCATGCCCCTTTTCATCAGAATGCTCCATTAGACTTGACATCACAAGTCTCCATGGTCATCTCATCACAATTCTCCAAGACCTTGTCATCACCACGCTCCATTCCCTTTTCATCACAATGCTCCATGACCCCTGTCGTCACAATACTCCATGAACATTTTCAGCCCAATGCTCCATGACCTTCTCATCACAATGCTCCATGACCAATATCATCACAATGCTCCATGACCACTGTCATCACAACACTCCATGACAACTGACAACACAATGATCCGGGACTCTTGTCATCACAAAGCTCCAAGACCCCTGTAATCACAATGCTCCATGACCCATGTCATCACAATACTCCGTGAATATTTTCAGCCCAATGCTCCATGACCCTTGTCATCACAATGCTCCATGCCCTTGTCATCACAATGCGCCATTCCAACAGTCATCACAATAATCCATGAAACTTATTAGACCAATGCTCCATGCCCTTGTCATCACAATGCTCCATGCCCTTTTTATCACAATGTTCCAACACCAATGTAATCAGAATGCTCGATGCCCCTTTTCATCAGTATGCTCCATGAGACTTGTCATCACAAGGCTCCATGATTTTCTCATCACAATGCTCCAGGACCTTGTCATCACTATGCTTCACAACATTGTCATGAAAATTCTCAATGGCCCTTGTCATCATAATGCTCCAAGCCCTAGTCATCACAATGCTCCATTATATTTGTCATCACAATCCTCCCTTATATTTGGCATCACAATGCTCCATGCCATTGTCATCCCAATGGACCATGACATATGTCATCACAATGCCCCCTGACACCTGTCTTCACAATACTCCATGCCCTTGTCATCACAATGCTCCATGCCCTTGTCATCACAATGCCCCATGTCCACTGTCATCACAATAATATTTGAAACTTGTCAGACCTATGCTCCATGCCCCTGTCATCACAATGCTCCTTACCCTTGTCATCACAATGCTCCATGACCCCTGTCATCACAATACTCCGTGACTCCAGTCATCATAATGCTTCATAACGATTCTCATCACAACGGTCCATGCCCGCGTCATCACAAGGCTCTGTGACCATTGTAACCACAATGCTCCATGAACTTTTCATCACAATGCTCCTTGACCCTTGTCATCACAATGCTCCATGCCTTTGTCAGAACAATGCTCCATGACCCTTGTCCTCACAATGTGCCATGCGCTTTTCATCACAATGATCCACAACCTTGTCATCACTATGCTCCATAAACCTTGGAATAACAATGCTCCATGCACTTCTCTTCCAAATGCTACCTCACATGAGATATCACAATGTTCCATCACTAGTCATCACAATCCTCCCTCACCCCTGTTATCACAATGTTCCATGACCCCTGACATCACAATATTCCATAACCCCTGTCATCAAAATGCTCCATGACACTTTCATCCCAAAGCTCCATGACCCCTGGCATCACAATGTTCTATAACCCCTGTCATCAAAATGTTCCATTACAATTTTCATCAAATTGCTGCATGACCCGGTCATCAAAATGCTCCCTGCCCTACTCAACACAATGCACCACACCCTTGTCATCAAAATTCTCCATAACCATTGTCATCACTAAGCTCCATGATCATTGGCATCAAAATGCTCCATGTCATTGTCACCACAATGCTCCATGAACCCTCTCATCATATTGCTCCATGCCCTTGTCATCACAAAGCTCCATCACACTTGTCATCACAATGATCGATGCCCTTCTCATCACAATGCTCCTCGCCCTTGTCATTACAATCCTCCATGACCCATGTATCACAGTGTACCGTGCCCTTGTCATCACAATGCGCCATTCCCACTCTCATCACAATAATCCATGAAACATTTCAGACCAATGCTCAGTGCCCTTCTCATCACAATGCTCCATTACCTATGTCATAACAATGCTCCATGACCCCTGCCATCACAGTGTTCCACGGTCTTGTCATCACAAGGCTCCATGGCCTTTGTCATCACAATGCTCCAGGACCCATGTAATCACAATGCTCCATGCCCCTCTCATCACAAAGCTCCTTGACGCATGTCATCAGAATGTTCCATGGCCTTCTCCTCACAATGCTCCATGCCCTTGTCATCACAATGCTCCAAGACCCCCGTAATCACAATGCTCCATGCCCCTTTTCATCAGAAGGCTCCATTAGAATTGTAATCACAAGTCCCTATGGTCATCTCATCACAATGCTCCAGGACCTTGTCATCACCATGCTCCATTCCCTTGTCATCACAATTCTCCATGACCCCTGTCATCACAATACTACATGAACATTTTCAGCCCAATATTCCATGACCTTCACATCACAATGCTCCCTGACCAATATCAACACAATGCTCCATGACCACTGTCATCACAACACTCCATGACACCTGACAACACAATGATCCGGGACTCTTGTCATCACAATGTTCCAAGACCCCTGTAATCAAAATGCTTCATGACCCCTGTCATCAAAATACTCCATGAACATTTTCAGCACAATGCTCCTTGACCATTGTCATCACAATGATCCATGCCCTTGTCATCCCAATGTTCCATGACCGCTGTATTCACAATGCTTCGTAATGCTTGTCATCACAGTGCTCCATGACACCTGTCATCACAATGCTCCATGCTTTTGTCAGCAAAATGCTACATGACCTTGTCATTACAATGCTCTATGCGCTTGTCATCACAATACTCCATTACCATTGTCATCACAATCCTCCATGAACCTTGTGATCACATTGCTTCATGCCCTTGTCATCACAATGCTCCATGCTCCTTGAAATCAAAATGATCCATGACCTCTGTCATCACAATGCTCCAAACCCTTGTGATCACAATGTTCCATAATACTTGTCCTCACAACGCTCCATGATGCCTGTCATCACAATACTCCATGCCCTTTTCATGACAATGCTCCATGATATTTGTCATCACAATTCTCAATACACTTGTCATCACAATGCTCCCTGACACTTGTCGTCAGAATGCTCCTTAAACCCTGTCACGAAAAGGCTCCAAGCCTTTTTCATCACAAAGCCTCATGCCGTTTTCAACCCAATGCTCCATGCCTATGTCATCAAAATATTCCACAAGCTTGTCATCAGAATGCTCCATGACCCTTGTCATCACAATTCTCCATGCACTTGTCAGCACAATGCTCCCTGACTCTTGTCATCACAAAGCTCCATGTGCTTCTCAGGACAATGCTTCATGACACATGTCATCACAATGCACCATGCGCTTGTCATCACAGTGCTCCACAATCTTGTCATCATAATTCTCCATAAACGTTGTCATCACAATGCTCCATGCACTTCTCATCAAAATGATCTCTCACCACTGATATCACAAAGTTACATCACTATTCATCAATATACTCCCTCACCCCTGTCATCACAATGTTCTATGACTCCTGTCATCACAATGCTACATACACTTATTATCACAATGTTCGAAGACTCCTGACATCACAATGTTCCATAACCACTGTCATCAAAATGCTCCATGACCCTTTTCATCAAAATGCTCTATGACTCCTGACATCACAATGTTCCATAACACGTGTCATCAAAATATTCCATGACACTATTCATCAAATTGCTCCATGACCCTGTCAGCACACTGCTCCCGGTCCTTCTCATCACAATGCACAACGCCCTTGTCATCAAAATGCTCCATGATCTTTGTCATCACAAAGATCCATGACCCTTGGCATCACAATGCTCCGTGTCATTGTCATCACAATGATCCATGAACGCTCTCATCACATTGCTCCATGCCCTTGTCATCACAAAGCTCCATGACACATGTCATCAGAATGCTCTATGGCCTTCTCATCATAATGCTCCATGCCCTTGCCATCACAATGCTCCATTACCGCTGTCATAACAATGCTCCATGACCCCTGCCATCACGATGTTCCATGGCCTTCTTATCACAAAACTCCATGACCCTTCTCATCACAATGCTCCAAGACCCCTGTAATCACAATGCTCTATGCCCCTTTTCATCTCAATGATCCATGAACCCTGTCATCACAATGCACCATGCCCATCATCATAATGCTTCATGCTATTGTAATCACAATGTAATCAAAATGCTCCATGAACTCTGTCATAAGAATGCTCCAAACCATTGTGATCACAATATTCCATAACACTTGTCATCACAATGCCCCTGACCCTCGTCATCACAATTATCCATGGACTTCTCATCACAATGCTCCATGAACTTTGTCATCACAATGCTCAATACCCTCCTCATCAAAATGCTCCCTGACACTTGTTATCTCTATGCTCCTTGAATCCTGTCATGACAAGGCTCCATGGCTTTTTCATCACAATGATCCATGCCCTTTTCATCACAATGCTCCAGACCGCTGTAATCACAATGCTCCATGCCCTTTTCATCACAAATCTAAATGACTCATGTCATTAGAATGCTCCTTGGACTTCTCCTCACAATTCTCCATTCCCTTGTCAGCACAGTGTTCCAAGACCCCTATAATCACAGTGGTCCATGACCCTTTATATCAGTATGCTCCATGAGATTTGTCATCACAAGGCTCCAGTGTTTTCTTATCACAATGCTCCAGGACATTGTCATCACAATGCTTCACGACCTTTTCATGAAAATTCTCAATGGCCCTTGTCATCATAATGCTCCAATCCCTAGTCATCACAATGCTCCATTATATTTGTCATCACAATCCTCCATTACATTTGGCATCACAATGCTCCCTGCCATTGTCATCGAAATGGATTGTGACATATGTCATCAAAATGCCCCCTGACACCTTTCTTCAAAATACTCCATGAACTACTTATCACAATGCTCCATTCCCCTGTCATCACAATGCTCCATGCCCTTGTCATCACAATGCTCCATGACCCCTGTCATCACAATGCTCCGTGACTCCAGTCATCACAATGCTTCATAATATTTATCATCACAATGGTCCATGCCCACTTCATCACAAGGCTCTATGTCCTTTTTAACCACAATGCTCCATGAACTTTTCATCACATTGCTCCGTGTCCCTTATCATCACAATGCTCCATGCCTTTGTCAGAAAAATGCTCCATGACCCTTGTCATCACAATGTGCCACGCGCTTTTCATCCCAATGGTCCTCAAATTTGTCATCGCAATGCTCCATAAACTTTGTAATCACAATGCTCCTTGCCCTTCTCATCACACTGCTCCATTACCCCTGTCATAACAATGCTCCATGACCCCTGCCATCAAATTGTTCCACGGCCTTGTCATCACAATGCTCCATGACACTTGTCATCACAATGCTCCAAGACCCCTGTAATCACAATGCTCCATGCCCTTGTCATCACAGAGCTCCATTACACATGCCATCAGAATGTTCCATGGCCTTCTAATCAAAATGCTCCATGCTCTTGTCATCACAGTGCTCCAAGACCCCTGTAATCACAATGCTCCATGTCCTTGTCATCACAAAGCTCCATGACACATGTCACCAGAATGTTCCATGGCCTTCTCATCAAAATGCTCAATACCCTTGTCATCACAGTGCTCCAAGACCCCTGTAATCACAGTGCTCCATGCCCTTGTCATCACAAAGCTCCATGACACATGTCATCAGAATGCTCCTTGGCTTTCTCCTCACAATGATCCATGCCCTTGTCATCACAATGTGCAAAGACCACTCTAATGACAATGGTCCATGCCCCTTTTCATCAGTATGCTCGATGTGATTTGTCATCACAAGGCTCCATGGTTTCTCATCACAATGCTCCAGGACCTTGTCATCACAATGCTTCACGATTTGTCATGAAAATTCTCAATGGCCCGTGTCATCATAATGCTCCAAGCCCTAGTCATCACAATGCTCCTTTAAATTTGTCATCACAATCCTCCATTTCATTTGGCATCACAATGCTCCCTGCCATTGTCATCGCAATGGACCCTGACATATGTCATCACAATGCTCCCTGACAACTGTCTTCACATTACTCCATGACCATCTCATCACAATGATCCATGCCCTTGTCATCACAATGCACCTTGTCCACTCTCATGACAATAATCTATGAAACTTGTCAGACCAATGTTCCATGCCCTGATATCACAATGCTCCATGCCCTTGTCATCACTATGCTCCCTTACCCCTGTCATCACAATGCTCCGTGACTCCAGTCATCACAATGCTTCATTATATTTGTCATCACAGTGGTCCATGCCTGCGTCATCACAAGGCTCTGTGACCTTTGTAAACACAATGCTCCATGAACTTTCCATCACAATGCTCCGTGACTCTTGTCATCACAATGCTCCATGTCTTTGTCAGAAAAATGCTCCATGACCCTTGTCATCACAATGTGCCACGCGCTTTTCATAACAGCGGTCCACAAATTTGTCATGGCAATGCTCCATAAACCTTGTAATCACAATGCTCCATGTCCTTATCATCAAAATGCTGCATTACCCCTGTCATAACAATGCTCCATGACCCCTGCCATCAAAATGTTCCACGGCCTTGACATCACAATGTTCCATGACACTTGTCATCACAATGCTCCAAGACCCCTGTAATCAAAATGCTCCATGCCCTTGTCATCACAAACCTCCATGACACATGTCATCAGAATGTTCCATGGCCTTCTCATCAAAATGCTCCATGCCCTTGTTATCAAATTGCTCAATGACCGCTGTAATCACAATGCTCCATGCCCGTTTTCATCTCAATGCTCCATGAACCCTGTCATCACAATGCATCATGCCCATCATCATAATGCTTCAGGCTATTGTCATCACAATGAAATCAAAATGCTCCATAACATCTGTCATCACAATTCTCCAAACCGCTGGGATCACAATATTCCATAAAACTTATCATCAAAACACCCCATGATGCTCATAATCACAATTATCCATGGTCTTCTCATCACTATGCTCCATAACCTTTGTCATCAGAATGCTCAATACACTTGTCATCACAAAGCTCCCTGACACTTGTCGTCAGTATGCTCCTTGAACATTGTCATGACAAGGCTCCATGCCTTTTTCATCACAATGATCCATGCCCTTTTCATCACAATGCTCCAAGACACATGTAATCACATTGTTCCGTACACTTTTCATCACAGTGCTCCTTGACACATTCATCAGAATGCTCCATGTCTTGCTCTTCACAATGCTTCATGCCCTTGTCATAACAATGCTCCAAGACCACTGTAATCACAGTGCTCCATGCCCCTTTTCATCAGAATACTCCATGAGACTTGTCATCACAAGTCTCCATGGTCTTCTCATCACAATGCTCCAGGACTTTGTCATCACCATGCTCCATTTCCTTGTCATCACAATGTTCCATGACCTTTGTCATCACAGTACTCCATGATCATTTTCAGCCTAATGCACCGTGACCTTCTCATCACAATGCTCCATGACCAATATCATCACAATGCTCCAGGACCACTGTCATCACAACACTCCATTACCCCTGTCAACACAATGATCCGGGACTCTTGTCATCACAATGCTCCATGACCCCTGTCATCACAATATTCCATGAACATTTTCAGCCCAATGTTCCATGACACTGGTCATCACAATGATCCATGCCCTTGTCATCCCAATGCTCCATGACCCCTGTATTCACAATGCTCTGTGACACATGTCATCACAGTGCTTCATGACACCTGTCATCACAATGATCCATGCATTTCTCAGCAAAATGCTACATGACCTTGTCATTACAATGTTCTATGCATTTGTCATTACAATACTCCATTACCATTGACTTCAAAATCCTCCATGAACCTTGGAATCACATTGTTTCATGCCCTTGTCATCACAATGCTCCATGACCCTTGAAATCAAAATGATCCATGACCTGTTTGATCACAATGCTCCAAACACTTGTGATCACCATTTTCCATAACACTTGTCATCACAAAGCTCCATGATTCCTGTCATCACAATGCTCCATGCCCTTTTCATCACAATGCTCCATGCCATTGTCATCACAATGGGCCATTACATATGTGATCACAATGCTCCCTGACACCTGTCTTCACAATACTGTATGACCTGGTCTTCACAGTGCTCCATCCCCTTGTCATCACAATGCGCCATTCCAACTGTCATTGCAATAATCCATGAAACTTATTAGACCAATGACCCATGCCCTTGTCATCACAATGCTCCATGCCCTTGTTATCACAATGCTCCATGACCCCTGTCATCACAGTGCTCCGTGACTCCAGTCATCACAATGCTTCATGAACTTTGTCATCCCAATGGTCCATGCCCTCGTCATCAACAGTCTCTGTGACCGTTTTAACTACAATGCTCCATGAACTTTTCATCACAATGCTCTTTGACACTTGCCATCACAATACTCTATGCCTTTCTCAGCACAATGCTCCATGAACGTTGTCATTACAATGCTCCATGTGCTTGTCAGCACAATGCTCCATGACACATGTCATCACAATTTGCCATGCGCTTGTCATCATAGTGCTCCACAATCTTGTCATCACAATGCTCCATAAACCTTGTCATCACAATGCTCCATGCACTTCTCATCAAAATGCTCTCTCACAACTGATATCACAATGTTTCATCACTATTCATCACAATACTCCCTCAGCCCTGTCATCACAATGTTCCAAGAATCCTGTCATCCCAATGCTACATGCACTTATCATCACAATGTTCGATGACCCCTGACATCACATTGTTCCATAACCCCTGTCATCAAAATGCTCCATGACCCTATTCATCCAAATGTTCCATGTCCCCTGACATCTCAATGCTCCATGACCCCTGTCATCACAATGCTCCATGCCCTTTTCATCACAATGCTCCATGCCATTGTCATCACAATAATCCATAAGCTTTTCATCAGAATGCTCCATGACACTTGTCATCACAATGCTCCATGTGCACTGTCATCACAATGCTCCATACCCCTTGTCATTACAGTGCTCCATGACGCTCGTCATTCACAATTATCCATGGTCTTCTCATCACAATGTTCCACGCCCTTGTCATCAAAATGCTCCATGACCCTTGTCATCTCAGTGCTCCATGGCCACTGTCATCACAATGCTCCA
Source organism: Mesoplodon densirostris (assembly GCF_025265405.1). Taxonomy (NCBI): domain Eukaryota; kingdom Metazoa; phylum Chordata; class Mammalia; order Artiodactyla; family Ziphiidae; genus Mesoplodon; species Mesoplodon densirostris. Next base: position 6,346,840 of record NW_026778196.1, on the reverse strand, counting down.
TACCCCTTGTCATTATAGCGCTCCATGACGCTCGTCATCACAATTATCCATGGTCTTCTCATCACAATGCTCCACGTTCTTGCCATCACAATGCTCCATGCCCTGGTCATCACAGTGCTCCATGTTCCCTATCATCACAATTCTCCACGTTCTTGGCATCACTATGTTCCATGACACTTCCCATCACAGTGTTAAATGCTTTGTCATCACAATACTCCACAAGCTTGTCATCATCATACTCCATGACCCTTGTCATCACAATGATCCATGACCCCTGTCATCACAATGCTCCATGAGACGTATCATCACAATGCTCCATGCCCCTTGTCATTACAGTGCTCCATGATGCTCGTCCCCAGAATTATTCATGGTCTTCTCATCACAGTGCTCCACGGTCTTGCCATCACAATGCTCCATGCCCTGGTCATCACAATGCTCCATGTCCCTTGTCATCACAATTCTCCACGTCCTTTTCATCACAATGCTCCATGACATTTCTCCTCACAATGTTACATGCTATTTTCATCACAATTCTCAATGCACTTGTCATCGCAATGTCCCATGACAACTGTCATAGCAATATCCATGCATTTGTCATCACAAAGCTTCATGACCTTTTCATTAAAATTCTCAATGGCCGTTGTCATCACAATGCTCCATGCCCTTGTCATCACAATGCTCCATGACCCTTGTCATCACAATGCTCCAATCCCTTATCATCACAATGCTCCATTACCTTTGTCATCACAATCGTCCATAACACTTGGCATCACAATGCTCCATGCAATTGTCATCACAGTGGAAGATGAAATATGCTATCACAATGCTCCCTGACACCTGTCTTCACAATACTCCATGACCTTGTCATCACAATGCTCCATGCCCTTGTCATCACAATGTGCCATGCCCACTCTAAACACAATTATCCATGAAACTTGTCACACCTATGCTCCATGCCCCTGTCATCACAATGCTACATGACCCCAGTCATCAAAATGCTCCGTGTGTCCCTTCATCACAAGGCTTCATGACCTGTGTCATCACAATGTTCAATGCCCTCATCATCACCAGGCTCTGTGAAATTTGTCACCACAATGCTCCATGAAGTTTTCATCACAATGCTCCATGTCATGGTCATCACAATTCTCCATGAACGCTCTCATCATATTGCTCCATGACCTTGTCATCACAAAGCTCCATGACCCATGTCATCAGAATGCTCCATGGCCTTCTCATCACAGTTTTCCATGCCCTTGCCATCACAATGCTCCATTAGCCCTGTCATAACAATGCTCCATGGCCCCTGCCATCACGATGTTCCATGGCCTTGTCATCACAAGGCTCGATGACCATTCTCATCACAATGCTCCAAGACCCCTGTAATCACAATGCTCCATGCCCCTATTCATTTCAATGATCCATGAACCCTGTCATCACAATGCACCATGCCCATCATCATAATGCTTCATGCTCTTGTCATCACAATGAAATCAGAATTCTCCCTGACCTCTGTCATCATAATGCTCCAAACCCTTGTGATCACTATGTTCTATAACACTTATCATCACAAAACCCCATGACGCTCGTCATCACAATTATCCATGGTCTTCTCATCACAATGCTCCATGACCTTTGTCATCACAATGCTCAATACACTTGTCATCACAATGCTCCTTGACACTTGTCATCAGTATGCTTCTTGAACCCTGTCATGACAAGGTTCCATGCCTTTTTCATCACAATGTTCCATGCCCTTGTCATCACAATGCTCCATGATGCATGTCATCAGAACGCTCCATGGCCATCTCATCCCAATGCTCGATGCCCTTGTCATCACAATGCTCCACGACTCCTGTAATCACAATGCTCCATGCTCCTTTTCATCAGAATATTCCATGAGACTTGTCATCACAAATTTCCATGGTCTTCCCATCACAATGCTCCAGTACCTTGTCATCACAATCCTCCAGGATCCCTGTCATCACAATACTCCATGAATATTTTCAGCCCAATGCCCCTTGACCTTCTCATCACAATGCTCCATGACCCCTGTCATCTCAATGCTCCATGACCCCTGTCATCACAACGATCTATGAACCCTGACAGCAAAATGATCTGGGACTCTTGTCATCAAAATGCTCCATGCCCTTGTCATCCCAATGCTCCATGACCCCTGTAATCACAATGCTCCATGACACTTGTCATCACAGTGCTCCATGAACCTTGTCATCACAATGCTCCAGGCCTTTGTCAGCAATACGCTACATAATCTTGTCTTAAAAATGCTCCATGCGCTTGTCATCACAATCCTTCATGACACTTGGGATCACATTGTTTCATGCCCTTGTCATCTCCCTCTTGCCTTTCTGGTTTTTACAGATTTTCAGATGTCCCTTTTGACCCGTGGGAAGTGACAATTCTTTGTAGTGTGGATTTGCATTGCACGCTTGCTAGATTTGCCAAAAAGGTCGTATGCGTTTTCTCCTGAATATATTCAGGAGAAAAGGCATACACCCTTTTTGGCCAAGTGCATCATTGTCAAAGTTGTGATTATTTTCCTGTGTTTTAAAGGCAATTCCAATTTACCATTTGAAATATGTTTTGTGCAATTCTGCCGCATTTTCAAATCAGCTTCGTTGCCTTCCCTCAACAGATTTTTGGAAGAGAGTAGTCCTTTATAACTCTGTAGTTTTGTGAATTGCTGTGCCCCTGAGCTCCAGTTTTCAACTCATATATTTGTGAGCTGAAGGCAAGTCCAAAATTTTGGTTCAGGATGTATACAGGTTCCCGGTGGGTGGCTGAAACTTTGGTTAATTATTCTTCCTGCTGTGAAATTAGAGTGATATGTGCCCGTCCAAATGCCTAACAGCTACTCTCTCATTGGTTCTCTCTCTTCCCTTCCATCCTCTGCCAAATTGGCATCATGTGCGAACCAGGAGGTTAAAGGGACTGTCTCTCCAAGTTGGGAGATTGATAGTAAAGCAGTCGGAAAATCAAACTGGAGCACCACGAGAGGGACTATTCGTTGAGTTTTAGAAACTCTTCATATTCACAGTGTGTCCATTCTCTAGGTTTCCCGTACATGTTATAGCTGTAGTAATATCCCCTTCAACCTGGAGAGTTGGGACCCATGGAATGGGGGCCATGCATTATTGCTTTAAAGGGTCTGCATTCGCTCACCAATCTCAGCAATCCTCTCAGTCCCAAGTGTCCAGCCTTATGCCACATCCAGCTGTCATTTTAGATAGTGTCATTACAGGATTCATCAGAGACCCTGAAGGAATTGTAAAGAATTTCCCTGTTTTTTTTTGTTTTGTTTTTGAAATTCCTTTTTATAGTGGGTTTGAGCTGATTCTCGCTGCCATGTTTATGCCAGTCTAGACACACTTGATTCCCTTACGGAGACATATCAAAACATAGGTTTTAAGATTCTTACTAGTCAGATCTATTCCTCTGCGGGAAATATGGGGTTTTGAGTCCCTTTCACTGATGAAGGTGTAGGTCTTGCCTATTCCATAGTTGATTTTTGGAACGGTACCTGTGCTTCTATCAAACTCTGGTTTTCTGCATCACCCCACCTCTCCTTCCCCCTTAAGAAGGCATAAGAGTGTTTTCTAAATGTGAGACTCTGTTCTCTTTCCTAACTCAGTTCACGTGTAGCCATGTTTACAGGATCTTCATAAGTGATATCTTATGATAAGTTTCTTTTTCTGTGTGACTTATTTCACTTAGAATCATCGTACCTGAATCCACTCACTTTGCTGCTACTGGTCTTATGACATTGATTTCATGGCTGAGGGATATTCCATCGTACGTAAGTACCACAAGTTTTTGAACCATTTTTATATTTCCTGGGATATTTAAGGTGTACCCAAGTTGAGGTTCTTGTAAGCAGTGCAGCCTTAAATTTGTGGGTTTCTCTGTCTTATTGATATTCAGTTTTCCCAAGGTATATTCCCTAGACTGGAAGTGGCCTTGGCTCTGTAGCTCTGTTGTTTACTTGTTTTAGGGAACACAATGCACTCCTCCAGTGAGGCCGTTGGCAATTTACATCCCGCCCATCATCATAACAAGGCTACCTGTTCTCCAGGGCCTGTCTTGTCTTTCTGGTTTTTACACATTTTGTGGATATCCCTTTGGACCGGTGGGAAGTGATACTTCTTTGTAGTGCAGATTTGCATTGCCCACTTGCTTGCTTGGCAAAGAAGGGCATATGTGTTTTCTCCTGAATATATTCAGGAGAAAACACATTCGCCCTTTTTGGCCAAGTGCATCATTGTCGAAGTTGTGCCCCTCTTCCTGTGCTTTACAGGTGATTCCTACATACCTCTTGAAATCTGTTTCCTGCTATTCTGCCTAGCTTCCAAGTCGGCCTCGTTGCCTACCCTCAGCAGATTTTTGGACGATCGTTGTCCTTTGTTACTCTGCCCGTTTGTGAATTGCTGTTCCCCTGAGCTCAATTTTTCAACTCGTTTTTTTGTGAGCTGAACGCAAGTCCAAAATTTTGGTTCAGGATGTATACTGGTTCCCGGTGGGTGGCTGAGACTTTGGTTAATTCTTCTTCCTGCTGGGAAATTAGAGTGACATGTGACCGTCCAAATGCCTAACAGCTACTCTCTCATTAGTTCTCGCTCTTCCCTTCCATCCTCTGCCAAATTGGCAACCTGTGCGAACCAGGAGGTTAAAGGGGCTGTCTCTCCATCTTGGGAGATTGATAGTAAAGCAGTTGGAAATCAAGCCATATCACAACGAGAGGGACTATTCGTTGAGTTTTAGAAACCTTTCATATTCACAATATGTCCATTCTCTAAGGTTCCCGTACATGTTATAGCTGTAGTAATATTCCCTTCAACCTGGAGAGTTGGGACCCATGGAATGGCGGCCATGCATTATTGCATTAAAGGGTCTGCATTTGCTCACCCTGTCTCACCAATCCTCTCAGTCCCAAGTGTCCAGCCTTATGCCACACCCAACTGTCATTGTAGATAGGGTCATTCCAGGTTTCATCAGAGACCCTGAAGGAATTGTAAAGAATTTTCCTGTTTTTTTGTTTTGTTTTTGAAATTCCTTTTTATAGTGGGTTTGAGCTGATTCTCGCTGCCATGTTTATGCCAGTCTAGACACACATGATTCCCTTACGGAGACATATCAATACATAGGTTTTAAGATTCTTACTAGTCAGATCTGTTCCTCTGCAGGAAATATGGGGTTTTGAGTCCCTTTCACTGAGGAAGGTGTAGGTCTTGTCTATTCCATAGTTGGTTTTTGGAACGGTACCTGTGCTTATATCAAAATCTGGTTTTATGCATCACCACACCTCTCCTTCCCCCTTAAGCAGGCATAAGAGTGTTTTCTAAATGTGAGACTCTGTTCTCTTTCCTAACTCAGTTCACGTGTAGCCATGTTTACAGGATCTTCATAAGTGATATCTTATGATAAGTTTCTTTTTCTGTGTGACTTATTTCACTTAGAATCATCGTACCTGAATCCACTCACTTTGCTGCTACTGGTCTTATGACATTGATTTCATGGCTGAGGGATATTCCATCTTACGTAAGTACCACAATGTTTTGAACCATTTTTATATTTCCTGGGATATTTAAGGTGTACCCAAGTTGAGGTTCTTGTAGTCAGTGCAGCCCTAAATTTGGAGGTGGCTCTTTCTTATTGATTTTCAGTTTTCCCAAGGTATATTCCCTAGACTGGAAGTGTCCTTGGCTCTGTAGCTCTGTTGTTTACTTGTTGTAGGGAACACAATGCACTCCTCCAGTGAGGCAGTTGGCAATTTACATCTCGCCCATCAGCAATAACAAGGCTCCCTGTTCTCAAGGGTCTGTCTTGCCTTTCTGGTTTTTACACATTTTGTGGATGTCCCTTTTGACCGGTGGGAAGTGATACTTCTTTGTAGTGCAGATTTGCATTGCCCGCTTGCTTGCTTGGCCAAAAAGGGCGTATGCGTTTTCTCCTGAATATATTCAGGAGAAAACGCATATGCCCTGTTTCGCCAAGTGCACAATTGTCCAAGTTGTGCCCCTCTTCCTGTGCTTTACAGGCGATTCCAAGGTACCTCTTGAAATCTGTTTCCTGCTATTCTGCCTCGCTTTCAAATCGGCCTCCTTGCCTTCCCTCAACAGATTTTTGGACGATAGTTGTCCTTTTTTACTCTGCCAGTTTGTGAATTGCTGTGACCCTGAGCTCCATTTTTCAACTCGTTTTTTTGTGAGCTGAACGCAAGTCCAAAATTTTGGTTCAGGACATATACTGGTTCGCGGTAGGTGGCTGAGACTTTGGTTAATTCTTTTTCCTGCCGGAAAATTAGAGTGACATGTGCCCGTCCAAATGCCTAACAGCTACTCTCTCATTGGTTCTCCCTCTTCCCTTCCATCCTCTGCCAAATTGGCAACCTGTGTGAACCAGGAGGTTAAAGGGACTGTCTCTCCAAGTTGGGAGATTGATAGTAAAGCAGTCGGAAAATCAAACCGCAGAAACACGAGAGGGACTATTCCTTGAGTTTTTGAAACCTTTCATATTCACAGTGTGTCCATTCTCTAGGTTTCCCGTACATGTTATAACTGTAGTAATATTCCCTTCAACCTGGAGAGTTGGGACCCATGGAATTGTGGCCATGTATTATTGCTTGAAAGGGTCTGCATTTGCTCACCCAATCTCACCAATCCTCTCAGTCCCAAGTGTCCAGCTTTATGCCACACCCAGCTGTCATTGTAGATAGGGTCTTTCCAGGTTTCCTCAGACACCCTGAAGTAATTGTAAAGAATTTCCCTGTTTTTTGGTTTTGCTTTTGAAATTCCTTTTTATAGTGGGTTTGAGCTGATTCTCGCTGCCATGTTTATGCCACTCTAGACACACTTGATTCCCATATGCAGTCATATCTATACATCGGTTTTAAGATTCTTACTAGTCAGATATATACCTCTGCGGGAAATATGGGGTTTTGAGTCTCTTTCACTGAGGAAGGTGTAGGTCTTGTCTATTCCAAAGTTGGTTTTTGGAACGGTCCCTGTGCTTATATCAAACTCTGGTTTTATGCATCACCCCACCTCTCCTTCCCCTTTATGCAGGCATAAGAGTGTTTTCTAAATGTGAGACTCTGTTCTCTTTCCTAACTCAGTTCACGTGTAGCCATGTTTACAGGATCTTCATAAGTGATATCTTATGATAAGTTTCTTTTTCTGTGTGACTTATTTCACTTAGAATCATCGTACCTGAATCCACTCACTTTGCTGCTACTGGTCTTATGACATTGATTTCATGGCTGAGGGATATTCCATCTTACGTAAGTACCACAATGTTTTGAACCATTTTTATATTTCCTGGGATATTTAAGGTGTACCCAAGTTGAGGTTCTTGTAGTCAGTGCAGCCCTAAATTTGGAGGTGGCTCTTTCTTATTGATTTTCAGTTTTCCCAAGGTATATTCCCTAGACTGGAAGTGGCCTTGGCTCTGTAGCTCTGTTGTTTACTTGTTTTAGGGAACACAATGCACTCCTCCAGTGAGGCAGTTGGCAATTTACATCCCGCCCATCAGCATAACAAGGCTCCCTGTTCTCCAGGGCCTGTCTTGCCTTTCTGGTTTTTACACATTTTGTGGATGTCCCTTTTGACCGGTGAGAAGTGATACTTCTTGGTAGTGCAGATTTGCATTGCCCGCTTGCTTGCTTGGCCAAAAAGGGCGTATGCGTTTTCTCCTGAATATATTCAGGAGAAAACACATACGCCCTTTTTGGCCAAGTGCACCATTGTCCAAGTTGTGCCCCTCTTCCTGTGCTTTACAGGCGATTCCTACGTCCCTCTTGAAATCTGTTTCCTGCTATTTTGCCTCGCTTTCAAGTCCGCCTCGGTGACTTCCCTCAACAGATTTTTGGATGATAATTGTCCTTTATCACTCTGCCAGTTTGTGAATTGCTGTGCCCCTGAGCTCCATTTCTCAACTCGTTTTTTGTGAGCTGAACGCAAGTCCAAAATTTTGGATCATGTCCTATACTGTTTCCCTTTGGGTGGCTGAGACTTTGGTTAATTCTTCTTCCTGCTGGGAAATTAGAGTGACATGTGCCCGTCCAAATGCCTAACAGCTACTCTCTCATGGGTTCTCCCTCGTCCCTTCCTTCCTCTGCCAAATTGGGAACCTGTGCAAACCAGGAGGTTAAAGGGCCTGTCTCTCCCACTTGGGAGATTGATAGTAAGGCAGTTGGAAAGTCAAACTGGAGCACCAGGAGAGGGACTATTCGTTGAGTTTTAGAAACTTTTCGTATTCACAGTGTGTACATTCTCTAGGTTTCCTGTACATGTTATAGCTGTAGTAATATTCCCTTCAACCTGGAGAGTTGGGAGCAATGGAATGGGGGCCATGCATTAATGCTTGAAAGGGTCTGCATTTGTTCACCCAATCTCACCAATCCTCTCAGTCCCAAGTGTCCAGCCTTATGCCACATCCAGCTGTCATTGTAGATAGGGTCTTTCCAGGTTTCCTCAGACACCCTGAAGAAATTGTAAAGAATTTCCCTGTTTTTTTGGTTTTGGTTTTGAAATTCCTTTTTATAGTGGGTTTGAGCTGATTCTCGCTGCCATGTTTATGCCACTCTAGACACACTTGATTCCCTTATGCAGTCATATCTATACATTGGTTTTAAGATTCTTACTAGTCAGATATATTCCTCTGTGGGAAATATGGGGTTTTGAGTCTCTTTCACTGAGGAAGGTGTAGGTCTTGTCTATTCCAAAGTTGGTTTTTGGAACGGTCCCTGTGCTTATATCAAACTCTGGTTTTATGCATCACCCCACCTCTCCTTCCCCTTTATGCAGGCATAAGAGTGTTTTCTAAATGTGAGACTCTGTTCTCTTTCCTAACTCAGTTCACGTGTAGCCATGTTTACAGGATCTTCATAAGTGATATCTTATGATAAGTTTCTTTTTCTGTGTGACTTATTTCACTTAGAATCATCGTACCTGAATCCACTCACTTTGCTGCTACTGGTCTTATGACATTGATTTCATGGCTGAAGGATATTCCATCGTACGTAAGTACCACAATGTTTTGAACCATTTTTATATTTCCTGGGATATTTAAGGTGTACCCAAGTTGAGGTTCTTGTAGCCAGTGCAGCCCTAAATTTGGAGGTGGCTCTTTCTTATTGATTTTCAGTTTTCCCAAGGTATATTCCCTAGACTGGAAGTGGCCTTGGCTCTGTAGCTCTGTTGTTTACTTGTTGTAGGGAACACAATGCACTCCTCGAGTGATGCAGTTGGCAATTTACATCCCGCCCATCAGCAATAACAAGACTCCCTGTTCTCGAGGGTCTGTCTTGCCTTTCTGGTTTTTACCCATTTTGTGGATGTCCCTTTTGACCGGTGGGAAAGGATACTTCTTTGTAGTGCAGATTTGCATGCCCCGCTTGCTTGCTTGGCCAAAAAGGGCGTATGCGTTTTCTCCTGAATATATTCAGGAGAAAACGCATACGCCCTTTTTGGCCAAGTGCACCATTGTCCAAGTTGTGCCCCTCTTCCTGTGCTTTACACGCGATTCCAACGTACCTCTTGAAATCTGTTTCCTGCTATTTTGCCTCGCTTTCAAGTCCGCCTCGTTGACTTCCCTCAACAGATTTTTGGACGATAGTTGTCGTTTATCACTCTGCCAGTTTGTGAATTGCTGTGCCCCTGAGCTCCATTTCTCAACTCGTTTTTTTGTGAGCTGAACGCAAGTCCAAAATTTTGGATCATGTCCTATACTGGTTCCCGGTGGGTGGCTGAGACTTTGGTTAATTCTTCTTCCTGCCGGAAAATTAGAGTGACATGTGCCCGTCCAAATGCCTAACAGCTACTCTCTCATGGGTTCTCCCTCGTCCCTCCATCCTCTGCCAAATTGGGAACCTGTGCAAACCAGGGGGTTAAAGGGCCTGTCTCTCCAAATTGGGAGATTGATAGTAAGGCAGTTGGAAAGTCAAACTGGAGCACCAGGAGAGAGACTATTCTTTGAGTTTTAGAAACCTTTCGTATTCACAGTGTGTACATTCTCTAGGATTCTTGTACATGTTATAGCTGTAGTAATATTCCCTTCAAGCTGGAGAGTTGGGACCCATGGAATGGGGGCCATGCATTATTGCTTGAAAGGGTCTGCATTTGCTCAACCAATCTCACCAATCCTCTCAGTCCCAAGTGTCCAGCCTTATGCCACATCCAGCTGTCATTGTAGATAGGGTCTTTCCAGGTTTCCTCAGACACCCTGAAGGAATTGTAAAGGATTTCCCTGTTTTTTGGTTTTGCTTTTGAAATTCCTTTTTATAGTGGGTTTGAGCTGATTCTCGCTGCCATGTTTATGCCACTCTAGACACACTTGATTCCCTTATGGAGACATATCAATACATAGGTTTTAAGATTCTTACCAGTCAGATATATTCCTCTGCAGGAAATATGGGATTTTGAGTCTCTTTCACTGAGGAAGGTGTAGGTCTTGTCTATTCCAAAGTTGGTTTTTGAAACGGTCCCTGTGCTTATATCAAACTCTGGTTTTATGCATCACCACACCTCTCCTTCCACTTTAAGCAGGCATAAGAGTGTTTTCTAAATGTGAGACTCTGTTCTCTTTCCTAACTCAGTTCACGTGTAGCCATGTTTACAGGATCTTCATAAGTGATATCTTATGATAAGTTTCTTTTTCTGTGTGACTTATTTCACTTAGAATCATCGTACCTGAATCCACTCACTTTGCTGCTACTGGTCTTATGACATTGATTTCATGGCTGAGGGATATTCCATCGTACGTAAGTACCACAATGTTTTGAACCATTTTTATATTTCCTGGGATATTTAAGGTGTACCCAAGTTGAGGTTCTTGTAGTCAGTGCAGCCCTAAATTTGGAGGTGGCTCTTTCTTATTGATTTTCAGTTTTCCCAAGGTATATTCCCTAGACTGGAAGTGGCCTTGGCTCTGTAGCTCTGTTGTTTACTTGTTTTAGGGAACACAATGCACTCCTCCAGTGAGGCAGTTGGCAATTTACATCCCGCCCATCAGCATAACAAGGCTCCCTGTTCTCCAGGGCCTGTCTTGCCTTTCTGGTTTTTACACATTTTGTGGATGTCCCTTTTGACCGGTGGGAAGTGATACTTCTTTGTAGTGCAGATTTGCATTGCCCGCTTGCTTGCTTGGCCAAAAAGGGCGTATGCGTTTTCTCCTGAATATATTCAGGAGAAAACGCATACGCCCTTTTTGGCCAAGTGCACCATTGTCCAAGTTGTGCCCCTCTTCCTGTGCTTTACAGGCGATTCCAACGTACCTCTTGAAATCTGTTTCCTGCTATTTTGCCTCGCTTTCAAGTCCGCCTCGTTGACTTCCCTCAACAGATTTTTGGACGATAGTTGTCGTTTATCACTCTGCCAGTTTGTGAATTGCTGTGCCCCTGAGCTCCATTTCTCAACTCGTTTTTTTGTGAGCTGAACGCAAGTCCAAAATTTTGGATCATGTCCTATACTGGTTCCCGGTGGGTGGCTGAGACTTTGGTTAATTCTTCTTCCTGCCGGAAAATTAGAGTGACATGTGCCCGTCCAAATGCCTAACAGCTACTCTCTCATGGGTTCTCCCTCGTCCCTCCATCCTCTGCCAAATTGGGAACCTGTGCAAACCAGGGGGTTAAAGGGCCTGTCTCTCCAAATTGGGAGATTGATAGTAAGGCAGTTGGAAAGTCAAACTGGAGCACCAGGAGAGGGACTATTCTTTGAGTTTTAGAAACCTTTCGTATTCACAGTGTGTACATTCTCTAGGATTCTTGTACATGTTATAGCTGTAGTAATATTCCCTTCAAGCTGGAGAGTTGGGACCCATGGAATGGGGGCCATGCATTATTGCTTGAAAGGGTCTGCATTTGCTCAACCAATCTCACCAATCCTCTCAGTCCCAAGTGTCCAGCCTTATGCCACATCCAGCTGTCATTGTAGATAGGGTCTTTCCAGGTTTCCTCAGACACCCTGAAGGAATTGTAAAGGATTTCCCTGTTTTTTGGTTTTGCTTTTGAAATTCCTTTTTATAGTGGGTTTGAGCTGATTCTCGCTGCCATGTTTATGCCACTCTAGACACACTTGATTCCCTTATGGAGACATATCAATACATAGGTTTTAAGATTCTTACCAGTCAGATATATTCCTCTGCAGGAAATATGGGATTTTGAGTCTCTTTCACTGAGGAAGGTGTAGGTCTTGTCTATTCCAAAGTTGGTTTTTGAAACGGTCCCTGTGCTTATATCAAACTCTGGTTTTATGCATCACCACACCTCTCCTTCCACTTTAAGCAGGCATAAGAGTGTTTTCTAAATGTGAGACTCTGTTCTCTTTCCTAACTCAGTTCACGTGTAGCCATGTTTACAGGATCTTCATAAGTGATATCTTATGATAAGTTTCTTTTTCTGTGTGACTTATTTCACTTAGAATCATCGTACCTGAATCCACTCACTTTGCTGCTACTGGTCTTATGACATTGATTTCATGGCTTAGGGATATTCCATCGTACGTAAGTACCACAATGTTTTGAACCATTTTTATATTTCCTGGGATATTTAAGTTGTACCCAAGTTGAGGTTCTTGTAGTCAGTGCAGCCCTAAATTTGGAGGTGGCTCTTTCTTATTGATTTTCAGTTTTCCCAAGGTATATTCCCTAGACTGGATGTGGCCTTGGCTCTGTAGCTCTGTTGTTTACTTGTTTTAGGGAACACAATGCACTCCTCCAGTGAGGCAGTTGGCAATTTACATCCCGCCCATCAGCATAACAAGGCTCCCTGTTCTCCAGGGCCTATCTTGCCTTTCTGGTTTTTACACATTTTGTGGATGTCCCTTTTGACCGGTGGGAAGTGATACTTCTTTGTAGTGCAGATTTGCATTGCCCGCTTGCTTGCTTGGCCAAAAAGGGCGTATGCGTTTTCTCCTGAATATATTCAGGAGAAAACGCATACGCCCTTTTTGGCCAAGTGCACCATTGTCCAAGTTGTGCCCCTCTTCCTGTGCTTTACAGGCGATTCCAAGGTACCTCTTGAAATCTGTTTCCTGCTATTCTGCCTCGCTTTCAAGTCGGCCTCCTTGCCTTCCCTCAACAGATTTTTGGACGATAGTTGTCCTTTGTTACTCTGCCAGTTTGTGAATTGCTGTGACCCTGAGCTCCATTTTTCAACTCGTTTTTTTGTGAGCTGAACGCAAGTCCAAAATTTTGGTTCAGGACGTATACTGGTTCGCGGTGGGTGGCTGAGACTTTGGTTAATTCTTTTTCCTGCCGGAAAATTAGAGTGACATGTGCCCGTCCAAATGCCTAACAGCTACTCTCTCATTGGTTCTCCCTCTTCCCTTCCATACTCTGCCAAATTGGCAACCTGTGCGAACCAGGAGGTTAAAGGGACTGTCTCTCCAAGTTGGGAGATTGATAGTAAAGCAGTCGGAAAATGAAACCGCAGCAACACGAGAGGGACTATTCCTTGAGTTTTTGAAACCTTTCGTATTCACAGTGTGTCCATTCTCTAGGTTTCCCGTACATGTTATAACTGTAGTAATATTCCCTTCAACCTGGAGAGTTGGGACCCATGGAATGGTGGCCATGTATTATTGCTTGAAAGGGTCTGCATTTGCTCACCCAATCTCACCAATCCTCTCAGTCCCAAGTGTCCAGCTTTATGCCACACCCGGCTGTCATTGTAGATAGGGTCTTACCAGGTTTCCTCAGACACCCTGAAGGAATTGTAAAGAATTTCCCTGTTTTTTGGATTTGCTTTTGAAATTGCATTTTATAGTGGGTTTGAGCTGATTCTCGCTGCCATGTTTATGCCACCCTAGACACACTTGATTCCCTTATGCAGTCATATCTATACATCGGTTTTAAAATTCTTACTAGTCAGATATATTCCTCTGCGGGAAATATGGGGTTTTGAGTCTCTTTCACTGAGGAAGGTGTAGGTCTTGTCTATTCCAAAGTTGGTTTTTGAAAAGGTCCCTGTGCTTATATCAAACTCTGGTTTTATGCATCACCCCACCTCTCCTTCCCCTTTATGCAGGCATAAGAGTGTTTTCTAAATGTGAGACTCTGTTCTCTTTCCTAACTCAGTTCACGTGTAGCCATGTTTACAGGATCTTCATAAGTGATATCTTATGATAAGTTTCTTTTTCTGTGTGACTTATTTCACTTAGAATCATCGTACCTGAATCCACTCACTTTGCTGCTACTGGTCTTATGACATTGATTTCATGGCTGAGGGATATTCCATCTTACGTAAGTACCACAATGTTTTGAACCATTTTTATATTTCCTGGGATATTTAAGGTGTACCCAAGTTGAGGTTCTTGTAGTCAGTGCAGCCCTAAATTTGGAGGTGGCTCTTTCTTATTGATTTTCAGTTTTCCCAAGGTATATTCCCTAGACTGGAAGTGGCCTTGGCTCTGTAGCTCTGTTGTTTACTTGTTTTAGGGAACACAATGCACTCCTCCAGTGAGGCAGTTGGCAATTTACATCCTGCCCATCAGCAATAACAAGGCTCACTGTTCTCGAGGGTCTGTCTTGCCTTTCTGGTTTTTACACATTTTGTGGATGTCCCTTTTGACCGGTGGGAAATGATACTTCTTTGTAGTGCAGTTTTGCATTCCCCGCTTGCTTGCTTGGCCGAAAAGGGCGTATGCGTTTTCTCCTGAATATATTCAGGAGAAAACGCATACGCCCTTTTTGGCCAAGTGCACCATTGTCCAAGTTGTGCCCCTCTTCCTGTGCTTTACAGGCGATTCCAACGTGCCTCTTGAAATCTGTTTCCTGTTATTTTGCCTCGCTTTCAAGTCCGCCTCGTTGACTTCCCTCAACAGATTTTTGGACGATAGTTGTCCTTTATCACTCTGCCAGTTTGTGAATTGCTGTGCCCCTGAGCTCCATTTCTCAACTCGTTTTTTTGTGAGCTGAACGCAAGTCCAAAATTTTGGATCATGTCCTATACTGGTTCCCGGTGGGTGGCTGAGACTTTGGTTAATTCTTCTTCCTGCCGGGAAATTAGAGTGACATGTGCCCGTCCAAATGCCTAACAGCTACTCTCTCATGGGTTCTCCCTCGTCCCTCCATCTTCTGCCAAATTGGGAACCTGTGCACACCAGGGGGTTAAAGGGCCTGTCTCTCCAAGTTGGGAGATTGATAGTAAGGCAGTTGGAAAGTCAAACTGGAGCACCAGGAGAGGGACTATTCTTCGAGTTTTAGAAACCTTTCGTATTCACTGTGTGTACATTCTCTAGGATTCTTGTACATGTTATAGCTGTAGTAATATTCCCTTCAAGCTGGAGAGTTGGGACCCATGGAATGGGGGCCATGCATTATTGCTTGAAAGGGTCTGCATTTGCTCACCCAATCTCACCAATCCTCTCAGTCCCAAGTGTCCAGCCTTATGCCACATCCAGCTGTCATTGTAGATAGGGTCTTTCCAGGTTTCCTCAGACACCCTGAAGGAATTGTAAAGGATTTCGCTGTTTTTTGGTTTTGCTTTTGAAATTCCTTTTTATAGTGGGTTTGAGCTGATTCTCGCTGCCATGTTTATGCCACTCTAGACACACTTGATTCCCTTATGGAGACATATCAATACATAGGTTTTAAGATTCTTACTAGTCAGATATATTCCTCTGCGGTAAATATGGGGTTTTGAGTCTCTTTCAGTGAGGAAGGTGTAGGTCTTGTCTATTCCAAAGTTGGTTTTTGGAACGGTCCCTGTGCTTATATCAAACTCTGGTTTTATGCATCACCGCACCTCTCCTTCCCCTTCATGCAGGCATAAGAGTGTTTTCTAAATGTGAGACTCTGTTCTCTTTCCTAACTCAGTTCACATGTAGCCATGTTTACAGGATCTTCATAAGTGATATCTTATGATAAGTTACATTTTCTGTGTGACTTATTTCACTTAGAATCATCATACCTGAATACACTCACTTTGCTGCTACTGGTCTTATGACATTGATTTCATGGCTGAGGGATATTCCATCGTACGTAAGTACCACAACTTTTTGAAGCATTTTTATATTTCCTGGGATTTTAAGGTGTACCCAAGTTGAGGTTCTTGTAGTCAGTGCAGCCCTTAATTTGGAGTTGGCTCTTTCTTATTGATTTTCAGTTTCCCCTAGGTATATTCCCTAGACTGGATGTGGCCTTGGCTCTGTAGCTCTGTTGTTTACTTGTTTTAGGGAACACAATGCACTCCTCCAGTGAGGCAGTTGGCAATTTACATCCCGCCCATCAGCATAACAAGGCTCCCTGTTCTCCAGGGCCTGTCTTGCCTTTCTGGTTTTTACACATTTTGTGGATGTCCCTTTTGACTGGTGAGAAGAGATACTTCTTTGTAGTGCAGATAGATTTGCATTGCCCGCTTGCTTGCTTGACCAAAAAGGGCGTATGCGTTTTCTCCTGAATATATTCAGGAGAAAACGCATACGCCCTTTTTGGCAAAGTGCCCCATTGTCAAAGTTGTGCCCCTCTTCCTGTGCTTTACAGGCGATTCAAACATAACTCTTGAAATCTGTTTCCTGCTATTTTGCCTCGCTCTCAAGTCCGCCTCGTTGACTTCCCTCCACAGATTTTTGGACGATAGTTGTCGTTTTTCACTCTGCCAGTTTGTGAATTGCTGTGCCCCTGAGCTCCATGTCTCAACTCGTGTTTTGTGAGCTGAACGCAAGTCCAAAATTTTGGATCATGTCCTATACTGGTTCCCGGTGGGTGGCTGAGACTTTGGTTAATTCTTCTTCCTGCTGGGAAATTAGAGTGACATGTGCCCGTCCAAATGCCTAACAGCTACTCTCTCATGTGTTCTCCCTCGTCCCTTCCATCCTCTGCCAAATTGGGAACCTGTGCAAACCAGGAGGTTAAAGGGCCTGTCTCTCCAAGTTGGGAGATTGATAGTAAGGCAGTTGGATAGTCAAACTGGAGCACCAGGAGAGGGACTATTCGTGGAGTTTTAGAAACCTTTCGTATTCACAGTGTGTACATTCTCTAGGTTTCCTGTACATGTTATAGCTGTAGTAATATTCCCTTGAACCTGGAGAGTTGGGACCCATGGAATGGGGGCCATGCATTATTGCTTGAAAGGGTCTGCATTTGCTCACCCAATCTCACCAATCCTCTCAGTCCCAAGTGTCCAGCCTTATGCCACATCCAGCTGTCATATTAGATAGGGTCTTTCCAGGTTTCCTCAGACACCCTGAAGGAATTGTAAAGAATTTCCCTGTTTTTTGGTTTTGCTTTTGAAATTCCTTTTTATAGTGGGTTTGAGCTGATTCTCGCTGCCATGTTTATGCCACTCTAGACACACTTGATTCCCTTATGCAGTCATATCTATACATCGGTTTTAAGATTCTTACTAGTCAGATATATTCCTCTGCGGGAAATATGGGGTTTTGAGTCTCTTTCACTGAGGAAGGTGTAGGTCTTGTCTATTCCAAAGTTGGTTTTTGAAACGGTCCCTGTGCATATATCAAACTCTGGTTTTATGCATCACCCCACCTCTCCATCCCCTTTATGCAGGCATAAGAGTGTTTTCTAAATGTGAGACTCTGTTCTCTTTCCTAACTCAGTTCACGTGTAGCCATGTTTACAGGATCTTCATAAGTGATATCTTATGATAAGTTTCTTTTTCTGTGTGACTTATTTCACTTAGAATCATCGTACCTGAATCCACTCACTTTGCTGCTACTGGTCTTATGACATTGATTTCATGGCTGAGGGATATTCCATCTTACGTAAGTACCACAATGTTTTGAACCATTTTTATATTTCCTGGGATATTTAAGGTGTACCCAAGTTGAGGTTCTTGTAGTCAGTGCAGCCCTAAATTTGGAGGTGGCTCTTTCTTATTGATTTTCAGTTTTCCCAAGGTATATTCCCTAGACTGGAAGTGGCCTTGGCTCTGTAGCTCTGTTGTTTACTTGTTTTAGGGAACACAATGCACTCCTCCAGTGAGGCAGTTGGCAATTTACATCCCGCCCATCAGCAATAACAAGGCTCCCTGTTCTCGAGGGTCTGTCTTGCCTTTCTGGTTTTTACACATTTTGTGGATGTCCCTTTTGACCGGTGGGAAATGATACTTCTTTGTAGTGCAGTTTTGCATTCCCCGCTTGCTTGCTTGGCCAAAAAGGGCGTATGCGTTTTCTCCTGAATATATTCAGTAGAAAACGCATACGCCCTTTTTGGCCAAGTGCACCATTGTCCAAGTTGTGCCCCTCTTCCTGTGCTTTACAGGTGATTCCAACGTACCTCTTGAAATCTGTTTCATGTTATTTTGCCTCGCTTTCAAGTCCGCCTCGTTGACTTCCCTCAACAGATTTTTGGACGATAGTTGTCGTTTATCACTCTGCCATTTTGTGAATTGCTGTGCCCCTGAGCTCCATTTCTCAACTCGTGTTTTTTGTGAGCTGAACGCAAGTCCAAAATTTTGGATCATGTCCTATACTGGTTCCCGGTGGGTGGCTGAGACTTTGGTTAATTCTTCTTCCTGCCGGGAAATTAGAGTGACATGTGCCCGTCCAAATGCCTAACAGCTACTCTCTCATGGGTTCTCCCTCGTCCCTCCATCTTCTGCCAAATTGGGAACCTGTGCACACCAGGGGGTTAAAGGGCCTTTCTCTCCAAGTTGGGAGATTGATAGTAAGGCAGTTGGAAAGTCAAACTGGAGCACCAGGAGAGGGACTATTCTTTGAGTTTTAGAAACCTTTCGTATTCACAGTGTGTACATTCTCTAGGATTCTTGTACATGTTATAGCTGTAGTAATATTCCCTTCAAGCTGGAGAGTTGGGACCCATGGAATGGGGGCCATGCATTATTGCTTGAAAGGGTCTGCATTTGCTCACCCAATCTCACCAATCCTCTCAGTCCCAAGTGTCCAGCCTTATGCCACATCCAGCTGTCATTGTAGATAGGGTCTTTCCAGGTTTCCTCAGACACCCTGAAGGAATTGTAAAGGATTTCGCTGTTTTTTGGTTTTGCTTTTGAAATTCCTTTTTATAGTGGGTTTGAGCTGATTCTCGCTGCCATGTTTATGCCACTCTAGACACATTTGATTCCCTTATGGATACATATCAATACATAGGTTTTAAGATTCTTACCAGTCAGATATATTCCTCTGAAGGAAATATGGGATTTTGAGTCTCTTTCACTGAGGAAGGTGTAGGTCTTGTCTATTCCAAAGTTGGTTTTTGAAACGGTCCCTGTGCTTATATCAAACTCTGCTTTTATGCATCACCCCACCTCTCCTTCCCCTTTAAGCAGGCATAAGAGTGTTTTCTAAATGTGAGACTCTGTTCTCTTTCCTAACTCAGTTCACATGTAGCCATGTTTACAGGATCTTCATAAGTGATATCTTATGATAAGTTTCTTTTTCTGTGTGACTTATTTCACTTAGAATCATCGTACCTGAAGCCACTCACTTTGCTGCTACTGGTCTTATGACATTGATTTCATGGCTGAGGGATATTCCATCGTACGTAATACCACAATGTTTTGAACCATTTTTATATTTCCTGGGATATTTAAGGTGTACCCAAGTTGAGGTTCTTGTAGCCAGTGCAGCCCTAAATTTGGAGGTGGCTCTTTCTTATTGATTTTCAGTTTTCCCAAGGTATATTCCCTAGACTGGAAGTGGCCTTGGCTCTGTAGCTCTGTTGTTTACTTGTTTTAGGGAACACAATGCACTCCTCCAGTGAGGCAGTTGGCAGTTTACATCCCGCCCATCAGCATAACAAGGCTCCCTGTTCTCCAGGGCCTGTCTTGCCTTTCTGGTTTTTACACATTTTGTGGATGTCCCTTTTGACCGGTGGAAAATGATACTTCTTTGTAGTGCAGATTTGCATTGCCCGCTTGCTTGCTTGGCCAAAAAGGGCATATGCGTTTTCTCCTGAATATATTCAGGAGAAAACGCATATGCCCTTTTTGGCCATGTGCACCATTGTCCAAGTTTTGCCCCTCTTCCTCTGCTTTACAGGCGATTCCAAGGTACCTCTTGAAATCTGTTTCCTGCTATTTTGCCTTGCTTTCAATTCCGCCTCGTAGACTTCCCTCAACAGATTTTTGGACGATAGTTGTCCTTTATCACTCTGCCAGTTTGTGAATTGCTGTGCCCCTGAGCTCCATTTCTCAACTCGTTTTTTGTGAGCTGAACGCAAGTCCAAAATTTTGGATCATGTCCTATACTGGTTCCCAGTGGGTGGCTGAGACTTTGGTTAATTCTTCTTCCTGCCGGGAAATTAGAGTGACATGTGCCCGTCCAAATGCCTAACAGCTACTCTCTCATGGGTTCTCCCTCGTCCCTTCAATCCTCTGCCAAATTGGGAACCTGTGCAAACCAGGAGGTTAAAGGGCATGTCTCTCCAAGTTGGGAGATTGATAGTAATGCAGTTGGAAAGTCAAACTGGAGCACCAGGAGAGGGACTATTCGTTGAGTATTAGAAACCTTTCGTATTCACAGTGTGTACATTCTCTAGGTTTCCTGTACATGTTATAGCTGTAGTAATATTCCCTTCAACCTGGAGAGTTGGGACCCATGGAATGGGGGCCATGCATTATTGCTTGAAAGGGTCTGCATTTGCTCACCCAATCTCACCAATCCTCTCAGTCCCAAGTGTCCAGCCTTATGCCACATCCAGCTGTCATTGTAGATAGGGTCTTTCCAGGTTTCCTCAGACACCCTGAAGGAATTGTAAAGAATTTCCCTGTTTTTTGGTTTTGCTTTTGAAATTACTTTTTAGAGTGGGTTTGAGCTGATTCTCGCTGCCATGTTTATGCCACACTAGACACACTTGATTCCCTTATGGAGTCATATCAATACATAGGTTTTAAGATTCTTACTAGTCAGATATATTCCTCTGCGGGAAATATGGGGTTTTGAGTCTCTTTCACTGAGGAAGGTGTAGGTCTTGTCTATTCCAAAGTTGGTTTTTGGAACGGTCCCTGTGCTTATATCAAACTCTGGTTTTATGCATCACCCCACCTCTCCATCCCCTTTATGCAGGCATAAGAGTGTTTTCTAAATGGGAGACTCTGTTCTCTTTCCTAACTCAGTTCACGTGTTGCCATGTTTACAGGATCTTCATAAGTGATATCTTATGATAAGTTTCTTTTTCTGTGTGACTTATTTCACTTAGAATCATCGTACCTGAATCCACTCACTTTGCTGCTACTGGTCTTATGACATTGATTTCATGGCTGAGGGATATTCCATTGTACGTAAGTACCACAAAGTTTTGAACCATTTTTATATTTCCTGGGATATTTAAGGTGTACCCAAGTTGAGGTTCTTGTAGTCAGTGCAGCCCTAAATTTGGAGGTGGCTCTTTCTTATTGATTTTCAGTTTTCCCAAGGTATATTCACTAGACTGGAAGTGGCCTTGGCTCTGTAGCTCTGTTGTTTACTTGTTTTAGGGAACACAATGCACTCCTCCAGTGAGGCAGTTGGCAATTTACATCCCGCTCATCAGCATAACAAGGCTCCCTGTTCTTGAAGGCCTGTCTTGCCTTTCTGGTTTTTACACATTTTGTGGATGTCCCTTTTGACCGGTGGGAAATGATACTTCTTTGTAGTGCAGATTTGCATTGCCCGCTTGCTTGCTTGGCCAAAAAGGGCATATGCGTTTTCTCCTGAATATATTCAGGAGAAAACGCATATGCCCTTTTTGGCCAAGTGCACCATTGTCCAAGTTGTGCCCCTCTTCCTGTGCTTTACAGGCGATTCCAAGGTACCTCTTGAAATCTGTTTCCTGCTATTTTGCCTCGCTTTCAAGTCCGCCTCGTTGACTTCCCTCAACAGATTTTTGGACGATAGTTGTCCTTTATCACTCTGCCAGTTTGTGAATTGCTGTGCCCCTGAGCTCCATTTCTCAACTCGTTTTTTGTGAGCTGAACGCAAGTCCAAAATTTTGGATCATGTCCTATACTGGTTCCCGGTGGGTGGCTGAGACTTTGGTTAATTCTTCCTCCTGCCGGGAAATTAGAGTGACATGTGCCCGTCCAAATGCCTAAGAGCTACTCTCTCATTGGTTCTCCCTCGTCCCTTCCATCCTCTGCCAAATTGGGAACGTGTGCAAACCAGGAGGTTAAAGGGCCTGTCTCTCCAAGTTGGGAGATTGATAGTAAGGCAGTTGGAAAGTCAAACTGAAGCACCAGGAGAGGGACTATTCGTTGAGTTTTAGAAACCTTTCGTATTCACAGTGTGTACATTCTCTAGGTTTCCTGTACATGTTATAGCTGTAGTAATATTCCCTTCAACCTGGAGAGTTGGGACCCATGGAATGGGGGCCATGCATTATGGCTTGAAAGGGTCTGAATTTGCTCACCCAATCTCACCAATCCTCTCAGTCCCAAGTGTCCAGCCTT
This sequence comes from Mesoplodon densirostris, assembly GCF_025265405.1. Taxonomy (NCBI): domain Eukaryota; kingdom Metazoa; phylum Chordata; class Mammalia; order Artiodactyla; family Ziphiidae; genus Mesoplodon; species Mesoplodon densirostris. Next base: position 6,324,480 of record NW_026778196.1, on the reverse strand, counting down.
ATGCCACATCCAGCTGTCATTGTAGATAGGGTCTTTCCAGGTTTCCTCAGACACCCTGAAGGAATTGTAAAGAATTTCCCTGTTTTTTGGTTTTGCTTATGAAATTCCTTTTTAGAGTGGGTTTGAGCTGATTCTCGCTGCCATGTTTATGCCACTCTAGACACACTTGATTCCCTTATGGAGACATATCAATACATAGGTTTTAAGATTCTTACTAGTCAGATATATTCCTCTGCGGGAAATATGGGGTTTTGAGTCTCTTTCACTGAGGAAGGTGTAGGTCTTGTCTATTCCAAAGTTGGTTTTTGGAACGGTCCCTGTGCTTATATTAAACTCTGGTTTTATGCATCACCCCACCTCTCCATCCCCTTTATGCAGGCATAAGAGTGTTTTCTAAATGGGAGACTCTGTTCTCTTTCCTAACTCAGTTCACGTGTAGCCATGTTTACAGGATCTTCATAAGTGATATCTTATGATAAGTTTCTTTTTCTGTGTGACTTATTTCACTTAGAATCATCGTACCTGAATCCACTCACTTTGCTGCTACTGGTCTTATGACATTGATTTCATGGCTGAGGGATATTCCATTGTACGTAAGTACCACAAAGTTTTGAACCATTTTTATATTTCCTGGGATATTTAAGGTGTACCCAAGTTGAGGTTCTTGTAGCCAGTGCAGCCCTAAATTTGGAGGTGGCTCTTTCTTATTGATTTTCAGTTTTCCCAAGGTATATTCCCTAGACTGGAAGTGGCCTTGGTTCTGTAGCTCTGTTGTTTACTTGTTTTAGGGAACACAATGCACTCCTCCAGTGAGGCAGTTGGCAATTTACATCCCGCCCATCAGCATAACAAGGCTCCCTGTTCTCCAGGGCCTGTCTTGACTTTCTGGTTTTTACACATTTTGTGGATGTCCCTTTTGACCGGTGGAAAATGATACTTCTTTGGAGTGCAGATTTGCATTGCCCGCTTGCTTGCTTGGCCAAAAAGGGCATATGCGTTTTCTCCTGAATATATTCAGGAGAAAACGCATACGCCCTTTTTGGCCAAGTGCACCATTGTCCAAGTTGTGCCCCTCTTCCTGTGCTTTACAGGCGATTCCAACGTACCTCTTGAAATCTGTTTCCTGCTATTTTGCCTCGCTTTCAAGTCCGCCTCGTTGACTTCCCTCAACAGATTTTTGGACGATAGTTGTCCTTTATCACTCTGCCAGTTTGTGAATTGCTGTGCCCCTGAGCTCCATTTCTCAACTCGTTTTTTGTGCGCTGAACACAAGTCCAAAATTTAGGATCATGTCCTATACTGGTTCCCGGTGGGTGGCTGAGACTTTGGTTAATTCTTCCTCCTGCCGGGAAATTAGAGTGACATGTGCCCGTCCAAATGCCTAACAGCTACTCTCTCATGGGTTCTCCCTCGTCCCTTCCATCCTCTGCCAAATTGGGAACCTGTGCAAACCAGGAGGTTAAAGGGCCTGTCTCTCCAAGTTGGGAGATTGATAGTAAGGCAGTTGGAAAGTCAAACTGGAGCACCAGGAGAGGGACTATTCGTTGAGTTTTAGAATCCTTTCGTATTCACAGTGTGTACAATCTCTAGGTTTCCTGTACATGTTATAGCTGTAGTAATATTCCCTTGAACGTGGAGAGTTGGGACCCATGGAATGGGGGCCATGCATTATTGCTTGAAAGGGTCTGCATTTGCTCACCCAATCTCACCAATCCTCTCAGTCCCAAGTGTCCAGCCTTATGTCACATCCAGCTGTCATTGTAGATAGGGCCTTTCCAGGTTTCCTCAGAAACCCTGAAGGAATTGTAAAGAATTTCCCTGGTTTTTGGTTTTGCTTTTGAAATTCCTTTTTATAGTGGTTTTGAGCTGATTCTCGCTGCCATGTTTATGCCACTCTAGACACACTTGATTCCCTTATGGAGTCATATCAATACATAGGTTTTAAGATTATTACTAGTCAGATATATTCCTCTGTGGGAAATATGGGGTTTTGAGTCTCTTTCACTGAGGAAGGTGTAGGTCTTGTCTATTCCAAAGTTGGTTTTTGGAACAGTCCCTGTGCTTATATCAAACTCTGGTTTTATGCATCACCCCACCTCTCCTTCCCCTTTATGCAGGCATAAGAGTGTTTTCTAAATGTGAGACTCTGTTCTCTTTCCTAACTCAGTTCACGTGTAGCCATGTTTACAGGATATTCATAAGTGATATCTTATGATAAGTTTCTTTTTCTGTGTGACTTATTTCACTTAGAATCATCGTACCTGAATCCACTCACTTTGCTACTACTGGTCTTATGACACTGATTTCATGGCTGAGGGATATTCCATCGTACGTAAGTACCACAATGTTTTGAACCATTTTTATATTTCCTGGGATATTTAAGGTGTACCCAAGTTGAGGTTCTTGTAGTCAGTGCAGCCCTAAATTTGGAGTTGTCTCTTTCTTATTGATTTTCAGTTTTCCCAAGGTATATTCCCTAGACTGGAAGTGACCTTGGCTCTGTAGCTCTGTTGTTTAGTTGTTTTAGGGAACACAATGCACTCCTCCAGTGAGGCAGTTGGCAATTTACATCCCGCCCATCAGCATAACAAGGCTCCCTGTTCTCAAGGGCCTGTCTTGCCTTTCTGGTTTTTACACATTTTGTGGATGTCCCTTTTGACCTGTGGGAAGTGATACTTCTTTGTAGTGCAGATTTGCATTGCCCGCTTGCTTGCTTGGCCAAAAAGGGCATATGCGTTTTCTCCTGAATATATTCAGGAGAAAACGCATATGCCCTTTTTGACCATGTGCACCATTGTCCAAGTTGTGCCCCTCTTCCTGTGCTTTACAGGCGATTCCAAGGTACCTCTTGAAATCTGTTTCCTGCTATTTTGCCTCGCTTTCAAGTCCGCCTCGTTGACTTCCCTCAACAGATTTTTGGACGATAGTTGTCCTTTATCACTCTGCCAGTTTGTGAATTGCTCTGCCCCTGAGCTCCATTTCTCAACTCGTTTTTTGTGAGCTGAACGCAAGTCCAAAATTTTGGATCATGTCCTATACTGGTTCCCAGTGGTTGGCTGAGACTTTGGTTAATTCTTCTTCCTGCCGGGAAATTAGAGTGACATGTGCCCGTCCAAATGCCTAACAGCTACTCTCTCATGGGTTCTCCCTCGTCCCTTCCATCCTCTGCCAAATTGGGAACCTGTGCAAACCAGGAGGTTAAAGGGCATGTCTCTCCAAGTTGGGAGATTGATAGTAATGCAGTTGGAAAGTCAAACTGGAGCACCAGGAGAGGGACTATTCGTTGAGTTTTAGAAACCTTTCGTATTCACAGTGTGTACATTCTCTAGGTTTCCTGTACATGTTATAGCTGTAGTAATATTCCCTTCAACCTGGAGAGTTGGGACCCATGGAATGGGGGCCATGCATTATTGCTTGAAAGGGTCTGCATTTGCTCACCCAATCTCACCAATCCTCTCAGTCCCAAGTGTCCAGCCTTATGCCACATCCAGCTGTCATTGTAGATAGGGTCTTTCCAGGTTTCCTCAGACACCCTGAAGGAATTGTAAAGAATTTCCCTGTTTTTTGGTTTTGCTTTTGAAATTACTTTTTAGAGTGGGTTTGAGCTGATTCTCGCTGCCATGTTTATGCCACTCTAGACACACTTGATTCCCTTATGGAGTCATATCAATACATAGGTTTTAAGATTCTTACTAGTCAGATATATTCCTCTGCGGGAAATATGGGGTTTTGAGTCTCTTTCACTGAGGAAGGTGTAGGTCTTGTCTATTCCAAAGTTGGTTTTTGGAACGGTCCCTGTGCTTATATCAAACTCTGGTTTTATGCATCACCCCACCTCTCCATCCCCTTTATGCAGGCATAAGAGTGTTTTCTAAATGGGAGACTCTGTTCTCTTTCCTAACTCAGTTCACGTGTTGCCATGTTTACAGGATCTTCATAAGTGATATCTTATGATAAGTTTCTTTTTCTGTGTGACTTATTTCACTTAGAATCATCGTACCTGAATCCACTCACTTTGCTGCTACTGGTCTTATGACATTGATTTCATGGCTGAGGGATATTCCATCGTACGTAAGTACCACAATGTTTTGAACCATTTTTATATTTCCTGGGATATTTAAGGTGTACCCAAGTTGAGGTTCTTGTAGTCAGTGCAGCCCTAAATTTGGAGGTGGCTCTTTCTTATTGATTTTCAGTTTTCCCAAGGTATATTCCCTAGACTGGAAGTGGCCTTGGCTCTGTAGCTCTGTTGTTTACTTGTTTTAGGGAACACAATGCACTCCTCCAGTGAGGCAGTTGGCAATTTACATCCCGCTCATCAGCATAACAAGGCTCCCTGTTCTTGAAGGCCTGTCTTGCCTTTCTGGTTTTTACACATTTTGTGGATGTCCCTTTTGACCGGTGGGAAATGATACTTCTTTGTAGTGCAGATTTGCATTGCCCGCTTGCTTGCTTGGCCAAAAAGGGCATATGCGTTTTCTCCTGAATATATTCAGGAGAAAACGCATATGCCCTTTTTGGCCAAGTGCACCATTGTCCAAGTTGTGCCCCTCTTCCTGTGCTTTACAGGCGATTCCAAGGTACCTCTTGAAATCTGTTTCCTGCTATTTTGCCTCGCTTTCAAGTCCGCCTCGTTGACTTCCCTCAACAGATTTTTGGACGATAGTTGTCCTTTATCACTCTGCCAGTTTGTGAATTGCTGTGCCCCTGAGCTCCATTTCTCAACTCGTTTTTTGTGAGCTGAACGCAAGTCCAAAATTTTGGATCATGTCCTATACTGGTTCCCGGTGGGTGGCTGAGACTTTGGTTAATTCTTCCTCCTGCCGGGAAATTAGAGTGACATGTGCCCGTCCAAATGCCTAAGAGCTACTCTCTCATTGGTTCTCCCTCGTCCCTTCCATCCTCTGCCAAATTGGGAACGTGTGCAAACCAGGAGGTTAAAGGGCCTGTCTCTCCAAGTTGGGAGATTGATAGTAAGGCAGTTGGAAAGTCAAACTGAAGCACCAGGAGAGGGACTATTCGTTGAGTTTTAGAAACCTTTCGTATTCACTGTGTGTACATTCTCTAGGTTTCCTGTACATGTTATAGCTGTAGTAATATTCCCTTCAACCTGGAGAGTTGGGACCCATGGAATGGGGGCCATGCATTATGGCTTGAAAGGGTCTGAATTTGCTCACCCAATCTCACCAATCCTCTCAGTCCCAAGTGTCCAGCCTTATGCCACATCCAGCTGTCATTGTAGATAGGGTCTTTCCAGGTTTCCTCAGACACCCTGAAGGAATTGTAAAGAATTTCCCTGTTTTTTGGTTTTGCTTATGAAATTCCTTTTTAGAGTGGGTTTGAGCTGATTCTCGCTGCCATGTTTATGCCACTCTAGACACACTTGATTCCCTTATGGAGACATATCAATACATAGGTTTTAAGATTCTTACTAGTCAGATATATTCCTCTGCGGGAAATATGGGGTTTTGAGTCTCTTTCACTGAGGAAGGTGTAGGTCTTGTCTATTCCAAAGTTGGTTTTTGGAACGGTCCCTGTGCTTATATTAAACTCTGGTTTTATGCATCACCCCACCTCTCCATCCCCTTTATGCAGGCATAAGAGTGTTTTCTAAATGGGAGACTCTGTTCTCTTTCCTAACTCAGTTCACGTGTAGCCATGTTTACAGGATCTTCATAAGTGATATCTTATGATAAGTTTCTTTTTCTGTGTGACTTATTTCACTTAGAATCATCGTACCTGAATCCACTCACTTTGCTGCTACTGGTCTTATGACATTGATTTCATGGCTGAGGGATATTCCATTGTACGTAAGTACCACAAAGTTTTGAACCATTTTTATATTTCCTGGGATATTTAAGGTGTACCCAAGTTGAGGTTCTTGTAGCCAGTGCAGCCCTAAATTTGGAGGTGGCTCTTTCTTATTGATTTTCAGTTTTCCCAAGGTATATTCCCTAGACTGGAAGTGGCCTTGGTTCTGTAGCTCTGTTGTTTACTTGTTTTAGGGAACACAATGCACTCCTCCAGTGAGGCAGTTGGCAATTTACATCCCGCCCATCAGCATAACAAGGCTCCCTGTTCTCCAGGGCCTGTCTTGACTTTCTGGTTTTTACACATTTTGTGGATGTCCCTTTTGACCGGTGGAAAATGATACTTCTTTGGAGTGCAGATTTGCATTGCCCGCTTGCTTGCTTGGCCAAAAAGGGCGTATGCGTTTTCTCCTGAATATATTCAGGAGAAAACGCATACGCCCTTTTTGGCCAAGTGCACCATTGTCCAAGTTGTGCCCCTCTTCCTGTGCTTTACAGGCGATTCCAACGTACCTCTTGAAATCTGTTTCCTGCTATTTTGCCTCGCTTTCAAGTCCGCCTCGTTGACTTCCCTCAACAGATTTTTGGACGATAGTTGTCCTTTATCACTCTGCCAGTTTGTGAATTGCTGTGCCCCTGAGCTCCATTTCTCAACTCGTTTTTTGTGCGCTGAACACAAGTCCAAAATTTAGGATCATGTCCTATACTGGTTCCCGGTGGGTGGCTGAGACTTTGGTTAATTCTTCCTCCTGCCGGGAAATTAGAGTGACATGTGCCCGTCCAAATGCCTAACAGCTACTCTCTCATGGGTTCTCCCTCGTCCCTTCCATCCTCTGCCAAATTGGGAACCTGTGCAAACCAGGAGGTTAAAGGGCCTGTCTCTCCAAGTTGGGAGATTGATAGTAAGGCAGTTGGAAAGTCAAACTGGAGCACCAGGAGAGGGACTATTCGTTGAGTTTTAGAATCCTTTCGTATTCACAGTTTGTACAATCTCTAGGTTTCCTGTACATGTTATAGCTGTAGTAATATTCCCTTGAACCTGGAGAGTTGGGACCCATGGAATGGGGGCCATGCATTATTGCTTGAAAGGGTCTGCATTTGCTCACCCAATCTCACCAATCCTCTCAGTCCCAAGTGTCCAGCCTTATGTCACATCCAGCTGTCATTGTAGATAGGGCCTTTCCAGGTTTCCTCAGAAACCCTGAAGGAATTGTAAAGAATTTCCCTGGTTTTTGGTTTTGCTTTTGAAATTCCTTTTTATAGTGGTTTTGAGCTGATTCTCGCTGCCATGTTTATGCCACTCTAGACACACTTGATTCCCTTATGGAGTCATATCAATACATAGGTTTTAAGATTATTACTAGTCAGATATATTCCTCTGTGGGAAATATGGGGTTTTGAGTCTCTTTCACTGAGGAAGGTGTAGGTCTTGTCTATTCCAAAGTTGGTTTTTGGAACAGTCCCTGTGCTTATATCAAACTCTGGTTTTATGCATCACCCCACCTCTCCTTCCCCTTTATGCAGGCATAAGAGTGTTTTCTAAATGTGAGACTCTGTTCTCTTTCCTAACTCAGTTCACGTGTAGCCATGTTTACAGGATATTCATAAGTGATATCTTATGATAAGTTTCTTTTTCTGTGTGACTTATTTCACTTAGAATCATCGTACCTGAATCCACTCACTTTGCTACTACTGGTCTTATGACACTGATTTCATGGCTGAGGGATATTCCATCGTACGTAAGTACCACAATGTTTTGAACCATTTTTATATTTCCTGGGATATTTAAGGTGTACCCAAGTTGAGGTTCTTGTAGTCAGTGCAGCCCTAAATTTGGAGTTGTCTCTTTCTTATTGATTTTCAGTTTTCCCAAGGTATATTCCCTAGACTGGAAGTGACCTTGGCTCTGTAGCTCTGTTGTTTAGTTGTTTTAGGGAACACAATGCACTCCTCCAGTGAGGCAGTTGGCAATTTACATCCCGCCCATCAGCATAACAAGGCTCCCTGTTCTCAAGGGCCTGTCTTGCCTTTCTGGTTTTTACACATTTTGTGGATGTCCCTTTTGACCTGTGGGAAGTGATACTTCTTTGTAGTGCAGATTTGCATTGCCCGCTTGCTTGCTTGGCCAAAAAGGGCATATGCGTTTTCTCCTGAATATATTCAGGAGAAAACGCATATGCCCTTTTTGACCATGTGCACCATTGTCCAAGTTGTGCCCCTCTTCCTGTGCTTTACAGGCGATTCCAAGGTACCTCTTGAAATCTGTTTCCTGCTATTTTGCCTCGCTTTCAAGTCCGCCTCGTTGACTTCCCTCAACAGATTTTTGGACGATAGTTGTCCTTTATCACTCTGCCAGTTTGTGAATTGCTCTGCCCCTGAGCTCCATTTCTCAACTCGTTTTTTGTGAGCTGAACGCAAGTCCAAAATTTTGGATCATGTCCTATACTGGTTCCCAGTGGTTGGCTGAGACTTTGGTTAATTCTTCTTCCTGCCGGGAAATTAGAGTGACATGTGCCCGTCCAAATGCCTAACAGCTACTCTCTCATGGGTTCTCCCTCGTCCCTTCCATCCTCTGCCAAATTGGGAACCTGTGCAAACCAGGAGGTTAAAGGGCATGTCTCTCCAAGTTGGGAGATTGATAGTAATGCAGTTGGAAAGTCAAACTGGAGCACCAGGAGAGGGACTATTCGTTGAGTTTTAGAAACCTTTCGTATTCACAGTGTGTACATTCTCTAGGTTTCCTGTACATGTTATAGCTGTAGTAATATTCCCTTCAACCTGGAGAGTTGGGACCCATGGAATGGGGGCCATGCATTATTGCTTGAAAGGGTCTGCATTTGCTCACCCAATCTCACCAATCCTCTCAGTCCCAAGTGTCCAGCCTTATGCCACATCCAGCTGTCATTGTAGATAGGGTCTTTCCAGGTTTCCTCAGACACCCTGAAGGAATTGTAAAGAATTTCCCTGTTTTTTGGTTTTGCTTTTGAAATTACTTTTTAGAGTGGGTTTGAGCTGATTCTCGCTGCCATGTTTATGCCACTCTAGACACACTTGATTCCCTTATGGAGTCATATCAATACATAGGTTTTAAGATTCTTACTAGTCAGATATATTCCTCTGCGGGAAATATGGGGTTTTGAGTCTCTTTCACTGAGGAAGGTGTAGGTCTTGTCTATTCCAAAGTTGGTTTTTGGAACGGTCCCTGTGCTTATATCAAACTCTGGTTTTATGCATCACCCCACCTCTCCATCCCCTTTATGCAGGCATAAGAGTGTTTTCTAAATGGGAGACTCTGTTCTCTTTCCTAACTCAGTTCACGTGTTGCCATGTTTACAGGATCTTCATAAGTGATATCTTATGATAAGTTTCTTTTTCTGTGTGACTTATTTCACTTAGAATCATCGTACCTGAATCCACTCACTTTGCTGCTACTGGTCTTATGACATTGATTTCATGGCTGAGGGATATTCCATCGTACGTAAGTACCACAATGTTTTGAACCATTTTTATATTTCCTGGGATATTTAAGGTGTACCCAAGTTGAGGTTCTTGTAGTCAGTGCAGCCCTAAATTTGGAGGTGGCTCTTTCTTATTGATTTTCAGTTTTCCCAAGGTATATTCCCTAGACTGGAAGTGGCCTTGGCTCTGTAGCTCTGTTGTTTACTTGTTTTAGGGAACACAATGCACTCCTCCAGTGAGGCAGTTGGCAATTTACATCCCGCTCATCAGCATAACAAGGCTCCCTGTTCTTGAAGGCCTGTCTTGCCTTTCTGGTTTTTACACATTTTGTGGATGTCCCTTTTGACCGGTGGGAAATGATACTTCTTTGTAGTGCAGATTTGCATTGCCCGCTTGCTTGCTTGGCCAAAAAGGGCATATGCGTTTTCTCCTGAATATATTCAGGAGAAAACGCATATGCCCTTTTTGGCCAAGTGCACCATTGTCCAAGTTGTGCCCCTCTTCCTGTGCTTTACAGGCGATTCCAAGGTACCTCTTGAAATCTGTTTCCTGCTATTTTGCCTCGCTTTCAAGTCCGCCTCGTTGACTTCCCTCAACAGATTTTTGGACGATAGTTGTCCTTTATCACTCTGCCAGTTTGTGAATTGCTGTGCCCCTGAGCTCCATTTCTCAACTCGTTTTTTGTGAGCTGAACGCAAGTCCAAAATTTTGGATCATGTCCTATACTGGTTCCCGGTGGGTGGCTGAGACTTTGGTTAATTCTTCCTCCTGCCGGGAAATTAGAGTGACATGTGCCCGTCCAAATGCCTAAGAGCTACTCTCTCATTGGTTCTCCCTCGTCCCTTCCATCCTCTGCCAAATTGGGAACGTGTGCAAACCAGGAGGTTAAAGGGCCTGTCTCTCCAAGTTGGGAGATTGATAGTAAGGCAGTTGGAAAGTCAAACTGAAGCACCAGGAGAGGGACTATTCGTTGAGTTTTAGAAACCTTTCGTATTCACTGTGTGTACATTCTCTAGGTTTCCTGTACATGTTATAGCTGTAGTAATATTCCCTTCAACCTGGAGAGTTGGGACCCATGGAATGGGGGCCATGCATTATGGCTTGAAAGGGTCTGAATTTGCTCACCCAATCTCACCAATCCTCTCAGTCCCAAGTGTCCAGCCTTATGCCACATCCAGCTGTCATTGTAGATAGGGTCTTTCCAGGTTTCCTCAGACACCCTGAAGGAATTGTAAAGAATTTCCCTGTTTTTTGGTTTTGCTTATGAAATTCCTTTTTAGAGTGGGTTTGAGCTGATTCTCGCTGCCATGTTTATGCCACTCTAGACACACTTGATTCCCTTATGGAGACATATCAATACATAGGTTTTAAGATTCTTACTAGTCAGATATATTCCTCTGCGGGAAATATGGGGTTTTGAGTCTCTTTCACTGAGGAAGGTGTAGGTCTTGTCTATTCCAAAGTTGGTTTTTGGAACGGTCCCTGTGCTTATATTAAACTCTGGTTTTATGCATCACCCCACCTCTCCATCCCCTTTATGCAGGCATAAGAGTGTTTTCTAAATGGGAGACTCTGTTCTCTTTCCTAACTCAGTTCACGTGTAGCCATGTTTACAGGATCTTCATAAGTGATATCTTATGATAAGTTTCTTTTTCTGTGTGACTTATTTCACTTAGAATCATCGTACCTGAATCCACTCACTTTGCTGCTACTGGTCTTATGACATTGATTTCATGGCTGAGGGATATTCCATTGTACGTAAGTACCACAAAGTTTTGAACCATTTTTATATTTCCTGGGATATTTAAGGTGTACCCAAGTTGAGGTTCTTGTAGCCAGTGCAGCCCTAAATTTGGAGGTGGCTCTTTCTTATTGATTTTCAGTTTTCCCAAGGTATATTCCCTAGACTGGAAGTGGCCTTGGTTCTGTAGCTCTGTTGTTTACTTGTTTTAGGGAACACAATGCACTCCTCCAGTGAGGCAGTTGGCAATTTACATCCCGCCCATCAGCATAACAAGGCTCCCTGTTCTCCAGGGCCTGTCTTGACTTTCTGGTTTTTACACATTTTGTGGATGTCCCTTTTGACCGGTGGAAAATGATACTTCTTTGGAGTGCAGATTTGCATTGCCTGCTTGCTTGCTTGGCCAAAAAGGGCGTATGCGTTTTCTCCTGAATATATTCAGGAGAAAACGCATACGCCCTTTTTGGCCAAGTGCACCATTGTCCAAGTTGTGCCCCTCTTCCTGTGCTTTACAGGCGATTCCAACGTACCTCTTGAAATCTGTTTCCTGCTATTTTGCCTCGCTTTCAAGTCCGCCTCGTTGACTTCCCTCAACAGATTTTTGGACGATAGTTGTCCTTTATCACTCTGCCAGTTTGTGAATTGCTGTGCCCCTGAGCTCCATTTCTCAACTCGTTTTTTGTGCGCTGAACACAAGTCCAAAATTTAGGATCATGTCCTATACTGGTTCCCGGTGGGTGGCTGAGACTTTGGTTAATTCTTCCTCCTGCCGGGAAATTAGAGTGACATGTGCCCGTCCAAATGCCTAACAGCTACTCTCTCATGGGTTCTCCCTCGTCCCTTCCATCCTCTGCCAAATTGGGAACCTGTGCAAACCAGGAGGTTAAAGGGCCTGTCTCTCCAAGTTGGGAGATTGATAGTAAGGCAGTTGGAAAGTCAAACTGGAGCACCAGGAGAGGGACTATTCGTTGAGTTTTAGAATCCTTTCGTATTCACAGTGTGTACAATCTCTAGGTTTCCTGTACATGTTATAGCTGTAGTAATATTCCCTTCAACCTGGAGAGTTGGGACCCATGGAATGGGGGCCATGCATTATTGCTTGAAAGGGTCTGCATTTGCTCACCCAATCTCACCAATCCTCTCAGTCCCAAGTGTCCAGCCTTATGTCACATCCAGCTGTCATTGTAGATAGGGCCTTTCCAGGTTTCCTCAGAAACCCTGAAGGAATTGTAAAGAATTTCCCTGGTTTTTGGTTTTGCTTTTGAAATTCCTTTTTATAGTGGTTTTGAGCTGATTCTCGCTGCCATGTTTATGCCACTCTAGACACACTTGATTCCCTTATGGAGTCATATCAATACATTGGTTTTAAGATTATTACTAGTCAGATATATTCCTCTGTGGGAAATATGGGGTTTTGAGTCTCTTTCACTGAGGAAGGTGTAGGTCTTGTCTATTCCAAAGTTGGTTTTTGGAACAGTCCCTGTGCTTATATCAAACTCTGGTTTTATGCATCACCCCACCTCTCCTTCCCCTTTATGCAGGCATAAGAGTGTTTTCTAAATGTGAGACTCTGTTCTCTTTCCTAACTCAGTTCACGTGTAGCCATGTTTACAGGATATTCATAAGTGATATCTTATGATAAGTTTCTTTTTCTGTGTGACTTATTTCACTTAGAATCATCGTACCTGAATCCACTCACTTTGCTACTACTGGTCTTATGACACTGATTTCATGGCTGAGGGATATTCCATCGTACGTAAGTACCACAATGTTTTGAACCATTTTTATATTTCCTGGGATATTTAAGGTGTACCCAAGTTGAGGTTCTTGTAGTCAGTGCAGCCCTAAATTTGGAGTTGTCTCTTTCTTATTGATTTTCAGTTTTCCCAAGGTATATTCCCTAGACTGGAAGTGACCTTGGCTCTGTAGCTCTGTTGTTTAGTTGTTTTAGGGAACACAATGCACTCCTCCAGTGAGGCAGTTGGCAATTTACATCCCGCCCATCAGCATAACAAGGCTCCCTGTTCTCAAGGGCCTGTCTTGCCTTTCTGGTTTTTACACATTTTGTGGATGTCCCTTTTGACCTGTGGGAAGTGATACTTCTTTGTAGTGCAGATTTGCATTGCCCGCTTGCTTGCTTGGCCAAAAAGGGCATATGCGTTTTCTCCTGAATATATTCAGGAGAAAACGCATATGCCCTTTTTGACCATGTGCACCATTGTCCAAGTTGTGCCCCTCTTCCTGTGCTTTACAGGCGATTCCAAGGTACCTCTTGAAATCTGTTTCCTGCTATTTTGCCTCGCTTTCAAGTCCGCCTCGTTGACTTCCCTCAACAGATTTTTGGACGATAGTTGTCCTTTATCACTCTGCCAGTTTGTGAATTGCTGTGCCCCTGAGCTCCATTTCTCAACTCGTTTTTTGTGAGCTGAACGCAAGTCCAAAATTTTGGATCATGTCCTATACTGGTTCCCAGTGGTTGGCTGAGACTTTGGTTAATTCTTCTTCCTGCCGGGAAATTAGAGTGACATGTGCCCGTCCAAATGCCTAACAGCTACTCTCTCATGGGTTCTCCCTCGTCCCTTCCATCCTCTGCCAAATTGGGAACCTGTGCAAACCAGGAGGTTAAAGGGCATGTCTCTCCAAGTTGGGAGATTGATAGTAATGCAGTTGGAAAGTCAAACTGGAGCACCAGGAGAGGGACTATTCGTTGAGTTTTAGAAACCTTTCGTATTCACAGTGTGTACATTCTCTAGGTTTCCTGTACATGTTATAGCTGTAGTAATATTCCCTTCAACCTGGAGAGTTGGGACCCATGGAATGGGGGCCATGCATTATTGCTTGAAAGGGTCTGCATTTGCTCACCCAATCTCACCAATCCTCTCAGTCCCAAGTGTCCAGCCTTATGCCACATCCAGCTGTCATTGTAGATAGGGTCTTTCCAGGTTTCCTCAGACACCCTGAAGGAATTGTAAAGAATTTCCCTGTTTTTTGGTTTTGCTTTTGAAATTCCTTTTTAGAGTGGGTTTGAGCTGATTCTCGCTGCCATGTTTATGCCACTCTAGACACACTTGATTCCCTTATGGAGTCATATCAATACATAGGTTTTAAGATTCTTACTAGTCAGATATATTCCTCTGCGGGAAATATGGGGTTTTGAGTCTCTTTCACTGAGGAAGGTGTAGGTCTTGTCTATTCCAAAGTTGGTTTTTGGAACGGTCCCTGTGCTTATATCAAACTCTGCTTTTATGCATCACCACACCTCTCCATCCCCTTAATGCAGGCATAAGAGTGTTTTCTAAATGTGAGACTCTGTTCTCTTTCCTAACTCAGTTCACGTGTAGCCATGTTTACAGGATCTTCATAAGTGATATCTTATGATAAGTTTCTTTTTCTGTGTGACTTATTTCACTTAGAATCATCGTACCTGAATCCACTCACTTTGCTGCTACTGGTCTTATGACATTGATTTCATGGCTGAGGGATATTCCATCGTACGTAAGTACCACAATGTTTTGAACCATTTTTATATTTCCTGGGATATTTAAGGTGAACCCAAGTTGACGTTCTTGTAGTCAGTGCAGCCCTAAATTTGGAGGTGTCTCTTTCTTATTGATTTTCAGTTTTCCCATGGTATATTCCCTAGACAGGAAGTGGCCTTGGCTCTGTAGCTCTGTTGTTTACTTGTTTTAGGGAACACAATGCACTCCTCCAGTGAGGCAGTTGGCAATTTACATCCCGCCCATCAGCATAACAAGGCTCCCTGTTCTCCAGGGCCTGTCTTGCCTTTCTGATTTTTACACATTTTGTGGATGTCCCTTTTGACCGGTGGGAAGTGATACTTCTTTGTAGTGCAGATTTGCATTGCCCGCTTGCTTGCTTGGCCAAAAAGGGCGTATGCGTTTTCTCCTGAATATATTCAGGAGAAAACGCATACGCCCTTTTTGGCCAAGTGCATCATTGTCCAAGTTGTGACCCTCTTCCTGTGCTTTACAGGCGATTCCAAGGTACCTCTTGAAATCTGTTTCCTGCTATTTTGCCTCGCTTTCAAGTCCGCCTCGTTGACTTCCCTCAACAGATTTTTGGACGATAGTTGTCCTTTATCACTCTGCCAGTTTGTGAATTGCTGTGCCCCTGAGCTCCATTTCTCAACTCGTTTTTTGGGAGCTGAACGCAAGTCCAAAATTTTGGATCATGTCCTACACTGGTTCCCGGTGGGTGGCTGAGACTTTGGTTAATTCTTCTTCCTGCCGGGAAATTAGAGTGACATGTGCCCGTCCAAATGCCTAACAGCTACTCTCTCATGGGTTCTCCCTCGTCCCTTCCATCCTCTGCCAAATTGGGAACCTGTGCAAACCAGGAGGTTAAAGGGCCTGTCTCTCCAAGTTGGGAGATTGATAGTAAGGCAGTTGGAAAGTCAAACTGGAGCACCAGGAGAGGGACTATTCGTTGAGTTTTAGAAACCATTCGTATTCACAGTGTGTACATTCTCTAGGTTTCCTGTACATGTTATAGCTGTAGTAATATTCCCTTGAACCTGGAGAGTTGGGACCCATGGAATGGGGGCCATGCATTATTGCTTGAAAGGGTCTGCATTTGCTCACCCAATCTCACCAAACCTCTCAGTCCCAAGTGTCCAGCCTTATGCCACATCCAGCTGTCATTGTAGATAGGGTCTTTCCAGGTTTCCTCAGACACCCTGAAGGAATTGTAAAGAATTTCCCTGTTTTTTGGTTTTGCTTATGAAATTCCTTTTTAGAGTGGGTTTGAGCTGATTCTCGCTGCCATGTTTATGCCACTCTAGACACACTTGATTCCCTTATGGAGACATATCAATACATAGGTTTTCAGATTCTTACTAGTCAGATATATTCCTCTGCGGAAAATATGGGGTTTTGAGTCTCTTTCACTGTGGAAGGTGTAGGTCTTGTCTATTCCAAAGTTGGTTTTTGGAACGGTCCCTGTGCTTATATTAAACTCTGCTATTATGCATCACCCCACCTCTCCATCCCCTTTATGCAGGCATAAGAGTGTTTTCTAAATGTGAGACTCTGTTCTCTTTCCTAACTCAGTTCACGTGTAGCCATGTTTACAGGATCTTCATAAGTGATATCTTATGATAAGTTTCTTTTTCTGTGTGACTTATTTCACTTAGAATCATCGTACCTGAATCCACTCACTTTGCTGCTACTGGTCTTATGACATTGATTTCATGGCTGAGGGATATTCCATCGTACGTAAGTACCACAATGTTTTGAACCATTTTTATATTTCCTGGGATATTTAAGGTGTACCCAAGTTGAGGTTCTTGTAGCCAGTGCAGCCCTAAATTTGGAGGTGGCTCTTTCTTATTGATTTTCAGTTTTCCCAAGGTATATTCCCTAGACTGGAAGTGGCCTTGGCTCTGTAGCTCTGTTGTTTACTTGTTTTAGGGAACACAATGCACTCCTCCAGTGAGGCAGTTGGCAATTTACATCCCGCCCATCAGCATAACAAGGCTCCCTGTTCTCCAGGGCCTGTCTTGCCTTTCTGGTTTTTACACATTTTGTGGATGTCCCTTTTGACCGGTGGGAAATGATACTTCTTTGTAGTGCAGATTTGCATTGCCCGCTTGCTTGCTTGGCCAAAAAGGGCATATGCGTTTTCTCCTGAATATATTCAGGAGAAAATGCATATGCCCTTTTTGGCCATGTGCACCATTGTCCAAGTTGTGCCCCTCTTCCTGTGCTTTACAGGCGATTCCAAGGTACCTCTTGAAATCTGTTTCCTGCTATTTTGCCTCGCTTTCAATTCCGCCTCGTAGACTTCCCTCAACAGATTTTTGGATGATAGTTGTCCATAATCACTCTGCCAGTTTGTGAATTGCTGTGCCCCTGAGCTCCATTTCTCAACTCGTTTTTTGTGAGCTGAACGCAAGTCCAAAATTTTGGATCATGTCCTATACTGGTTCCCAGTGGGTGGCTGAGACTTTGGTTAATTCTTCTTCCTGCCGGGAAATTAGAGTGACATGTGCCCGTCCAAATGCCTAACAGCTACTCTCTCATGGGTTCTCCCTCGTTCCTTCCATCCTCTGCCAAATTGGGAACCTGTGCAAACCAGGAGGTTAAAGGGCATGTCTCTCCAAGTTGGGAGATTGATAGTAATGCAGTTGGAAAGTCAAACTGGAGCACCAGGAGAGGGACTATTCGTTGAGTTTTAGAAACCTTTCGTATTCACAGTGTGTACATTCTCTAGGTTTCCTGTACATGTTATAGCTGTAGTAATATTCCCTTCAACCTGGAGAGTTGGGACCCATGGAATGGGGGCCATGCATTATTGCTTGAAAGGGTCTGCATTTGCTCACCCAATCTCACCAATCCTCTCAGTCCCAAGTGTCCAGCCTTATGCCACATCCAGCTGTCATTGTAGATAGGGTCTTTCCAGGTTTCCTCAGACACCCTGAAGGAATTGTAAAGAATTTCCCTGTTTTTTGGTTTTGCTTTTGAAATTCGTTTTTAGAGTGGGTTTGAGCTGATTCTCGCTGCCATGTTTATGCCACTCTAGACACACTTGATTCCCTTATGGAGTCATATCAATACATAGGTTTTAAGATTCTTACTAGTCAGATATATTCCTCTGCGGGAAATATGGTGTTTTGAGTCTCTTTCACTGAGGAAGGTGTAGGTCTTGTCTATTCCAAAGTTGGTTTTTGGAACGGTCCCTGTGCTTATATCAAAATCTGCTATTATGCATCACCCCACCTCTCCATCCCCTTTATGCAGGCATAAGAGTGTTTTCTAAATGTGAGACTCTGTTCTCTTTCCTAACTCAGTTCACGTGTAGCCATGTTTACAGGATCTTCATAAGTGATATCTTATGATAAGTTTCTTTTTCTGTGTGACTTATTTCACTTAGAATCATCGTACCTGAATCCACTCACTTTGCTGCTACTGGTCTTATGACATTGATTTCATGGCTGAGGGATATTCCATCGTACATAAGTACCACAATGTTTTGAACCATTTTTATATTTCCTGGGATATTTAAGGTGAACCCAAGTTGACGTTCTTGTAGTCAGTGCAGCCCTAAATTTGGAGGTGGCTCTTTCTTATTGATTTTCAGTTTTCCCATGGTATATTCCCTAGACAGGAAGTGGCCTTGGCTCTGTAGCTCTGTTGTTTACTTGCTTTAGGGAACACAATGCACTCCTCCAGTGAGGCAGTTGGCAATTTACATCCCGCCCATCAGCATAACAAGGCTCCCTGTTCTCCAGGGCCTGTCTTACCTTTCTGGTTTTTACACATTTTGTGGATGTCCCTTTTGACCGGTGGGAAGTGATACTTCTTTGTAGTGCAGATTTGCATTGCCCGCTTGCTTGCTTGGCGAAAAAGGGCGTATGCGTTTTCTCCTGAATATATTCAGGAGAAAACGCATACGCCCTTTTTGGCCAAGTCCATCATTGTCCAAGTTGTGCCCCTCTTCCTGTGCTTTACAGGCGATTCCAAGGTACCTCTTGAAATCTGTTTCCTGCTATTTTGCCTCGTTTTCAAGTCCGCCTCGTTGACTTCTCTCAACAGATTTTTGGACGATAGTTGTCCTTTATCACTCTGCCAGTTTGTGAATTGCTGTGCCCCTGAGCTCCATTTCTCAACTCGTTTTTTGTGAGCTGAACGCAAGTCCAAAATTTTGGATCATGTCCTATACTGGTTCCCGGTGGGTGGCTGAGACTTTGGTTAATTCTTCTTCCTGCCGGGAAATTAGAGTGACATGTGCCCGTCCAAATGCCTAACAGCTACTCTCTCATGGGTTCTCCCTCGTCCCTTCCATCCTCTGCCAAATTGGGAACCTGTGCAAACCAGGAGGTTAAAGGGCCTGTCTCTCCAAGTTGGGAGATTGATAGTAAGGCAGTTGGAAAGTCAAACTGGAGCACCAGGAGAGGGACTAGTCGTTGAGTTTTAGAAACCTTTCGTATTCACAGTGTGTACATTCTCTAGGTTTCCTGTACATGTTATAGCTGTAGTAATATTCCCTTGAACCTGGAGAGTTGGGACCCATGGAATGGGGGCCATGCATTATGGCTTGAAAGGGTCTGCATTTGCTCACCCAATCTCACCAATCCTCTCAGTCCCAAGTGTACAGCCTTATGCCACATCCAGCTGTCATTGTAGATAGGGTCTTTCCAGGTTTCCTCAGACACCCTGAAGGAATTGTAAAGAATTTCCCTGTTTTTTGGTTTTGCTTATGAAATTCCTTTTTAGAGTGGGTTTGAGCTGATTCTCGCTGCCATGTTTATGCCACTCTAGACACACTTGATTCCCTTATGGAGACATATCAATACATAGGTTTTAAGATTCTTACTAGTCAGATATATTCCTCTGCGGGAAATATGGGGTTTTGAGTCTCTTTCACTGTGGAAGGTGTAGGTCTTGTCTATTCCAAAGTTGGTTTTTGGAACGGTCCCTGTGCTTATATTAAACTCTGGTTTTATGCATCACCCCACCTCTCCATCCCCTTTATGCAGGCATAAGAGTGTTTTCTAAATGGGAGACTCTGTTCTCTTTCCTAACTCAGTTCACGTGTAGCCATGTTTACAGGATCTTCATAAGTGATATCTTATGATAAGTTTCTTTTTCTGTGTGACTTATTTCACTTAGAATCATCGTACCTGAATCCACTCACTTTGCTGCTACTGGTCTTATGACATTGATTTCATGGCTGAGGGATATTCCATCGTACGTAAGTACCACAATGTTTTGAACCATTTTTATATTTCCTGGGATATTTAAGGTGTACCCAAGTTGAGGTTCTTGTAGCCAGTGCAGCCCTAAATTTGGAGGTGGCTCTTTCTTATTGATTTTCAGTTTTCCCAAGGTATATTCCCTAGACTGGAAGTGGCCTTGGCTCTGTAGCTCTGTTGTTTACTTGTTTTAGGGAACACAATGCACTCCTCCAGTGAGGCAGTTGGCAATTTACATCCCGCCCATCAGCATAACAAGGCTCCCTGTTCTCCAGGGCCTGTCTTGCCTTTCTGGTTTTTACACATTTTGTGGATGTCCCTTTTGACCGGTGGGAAATGATACTTCTTTGTAGTGCAGATTTGCATTGCCCGCTTGCTTGCTTGGCCAAAAAGGGCATATGTGTTTTCTCCTGAATATATTCAGGAGAAAACGCATATGCCCTTTTTGGCCATGTGCACCATTGTCCAAGTTGTGCCCCTCTTCCTGTGCTTTACAGGCGATTCCAAGGTACCTCTTGAAATCTGTTTCCTGCTATTTTGCCTCGCTTTCAATTCCGCCTCGTAGACTTCCCTCAACAGATTTTTGGATGATAGTTGTCCTTTATCACTCTGCCAGTTTGTGAATTGCTGTGCCCCTGAGCTCCATTTCTCAACTCGTTTTTTGTGAGCTGAACGCAAGTCCAAAATTTTGGATCATGTCCTACACTGGTTCCCAGTGGGTGGCTGAGACTTTGGTTAATTCTTCTTCCTGCCGGGAAATTAGAGTGACATGTGCCCGTCCAAATGCCTAACAGCTACTCTCTCATGGGTTCTCCCTCATCCCTTCCATCCTCTGCCAAATTGGGAACCTGTGCAAACCAGGAGGTTAAAGGGCATGTCTCTCCAAGTTGGGAGATTGATAGTAATGCTGTTGGAAAGTCAAACTGGAGCACCAGGAGAGGGACTATTCGTTGAGTTTTAGAAACCTTTCGTATTCACAGTGTGTACATTCTCTAGGTTTCCTGTACATGTTATAGCTGTAGTAATATTCCCTTCAACCTGGAGAGTTGGGACCCATGGAATGGGGGCCATGCATTATTGCTTGAAAGGGTCTGCATTTGCTCACCCAATCTCACCAATCCTCTCAGTCCCAAGTGTCCAGCCTTATGCCACATCCAGCTGTCATTGTAGATAGGGTCTTTCCAGGTTTCCTCAGACACCCTGAAGGAATTGTAAAGAATTTCCCTGTTTTTGGTTTTGCTTTTGAAATTCCTTTTTAGAGTGAGTTTGAGCTGATTCTCGCTGCCATGTTTATGCCACTCTAGACACACTTGATTCCCTTATGGAGTCATAAAAATACATAGGTTTTAAGATTCTTACTAGTCAGATATATTCCTCTGCGGGAAATATGTGGTTTTGAGTCTCTTTCACTGAGGAAGGTGTAGGTCTTGTCTATTCCAAAGTTGGTTTTTGGAACGGTCCCTGTGCTTATATCAAACTCTGCTTTTATGCATCACCCCACCTCTCCATCCCCTTAATGCAGGCATAAGAGTGTTTTCTAAATGGGAGACTCTGTTCTCTTTCCTAACTCAGTTCACGTGTAGCCATGTTTACAGGATCTTCATAAGTGATATCTTATGATAAGTTTCTTTTTCTGTGTGACTTATTTCACGTAGAATCATCGTACCTGAATCCACTCACTTTGCTGCTACTGGTCTTATGACATTGATTTCATGGCTGAGGGATATTCCATCGTACGTAAGTACCACAATGTTTTGAACAATTTTTATATTTCCTGGGATATTTAAGGTGAACCCAAGTTGACGTTCTTGTAGTCAGTGCAGCCCTAAATTTGGAGGTGGCTCTTTCTTATTGATTTTCAGTTTTCCCATGGTATATTCCCTAGACAGGAAGTGGCCTTGGCTCTGTAGCTCTGTTGTTTACTTGTTTTAGGGAACACAATGCACTCCTCCAGTGAGGCAGTTGGCAATTTACATCCCGCCCATAAGCATAACAAGGCTCCCTGTTCTCCAGGGCCTGTCTTACCTTTCTGGTTTTTACACATTTTGTGGATGTCCCTTTTGACCGGTGGGAAGTGATACTTCTTTGTAGTGCAGATTTGCATTGCCCGCTTGCTTGCTTGGCCAAAAAGGGCGTATGCGTTTTCTCCTGAATATATTCAGGAGAAAACGCATACGCCCTTTTTGGCCAAGTGCATCATTGTCCAAGTTGTGCCCCTCTTCCTGTGCTTTACAGGCGATTCCAAGGTACCTCTTGAAATCTGTTTCCTGCTATTTTGCCTCGCTTTCAAGTCCGCCTCGTTGACTTCCCTCAACAGATTTTTGGATGATAGTTGTCCTTTATCACTCTGCCAGTTGGTGAATTGCTGTGCCCCTGAGCTCCATTTCTCAACTCGTTTTTTGTGAGCTGAACGCAAGTCCAAAATTTTGGATCATGTCCTATACTGGTTCCCGGTGGGTGGCTGAGACTTTGGTTAATTCTTCTTCCTGCCGGGAAATTAGAGTGACATGTGCCCGTCCAAATGCCTAACAGCTACTCTCTCATGGGTTCTCCCTCGTCCCTTCCATCCTCTGCCAAATTGGGAACCTGTGCAAACCAGGAGGTGAAAGGGCCTGTCTCTCCAAGTTGGGAGATTGATAGTAAGGCAGTTGGACAGTCAAACTGGAGCACCAGGAGAGGGACTATTCGTTGAGTTTTAGAAACCTTTCGTATTCACAGTGTGTACATTCTCTAGGTTTCCTGTACATGTTATAGCTGTAGTAATATTCCCTTCAACCTGGAGAGTTGGGACCCATGGAATGGGGGCCATGCATTATTGCTTGAAAGGGTCTGCATTTGCTCACCCAATCTCACCAATCCTCTCAGTCCCAAGTGTCCAGCCTTATGCCACATCCAGCTGTCATTGTAGATAGGGTCTTTCCAGGTTTCCTCAGACACCCTGAAGGAATTGTAAAGAATTTCCCTGTTTTTTGGTTTTGCTTATGAAATTCCTTTTTAGAGTGGGTTTGAGCTGATTCTCGCTGCCATGTTTATGCCACTCTAGACACACTTGATTCCCTTATGGAGTCATATCAATACATAGGTTTTAAGATTCTTACTAGTCAGATATATTCCTCTGCGGGAAATATGGGGTTTTGAGTCTCTTTCACTGAGGAAGGTGTAGGTCTTGTCTATTCCAAAGTTGGTTTTTGGAACGGTCCCAGTGCTTATATCAAACTCTGGTTTTATGCATCACCCCACCTCTCCATCCCCTTTATGCAGGCATAAGAGTGTTTTCTAAATGGGAGACTCTGTTCTCTTTCCTAACTCTGTTCACGTGTAGCCATGTTTACAGGATCTTCATAAGTGATATCTTATGATAAGTTTCTTTTTCTGTGTGACTTATTTCACTTAGAATCATCGTACCTGAATCCACTCACTTTGCTGCTACTGGTCTTATGACATTGATTTCATGGCTGAGGAATATTCCATCGTACGTAAGTACCACAATGTTTTGAACCATTTTTATATTTCCTGGGATATTTAAGGTGTACCCAAGTTGAGGTTCTTGTAGCCAGTGCAGCCCTAAATTTGGAGGTGGCTCTTTCTTATTGATTTTCAGTTTTCCCAAGGTATATTCCCTAGACTGGAAGTGGCCTTGGCTCTGTAGCTCTGTTGTTTACTTGTTTTAGGGAACACAATGCACTCCTCCAGTGAGGCAGTTGGCAATTTACATCCCGCTCATCAGCATAACAAGGCTCCCTGTTCTTGAGGGCCTGTCTTGCCTTTCTGGTTTTTACACATTTTGTGGATGTCCCTTTTGACCGGTGGGAAGTGATACTTCTTTGTAGTGCAGATTTGCATTGCCCGCTTGCTTGCTTGGCCAAAAAGGGCGTATGCGTTTTCTCCTGAATATATTCAGGAGAAAACGCATACGCCCTTTTTGGCCAAGTGCACCATTGTCCAAGTTGTGCCCCTCTTCCTGTGCTTTACAGGCGATTCCAAGGTACCTCTTGAAATCTGTTTCCTGCTATTTTGCCTCGCTTTCAAGTCCGCCTCGTTGACTTCCCTCAACAGATTTTTGGACGATAGTTGTCCTTTATCACTCTGCCAGTTTGTGAATTGCTGTGCCCCTGAGCTCCATTTCTCAACTCGTTTTTTTGTGAGCTGAACGCAAGTCCAAAATTTTGGATCATGTCCTATACTGGTTCCCGGTGGGTGCCTGAGACTTTGGTTAATTCTTCCTCCTGCCGGGAAATTAGAGTGACATGTGCCCGTCCAAATGCCTAACAGCTACTCTCTCATGGGTTCTCCCTCGTCCCTTCCATCCTCTGCCAAATTGGGAACCTGTGCAAACCAGGAGGTTAAAGGGCCTGTCTCTCCAAGTTGGGAGATTGATAGTAAGGCAGTTGGAAAGTCAAAGTGGAGCACCAGGAGAGGGACTATTCGTTGAGTTTTAGAAACCTTTCGTATTCACAGTGTGTACATTCTCTAGGTTTCCTGTACATGTTATAGCTGTAGTAATATTCCCTTCAACCTGGAGAGTTGGGACCCATGGAATGGGGGCCATGCATTATTGCTTGAAAGGGTCTGCATTTGCTCACCCAATCTCACCAATCCTCTCAGTCCCAAGTGTCCAGCCTTATGCCACATCCAGCTGTCATTGTAGATAGGGTCTTTCCAGGTTTCCTCAGACACCCTGAAGGAATTGTAAAGAATTTCCCTGTTTTTTGGTTTTGCTTATGAAATTCCTTTTTAGAGTGGGTTTGAGCTGATTCTCGCTGCCATGTTTATGCCTCTCTAGACACACTTGATTCCCTTATGGAGACATATCAATACATAGGTTTTAAGATTCTTACTAGTCAGATATATTCCTCGGCGGGAAATATGGGGTTTTGAATCTCTTTCACTGTGGAAGGTGTAGGTCTTGTCTATTCCAAAGTTGGTTTTTGGAACGGTCCCTGTGCTTATATTAAACTCTGGTTTTATGCATCACCCCACCTCTCCATCCCCTTTATGCAGGCATAAGAGTGTTTTCTAAATGGGAAACTCTGTTCTCTTTCCTAACTCAGTTCACCTGTAGCCATGTTTACAGGATCTTCATAAGTGATATCTTATGATAAGTTTCTTTTTCTGTGTGACTTATTTCACTTAGAAACATCGTACCTGAATCCACTCACTTTGCTGCTACTGGTCTTATGACATTGATTTCATGGCTGAGGGATATTCCATCGTACGTAAGTACCACAATGTTTTGAACCATTTTTATATTTCCTGGGATATTTAAGGTGTACCCTAGTTGAGGTTCTTGTAGCCAGTGCAGCCCTAAATTTGGAGGTGGCTCTTTCTTATTGATTTTCAGTTTTCCCAAGGTATATTCCCTAGACTGGATGTGGCCTTGGCTCTGTAGCTCTGTTGTTTACTTGTTTTAGGGAACACAATGCACTCCTCCAGTGAGGCAGTTGGCAATTTACATCCCGCCCATCAGCATAACAAGGCTCCCTGTTCTCGAGGGCCTGTCTTGCCTTTCTGGTTTTTACACATTTTGTGGATGGCCCTTTTGACCGGTGGGAAATGATACTTCTTTGTAGTGCAGATTTGCATTGCCCGCTTGCTTGCTTGGCCAAAAAGGGCGTATGCGTTTTCTCCTGAATATATTCAGGGAAAATGCATACGCCCTTTTTGGCCAAGTGCACCATTGTCCAAGTTGTGCCCCTCTTCCTTTGCTTTACAGGTGATTCCAAGGTACCTCTTGAAATCTGTTTCCTGCTATTTTGCCTCGCTTTCAAATCCGCTTCGTTGACTTCCCTCAACAGATTTTTGGACGATAGTTGTCCTTTATCACTCTGCCAGTTTGTGAATTGCTGTGCCCCAGAGCTCCATTTCTCAACTCGTTTTTTGTGAGCTGAACGCAAGTCCAAAATTTTGGATCATGCCCTATACTGGTTCCCGGTGGGTGCCTGAGACTTTGGTTAATTCTTCCTCCTGCCGGGAAATTAGAGTGACATGTGCCCGTCCAAATGCCTAACAGCTACTCTCTCATGGGTTCTCCCTCGTCCCTTCCATCCTCTGCCAAATTGGGAACCTGTGCAAACCAGGAGGTTAAAGGGCCTGTCTCTCCAAGTTGGGAGATTGATAGTAAGGCAGTTGGAAAGTCAAACTGGAGCACCAGGAGAGGGACTATTCGTTGAGTTTTAGAATCCTTTCGTATTCACAGTGTGTACATTCTCTAGGTTTCCTGTACATGTTATAGCTGTAGTAATATTCCCTTCAACCTGGAGAGTTGGGACCCATGGAATGGGGGCCATGCATTATTGCTTGAAAGGGTCTGCATTTGCTCACCCAATCTCACCAATCCTCTCAGTCCCAAGTGTCCAGCCTTATGCCACATCCAGCTGTCATTGTAGATAGGGTCTTTCCAGGTTTCCTCAGACACCCTGAAGGAATTGTAAAGAATTTCCCTGTTTTTTGGTTTTGCTTTTGAAATTCCTTTTTATAGTGGGTTTGAGCTGATTCTCGCTGCCATGTTTATGCCACTCTAGACACACTTGATTCCCTTATGCAGTCATATCTCTACATCGGTTTTAAGATTCTTACTAGTCAGATATATTCCTCTGCGGGAAATATGGGGTTTTGAGTCTCTTTCAATGAGGAAGGTGTAGGTCTTGTCTATTCCAAAGTTGGTTTTTGGAACGGTCCCTGTGCTTATATCAAATTCTGGTTTTATGCATCACCCCACCTCTCCTTCCCCTTTATGCAGGCATAAGAGTGTTTTCTAAATGTGAGACTCTGTTCTCTTTCCTAACTCTGTTCACGAGTAGCCATGTTTACAGGATCTTCATAAGTGATATCTTATGATAAGTTTCTTTTTCTGTGTGACTTATTTCACTTAGAATCATCGTACCTGAATCCCCTCACTTTGTTGCTACTGGTCTTATGACATTGATTTCATGGCTGAGGGATATTCCATCGTACGTAAGTACCACAATGTTTTGAACCATTTTTATATTTCCTGGGATATTTAAGGTGTACCCAAGTTGAGGTTCTTGTAGTCAGTGCAGCCCTAAATTTGGAGGTGGCTCTTTCTTATTGATTTTCAGTTTTCCCAAGGTATATTCCCTAGACTGGAAGTGGCCTTGGCTCTGTAGCTCTGTTGTTTACTTGTTTTAGGGAACACAATGCACTCCTCCAGTGAGGCAGTTGGCAATTTACATCCCGCCCATCAGCATAACAAGGCTCCCTGTTCTGGAGGGCCTGTCTTGCCTTTCTGGTTTTTACACATTTTGTGGATGTCCCTTTTGACCGGTGGGAAGTGATACTTCTTTGTAGTGCAGATTTGCATTGCCCGCTTGCTTGCTTGGCCAAAAAGGGCGTATGCGTTTTCTCCTGAATATATTCAGGAGAAAACGCATACGCCCTTTTTGGCCAAGTGCACCATTGTCCAAGTTGTGCCCCTCTTCCTGTGCTTTACAGGCGATTCCAAGGTACCTCTTGAAATCTGTTTCCTGCTATTTTGCCTCGCTTTCAAGTCCGCCTCGTTGACTTCCCTCAACAGATTTTTGGACGATAGTTGTCCTTTATCACTCTGCCAGTTTGTGAATTGCTGTGCCCCTGAGCTCCATTTCTCAACTCGTTTTTTGTGAGCTGAACGCAAGTCCAAAATTTTGGATCATGTCCTATACTGGTTCCCGGTGGGTGCCTGAGACTTTGGTTAATTCTTCTTCCTGCCGGGAAATTAGAGTGACATGTGCCCGTCCAAATGCCTAACAGCTACTCTCTCATGGGTTCTCCCTCGTCCCTTCCATCCTCTGCCAAATTGGGAACCTGTGCAAACCAGGAGGTTAAAGGGCCTGTCTCTCCAAGTTGGGAGATTGATAGTAAGGCAGTTGGAAAGTCAAACTGGAGCACCAGGAGAGGGACTATTCGTTGAGTTTTAGAATCCTTTCGTATTCACAGTGTGTACATTCTCTAGGTTTCCTGTACATGTTATAGCTGTAGTAATATTCCCTTCAACCTGGAGAGTTGGGACCCATGGAATGGGGGCCATGCATTATTGCTTGAAAGGGTCTGCATTTGCTCACCCAATCTCACCAATCCTCTCAGTCCCAAGTGTCCAGCCTTATGCCACATCCAGCTGTCATTGTAGATAGGGTCTTTCCAGGTTTCCTCAGACACCCTGAAGGAATTGTAAAGAATTTCCCTGTTTTTTGGTTTTGCTTTTGAAATTCCTTTTTAGAGTGGGTTTGAACTGATTCTCGCTGCCATGTTTATGCCACTCTAGACACACTTGATTCCCTTATGGAGACATATCAATACATAGGTTTTAAGATTCTTACTAGTTAGATATATTCCTCTGTGGGAAATATGGGGTTTTGAGTCTCTTTCACTGAGGAAGGTGTAGGTCTTGTCTATTCCAAAGTTGGTTTTTGGAACGGTCCCTGTGCTTATATCAAACTCTGGTTTTATGCATCACCCCACCTCTCCATCCCCTTTATGCAGGCATAAGAGTGTTTTCTAAATGGGAGACTCTGTTCTCTTTCCTAACTCAGTTCACGTGTAGCCATGTTTACAGGATCTTCATAAGTGATATCTTATGATAAGTTTCTTTTTCTGTGTGACTTATTTCACTTAGAATCATCGTACCTGAATCCACTCACTTTGCTGCTACTGGTCTTATGACATTGATTTCATGGCTGAGGAATATTCCATCGTACGTAAGTACCACAATGTTTTGAACCATTTTTATATTTCCTGGGATATTTAAGGTGTACCCAAGTTGAGGTTCTTGTAGCCAGTGCAGCCCTAAATTTGGAGGTGGCTCTTTCTTATTGATTTTCAGTTTTCCCAAGGTATATTCCCTAGACTGGAAGTGGCCTTGGCTCTGTAGCTCTGTTGTTTACTTGTTTTAGGGAACACAATGCACTCCTCCAGTGAGGCAGTTGGCAATTTACATCCCGCCCATCAGCATAACAAGGATCCATGTTCTTGAGGGCCTGTCTTGTCTTTCTGGTTTTTACACATTTTGTGGATGTCCCTTTTGACCGGTGGGAAATGATACTTCTTTGTAGTGCAGATTTGCATTGCCCGCTTGCTTGCTTGGCCAAAAAGGGCGTATGCGTTTTCTCCTGAATATATTCAGGGAAAATGCATACGCCCTTTTTGGCCAAGTGCACCATTGTCCAAGTTGTGCCCCTCTTCCTTTGCTTTACAGGCGATTCCAAGGTACCTCTTGAAATCTGTTTCCTGCTATTTTGCCTCGCTTTCAAATCCGCTTCGTTGACTTCCCTCAACAGATTTTTGGACGATAGTTGTCCTTTATCACTCTGCCAGTTTGTGAATTGCTGTGCCCCTGAGCTCCATTTCTCAACTCGTTTTTTGTGAGCTGAACGCAAGTCCAAAATTTTGGATCATGTCCTATACTGGTTCCCGGTGGGTGCCTGAGACTTTGGTTAATTCTTCCTCCTGCCGGGAAATTAGAGTGACATGTGCCCGTCCAAATGCCTAACAGCTACTCTCTCATGGGTTCTCCCTCGTCCCTTCCATCCTCTGCCAAATTGGGAACCTGTGCAAACCAGGAGGTTAAAGGGCCTGTCTCTCCAAGTTGGGAGATTGATAGTAAGGCAGTTGGAAAGTCAAACTGGAGCACCAGGAGAGGGACTATTCGTTGAGTTTTAGAATCCTTTCGTATTCACAGTGTGTACATTCTCTAGGTTTCCTGTACATGTTATAGCTGTAGTAATATTCCCTTCAACCTGGAGAGTTGGGACCCATGGAATGGGGGCCATGCATTATTGCTTGAAAGGGTCTGCATTTGCTCACCCAATCTCACCAATCCTCTCAGTCCCAAGTGTCCAGCCTTATGCCACATCCAGCTGTCATTGTAGATAGGGTCTTTCCAGGTTTCCTCAGACACCCTGAAGGAATTGTAAAGAATTTCCCTGTTTTTTGGTTTTGCTTTTGAAATTCCTTTTTATAGTGGGTTTGAGCTGATTCTCGCTGCCATGTTTATGCCACTCTAGACACACTTGATTCCCTTATGCAGTCATATCTCTACATTGGTTTTAAGATTCTTACTAGTCAGATATATTCCTCTGCGGGAAATATGGGGTTTTGAGTCTCTTTCAATGAGGAAGGTGTAGGTCTTGTCTATTCCAAAGTTGGTTTTTGGAACGGTCCCTGTGCTTATATCAAACTCTGGTTTTATGCATCACCCCACCTCTCCTTCCCCTTTATGCAGGCATAAGAGTGTTTTCTAAATGTGAGACTCTGTTCTTTTTCCTAACTCTGTTCACGAGTAGCCATGTTTACAGGATCTTCATAAGTGATATCTTATGATAAGTTTCTTTTTCTGTGTGACTTATTTCACTTAGAATCATCGTACCTGATTCCCCTCACTTTGTTGCTACTGGTCTTATGACATTGATTTCATGGCTGAGGGATATTCCATCGTACGTAAGTACCACCATGTTTTGAACCATTTTTATATTTCCTGGGATATTTAAGGTGTACCCAAGTTGAGGTTCTTGTAGTCAGTGCAGCCCTAAATTTGGAGGTGGCTCTTTCTTATTGATTTTCAGTTTTCCCAAGGTATATTCCCTAGACTGGATGTGGCCTTGGCTCTGTAGCTCTGTTGTTTACTTGTTTTAGGGAACACAATGCACTCCTCCAGTGAGGCAGTTGGCAATTTACATCCCGCCCATCAGCATAACAAGGCTCCCTGTTCTCGAGGGCCTGTCTTGCCTTTCTGGTTTTTACACATTTTGTGGATGTCCCTTTTGACCGGTGGGACGTGATACTTCTTTGTAGTGCAGATTTGCATTGCCCGCTTGCTTGCTTGGCCAAAAAGGGCGTATGCGTTTTCTCCTGAATATATTCAGGAGAAAACGCATACGCCCTTTTTGGCCAAGTGCACCATTGTCCAAGTTGTGCCCCTCTTCCTGTGCTTTACAGGCGATTCCAAGGTACCTCTTGAAATCTGTTTCCTGCTATTTTGCCTCGCTTTCAAGTCCGCCTCGTTGACTTCCCTCAACAGATTTTTGGACGATAGTTGTCCTTTATCACTCTGCCAGTTGGTGAATTGCTGTGCCCCTGAGCTCCATTTCTCAACTCGTTTTTTGTGAGCTGAACGCAAGTCCAAAATTTTGGATCATGTCCTATACTGGTTCCCGGTGGGTGCCTGAGACTTTGGTTAATTCTTCTTCCTGCCGGGAAATTAGAGTGACATGTGCCCGTCCAAATGCCTAACAGCTACTCTCTCATGGGTTCTCCCTCGTCCCTTCCATCCTCTGCCAAATTGGGAACCTGTGCAAACCAGGAGGTTAAAGGGCCTGTCTCTCCAAGTTGGGAGATTGATAGTAAGGCAGTTGGAAAGTCAAACTGGAGCACCAAGAGAGGGACTATTCGTTGAGTTTTAGAATCCTTTCGTATTCACAGTGTGTACATTCTCTAGGTTTCCTGTACATGTTATAGCTGTAGTAATATTCCCTTCAACCTGGAGAGTTGGGACCCATGGAATGGGGGCCATGCATTATTGCTTGAAAGGGTCTGCATTTGCTCACCCAATCTCACCAATCCTCTCAGTCCCAAGTGTCCAGCCTTATGCCACATCCAGCTGTCATTGTAGATAGGGTCTTTCCAGGTTTCCTCAGACACCCTGAAGGAATTGTAAAGAATTTCCCTGTTTTTTGGTTTTGCTTATGAAATTCCTTTTTAGAGTGGGTTTGAGCTGATTATCGCTGCCATGTTTATGCCACGCTAGACACACTTGATTCCCTTATGGAGACATATCAATACATAGGTTTTAAGATTCTTACTAGTCAGATATATTCCTCTGCGGGAAATATGGGGTTTTGAGTCTCTTTCACTGTGGAAGGTGTAGGTCTTGTCTATTCCAAAGTTGGTTTTTGGAACGGTCCCTGTGCTTATATTAAACTCTGGTTTTATGCATCACCCCACCTCTCCATCCCCTTTATGCAGGCATAAGAGTGTTTTCTAAATGGGAGACTCTGTTCTCTTTCCTAACTCAGTTCACGTGTAGCCATGTTTACAGGATCTTCATAAGTGATATCTTATGATAAGTTTCTTTTTCTGTGTGACTTATTTCACTTAGAATCATCGTACCTGAATCCACTCACTTTGCCGCTACTGGTCTTATGACATTGATTTCATGGCTGAGGGATATTCCATCGTACGTAAGTACCACAATGTTTTGAACCATTTTTATATTTCCTGGGATATTTAAGGTGTACCCAAGTTGAGGTTCTTGTAGCCAGTGCAGCCCTAAATTTGGAGGTGGCTCTTTCTTATTGATTTTCAGTTTTCCCAAGGTATATTCCCTAGACTGGAAGTGGCCTTGGCTCTGTAGCTCTGTTGTTTACTTGTTTTAGGGAACACAATGCACTCCTCCAGTGAGGCAGTTGGCAATTTACATCCCGCTCATCAGCATAACAAGGCTCCCTGTTCTTGAGGGCCTGTCTTGCCTTTCTGGTTTTTACACATTTTGTGGATGTCCCTTTGGACCGGTGGGAAGTGATACTTCTTTGTAGTGCAGATTTGCATTGCCCGCTTGCTTGCTTGGCCAAAAAGGGCGTATGCGTTTTCTCCTGAATATATTCAGGAGAAAACGCATACGCCCTTTTTGGCCAAGTGCACCATTGTCCAAGTTGTGCCCCTCTTCCTGTGCTTTACAGGCGATTCCAAGGTACCTCTTGAAATCTGTTTCCTGCTATTTTGCCTCGCTTTCAAGTCCGCCTCGTTGACTTCCCTCAACAGATTTTTGGACGATAGTTGTCCTTTATCACTCTGCCAGTTTGTGAATTGCTGTGCCCCTGAGCTCCATTTCTCAACTCGTTTTTTGTGAGCTGAACGCAAGTCCAAAATTTTGGATCATGTCCTATACTGGTTCCCGGTGGGTGCCTGAGACTTTGGTTAATTCTTCCTCCTGCCGGGAAATTAGAGTGACATGTGCCCGTCCAAATGCCTAACAGCTACTCTCTCATGGGTTCTCCCTCGTCCCTTCCATCCTCTGCCAAATTGGGAACCTGTGCAAACCAGGAGGTTAAAGGGCCTGTCTCTCCAAGTTGGGAGATTGATAGTAAGGCAGTTGGAAAGTCAAACTGGAGCACCAGGAGAGGGACTATTCGTTGAGTTTTAGAAACCTTTCGTATTCACAGTGTGTACATTCTCTAGGTTTCCTGTACATGTTATAGCTGTAGTAATATTCCCTTCAACCTGGAGAGTTGGGACCCATGGAAATGGGGCCATGCATTATTGCTTGAAAGGGTCTGCATTTGCTCACCCAATCTCACCAATCCTCTCAGTCCCAAGTGTCCAGCCTTATGCCACATCCAGCTGTCATTGTAGATAGGGTCTTTCCAGGTTTCCTCAGACACCCTGAAGGAATTGTAAAGAATTTCCCTGTTTTTTGGTTTTGCTTATGAAATTCCTTTTTAGAGTGGGTTTGAGCTGATTCTCGCTGCCATGTTTATGCCACTCTAGACACACTTGATTCCCTTATGGAGACATATCAATACATAGGTTTTAAGATTCTTACAAGTCAGATATATTCCTCTGCGGGAAATATGGGGTTTTGAATCTCTTTCACTGTGGAAGGTGTAGGTCTTGTCTATTCCAAAGTTGGTTTTTGGAACGGTCCCTGTGCTTATATTAAACTCTGGTTTTATGCATCACCCCACCTCTCCATCCCCTTTATGCAGGTATAAGAGTGTTTTCTAAATGGGAGACTCTGTTCTCTTTCCTAACTCAGTTCACCTGTAGCCATGTTTACAGGATCTTCATAAGTGATATCTTATGATAAGTTTCTTTTTCTGTGTGACTTATTTCACTTAGAATCATCGTACCTGAATCCACTCACTTTGCTGCTACTGGTCTTATGACATTGATTTCATGGCTGAGGGATATTCCATCGTACGTAAGTACCACAATGTTTTGAACCATTTTTATATTTCCTGGGATATTTAAGGTGTACCCTAGTTGAGGTTCTTGTAGCCAGTGCAGCCGTAAATTTGGAGGTGGCTCTTTCTTATTGATTTTCAGTTTTCCCAAGGTATATTCCGTAGACTGGAAGTGGCCTTGGCTCTGTAGCTCTGTTTTTTACTTGTTTTAGGGAACACAATGCACTCCTCCAGTGAGGCAGTTGGCAATTTACATCCCGCCCATCAGCATAACAAGGCTCCCTGTTCTCAAGGGCCTGTCTTGCCTTTCTGGTTTTTACACATTTTGTGGATGTCCCTTTTGACCGGTGGGAAGTGATACTTCTTTGTAGTGCAGATTTGCATTGCCCGCTTGCTTGCTTGGCCAAAAAGGGCGTATGCGTTTTCTCCTGAATATATTCAGGAGAAAAAGCATACGCCCTTTTTGGCCAAGTGCACCATTGTCCAAGTTGTGCCCCTCTTCCTGTGCTTTACAGGCGATTCCAAGGTACCTCTTGAAATCTGTTTCCTGCTATTTTGCCTCGCTTTCAAGTCCGCCTCGTTGACTTCCCTCAACAGATTTTTGGACGATAGTTGTCCTTTATCACTCTGACAGTTGGTGAATTGCTGTGCCCCTGAGCTCCATTTCTCAACTCGTTTTTTGTGAGCTGAACGCAAGTCCAAAATTTTGGATCATGTCCTATACTGGTTCCCGGTGGGTGGCTGAGACTTTGGTTAATTCTTCTTCCTGCCGGGAAATTAGAGTGACATGTGCCCGTCCAAATGCCTAACAGCTACTCTCTCATGGGTTCTCCCTCGTCCCTTCCATCCTCTGCCAAATTGGGAACCTGTGCAAACCAGGAGGTTAAAGGGCCTGTCTCTCCAAGTTGGGAGATTGATAGTAAGGCAGTTGGAAAGTCAAACTGGAGCACCAGGAGAGGGACTATTCGTTGAGTTTTAGAATCCTTTCGTATTCACAGTGTGTACATTCTCTAGGTTTCCTGTACATGTTATAGCTGTAGTAATATTCCCTTCAACCTGGAGAGTTGGGACCCATGGAATGGGGGCCATGCATTATTGCTTGAAAGGGTCTGCATTTGCTCACCCAATCTCACCAATCCTCTCAGTCCCAAGTGTCCAGCCTTATGCCACATCCAGCTGTCATTGTAGATAGGGTCTTTCCAGGTTTCCTCAGACACCCTGAAGGAATTGTAAAGAATTTCCCTGTATTTTGGTTTTGCTTTTGAAATTCCTTTTTAGAGTGGGTTTGAACTGATTCTCGCTGCCATGTTTATGCCACTCTAGACACACTTGATTCCCTTATGGAGACATATCAATACATAGGTTTTAAGATTCTTACTAGTTAGATATATTCCTCTGCGGGAAATATGGGTTTTGAGTCTCTTTCACTGAGGAAGGTGTAGGTCTTGTCTATTCCAAAGTTGGTTTTTGGAACGGTCCCTGTGCTTATATCAAACTCTGGTTTTATGCATCACCCCACCTCTCCATCCCCTTTATGCAGGCATAAGAGTGTTTTCTAAATGAGAGACTCTGTTCTCTTTCCTAACTCAGTTCACGTGTAGCCATGTTTACAGGATCTTCATAAGTGATATCTTATGATAAGTTTCTTTTTCTGTGTGACTTATTTCACTTAGAATCATCGTACCTGAATCCACTCACTTTGCTGCTACTGTTCTTATGACATTGATTTCATGGCTGAGGAATATTCCATCGTACGTAAGTACCACAATGTTTTGAACCATTTTTATATTTCCTGGGATATTTAAGGTGTAACCAAGTTGAGGTTCTTGTAGCCAGTGCAGCCCTAAATTTGGAGGTGGCTCTTTCTTATTGATTTTCAGTTTTCCCAAGGTATATTCCCTAGACTGGAAGTGGCCTTGGCTCTGTAGCTCTGTTGTTTACTTGTTTTAGGGAACACAATGCACTCCTCCAGTGAGGCAGTTGGCAATTTACATCCCGCCCATCAGCATAACAAGGATCCATGTTCTTGAGGGCCTGTCTTGTCTTTCTGGTTTTTACATATTTTGTGGATGTCCCTTTTGACCGGTGGGAAATGATACTTCTTTGTAGTGCAGATTTGCATTGCCCGCTTGCTTGCTTGGCCAAAAAGGGCGTATGCGTTTTCTCCTGAATATATTCAGGGAAAATGCATACGCCCTTTTTGGCCAAGTGCACCATTGTCCAAGTTGTGCCCCTCTTCCTTTGCTTTACAGGCGATTCCAAGGTACCTCTTGAAATCTGTTTCCTGCTATTTTGCCTCGCTTTCAAATCCGCTTCGTTGACTTCCCTCAACAGATTTTTGGACGATAGTTGTCCTTTATCACTCTGCCAGTTTGTGAATTGCTGTGCCCCTGAGCTCCATTTCTCAACTCGTTTTTTGTGAGCTGAACGCAAGTCCAAAATTTTGGATCATGCCCTATACTGGTTCCCGGTGGGTGCCTGAGACTTTGGTTAATTCTTCCTCCTGCCGGGAAATTAGAGTGACATGTGCCCGTCCAAATGCCTAACAGCTACTCTCTCATGGGTTCTCCCTCGTCCCTTCCATCCTCTGCCAAATTGGGAACCTGTGCAAACCAGGAGGTTAAAGGGCCTGTCTCTCCAAGTTGGGAGATTGATAGTAAGGCAGTTGGAAAGTCAAACTGGAGCACCAGGAGAGGGACTATTTGTTGAGTTTTAGAATCCTTTCGTATTCACAGTGTGTACATTCTCTAGGTTTCCTGTACATGTTATAGCTGTAGTAATATTCCCTTCAACCTGGAGAGTTGGGACCCATGGAATGGGGGCCATGCATTATTGCTTGAAAGGGTCTGCATTTGCTCACCCAATCTCACCAATCCTCTCAGTCCCAAGTGTCCAGCCTTATGCCACATCCAGCTGTCATTGTAAATAGGGTCTTTCCAGGTTTCCTCAGACACCCTGAAGGAATTGTAAAGAATTTCCCTGTTTTTTGGTTTTGCTTTTGAAATTCCTTTTTATAGTGGGTTTGAGCTGATTCTCGCTGCCATGTTTATGCCACTCTAGACACACTTGATTCCCTTATGCAGTCATATCTCTACATCGGTTTTAAGATTCTTACTAGTCAGATATATTCCTCTGCGGGAAATATGGGGTTTTGAGTCTCTTTCACTGAGGAAGGTGTAGGTCTTGTCTATTCCAAAGTTGGTTTTTGGAACGGTCCCTGTGCTTATATCAAACTCTGGTTTTATGCATCACCCCACCTCTCCTTCCCCTTTATGCAGGCATAAGAGTGTTTTCTAAATGTGAGACTCTGTTCTCTTTCCTAACTCTGTTCACGAGTAGCCATGTTTACAGGATCTTCATAAGTGATATCTTATGATAAGTTTCTTTTTCTGTGTGACTTATTTCACTTAGAATCATCGTACCTGATTCCCCTCACTTTGTTGCTACTGGTCTTATGACATTGATTTCATGGCTGAGGGATATTCCATCGTACGTAAGTACCACAATGTTTTGAACCATTTTTATATTTCCTGGGATATTTAAGGTGAACCCAAGTTGAGGTTCTTGTAGTCAGTGCAGCCCTAAATTTGGAGGTGGCTCTTTCTTATTGATTTTCAGTTTTCCCAAGGTATATTCCCTAGACTGGATGTGGCCTTGGCTCTGTAGCTCTGTTGTTTACTTGTTTTAGGGAACACAATGCACTCCTCCAGTGAGGCGGTTGGCAATTTACATCCCGCCCATCAGCATAACAAGGCTCCCTGTTCTCGAGGGCCTGTCTTGCCTTTCTGGTTTTTACACATTTTGTGGATGTCCCTTTTGACCGGTGGGAAGTGATACTTCTTTGTAGTGCAGATTTGCATTGCCCGCTTGCTTGCTTGGCCAAAAAGGGCGTATGCGTTTTCTCCTGAATATATTCAGGAGAAAACGCATACGCCCTTTTTGGCCAAGTGCACCATTGTCCAAGTTGTGCCCCTCTTCCTGTGCTTTACAGGCGATTCCAAGGTACCTCTTGAAATCTGTTTCCTGCTATTTTGCCTCGCTTTCAAGTCCGCCTCGTTGACTTCCCTCAACAGATTTTTGGACGATAGTTGTCCTTTATCACTCTGCCAGTTGGTGAATTGCTGTGCCCCTGAGCTCCATTTCTCAACTCGTTTTTTGTGAGCTGAACGCAAGTCCAAAATTTTGGATCATGTCCTATACTGGTTCCCGGTGGGTGCCTGAGACTTTGGTTAATTCTTCTTCCTGCCGGGAAATTAGAGTGACATGTGCCCGTCCAAATGCCTAACAGCTACTCTCTCATGGGTTCTCCCTCGTCCCTTCCATCCTCTGCCAAATTGGGAACCTGTGCAAACCAGGAGGTTAAAGGGCCTGTCTCTCCAAGTTGGGAGATTGATAGTAAGGCAGTTGGAAAGTCAAACTGGAGCACCAGGAGAGGGACTATTCGTTGAGTTTTAGAATCCTTTCGTATTCACAGTGTGTACATTCTCTAGGTTTCCTGTACATGTTATAGCTGTAGTAATATTCCCTTCAACCTGGAGAGTTGGGACCCATGGAATGGGGGCCATGCATTATTGCTTGAAAGGGTCTGCATTTGCTCACCCAATCTCACCAATCCTCTCAGTCCCAAGTGTCCAGCCTTA
This sequence comes from Mesoplodon densirostris, assembly GCF_025265405.1. Classification (NCBI taxonomy): domain Eukaryota; kingdom Metazoa; phylum Chordata; class Mammalia; order Artiodactyla; family Ziphiidae; genus Mesoplodon; species Mesoplodon densirostris. The sequence goes on along the minus strand of NW_026778196.1, from coordinate 6,286,225 downwards.
TGCCACATCCAGCTGTCATTGTAGATAGGGTCTTTCCAGGTTTCCTCAGACACCCTGAAGGAATTGTAAAGAATTTCCCTGTTTTTTGGTTTTGCTTTTGAAATTCCTTTTTATAGTGGGTTTGAGCTGATTCTCGCTGCCATGTTTATGCCACTCTAGACACACTTGATTCCCTTATGCAGTCATATCTCTACATCGGTTTTAAGATTCTTACTAGTCAGATATATTCCTCTGCGGGAAATATGGGGTTTTGAGTCTCTTTCAATGAGGAAGGTGTAGGTCTTGTCTATTCCAAAGTTGGTTTTTGGAACGGTCCCTGTGCTTATATCAAATTCTGGTTTTATGCATCACCCCACCTCTCCTTCCCCTTTATGCAGGCATAAGAGTGTTTTCTAAATGTGAGACTCTGTTCTCTTTCCTAACTCTGTTCACGAGTAGCCATGTTTACAGGATCTTCATAAGTGATATCTTATGATAAGTTTCTTTTTCTGTGTGACTTATTTCACTTAGAATCATCGTACCAGAATCCCCTCACTTTGTTGCTACTGGTCTTATGACATTGATTTCATGGCTGAGGGATATTCCATCGTACGTAAGTACCACAATGTTTTGAACCATTTTTATATTTCCTGGGATATTTAAGGTGTACCCAAGTTGAGGTTCTTGTAGTCAGTGCAGCCCTAAATTTGGAGGTGGCTCTTTCTTATTGATTTTCAGTTTTCCCAAGGTATATTCCCTAGACTGGAAGTGGCCTTGGCTCTGTAGCTCTGTTGTTTACTTGTTTTAGGGAACACAATGCACTCCTCCAGTGAGGCAGTTGGCAATTTACATCCCGCCCATCAGCATAACAAGGCTCCCTGTTCTCGAGGGCCTGTCTTGCCTTTCTGGTTTTTACACATTTTGTGGATGTCCCTTTTGACCGGTGGGAAGTGACACTTCTTTGTAGTGCAGATTTGCATTGCCCGCTTGCTTGCTTGGCCAAAAAGGGCGTATGCGTTTTCTCCTGAATATATTCAGGAGAAAACGCATACGCCCTTTTTGGCCAAGTGCACCATTGTCCAAGTTGTGCCCCTCTTCCTGTGCTTTACAGGCGATTCCAAGGTACCTCTTGAAATCTGTTTCCTGCTATTTTGCCTTGCTTTCAAGTCCGCCTCGTTGACTTCCCTCAACAGATTTTTGGACGATAGTTGTCCTTTATCACTCTGCCAGTTGGTGAATTGCTGTGCCCCTGAGCTCCATTTCTCAACTCGTTTTTTGTGAGCTGAACGCAAGTCCAAAATTTTGGATCATGTCCTATACTGGTTCCCGGTGGGTGCCTGAGACTTTTGTTAATTCTTCTTCCTGCCGGGAAATTAGAGTGACATGTGCCCGTCCAAATGCCTAACAGCTACTCTCTCATGGGTTCTCCCTCGTCCCTTCCATCCTCTGCCAAATTGGGAACCTGTGCAAACCAGGAGGTTAAAGGGCCTGTCTCTCCAAGTTGGGACATTGATAGTAAGGCAGTTGGAAAGTCAAACTGGAGCACCAGGAGAGGGACTATTCGTTGAGTTTTAGAATCCTTTCGTATTCACAGTGTGTACATTCTCTAGGTTTCCTGTACATGTTATAGCTGTAGTAATATTCCCTTCAACCTGGAGAGTTGGGACCCATGGAATGGGGGCCATGCATTATTGCTTGAAAGGGTCTGCATTTGCTCACCCAATCTCACCAATCCTCTCAGTCCCAAGTGTCCAGCCTTATGCCACATCCAGCTGTCATTGTAGATAGGGTCTTTCCAGGTTTCCTCAGACACCCTGAAGGAATTGTAAAGAATTTACCTGTTTTTTGGTTTTGCTTTTGAAATTCCTCTTTAGAGTGGGTTTGAGATGATTCTCGCTGCCATGTTTATGCCACTCTAGACACACTTGATTCCCTTATGGAGTCATATCAATACATAGGTTTTAAGATTCTTACTAGTCAGATATATTCCTCTGTGGGAAATATGTGGTTTTGAGTCTCTTTCACTGAGGAAGGTGTAGGTCTTGTCTATTCCAAAGTTGGTTTTTGGAACGGTCCCTGTGCTTATATCAAACTCTGGTTTTATGCAACACCCCACCTCTCCTTCCCCTTTATGCAGGCATAAGAGTGTTTTCTAAATGGGAGACTCTGTTCTCTTTCCTAACTCAGTTCACGTGTAGCCATGTTTACAGGATCTTCATAAGTGATATCTTATGATAAGTTTCTTTTTCTGTGTGACTTATTTCACTTAGAATCATCGTACCTGAATCCACTCACTTTGCTGCTACTGGTCTTATGACATTGATTTCATGGCTGAGGGATATTCCATCGTACGTAAGTACCACAATGTTTTGAACCATTTTTATATTTCCTGGGATATTTAAGGTATACCCAAGTTGAGGTTCTTGTAGTCAGTGCAGCCCTAAATTTGGAGGTGGCTCTTTCTTATTGATTTTCAGTTTTCCCAAGGTATATTCCCTAGACAGGAAGTGGCCTTGGCTCTGTAGCTCTGTTGTTTACTTGTTTTAGGGAACACAATGCACTCCTCCAGTGAGGCAGTTGGCAATTTACATCCCGCCCATCAGCATAACAAGGCTCCCTGTTCTCCAGGATCTGTCTTGCCTTTCTGGTTTTTACACATTTTGTGGATGTCCCTTTTGACCGGTGCGAAGTGATACTTCTTTGTAGTGCAGATTTGCATTGCCCGCTTGCTTGCTTGGCCAAAATGGGCGTATGCGTTTTCTCCTGAATATATTCAGGAGAAAACGCATACGCCCTTTTTGGCCAAGTGCACCATTGTCCAAGTTGTGCCCCTCTTCCTGTGCTTTACAGGCGATTCCAAGGTACCTCTTGAAATCTGTTTCCTGCTATTTTGCCTCGCTTTCAAGTCCGCCTCGTTGACTTCCCTCAACAGATTTTTGGACGATAGTTGTCCTTTATCACTCTGCCAGTTTGTGAATTGCTGTGCCCCTGAGCTCCATTTCTCAACTCGTTTTTTTGTGAGCTGAACGCAAGTCCAAAATTTTGGATCATGTCCTATACTGGTTCCCGGTGGGTGGCTGAGACTTTGGTTAATTCTTCTTCCTGCCGGGAAATTAGAGTGACATGTGCCCGTCCAAATGCCTAACAGCTACTCTCTCATGGGTTCTCCCTCGTCCCTTCCATCCTCTGCCAAATTGGGAACCTGTGCAAACCAGGAGGTTAAAGGGCCTGTCTCTCCAAGTTGGGAGATTGATAGTAAGGCAGTTGGAAAGTCAAACTGGAGCACCAGGAGAGGGACTATTCGTTGAGTTTTAGAATCCTTTCGTATTCACAGTGTGTACATTCTCTAGGTTTCCTGTACATGTTATAGCTGTAGTAATATTCCCTTCAACCTGGAGAGTTGGGACCCATGGAATGGGGGCCATGCATTATTGCTTGAAAGGGTCTGCATTTGCTCACCCAATCTCACCAATCCTCTCAGTCCCAAGTGTCCAGCCTTATGTCACATCCAGCTGTCATTGTAGATAGGGTCTTTCCAGGTTTCCTCAGACACCCTGAAGGCATTGTAAAGAATTTCCCTGTTTTCTGGTTTTGCTTTTGAAATTCCTTTTTATAGTGGGTTTGAGCTGATTCTCGCTGCCATGTTTATGCCACTCTAGACACACTTGATTCCCTTATGGAGTCATATCAATACATAGGTTTTAAGATTCTTACTAGTCATATATATTCCTCTGCGGGAAATATGGGGTTTTGAGTCTCTTTCACTGAGGAAGGTGTAGGTCTTGTCTATTCCAAAGTTGGTTTTTGGAACGGTCCCTCTGCTTATATCAAACTCTGGTTTTATGCATCACCCCACCTCTCGTTCCCCTTTATGCAGGCATAAGAATGTTTTCTAAATGTGAGACTCTGTTCTCTTTCCTAACTCAGTTCACATGTAGCCATGTTTACAGGATCTTCATAAGTGATATCTTATGATAAGTTTCTTTTTCTGTGTGACATATTTCACTTAGAATCATCGTACCTGAATCCACTCACTTTGCTGCGACAGGTCTTATTACATTGATTTCATGGCTGAGGGATATTCCATCGTACGTAAGTACCACAATGTTTTGAACCATTTTTATATTTCCTGGGATATTTAAGGTGTACCCAAGTTGAGGTTCTTGTAGTCAGTGCAGCCCGAAATTTGGAGGTGGCTCTTTCATATTGATTTTCAGTTTTCCCAAGGTATATTCCCTAGACTGGAAGTGGCCTTGGCTCTGTAGCTCTGTTGTTTACTTGTTTTAGGGAACACAATGCACTCCTCCAGTGAGGCAGTTGGCAATTTACATCCCGCCCATCAGCATAACAAGGCTCCCTGTTGTCCAGGGCCTGTATTGCCTTTCTGTTTTTTACACATTTTGTGGATGTCCCTTTTGACCGGTGGGAAATGATACTTCTTTGTAGTGCAGATTTGCATTGCCCGCTTGCTTGCTTGGCCAAAAAGGGCGTATGCGTTTTCTCCTGAATATATTCAGGAGAAAATGCATACGCACTTTTTGGCCAAGTGCACCACTGTCCAAGTTGTGCCCCTCTTCCTGTGCTTTACAGGCGATTCCAAGGTACCTCTTGAAATCTGTTTCCTGCTATTTTGCCTCGCTTTCAAGTCCGCCTCGTTGACTTCCCTCAACAGATTTTTGGACGATAGTTGTCCTTTATCACTCTGCCAGTTTGTGAATTGCTGTGCCCCTGAGCTCCATTTCTCAACTCGTTTTTTGTGAGCTGAACGCAAGTCCAAAATTTTGGATCATGTCCTATACTGGTTCCCGGTGGGTGGCTGAGACTTTGGTTAATTCTTCTTCCTGCCGCGAAATTAGAGTGACATGTGCCCGTTCAAATGCCTAACATCTACTCTCTCATGGGTTCTCCCTCGTCCTTTCCATCCTCAGCCAATTTGGGAACCTGTGCAAACCAGGAGGTTAAAGGGCCTGTCTCTCCAAGTTGGGAGATTGATAGTAAGGCAGTTGGAAAGTCAAACTGGAGCACCAGGAGAGGGACTATTCGTTGAGTTTTAGAATCCTTTCGTATTCACAGTGTGTACATTCTCTAGGTTTCCTGTACATGTTATAGCTGTAGTAATATTCCCTTCAACCTGGAGAGTTGGGACCCATGGAATGGGGGCCATGCATTATTGCTTGAAAGGGTCTGCATTTGCTCACCCAATCTCACCAATCCTCTCAGTCCCAAGTGTCCAGCCTTATGCCATATCGAGCTGTCATTGTAGATAGGGTCTTTCCAGGTTTCCTCAGACACCCTGAAGGAATTGTAAAGAATTTCCCTGTTTTTTGGTTTTGCTTTTGAAATTCCATTTTAGAGTGGGTTTGAGCTGATTCTCGCTGCCATGTTTATGCCACTCTAGACACACTTCATTCCCTTATGCAGTCATATCTCTACATCGGTTTTAAGATTCTTACTAGTCAGATATATTCCTCTGCGGGAAATATGGGGTTTTGAGTCTCTTTCAATGAGGAAGGTGTAGGTCTTGTCTATTCCAAAGTTGGTTTTTGGAACGGTCCCTGTGCTTATATCAAACTCTGGTTTTATGCATCACCCCACCTCTCCTTCCCCTTTATGCAGGCATAAGAGTGTTTTCTAAATGTGAGACTCTGTTCTCTTTCCTAACTCTGTTCACGAGTAGCCATGTTTACAGGATCTTCATAAGTTATATCTTATGATAAGTTTCTTTTTCTGTGTGACTTATTTCACTTAGAATCATCGTACCTGAATCCCCTCACTTTGTTGCTACTGGTCTTATGACATTGATTTCATGGCTGAGGGATATTCCATCGTACGTAAGTACCACAATGTTTTGAACCATTTTTATATTTCCTGGGATATTTAATGTGTACCCAAGTTGAGGTTCTTGTAGTCAGTGCAGCCCTAAATTTGGAGGTGGCTCTTTCTTATTGATTTTCAGTTTTCCCAAGGTATATTCCCTAGACTGGAAGTGGCCTTGGCTCTGTAGCTCTGTTGTTTACTTGTTTTAGGGAACACAATGCACTCCTCCAGTGAGGCAGTTGGCAATTTACATCCCGCCCATCAGCATAACAAGGCTCCCTGTTCTCGAGGGCCTGTCTTGCCTTTCTGGTTTTTACACATTTTGTGGATGTCCCTTTTGACCGGTGGGAAGTGATACTTCTTTGTAGTGCAGATTTGCATTGCCCGCTTGCTTGCTTGGCCAAAAAGGGCGTATGCGTTTTCTCCTGAATATATTCAGGAGAAAACGCATATGCCCTTTTTGGCCAAGTGCACCATTGTCCAAGTTGTGCCCCTCTTCCTGTGCTTTACAGGCGATTCCAAGGTACCTCTTGAAATCTGTTTCCTGCTATTTTGCCTCGCTTTCAAGTCCGCCTCGTTGACTTCCCTCAACAGATTTTTGGACGATAGTTGTCCTTTATCACTCTGCCAGTTGGTGAATTTCTGTGCCCCTGAGCTCCATTTCTCAACTCGTTTTTTGTGAGCTGAACGCAAGTCCAAAATTTTGGATCATGTCCTATACTGGTTCCCGGTGGGTGGCTGAGACTTTGGTTAATTCTTCTTCCTGCCGGGAAATTAGAGTGACATGTGCCCGTCCAAATGCCTAACAGCTACTCTCTCATGGGTTCTCCCTCGTCCCTTCCATCCTCTGCCAAATTGGGAACCTGTGCAAACCAGGAGGTTAAAGGGCCTGTCTCTCCAAGTTGGGAGATTGATAGTAAGGCAGTTGGAAAGTCAAACTGGAGCACCAGGAGAGGGACTATTCGTTGAGTTTTAGAATCCTTTCGTATTCACAGTGTGTACATTCTCTAGGTTTCCTGTACATGTTATAGCTGTAGTAATATTCCCTTCAACCTGGAGAGTTGGGACCCATGGAATGGGGGCCATGCATTATTGCTTGAAAGGGTCTGCATTTGCTCACCCAATCTCACCAATCCTCTCAGTCCCAAGTGTCCAGCCTTATGCCACATCCAGCTGTCATTGTAGATAGGGTCTTTCCAGGTTTCCTCAGACACCCTGAAGGAATTGAAAAGAATTTCCCTGTTTTTTGGTTTTGCTTTTGAAATTCCTTTTTAGAGTGGGTTTGAGCTGATTCTCGCTGCCATGTTTATGCCACTCTAGACACACTTGATTCCCTTATGGAGTCATATCAATACATAGGTTTTAAGATTCTTACTAGTCAGATATATTCCTCTGTGGGAAATATGTGGTTTTGAGTCTCTTTCACTGAGGAAGGTGTAGGTCTTGTCTATTCCAAAGTTGGTTTTTGGAACAGTCCCTGTGCTTATCTCAAACTCTGGTTTTATGCATCACCCCACCTCTCCTTCCCCTTTATGCAGGCATAAGAGTGTTTTCTAAATGGGAGACTCTGTTCTCTTTCCTAACTCAGTTCACGTGTAGCCATGTTTACAGGATCTTCATAAGTGATATCTTATGATAAGTTTCTTTTTCTGTGTGACTTATTTCACTTAGAATCATCGTACCTGAATCCACTCACTTTCCTGCTACTGGTCTTATGACATTGATTTCATGGCTGAGGGATATTCCATCGTACGTAAGTACCACAATGTTTTGAACCATTTTTATATTTCCTGGGATATTTAAGGTGTACCCAAGTTGAGGTTCTTGTAGTCAGTGCAGCCCTAAATTTGGAGGTGGCTCTTTCTTATTGATTTTCAGTTTTCCCAAGGTATATTCCCTAGACTGGAAGTGGCCTGGGCTCTGTAGCTCTGTTGTTTACTTGTTTTAGGGAACACAATGCACTCCTCCAGTGAGGCAGTAGGCAATTTACATCCCGCCCATCAGCATAACAAGGCTCCCTGTTCTCCAGGACCTGTCTTGCCTTTCTGGTTTTTACACATTTTGTGGATGTCCCTTTTGACCAGTGGGAAGTGATACTTCTTTGTAGTGCAGATTTGCATTGCCCGCTTGCTTGCTTGGCCAAAAAGGGCGTATGCGTTTTCTCCTGAATATATTCAGGAGAAAACGCATACGCCCTTTTTGGCCAAGTGCACCATTGTCCAAGTTGTGCCCCTCTTCCTGTGCTTTACAGGCGATTCCAAGGTACCTCTTGAAATCTGTTTCCTGCTATTTTGCCTCGCTTTCAAGTCCACCTCGTTGACTTCCCTCAACAGATTTTTGTACGATAGTTGTCCTTTATCACTCTGCCAGTTGGTGAATTGCTGTGCCCCTGAGCTCCATTTCTCAACTCGTTTTTTGTGAGCTGAACGCAAGTCCAAAATTTTGGATCATGTCCTATACTGGTTCCCGGTGGGTGCCTGAGACTTTGGTTAATTCTTCTTCCTGCCGGGAAATTAGAGTGACATGTGCCCGTCCAAATGCCTAACAGCTACTCTCTCATGGGTTCTCCCTCGTCCCTTCCATCCTCTGCCAAATTGGGAACCTGTGCAAACCAGGAAGTTAAAGGGCCTGTCTCTCCAAGTTGGGAGATTGATAGTAAGGCAGTTGGAAAGTCAAAATGGAGCACCAGGAGAGGGACTATTCGTTGAGTTTTAGAATCCTTTCGTATTCACAGTGTGTACATTCTCTAGGTTTCCTGTACATGTTATAGCTGTAGTAATATTCCCTTCAACCTGGAGAGTTGGGACCCATGGAATGGGGGCCATGCATTATTGATTGAAAGGGTCTGCATTTGCTCACCCAATCTCACCAATCCTCTCAGTCCCAAGTGTCCAGCCTTATGCCACATCCAGCTGTCATTGTAGATAGGGTCTTTCCAGGTTTCCTCAGACACCCTGAAGGAATTGTAAAGAATTTCCCTGTTTTTTGGTTTTGCTTTTGAAATTCCTTTTTAGAGTGGGTTTGAGCTGATTCTCGCTGCCATGTTTATGCCACTCTAGACACACTTGATTCCCTTATGGAGTCATATCAATACATAGGTTTTAAGATTCTTACTAGTCAGATATATTCCTCTGTGGGAAATATGTGGTTTTGAGTCTCTTTCACTGAGGAAGGTGTAGGTCTTGTCTATTCCAAAGTTGGTTTTTGGAACGGTCCCTGTGCTTATATCAAACTCTGGTTTTATGCATCACCCCACCTCTCCTTCCCCTTTATGCAGGCATAAGAGTGTTTTCTAAATGTGAGACTCTGTTCTCTTTCCTAACTCAGTTCACGTGTAGCCATGTTTACAGGATCTTCATAAGTGATATCTTATGATAAGTTTCTTTTTCTGTGTGACTTATTTCACTTAGAATCATCGTACCTGAATCCACTCACTTTGCTGCTACTGGTCTTATGACATTGATTTCATGGCTGAGGGATATTCCATCGTACGTAAGTACCACAATGTTTTGAACCATTTTTATATTTCCTGGGATATTTAAGGTGTACCCAAGTTGAGGTTCTTGTAGTCAGTGCAGCCCTAAATTTGGAGGTGGCTCTTTCTTATTGATTTTCAGTTTTCCCAAGGTATATTCCCTAGACTGGATGTGGCCTTGGCTCTGTAGCTCTGTTGTTTACTTGTTTTAGGGAACACAATGCACTCCTCCAGTGAGGCAGTTGGCAATTTACATCCCGCCCATCAGCATAACAAGGCTCCCTGTTCTCCAGGGCCTGTCTTGCCTTTCTGGTTTTTACACATTTTGTGGATGTCCCTTTTGACCGGTGGGAAGTGATACTTCTTTGTAGTGCAGATTTGCATTGCCCGCTTGCTTTCTTGGCCAAAAAGGGCGTATGCCTTTTCTCCTGAATATATTCAGGAGAAAACGCATACGCCCTATTTGGCCAAGTGCACCATTGTCCAAGTTGTGCCCCTCTTCCTGTGCTTTACAGGCGATTCCAAGTTACCTCTTGAAATCTGTTTCCTGCTATTTTGCCTTGCTTCAAGTCCACCTCGTTGACTTCCCTCAACAGATTTTTGGACGATAGTTGTCCTTTATCACTCTGCCAGTTTGTGAATTGCTGTGCCCCTGAGCTCCATTTCTCAACTCGTTTTTTGTGAGCTGAACGCAAGTCCAAAATTTTGGAACATGTCCTATACTGGTTCCCGGTGGGTGCCTGAGACTTTGGTTAATTCTTCTTCCTGCCGGGAAATTAGAGTGACATGTGCCCGTCCAAATGCCTAACAGCTACTCTCTCATGGGATTTCCCTCGTCCCTTCCATCCTCTGCCAAATTGGGAACCTGTGCAAACCAGGAGGTTAAAGGGCCTGTCTCTCCAAGTTGGGAGATTGATAGTACGGGAGTTGGAAAGTCAAACTGGAGCACCAGGAGAGGGACTATTCTTTGAGTTTTAGAATCCTTTCGTATTCACAGTGTGTACATTCTCTAGGTTTCCTGTACATGTTATAGCTGTAGTAATATTCCCTTCAACCTGGAGAGTTGGGACCCATGGAATGGGGGCCATGCATTATTGCTTGAAAGGGTCTGCATTTGCTCACCCAATCTCACCAATCCTTTCAGTCCCAAGTGTCCAGCCTTATGCCACATCCAGCTATCATTGTAGATAGGGTCGTTCCAGGTTTCCTCAGACACCCTGAAGGAATTGTAAAGAATTTCCCTGTTTTTTGGTTTTGCTTTTGAAATTCCTTTTTATAGTGGGTTTGAGCTGATTCTCGCTGCCATGTTTATGCCACTCTAGACACACTTGATTCCCTTATGCAGTCATATCTATACATCGGTTTTAAGATTCTTACTAGTCAGATATATTCCTCTGCGGGAAATATGGGGTTTTGAGTCTCTTTCACTGAGGAAGGTGTAGGTCTTGTCTATTCCAAAGTTGGTTTTTGGAACGGTCCCTGTGCTTATATCAAACTCTGGTTTTATGCATCACCACACCTCTCCTTCCCCTTTATGCAGGCATAAGAGTGTTTTCTAAATGTGAGACTCTGTTCTCTTTCCTAACTCTGTTCATGAGTAGCCATGTTTACAGGATCTTCATAAGTGATATCTTATGATAAGTTTCTTTTTCTGTGTGACTTATTTCACTTAGAATCATCGTACCTGAATCCCCTCACTTTGTTGCTACTGGTCTTATGACATTGATTTCATGGCTGAGGGATATTCCATCGTACGTAAGTACCACAATGTTTTGAAACATTTTTATATTTCCTGGGATATTTAAGGTGTACCCAAGTTGAGGTTCTTGTAGTCAGTGCAGCCCTAAATTTGGAGGTGGCTCTTTCTCATTGATTTTCAGTTTTCCCAAGGTATATTCCCTAGACTGGAAGTGGCCTTGGCTCTGTAGCTCTGTTGTTTACTTGTTTTAGGGAACACAATGCACTCCTCCAGTGAGGCAGTTGGCAATTTACATCCCGCCCATCAGCATAACAAGGCTCCCTGTTCTCCAGGGCCTGTCTTGCCTTTCTGGTTTTTACACATTTTGTGGATGTCCCTTTTGACCGGTGGGAAGTGATACTTCTTTGTAGTGCAGATTTGCATTGTCCGCTTGCTTGCTTGGCCAAAAAGGGCGTATGCGTTTTCTCCTGAATATATTCAGGAGAAAACGCATACGCCCTTTTTGGCCAAGTGCACCATTGTCCAAGTTGTGCCCCTCTTCCTGTGCTTTACACGCGATTCCAAGGTACCTCTTGAAATCTGTTTCCTGCTCTTTTGCCTCGCTTTCAAGAGCGCCTCGTTGACTTCCCTCAACAGATTTTTGGACGATAGTTGTCCTTTATCACTCTGCCAGTTGGTGAATTTCTGTGCCCCTGAGCTCCATTTCTCAACTCGTTTTTTGTGAGCTGAACGCAAGTCCAAAATTTTGGATCATGTCCTATACTGGTTCCCGGTGGGTGGCTGAGACTTTGGTTAATTCTTCTTCCTGCCGGGAAATTAGAGTGACATGTGCCCGTCCAAATGCCTAACAGCTACTCTCTCATTGGTTCTCCCTCGTCCCTTCCATCCTCTGCCAAATTGGGAACCTGTGCAAACCAGGAGGTTAAAGGGCCTGTCTCTCCAAGTTGGGAGATTGATAGTAAGGCAGTTGGAAAGTCAAACTGGAGCACCAGGAGAGGGACTATTCGTTGAGTTTTAGAATCCTTTCGTATTCACAGTGTGTACATTCTCTAGGTTTCCTGTACATGTTATAGCTGTAGTAATATTCCCTTCAACCTGGAGAGTTGGGACCCATGGAATGGGGGCCATGCATTATTGCTTGAAAGGGTCTGCATTTGCTCACCCAATCTCACCAATCCTCTCAGTCCCAAGTGTCCAGCCTTATGCCACATCCAGCTGTCATTGTAGATAGGGTCTTTCCAGGTTTCCTCAGACACCCTGAAGGAATTGAAAAGAAGTACCCTGTTTTTTGGTTTTGCTTTTGAAATTCCTTTTTAGAGTGGGTTTGAGCTGATTCTCGCTGCCATGTTTATGCCACTCTAGACACACTTGATTCCCTTATGGAGTCATATCAATACATAGGTTTTAAGATTCTTACTAGTCAGATATATTCCTCTGTGGGAAATATGTGGTTTTGAGTCTCTTTCACTGAGGAAGGTGTAGGTCTTGTCTATTCCAAAGTTGGTTTTTGGAACAGTCCCTGTGCTTATCTCAAACTCTGGTTTTATGCATCACCCCACCTCTCCTTCCCCTTTATGCAGGCATAAGAGTGTTTTCTAAATGGGAGACTCTGTTCTCTTTCCTAACTCAGTTCACGTGTAGCCATGTTTACAGGATCTTCATAAGTGATATCTTATGATAAGTTTCTTTTTCTGTGTGACTTATTTCACTTAGAATCATCGTACCTGAATCCACTCACTTTGCTGCTACTGGTCTTATGACATTGATTTCATGGCTGAGGGATATTCCATCGTACGTAAGTACCACAATGTTTTGAACCATTTTTATATTTCCTGGGATATTTAAGGTGTACCCAAGTTGAGGTTCTTGTAGTCAGTGCAGCCCTAAATTTGGAGGTGGCTCTTTCTTATTGATTTTCAGTTTTCCCAAGGTATATTCCCTAGACTGGAAGTGGCCTGGACTCTGTAGCTCTGTTGTTTACTTGTTTTAGGGAACACAATGCACTCCTCCAGTGAGGCAGTAGGCAATTTACATCCCGCCCATCAGCATAACAAGGCTCCCTGTTCTCCAGGACCTGTCTTGCCTTTCTGGTTTTTACACATTTTGTGGATGTCCCTTTTGACCAGTGGGAAGTGATACTTCTTTGTAGTGCAGATTTGCATTGCCCGCTTGCTTGCTTGGCCAAAAAGGGCGTATGCGTTTTCTCCTGAATATATTCAGGAGAAAACGCATACGCCCTTTTTGGCCAAGTGCACCATTGTCCAAGTTGTGCCCCTCTTCCTGTGCTTTACAGGCGATTCCAAGGTACCTCTTGAAATCTGTTTCCTGCTATTTTGCCTCGCTTTCAAGTCCACCTCGTTGACTTCCCTCAACAGATTTTTGTACGATAGTTGTCCTTTATCACTCTGCCAGTTGGTGAATTGCTGTGCCCCTGAGCTCCATTTCTCAACTCGTTTTTTGTGAGCTGAACGCAAGTCCAAAATTTTGGATCATGTCCCATACTGGTTCCCGGTGGGTGCCTGAGACTTTGGTTAATTCTTCATCCTGCCGGGAAATTAGAGTGACATGTGCCCGTCCAAATGCCTAACAGCTACTCTCTCATGGGATTTCCCTCGTCCCTTCCATCCTCTGCCAAATTGGGAACCTGTGCAAACCAGGAGGTTAAAGGGCCTGTCTCTCCAAGTTGGGAGATTGATAGTACGGGAGTTGGAAAGTCAAACTGGAGCACCAGGAGAGGGACTATTCTTTGAGTTTTAGAATCCTTTCGTATTCACAGTGTGTACATTCTCTAGGTTTCCTGTACATGTTATAGCTGTAGTAATATTCCCTTCAACCTGGAGAGTTGGGACCCATGGAATGGGGGCCATGCATTATTGCTTGAAAGGGTCTGCATTTGCTCACCCAATCTCACCAATCCTCTCAGTCCCAAGTGTCCAGCCTTATGCCACATCCAGCTGTCATTGTAGATAGGGTCTTTCCAGGTTTCCTCAGACACCCTGAAGGAATTGTAAAGAATTTCCCTGTTTTTTGGTTTTGCTTTTGAAATTCCTTTTTAGAGTGGGTTTGAGCTGATTCCCGCTGCCATGTTTATGCCACTCTAGACACACTTGATTCCCTTATGCAGTCATATCTATACATCGGTTTTAAGATTCTTACTAGTCAGATATATTCCTCTGCGGGAAATATGGGGTTTTGAGTCTCTTTCACTGAGGAAGGTGTAGGTCTTGTCTATTCCAAAGTTGGTTTTTGGAACGGTCCCTGTGCTTATATCAAACTCTGGTTTTATGCATCACCACACCTCTCCTTCCCCTTTATGCTGGCATAAGAGTGTTTTCTAAATGTGAGACTCTGTTCTCTTTCCTAACTCTGTTCATGAGTAACCATGTTTACAGGATCTTCATAAGTGATATCTTATGATAAGTTTCTTTTTCTGTGTGACTTATTTCACTTAGAATCATCGTACCTGAATCCCCTCACTTTGTTGCTACTGGTCTTATGACATTGATTTCATGGCTGAGGGATATTCCATCGTACGTAAGTACCACAATGTTTTGAACCATTTTTATATTTCCTGGGATATTTAAGGTGTACCCAAGTTGAGGTTCTTGTAGTCAGTGCAGCCCTAAATTTGGAGGTGGCTCTTTCTTATTGATTTTCAGTTTTCCCAAGGTATATTCCCTAGACTGGAAGTGGCCTTGGCTCTGTAGCTCTGTTGTTTACTTGTTTTAAGGAACACAATGCACTCCTCCAGTGAGGCAGTTGGCAATTTACATCCCGCCTATCAGCATAACAAGGCTCCCTGTTCTCCAGGGCCTGTCTTGCCTTTCTGGTTTTTACACATTTTGTGGATGTCCCTTTTGACCGGTGGGAAGTGATACTTCTTTGTAGTGCAGATTTGCATTGTCCGCTTGCTTGCTTGGCCAAAAAGGGTGTATGCGTTTTCTCCTGAATATATTCAGGAGAAAACGCATACGCCCTTTTTGGCCAAGTGCACCATTGTCCAAGTTGTGCCCCTCTTCCTGTGCTTTACACGCGATTCCAAGGTACCTCTTGAAATCTGTTTCCTGCTCTTTTGCCTCTCTTTCAAGAGCGCCTCGTTGACTTCCCTCAACAGATTTTTGGACGATAGTTGTCCTTTATCACTCTGCCAGTTGGTGAATTTCTGTGCCCCTGAGCTCCATTTCTCAACTCGTATTTTGTGAGCTGAACGCAAGTCCAAAATTTTGGATCATGTCCTATACTGGTTCCCGGTGGGTGCCTGAGACTTTGGTTAATTCTTCTTCCTGCCGGGAAATTAGAGTGACATGTGCCCGTCCAAATGCCTAACAGCTACTCTCTCATGGGTTCTCCCTCGTCCCTTCCATCCTCTGCCAAATTGGGAACCTGTGCAAACCAGGAGGTTAAAGGGCCTGTCTCTCCAAGTTGGGAGATTGATAGTAAGGCAGTTGGAAAGTCAAACTGGAGCACCAGGAAAGGGACTATTCATTGAGTTTTAGAATCCTTTCGTATTCACAGTGTGTACATTCTCTAGGTTTCCTGTACATGTTATAGCTGTAGTAATATTCCCTTCAACCTGGAGAGTTGGGACCCATGGAATGGGGGCCATTCATTATTGCTTGAAAGGGTCTGCATTTGCTCATCCAATCTCACCAATCCTCTCAGTCCCAAGTGTCCAGCCTTATGCCACATCCAGCTGTCATTGTAGATAGGGTCTTTCCAGGTTTCCTCAGACACCCTGAAGGAATTGTAAAGAATTTCCCTGTTTTTTGG
The DNA here is from genome assembly GCF_025265405.1 of Mesoplodon densirostris. NCBI lineage: Eukaryota > Metazoa > Chordata > Mammalia > Artiodactyla > Ziphiidae > Mesoplodon > Mesoplodon densirostris. Next base: position 6,270,485 of record NW_026778196.1, on the reverse strand, counting down.
TTTTGCTTTTGAAATTCCTTTTTAGAGTGGGTTTGAGCTGATTCTCGCTGCCATGTTTATGCCACTCTAGACACACTTGATTCCCTTATGGAGTCATATCAATACATAGGTTTTAAGATTTTTACTAGTCAGATATATTCCTCTGTGGGAAATATGTGGTTTTGAGTCTCTTTCACTGAGGAAGGTGTAGGTCTTGTCTATTCCAAAGTTGCTTTTTGGAACGGTCCCTGTGCTTATATCAAACTCTGGTTTTATGCATCACCCCACCTCTCCTTCCCCTTTATGCAGGCATAAGAGTGTTTTCTAAATGGGAGACTCTGTTCTCTTTCCTAACTCAGTTCACGTGTAGCCATGTTTACAGGATCTTCATAAGTGATATCTTATGATAAGTTTCTTTTTCTGTGTGACTTATTTCACTTAGAATCATCGTACCTGAATCCACTCACTTTGCTGCTACTGATCTTATGACATTGATTTCATGGCTGAGGGATATTCCATCGTACGTAAGTACCACAATGTTTTGAACCATTTTTATATTTCCTGGGATATTTAAGGTGTACCCAAGTTGAGGTTCTTGTAGTCAGCGCAGCCCTAAATTTGGAGGTGGCTCTTTCTTATTGATTTTCAGTTTTCCCAAGGTATATTCTCTAGACTGGAAGTGGCCTTGGCTCTGTAGCTCTGTTGTTTACTTGTTTTAGGGAACAAAATGCACTCCTCCAGTGAGGCAGTTGGCAATTTACATCCCGCCCATCAGCATAACAAGGCTCCCTGTTCTCCAGGATCTGTCTTGCCTTTCTGGTTTTTACACATTTTGTGGATGTCCCTTTTGACCGGTGGGAAGTGATACTTCTTTGTAGTGCAGATTTGCATTGCCCGCTTGCTTGCTTGGCCAAAAAGGGCGTATGCGTTTTCTCCTGAATATATTCAGGAGAAAACGCATACGCCCTTTTTGGCCAAGTGCACCATTGTCCAAGTTGTGCCCCTCTTCCTGTGCTTTACAGGCGATTCCAAGGTACCTCTTGAAATCTGTTTCCTGCTATTTTGCCTCGCTTTCAAGTCCGCCTCGTTGACTTCCCTCAACAGATTTTTGGACGATAGTTGTCCTTTATCACTCTGCCAGTTGGTGAATTGCTGTGCCCCTGAGCTCCATTTCTCAACTCGTTTTTTGTGAGCTGAACGCAAGTCCAAAATTTTGGATCATGTCCTATACTGGTTCCCGGTGGGTGGCTGAGACTTTGGTTAATTCTTCTTCCTGCCGGGAAATTAGAGTGACATGTGCCCGTCCAAATGCCTAACAGCTACTCTCTCATGGGTTCTCCCTCGTCCCTTCCATCCTCTGCCAAATTGGGAACCTGTGCAAACCAGGAGGTTAAAGGGCCTGTCTCTCCAAGTTAGGAGATTGATAGTAAGGCAGTTGGAAAGTCAAACTGGAGCACCAGGAAAGGGACAATTCGTTGAGTTTTAGAATCCTTTCGTATTCACAGTGTGTACATTCTCTAGGTTTCCTGTACATGTTATAGCTGTAGTAATATTCCCTTCAACCTGGAGAGTTGGGACCCATGGAATGGGGGCCATTCATTATTGCTTGAAAGGGTCTGCATTTGCTCATCCAATCTCACCAATCCTCTCAGTCCCAAGTGTCCAGCCTTATGCCACATCCAGCTGTCATTGTAGGTAGGGTCTTTCCAGGTTTCCTCAGACACCCTGAAGGAATTGTAAAGAATTTCCCTGTTTTTTGGTTTTGCTTTTGAAATTCCTTTTTAGAGTGGGTTTGAGCTGATTCTCGCTGCCATGTTTATGCCACTCTAGACACACTTGATTCCCTTATGGAGTCATATCAATACATAGGTTTTAAGATTTTTACTAGTCAGATATATTCCTCTGTGGGAAATATGTGGTTTTGAGTCTCTTTCACTGAGGAAGGTGTAGGTCTTGTCTATTCCAAAGTTGGTTTTTGGAACGGTCCCTGTGCTTATATCAAACTCTGGTTTTATGCATCACCCCACCTCTCCTTCCCCTTTATGCAGGCATAAGAGTGTTTTCTAAATGGGAGACTCTGTTCTCTTTCCTAACTCAGTTCACGTATAGCCATGTTTACAGGATCTTCATAAGTGATATCTTATGATAAGTTTCTTTTTCTGTGTGACTTATTTCACTTAGAATCATCGTACCTGAATCCACTCACTTTGCTGCTACTGGTCTTATGACATTGATTTCATGGCTGAGGGATATTCCATCGTACGTAAGTACCACAATGTTTTGAACCATTTTTATATTTCCTGGGATATTTAAGGTGTACCCAAGTTGAGGTTCTTGTAGTCAGCGCAGCCCTAAATTTGGAGGTGGCTCTTTCTTATTGATTTTCAGTTTTCCCAAGGTATATTCCCTAGACTGGAAGTGGCCTTGGCTCTGTAGCTCTGTTGTTTACTTGTTTTAGGGAACACAATGCACTCCTCCAGTGAGGCAGTTGGCAGTTTACATCCCGCCCATCAGCATAACAAGGCTCCCTGTTCTCCAGGATCTGTCTTGCCTTTCTGGTTTTTACACATTTTGTGGATGTCCCTTTTGATCGGTGGGAAGTGATACTTCTTTGTAGTGCAGATTTGCATTGCCCGCTTGCTTGCTTGGCCAAAAAGGGCGTATGCGTTTTCTCCTGAATATATTCAGGAGAAAACGCATACGCCCTTTTTGGCCAAGTGCACCATTGTCCAAGTTGTGCCCCTCTTCCTGTGCTTTACAGGCGATTCCAAGGTACCTCTTGAAATCTGTTTCCTGCTATTTTGCCTCGCTTTCAAGTCCGCCTCGTTGACTTCCCTCAACAGATTTTTGGACGATAGTTGTCCTTTATCACTCTGCCAGTTTGTGAATTGCTGTGCCAGTGAGCTCCATTTCTCAACTCGTTTTTTGTGAGCTGAACGCAAGTCCAAAATTTTGGATCATGTCCTATACTGGTTCCCGGTGGGTGGCTGAGACTTTGGTTAATTCTTCTTCCTGCCGGGAAATTAGAGGGACATGTGCCCGTCCAAATGCCTAACAGCTACTCTCTCATGGGTTCTCCCTCGTCCCTTCCATTCTCTGCCAAATTGGGAACCTGTGCAAACCAGGAGGTTAAAGGGCCTGTCTCTCCAAGTTGGGAGATTGATAGTACGGGAGTTGGAAAGTCAAACTGGAGCACCAGGAGAGGGACTATTCTTTGAGTTTTAGAATCCTTTCGTATTCACAGTGTGTACATTCTCTAGGTTTCCTGTACATGTTATAGCTGTAGTAATATTCCCTTCAACCTGGAGAGTTGGGACCCATGGAATGGGGGCCATGCATTATTGCTTGAAAGGGTCTGCATTTGCTCACCCAATCTCACCAATCCTCTCAGTCCCAAGTGTCCAGCCTTATGCCACATCCAGCTGTCATTGTAGATAGGGTCTTTCCAGGTTTCCTCAGACACCCTGAAGGAATTGTAAAGAATTTCCCTGTTTTTTGGTTTTGCTTTTGAAATTCCTTTTTAGAGTGGGTTTGAGCTGATTCCCGCTGCCATGTTTATGCCACTCTAGACACACTTGATTCCCTTATGCAGTCATATCTATACATCGGTTTTAAGATTCTTACTAGTCAGATATATTCCTCTGCGGGAAATATGGGGTTTTGAGTCTCTTTCACTGAGGAAGGTGTAGGTCTTGTCTATTCCAAAGTTGGTTTTTGGAACGGTCCCTGTGCTTATATCAAACTCTGGTTTTATGCATCACCACACCTCTCCTTCCCCTTTATGCTGGCATAAGAGTGTTTTCTAAATGTGAGACTCTGTTCTCTTTCCTAACTCTGTTCATGAGTAACCATGTTTACAGGATCTTCATAAGTGATATCTTATGATAAGTTTCTTTTTCTGTGTGACTTATTTCACTTAGAATCATCGTACCTGAATCCCCTCACTTTGTTGCTACTGGTCTTATGACATTGATTTCATGGCTGAGGGATATTCCATCGTACGTAAGTACCACAATGTTTTGAACCATTTTTATATTTCCTGGGATATTTAAGGTGTACCCAAGTTGAGGTTCTTGTAGTCAGTGCAGCCCTAAATTTGGAGGTGGCTCTTTCTTATTGATTTTCAGTTTTCCCAAGGTATATTCCCTAGACTGGAAGTGGCCTTGGCTCTGTAGCTCTGTTGTTTACTTGTTTTAAGGAACACAATGCACTCCTCCAGTGAGGCAGTTGGCAATTTACATCCCGCCTATCAGCATAACAAGGCTCCCTGTTCTCCAGGGCCTGTCTTGCCTTTCTGGTTTTTACACATTTTGTGGATGTCCCTTTTGACCGGTGGGAAGTGATACTTCTTTGTAGTGCAGATTTGCATTGTCCGCTTGCTTGCTTGGCCAAAAAGGGTGTATGCGTTTTCTCCTGAATATATTCAGGAGAAAACGCATACGCCCTTTTTGGCCAAGTGCACCATTGTCCAAGTTGTGCCCCTCTTCCTGTGCTTTACACGCGATTCCAAGGTACCTCTTGAAATCTGTTTCCTGCTCTTTTGCCTCTCTTTCAAGAGCGCCTCGTTGACTTCCCTCAACAGATTTTTGGACGATAGTTGTCCTTTATCACTCTGCCAGTTGGTGAATTTCTGTGCCCCTGAGCTCCATTTCTCAACTCGTATTTTGTGAGCTGAACGCAAGTCCAAAATTTTGGATCATGTCCTATACTGGTTCCCGGTGGGTGCCTGAGACTTTGGTTAATTCTTCTTCCTGCCGGGAAATTAGAGTGACATGTGCCCGTCCAAATGCCTAACAGCTACTCTCTCATGGGTTCTCCCTCGTCCCTTCCATCCTCTGCCAAATTGGGAACCTGTGCAAACCAGGAGGTTAAAGGGCCTGTCTCTCCAAGTTGGGAGATTGATAGTAAGGCAGTTGGAAAGTCAAACTGGAGCACCAGGAAAGGGACTATTCATTGAGTTTTAGAATCCTTTCGTATTCACAGTGTGTACATTCTCTAGGTTTCCTGTACATGTTATAGCTGTAGTAATATTCCCTTCAACCTGGAGAGTTGGGACCCATGGAATGGGGGCCATTCATTATTGCTTGAAAGGGTCTGCATTTGCTCATCCAATCTCACCAATCCTCTCAGTCCCAAGTGTCCAGCCTTATGCCACATCCAGCTGTCATTGTAGATAGGGTCTTTCCAGGTTTCCTCAGACACCCTGAAGGAATTGTAAAGAATTTCCCTGTTTTTTGGTTTTGCTTTTGAAATTCCTTTTTAGAGTGGGTTTGAGCTGATTCTCGCTGCCATGTTTATGCCACTCTAGACACACTTGATTCCCTTATGGAGTCATATCAATACATAGGTTTTAAGATTTTTACTAGTCAGATATATTCCTCTGTGGGAAATATGTGGTTTTGAGTCTCTTTCACTGAGGAAGGTGTAGGTCTTGTCTATTCCAAAGTTGCTTTTTGGAACGGTCCCTGTGCTTATATCAAACTCTGGTTTTATGCATCACCCCACCTCTCCTTCCCCTTTATGCAGGCATAAGAGTGTTTTCTAAATGGGAGACTCTGTTCTCTTTCCTAACTCAGTTCACGTGTAGCCATGTTTACAGGATCTTCATAAGTGATATCTTATGATAAGTTTCTTTTTCTGTGTGACTTATTTCACTTAGAATCATCGTACCTGAATCCACTCACTTTGCTGCTACTGATCTTATGACATTGATTTCATGGCTGAGGGATATTCCATCGTACGTAAGTACCACAATGTTTTGAACCATTTTTATATTTCCTGGGATATTTAAGGTGTACCCAAGTTGAGGTTCTTGTAGTCAGCGCAGCCCTAAATTTGGAGGTGGCTCTTTCTTATTGATTTTCAGTTTTCCCAAGGTATATTCTCTAGACTGGAAGTGGCCTTGGCTCTGTAGCTCTGTTGTTTACTTGTTTTAGGGAACAAAATGCACTCCTCCAGTGAGGCAGTTGGCAATTTACATCCCGCCCATCAGCATAACAAGGCTCCCTGTTCTCCAGGATCTGTCTTGCCTTTCTGGTTTTTACACATTTTGTGGATGTCCCTTTTGACCGGTGGGAAGTGATACTTCTTTGTAGTGCAGATTTGCATTGCCCGCTTGCTTGCTTGGCCAAAAAGGGCGTATGCGTTTTCTCCTGAATATATTCAGGAGAAAACGCATACGCCCTTTTTGGCCAAGTGCACCATTGTCCAAGTTGTGCCCCTCTTCCTGTGCTTTACAGGCGATTCCAAGGTACCTCTTGAAATCTGTTTCCTGCTATTTTGCCTCGCTTTCAAGTCCGCCTCGTTGACTTCCCTCAACAGATTTTTGGACGATAGTTGTCCTTTATCACTCTGCCAGTTGGTGAATTGCTGTGCCCCTGAGCTCCATTTCTCAACTCGTTTTTTGTGAGCTGAACGCAAGTCCAAAATTTTGGATCATGTCCTATACTGGTTCCCGGTGGGTGGCTGAGACTTTGGTTAATTCTTCTTCCTGCCGGGAAATTAGAGTGACATGTGCCCGTCCAAATGCCTAACAGCTACTCTCTCATGGGTTCTCCCTCGTCCCTTCCATCCTCTGCCAAATTGGGAACCTGTGCAAACCAGGAGGTTAAAGGGCCTGTCTCTCCAAGTTAGGAGATTGATAGTAAGGCAGTTGGAAAGTCAAACTGGAGCACCAGGAAAGGGACAATTCGTTGAGTTTTAGAATCCTTTCGTATTCACAGTGTGTACATTCTCTAGGTTTCCTGTACATGTTATAGCTGTAGTAATATTCCCTTCAACCTGGAGAGTTGGGACCCATGGAATGGGGGCCATTCATTATTGCTTGAAAGGGTCTGCATTTGCTCATCCAATCTCACCAATCCTCTCAGTCCCAAGTGTCCAGCCTTATGCCACATCCAGCTGTCATTGTAGATAGGGTCTTTCCAGGTTTCCTCAGACACCCTGAAGGAATTGTAAAGAATTTCCCTGTTTTTTGGTTTTGCTTTTGAAATTCCTTTTTAGAGTGGGTTTGAGCTGATTCTCGCTGCCATGTTTATGCCACTCTAGACACACTTGATTCCCTTATGGAGTCATATCAATACATAGGTTTTAAGATTTTTACTAGTCAGATATATTCCTCTGTGGGAAATATGTGGTTTTGAGTCTCTTTCACTGAGGAAGGTGTAGGTCTTGTCTATTCCAAAGTTGGTTTTTGGAACGGTCCCTGTGCTTATATCAAACTCTGGTTTTATGCATCACCCCACCTCTCCTTCCCCTTTATGCAGGCATAAGAGTGTTTTCTAAATGGGAGACTCTGTTCTCTTTCCTAACTCAGTTCACGTATAGCCATGTTTACAGGATCTTCATAAGTGATATCTTATGATAAGTTTCTTTTTCTGTGTGACTTATTTCACTTAGAATCATCGTACCTGAATCCACTCACTTTGCTGCTACTGGTCTTATGACATTGATTTCATGGCTGAGGGATATTCCATCGTACGTAAGTACCACAATGTTTTGAACCATTTTTATATTTCCTGGGATATTTAAGGTGTACCCAAGTTGAGGTTCTTGTAGTCAGCGCAGCCCTAAATTTGGAGGTGGCTCTTTCTTATTGATTTTCAGTTTTCCCAAGGTATATTCCCTAGACTGGAAGTGGCCTTGGCTCTGTAGCTCTGTTGTTTACTTGTTTTAGGGAACACAATGCACTCCTCCAGTGAGGCAGTTGGCAGTTTACATCCCGCCCATCAGCATAACAAGGCTCCCTGTTCTCCAGGATCTGTCTTGCCTTTCTGGTTTTTACACATTTTGTGGATGTCCCTTTTGATCGGTGGGAAGTGATACTTCTTTGTAGTGCAGATTTGCATTGCCCGCTTGCTTGCTTGGCCAAAAAGGGCGTATGCGTTTTCTCCTGAATATATTCAGGAGAAAACGCATACGCCCTTTTTGGCCAAGTGCACCATTGTCCAAGTTGTGCCCCTCTTCCTGTGCTTTACAGGCGATTCCAAGGTACCTCTTGAAATCTGTTTCCTGCTATTTTGCCTCGCTTTCAAGTCCGCCTCGTTGACTTCCCTCAACAGATTTTTGGACGATAGTTGTCCTTTATCACTCTGCCAGTTTGTGAATTGCTGTGCCAGTGAGCTCCATTTCTCAACTCGTTTTTTGTGAGCTGAACGCAAGTCCAAAATTTTGGATCATGTCCTATACTGGTTCCCGGTGGGTGGCTGAGACTTTGGTTAATTCTTCTTCCTGCCGGGAAATTAGAGGGACATGTGCCCGTCCAAATGCCTAACAGCTACTCTCTCATGGGTTCTCCCTCGTCCCTTCCATTCTCTGCCAAATTGGGAACCTGTGCAAACCAGGAGGTTAAAGGGCCTGTCTCTCCAAGTTGGGAGATTGATAGTAAGGCAGTTGGAAAGTCAAACTGGAGCACCAGGAGAGGGACTATTCGTTGAGTTTTAGAATCCTTTCGTATTCACAGTGTGTACATTCTCTAGGTTTCCTGTACATCTTATAGCTGTAGTAATATTACCTTCAACCTGGAGAGTTGTGACCCATGGAATGGGGGCCATGCATTATTGCTTGAAAGGGTCTGCATTTGCTCACCCAATCTCACCAACCCTCTCAGTCCCAAGTGTCCACCCTTATGCCACATCCAGCTGTCATTGTAGATAGGGTCTTTCCAGGTTTCCTCAGACACCCTGAAGGAATTGTAAAGAATTTCCCTCTTTTTTGGTTTTGCTTTTGAAATTCCTTTTTAGAGTGGGTTTGAGCTGATTCTCGCTGCCATGTTTATGCCACTCTAGACACACTTGATTCCCTTATGGAGTCATATCAATACATAGGTTTTAAGATTCTTACTAGTCAGATATATTCCTCTGTGGGAAATATGTGGTTTTGTGTCTCTTTCACTGAGGAAGGTGTAGGTCTTGTCTATTCCAAAGTTGGTTTTTGGAACGGTCCCTGTGCTTATATCAAACTCTGGTTTTATGCATCACCCCACCTCTCCTTCCCCTTTATGCAGGCATAAGAGTGTTTTCTAAATGTGAGACTCTGTTCTCTTTCCTAACTCAGTTCACGTGTAGCCATGTTTACAGGATCTTCATAAGTGATATCTTATGATAAGTTTCTTTTTCTGTGTGACTTATTTCACTTAGAATCATCGTACCTGAATCCACTCACTTTGCTGCTACTGGTCTTATGACATTGATTTCATGGCTGAGGGATATTCCATCGTACGTAAGTACCACAATGTTTTGAACCATTTTTATATTTCCTGGGATATTTAAGGTGTACCCAAGTTGATGTTCTTGTAGTCAGTGCAGCCCTAAATTTGGAGGTGGCTCTTTCTTATTGATTTTCAGTTTTCCCATGGTATATTCCCTAGACTGGTAGTGGCCTTGGCTCTGTAGCTCTGTTGTTTAATTGTTTTAGGGAACACAATGCACTCCTCCAGTGAGGCAGTTGGCAATTTACATCCCGCCCATCAGCATAACAAGGCTCCCTGTTCTCCAGGACCTGTCTTGCCTTTCTGGTTTTTACACATTTTGTGGATGTCCCTTTTGACCGGTGGGAAGTGATACTTCTTTGTAGTGCAGATTTGCATTGCCCGCTTGCTTGCTTGGCCAAAAAGGGCGTATGCGTTTTCTCCTGAATATATTCAGGAGAAAACGCATACGCCCTTTTTGGCCAAGTGCACCATTGTCCAAGTTGTGCCCCTCTTCCTGTGCTTTACAGGCGATTCCAAGGTACCTCTTGAAATCTGTTTCCTGCTATTTTGCCTCGCTTTCAAGTGTGCCTCGTTGACTTCCCTCAACAGATTTTTGGACAATAGTTGTCCTTTATCACTCTGCCAGTTTGTGAATTGCTGTGCCCCTGAGCTCCATTTCTCAACTCGTTTTTTGTGAGCTGAACGCAAGTCCAAAATTTTGGATCATGTCCTATACTGGTTCCCGGTGGGTGGCTGAGACTTTGGTTAATTCTTCTTCCTGCCGGGAAATTAGAGTGACATGTGCCCGTCCAAATGCCTAACAGCTACTCTCTCATGGGATTTCCCTCGTCCCTTCCATCCTCTGCCAAATTGGGAACCTGTGCAAACCAGGAGGTTAAAGGGCCTGTCTCTCCAAGTTGGGAGATTGATAGTACGGGAGTTGGAAAGTCAAACTGGAGCACCAGGAGAGGGACTATTCTTTGAGTTTTAGAATCCTTTCGTATTCACAGAGTGTACATTCTCTAGGTTTCCTGTACATGTTATAGCTGTAGTAATATTCCCTTCAACCTGGAGAGTTGGGACCCATGGAATGGGGGCCATGCATTATTGCTTGAAAGGGTCTGCATTTGCTCACCCAATCTCACCAATCCTCTCAGTCCCAAGTGTCCAGCCTTATGCCACATCCAGCTATCATTGTAGATAGGGTCTTTCCAGGTTTCCTCAGACACCCTGAAGGAATTGTAAAGAATTTCCCCGTTTTTTGGTTTTGCTTTTGAAATTCCTTTTTATAGTGGGTTTGAGCTGATTCTCGCTGCCATGTTTATGCCACTCTAGACACACTTGATTCCCTTATGGAGTCATATCAATACATAGGTTTTAAGATTTTTACTAGTCAGATATATTCCTCTGTGGGAAATATGTGGTTTTGAGTCTCTTTCACTGAGGAAGGTGTAGGTCTTGTCTATTCCAAAGTTGGTTTTTGGAACGGTCCCTGTGCTTATATCAAACTCTGGTTTTATGCATCACCACACCTCTCCTTCCCCTTTATGCAGGCATAAGAGTGTTTTCTAAATGGGAGACTCTGTTCTCTTTCCTAACTCAGTTCACGTATAGCCATGTTTACAGGATCTTCATAAGTGATATCTTATGATAAGTTTCTTTTTCTGTGTGACTTATTTCACTTAGAATCATCGTACCTGAATCCACTCACTTTGCTGCTACTGGTCTTATGACATTGATTTCATGGCTGAGGGATATTCCATCGTACGTAAGTACCACAATGTTTTGAACCATTTTTATATTTCCTGGGATATTTAAGGTGTACCCAAGTTGAGGTTCTTGTAGTCAGCGCAGCCCTAAATTTGGAGGTGGCTCTTTCTTATTGATTTTCAGTTTTCCCAAGGTATATTCCCTAGACTGGAAGTGGCCTTGGCTCTGTAGCTCTGTTGTTTACTTGTTTTAGGGAACACAATGCACTCCTCCAGTGAGGCAGTTGGCAATTTACATCCCGCCCATCAGCATAACAAGGCTCCCTGTTCTCCAGGATCTGTCTTGCCTTTCTGGTTTTTACACATTTTGTGGATGTCCCTTTTGATCGGTGGGAAGTGATACTTCTTTGTAGTGCAGATTTGCATTGCCCGCTTGCTTGCTTGGCCAAAAAGGGCGTATGCGTTTTCTCCTGAATATATTCAGGAGAAAACGCATACGCCCTTTTTGGCCAAGTGCACCATTGTCCAAGTTGTGCCCCTCTTCCTGTGCTTTACAGGCGATTCCAAGGTACCTCTTGAAATCTGTTTCCTGCTATTTTGCCTCGCTTTCAAGTCCGCCTCGTTGACTTCCCTCAACAGATTTTTGGACGATAGTTGTCCTTTATCACTCTGCCAGTTTGTGAATTGCTGTGCCAGTGAGCTCCATTTCTCAACTCGTTTTTTGTGAGCTGAACGCAAGTCCAAAATTTTGGATCATGTCCTATACTGGTTCCCGGTGGGTGGCTGAGACTTTGGTTAATTCTTCTTCCTGCCGGGAAATTAGAGGGACATGTGCCCGTCCAAATGCCTAACAGCTACTCTCTCATGGGTTCTCCCTCGTCCCTTCCATCCTCTGCCAAATTGGGAACCTGTGCAAACCAGGAGGTTAAAGGGCCTGTCTCTCCAAGTTGGGAGATTGATAGTAAGGCAGTTGGAAAGTCAAACTGGAGCACCAGGAGAGGGACTATTCGTTGAGTTTTAGAATCCTTTCGTATTCACAGTGTGTACATTCTCTAGGTTTCCTGTACATCTTATAGCTGTAGTAATATTACCTTCAACCTGGAGAGTTGTGACCCATGGAATGGGGGCCATGCATTATTGCTTGAAAGGGTCTGCATTTGCTCACCCAATCTCACCAACCCTCTCAGTCCCAAGTGTCCACCCTTATGCCACATCCAGCTGTCATTGTAGATAGGGTCTTTCCAGGTTTCCTCAGACACCCTGAAGGAATTGTAAAGAATTTCCCTCTTTTTTGGTTTTGCTTTTGAAATTCCTTTTTAGAGTGGGTTTGAGCTGATTCTCGCTGCCATGTTTATGCCACTCTAGACACACTTGATTCCCTTATGGAGTCATATCAATACATAGCTTTTAAGATTCTTACTAGTCAGATATATTCCTCTGTGGGAAATATGTGGTTTTGTGTCTCTTTCACTGAGGAAGGTGTAGGTCTTGTCTATTCCAAAGTTGGTTTTTGGAACGGTCCCTGTGCTTATATCAAACTCTGGTTTTATGCATCACCCCACCTCTCCTTCCCCTTTATGCAGGCATAAGAGTGTTTTCTAAATGTGAGACTCTGTTCTCTTTCCTAACTCAGTTCACGTGTAGCCATGTTTACAGGATCTTCATAAGTGATATCTTATGATAAGTTTCTTTTTCTGTGTGACTTATTTCACTTAGAATCATCGTACCTGAATCCACTCACTTTGCTGCTACTGGTCTTATGACATTGATTTCATGGCTGAGGGATATTCCATCGTACGTAAGTACCACAATGTTTTGAACCATTTTTATATTTCCTGGGATATTTAAGGTGTACCCAAGTTGATGTTCTTGTAGTCAGTGCAGCCCTAAATTTGGAGGTGGCTCTTTCTTATTGATTTTCAGTTTTCCCATGGTATATTCCCTAGACTGGTAGTGGCCTTGGCTCTGTAGCTCTGTTGTTTAATTGTTTTAGGGAACACAATGCACTCCTCCAGTGAGGCAGTTGGCAATTTACATCCCGCCCATCAGCATAACAAGGCTCCCTGTTCTCCAGGACCTGTCTTGCCTTTCTGGTTTTTACACATTTTGTGGATGTCCCTTTTGACCGGTGGGAAGTGATACTTCTTTGTAGTGCAGATTTGCATTGCCCGCTTGCTTGCTTGGCCAAAAAGGGCGTATGCGTTTTCTCCTGAATATATTCAGGAGAAAACGCATACGCCCTTTTTGGCCAAGTGCACCATTGTCCAAGTTGTGCCCCTCTTCCTGTGCTTTACAGGCGATTCCAAGGTACCTCTTGAAATCTGTTTCCTGCTATTTTGCCTCGCTTTCAAGTGTGCCTCGTTGACTTCCCTCAACAGATTTTTGGACAATAGTTGTCCTTTATCACTCTGCCAGTTTGTGAATTGCTGTGCCCCTGAGCTCCATTTCTCAACTCGTTTTTTGTGAGCTGAACGCAAGTCCAAAATTTTGGATCATGTCCTATACTGGTTCCCGGTGGGTGGCTGAGACTTTGGTTAATTCTTCTTCCTGCCGGGAAATTAGAGTGACATGTGCCCGTCCAAATGCCTAACAGCTACTCTCTCATGGGATTTCCCTCGTCCCTTCCATCCTCTGCCAAATTGGGAACCTGTGCAAACCAGGAGGTTAAAGGGCCTGTCTCTCCAAGTTGGGAGATTGATAGTACGGGAGCTGGAAAGTCAAACTGGAGCACCAGGAGAGGGACTATTCTTTGAGTTTTAGAATCCTTTCGTATTCACAGAGTGTACATTCTCTAGGTTTCCTGTACATGTTATAGCTGTAGTAATATTCCCTTCAACCTGGAGAGTTGGGACCCATGGAATGGGGGCCATGCATTATTGCTTGAAAGGGTCTGCATTTGCTCACCCAATCTCACCAATCCTCTCAGTCCCAAGTGTCCAGCCTTATGCCACATCCAGCTATCATTGTAGATAGGGTCTTTCCAGGTTTCCTCAGACACCCTGAAGGAATTGTAAAGAATTTCCCCGTTTTTTGGTTTTGCTTTTGAAATTCCTTTTTATAGTGGGTTTGAGCTGATTCTCGCTGCCATGTTTATGCCACTCTAGACACACTTGATTCCCTTATGCAGTCATATCTATACATCGGTTTTAAGATTCTTACTAGTCAGATATATTCCTCTGCGGGAAATATGGGGTTTTGAGTCTCTTTCACTGAGGAAGGTGTAGGTCTTGTCTATTCCAAAGTTGGTTTTTGGAACGGTCCCTGTGCTTATATCAAACTCTGGTTTTATGCATCACCACACCTCTCCTTCCCCTTTATGCAGGCATAAGAGTGTTTTCTAAATGTGAGACTCTGTTCTCTTTCCTAACTCTGTTCACGAGTAGCCATGTTTACAGGATCTTCATAAGTGATATCTTATGATAAGTTTCTTTTTCTGTGTGACTTATTTCACTTAGAATCATCGTACCTGAATCCCCTCACTTTGTTGCTACTGGTCTTATGACATTGATTTCATGGCTGAGGGATATTCCATCGTACGTATGTACCACAATGTTTTGAACCATTTTTATATTTCCTGGGATATTTAAGGTGTACCCAAGTTGAGGTTCTAGTAGTCAGTGCAGCCCTAAATTTGGAGGTGTCTCTTTCTTATTGATTTTCAGTTTTCCCAAGGTATATTCCCTAGACTGGAAGTGGCCTTGGCTCTGTAGCTCTGTTGTTTACTTGTTTTAGGGAACACAATGCACTCCTCCAGTGAGGCAGTTGGCAATTTACATCCCGCCCATCAGCATAACAAGGCTCCCTGTTCTCCAGGGCCTGTCTTGCCTTTCTGGTTTTTACACATTTTGTGGATGTCCCTTTTGACCGGTGGGAAGTGATACTTCTTTGTAGTGCAGATTTGCATTGTCCGCTTGCTTGCTTGGCCAAAAAGGGCGTATGCGTTTTCTCCTGAATATATTCAGGAGAAAACGCATACGCCCTTTTTGGCCAAGTGCACCATTGTCCAAGTTGTGCCCCTCTTCCTGTGCTTTACAGGCGATTCCAAGGTACCTCTTGAAATCTGTTTCCTGCTATTTTGCCTCGCTTTCAAGTGTGCCTCGTTGACTTCCCTCAACAGATTTTTGGACGATAGTTGTCCTTTATCACTCTGCCTGTTGGTGAATTTCTGTGCCCCTGAGCTCCATTTCTCAACTCGTATTTTGTGAGCTGAACGCAAGTCCAAAATTTTGGATCATGTCCTATACTGGTTCCCGGTGGGTGCCTGAGACTTTGGTTAATTCTTCTTCCTGCCGGGAAATTAGAGGGACATGTGCCCGTCCAAATGCCTAACAGCTACTCTCTCATGGGTTCTCCCTCGTCCCTTCCATCCTCTGCCAAATTGGGAACCTGTGCAAACCAGGAGGTTAAAGGGCCTGTCTCTCCAAGTTGGGAGATTGATAGTAAGGCAGTTGGAAAGTCAAACTGGAGCACCAGGAAAGGGACTATTCGTTGAGTTTTAGAATCCTTTCGTATTCACAGTGTGTACATTCTCTAGGTTTCCTGTACATGTTATAGCTGTAGTAATATTCCCTTCAACCTGGAGAGTTGGGACCCATGGAATGGGGGCCATTCATTATTGCTTGAAAGGGTCTGCATTTGCTCATCCAATCTCACCAATCCTCTCAGTCCCAAGTGTCCAGCCTTATGCCACATCCAGCTGTCATTGTAGATAGGGTCTTTCCAGGTTTCCTCAGACACCCTGAAGGAATTGAAAAGAATTTCCCTGTTTTTTGGTTTTGCTTTTGAAATTCCTTTTTAGAGTGGGTTTGAGCTGATTCTCGCTGCCATGTTTATGCCACTCTAGACACACTTGATTCCCTTATGGAGTCATATCAATACATAGGTTTTAAGTTTTTTACTAGTCAGATATATTCCTCTGTGGGAAATATGTGGTTTTGAGTCTCTTTCACTGAGGAAGGTGTAGGTCTTGTCTATTCCAAAGTTGGGTTTTGGAACGGTCCCTGTGCTTATATCAAACTCTGGTTTTATGCATCACCCCACCTCTCCTTCCCCTTTATGCAGGCATAAGAGTGTTTTCTAAATGGGAGACTCTGTTCTCTTTCCTAACTCAGTTCACGTGTAGCCATGTTTACAGGATATTCATAAGTGATATCTTATGATAAGTTTCTTTTTCTGTGTGACTTATTTCACTTAGAATCATCGTACCTGAATCCACTCACTTTGCTGCTACTGGTCTTATGACATTGATTTCATGGCTGAGGGATATTCCATCGTACGTAAGTACCACAATGTTTTGAACCATTTTTATATTTCCTGGGATATTTAAGGTGTACCCAAGTTGAGGTTCTTGTAGTCAGCGCAGCCCTAAATTTGGAGGTGGCTCTTTCTTATTGATTTTCAGTTTTCCCAAGGTATATTCCCTAGACTGGAAGTGGCCTTGGCTCTGTAGCTCTGTTGTTTACTTGTTTTAGGGAACACAATGCACTCCTCCAGTGAGGCAGTTGGCAATTTACATCCCGCCCATCAGCATAACAAGGCTCCCTGTTCTCCAGGATCTGTCTTGCCTTTCTGGTTTTTACACATTTTGTGGATGTCCCTTTTGACCGGTGGGAAGTGATACTTCTTTGTAGTGCAGATTTGCATTGCCCGCTTGCTTGCTTGGCCAAAAAGGGCGTATGCGTTTTCTCCTGAATATATTCAGGAGAAAACGCATACGCCCTTTTTGGCCAAGTGCACCATTGTCCAAGTTGTGCCCCTCTTCCTGTGCTTTACAGGCGATTCCAAGGTACCTCTTGAAAACTGTTTCCTGCTATTTTGCCTCGCTTTCAAGTCCGCCTCGTTGACTTCCCTCAACAGATTTTTGGACGATAGTTGTCCTTTATCACTCTGCCAGTTTGTGAATTGCTGTGCCCCTGAGCTCCATTTCTCAACTCGTTTTTTGTGAGCTGAACGCAAGTCCAAAATTTTGGATCATGTCCTATACTGGTTCCCGGTGGGTGCCTGAGACTTTGGTTAATTCTTCTTCTTGCCGGGAAATTAGAGTGACATGTGCCCGTCCAAATGCCTAACAGCTACTCTCTCATGGGATTTCCCTCGTCCCTTCCATCCTCTGCCAAATTGGGAACCTGTGCAAACCAGGAGGTTAAAGGGCCTGTCTCTCCAAGTTGGGAGATTGATAGTACGGGAGTTGGAAAGTCAAACTGGAGCACCAGGAGAGGGACTATTCTTTGAGTTTTAGAATCCTTTCGTATTCACAGTGTGTACATTCTCTAGGTTTCCTGTACATGTTATAGATGTAGTAATATTCCCTTCAACCTGGAGAGTTGGGACCCATGGAATGGGGGCCATGCATTATTGCTTGAAAGGGTCTGCATTTGCTCACCCAATCTCACCAATCCTCTCAGTCCCAAGTGTCCAGCCTTATGCCACATCCAGCTGTCATTGTAGATAGGGTCTTTCCAGGTTTCCTCAGACACCCTGAAGGAATTGTAAAGAATTTCCCTGTTTTTTGGTTTTGCTTTTGAAATTCCTTTTTAGAGTGGGTTTGAGCTGATTCTCGCTGCCATGTTTATGCCACTCTAGACACACTTGATTCCCTTATGCAGTCATATCTATACATCGGTTTTAAGATTCTTACTAGTCAGATATATTCCTCTGCGGGAAATATGGGGTTTTGAGTCTCTTTCACTGAGGAAGGTGTAGGTCTTGTCTATTCCAAAGTTGGTTTTTGGAACGGTCCCTGTGCTTATATCAAACTCTGGTTTTATGCATCACCACACCTCTCCTTCCCCTTTATGCAGGCATAAGAGTGTTTTCTAAATGTGAGACTCTGTTCTCTTTCCTAACTCTGTTCATGAGTAGCCATGTTTACAGGATCTTCATAAGTGATATCTTATGATAAGTATCTTTTTCTGTGTGACTTATTTCACTTAGAATCATCGTACCTGAATCCCCTCACTTTGTTGCTACTGGTCTTATGACATTGATTTCATGGCTGAGGGATATTCCATCGTACGTAAGTACCACAATGTTTTGAACCATTTTTATATTTCCTGGGATATTTAAGGTGTACCCAAGTTGAGGTTCTTGTAGTCAGTGCAGCCCTAAATTTGGAGGTGGCTCTTTCTTATTGATTTTCAGTTTTCCCAAGGTATATTCCCTAGACTGGAAGTGGCCTTGGCTCTGTAGCTCTGTTGTTTACTTGTTTTAAGGAACACAATGCACTCCTCCAGTGAGGCAGTTGGCAATTTACATCCCGCCCATCAGCATAACAAGGCTCCCTGTTCTCCAGGGCCTGTCTTGCCTTTCTGGTTTTTACACATTTTGTGGATGTCCCTTTTGACCGGTGGGAAGTGATACTTCTTTGTAGTGCAGATTTGCATTGTCCGCTTGCTTGCTTGGCCAAAAAGGGCGTATGCGTTTTCTCCTGAATATATTCAGGAGAAAACGCATACGCCCTTTTTGGCCAAGTGCACCATTGTCCAAGTTGTGCCCCTCTTCCTGTGCTTTACACGCGATTCCAAGGTACCTCTTGAAATCTGTTTCCTGCTCTTTTGCCTCGCTTTCAAGAGCGCCTCGTTGACTTCCCTCAACAGATTTTTGGACGATAGTTGTCCTTTATCACTCTGCCAGTTGGTGAATTTCTGTGCCCCTGAGCTCCATTTCTCAACTCGTATTTTGTGAGCTGAACGCAAGTCCAAAATTTTGGATCATGTCCTATACTGGTTCCCGGTGGGTGCCTGAGAGTTTGGTTAATTCTTCTTCCTGCCGGGAAATTAGAGTGACATGTGCCCGTCCAAATGCCTAACAGCTACTCTCTCATGGGTTCTCCCTCGTCCCTTCCATCATCTGCCAAATTGGGAACCTGTGCAAACCAGGAGGTTAAAGGGCCTGTCTCTCCAAGTTGGGAGATTGATAGTAAGGCAGTTGGAAAGTCAAACTGGAGCACCAGGAAAGGGACTATTCATTGAGTTTTAGAATCCTTTCCTATTCACAGTGTGTACATTCTCTAGGTTTCCTGTACATGTTATAGCTGTAGTAATATTCCCTTCAACCTGGAGAGTTGGGACCCATGGAATGGGGGCCATTCATTATTGCTTGAAATGGTCTGCATTTGCTCATCCAATCTCACCAATCCTCTCAGTCCCAAGTGTCCAGCCTTATGCCACATCCAGCTGTCATTGTAGATAGGGTCTTTCCAGGTTTCCTCAGACACCCTGAAGGAATTGTAAAGAATTTCCCTGTTTTTTGGTTTTGCTTTTGAAATTCCTTTTTAGAGTGGGTTTGAGCTGATTCTCGCTGCCATGTTTATGCCACTCTAGACACACTTGATTCCCTTATGGAGTCATATCAATACATAGGTTTTAAGATTTTTACTAGTCAGATATATTCCACTGTGGGAAATATGTGGTTTTGAGTCTCTTTCACTGAGGAAGGTGTAGGTCTTGTCTATTCCAAAGTTGCTTTTTGGAACGGTCCCTGTGCTTATATCAAACTCTGGTTTTATGCATCACCCCACCTCTCCTTCCCCTTTATGCAGGCATAAGAGTGTTTTCTAAATGGGAGACTCTGTTCTCTTTCCTAACTCAGTTCACGTGTAGCCATGTTTACAGGATCTTCATAAGTGATATCTTATGATAAGTTTCTTTTTCTGTGTGACTTATTTCACTTAGAATCATCGTACCTGAATCCACTCACTTTGCTGCTACTGATCTTATGACATTGATTTCATGGCTGAGGGATATTCCATCGTACGTAAGTACCACAATGTTTTGAACCATTTTTATATTTCCTGGGATATTTAAGGTGTACCCAAGTTGAGGTTCTTGTAGTCAGCGCAGCCCTAAATTTGGAGGTGGCTCTTTCTTATTGATTTTCAGTTTTCCCAAGGTATATTCTCTAGACTGGAAGTGGCCTTGGCTCTGTAGCTCTGTTGTTTACTTGTTTTAGGGAACAAAATGCACTCCTCCAGTGAGGCAGTTGGCAATTTACATCCCGCCCATCAGCATAACAAGGCTCCCTGTTCTCCAGGATCTGTCTTGCCTTTCTGGTTTTTACACATTTTGTGGATGTCCCTTTTGACCGGTGGGAAGTGATACTTCTTTGTAGTGCAGATTTGCATTGCCCGCTTGCTTGCTTGGCCAAAAAGGGCGTATGCGTTTTCTCCTGAATATATTCAGGAGAAAACGCATACGCCCTTTTTGGCCAAGTGCCCCATTGTCCAAGTTGTGCCCCTCTTCCTGTGCTTTACAGGCGATTCCAAGGTACCTCTTGAAATCTGTTTCCTGCTATTTTGCCTCGCTTTCAAGTCCGCCTCGTTGACTTCCCTCAACAGATTTTTGGACGATAGTTGTCCTTTATCACTCTGCCAGTTGGTGAATTGCTGTGCCCCTGAGCTCCATTTCTCAACTCGTTTTTTGTGAGCTGAACGCAAGTCCAAAATTTTGGATCATGTCCTATACTGGTTCCCGGTGGGTGGCTGAGACTTTGGTTAATTCTTCTTCCTGCCGGGAAATTAGAGTGACATGTGCCCGTCCAAATGCCTAACAGCTACTCTCTCATGGGTTATCCCTCGTCCCTTCCATCCTCTGCCAAATTGGGAACCTGT